>NC_141693.1:1231030422-1231620422 GCF_964263255.1 Lissotriton vulgaris
ACCATATTGTTGGATCCTAGCAGCTAACAGTCATGGGGCCATCAGCTTTAAACAGGGTTGGCCTGCAAATGTCATTTCATATACCAATAGTGACTGATATTGGCCCAAAGATAAAAATTATTTTGATTATATATGTAGCGTCAAGAAAAAGCTTTAAAGCCTACAAGTAAAGAAACTTCCATAGGGAGTACAGGGTCTCCTGTGCTGGTTGAAGCAATTGTGTCTTGCCAAGAGTGAGAGCAGACAAGGGCAGAAGGTGACTAGGCGGGTTGTTGACAGAGGACCCCCTCTGCGTCTCCATGAAGGCGTCTTCTGGGTGCCTGGTGGACTCCAGCATCATGGTTTAGCCAGTCTGACAGAAATATACAACGTTGGTGATCTGCACATTGGACCACATAAACAAATGTTATGGTTTGTGATGCTGAGCTAAAGTCTTATAAGAAAATGTATACCATGTGTAAGCTGGAGAAGAAACTGTACATTCCTCTTGAAATGATGAAGGGTGAATGTGTGTCCCACTTCATTCCCCATTAAGCTACAGCGACTTTAGAAGAATTAAAGTATGAGTCCATAGCAGGATCAGGAGAGACAACTGATTCAGACAATATGAATCTGACTGAGGACGAATGGCAGATTCCCAAAACGGACATTAATTTTAGGGCGGCTTCCCTGCTCGCTAAGAGGATTCTGCATCAGCAAAAGCAAGATGAACATGAAGAATGAGCTAGGCACCGCTGGAGAATGGGCCAAAAACAGGCAGATGGTTTATTCCAAATCACCCAAAGAGTACACTGCAGTCACTCAAATACTTCAACATGAACATGGGAAGGCGTTGGCCAAAGCCTTCATCCATTTGAATTAGTCCCTGGAAGATCTGAGGAAACCTGCCCCTGAGAACACTTGTAATTCATTACAAAAGATGAATGAGTCTGTTGTTTAATTTCAGTGACTGTAGTGTCTGAAGAAAGCTGCAAAGTGACAGCTCTAAATCTCTGCAGAGTTAACTGACAAACTTGACACGCTGCGAAGTGCCAAACCGTACTGCCACACAGCATATTAGTAAAAGTCAGGATAACGGGACTGAAGAAACGCCAAAAAGGATATTATCAGCAGCTAGCCCAGTGCTGCAGATAATGCATCCTTCATTCCATAGTTGCTTCCCCCCATCATACTGACGAGCTGACACACTGACCCACGAGGTGTATTGGAAAATTGGGTGAAGCATTGACTTCTAGAACGTGAGTGAGGCCTGTGACTGGGGAGAAGGTTATTGTACTATTGTGAGAAAGTGCCATCTTTCTTGCATTGGTATGCCCCCACTTTTTGTTGAACTGCTGATGTGCTTTGACTAAGTGTGCCCTGGGCTCCTGCCAACCAGGTACCCAGGGCCTGTGTTACTTCCCTAAAACTGTGTTGAAACTAGAACCCAGTTTGGCATCTCTGGCCACCTGTCAGCCCCTAGTAAATGGTACCCAGGGCATGGTGACCAGAGAAGACCCCTAAGGTGTGCAGCACTTATTGTGCCACCCTTAGAGGCACTGTACCCTGACTCCCACACACTGCCTTTGCAGGCTGAGTGTCTGAGTACAGAACTAAACAATGAGTCGGCATGGCACCTATCCCTGTGTGCCATGCCCACAAGACCCAGTGCCCTGGCATACCTCAGTCACCCCTCTAGCTGGGTGCCCTATGCCAGTGATGTGGGCACAGGTGCATGAGTCCTGTGCCCCTACAGTACCCAGGACCATTCCTGGGCACTGTAAGTGCAGTGCTGCCATTAAGAGTATATGGTGCTGGGAGGTCAACATTACGAACTCCACAGCACCATGATGGCCTCACTGAAGAATGAGAAGGTTGGTATCACACTTCTCAGCACATTAAACCCACACTGATGCCATTGTGAGATTTAATGTAAAATGCACCAGAGGGCATCCTAGAGATGCCCCCTGAAACCTAACCTACAATCCACATCTGGACTGAGAGGCTGCCTAGGCTGCCACACAGCAGACATGTGGCTGGACTTCTGGATGGAGAGCCCCCGCTCTCCTGGGCCTGCAACAATGCACATCCTGGGCGAGGTGCCAGATCTCCTCCCCCAGGATGGGCAGTGCTTCTCCAGACCATTTGCTGTACCCAGCAACTGGCCCCCACCGGTTCTGACCCCCACTCTGGTGGGAAGACTGGCGGGAAACCCTACGTCAGGAAGGGGGGTGTGCCAACCTGTGCCAACCCCACCTATCAGGTGGAAGAGGTGAGGTAAAGTACGACCCCGGGGTCCAGCCATCTTGAGGATGGGGAGCCCTGCCCAATCACAGCTAGGCTACTGCCCCCCTCCCACCGAAAAGAGGAGCAGACTAGGGGGGTACCCACCCCAGGACAGGGACCTATTGGGCCCTGCCCTTGCCCTACCTGTAACACCCCTAAATACAGTATTTAAGGGCTCCCTGAACCTTCCTTCCTCAGATCCCGACAAGAAAAGAAAAAAGAAGATAAAGAAGAAGAAGACCCTCCGTGCAGCTGCTAACAACAGGACGACACCCACTACCGGCCTGTCGATTCTGGAATCTGCTCCTGCTTAATCCCGGTGACTCCTGCAAACAGCATCCTTGGGACCCCCAGAGGACCTACCTGCCTTGACCCTCTTGAAGACTGGGACTCCCATAAGCAGAGGCTCTGCTTCAACAACCCTACCCCTGGTGCCAGCCAGGAAGCACCAGACCAACCCACTCTGCACCCTCCGAGCCCAGCCCATGCCAGAGTGATCCAAGACCACGGGAACATCTCCCCGGCAACTGGGACCCAAAGTCCAGTGCCCAAAGACCCTCCTCGATGAACCAGATGACACCTGCAGCCTCAGAACCAAGGACCCCTCCAACCGCGACCAGCCGAGGGTAAGATTTCCCGACACCCAAAGGCACCCTTGCGCCCGGCGCCCTGCGGCCCCCTGTGCCTTCTTTTGGGGTACCTACCTCTTCTCCAAGATCCCAACTTACCTTTTGAAGTGGTGGTCGCACCTGAAGAATCACCGTCCCCGAGTCTGCAGGCTTTGTTCCCTTTTTACCTTTCCCTTTGAATAGCATTGAGCGCCCGACGGCTCAAAAGCACCCTGCACCCAGCCGCCCGAGTGCCTCTGGCCGTGCATCCTGTGTCCTATCCTACTACCCTATTTGCCCTGAGCAATTGACCAGGAGCCCAGCTCCCACAGCCGCGTGGCCTGCTAGCCAGCAGCCACCAACCAAAGGTCCCCTGTCTCTCATTGGATAACATTGGGCCTAAATACCTCTGCACCCGGCTGCCCCTGTGCCGCTGAGGGTGTACCAACTGTACCTTACTGACCCTGGGGGACCCCTGAGTTTATGCCCAGAACCTTAACTTCACTGGTCGAGTACTCACCTGAAAACCGATAACTCACTTTCCTGCCATAGGATAACATTGACTGGTTTGACTCGAAAAATCTTTTAAGTGTGAAGTTTTGAAACTCTGAAATATTCCTATAAAATCAGCTGAATACCGAATTCCGAAATACTCACCTGTGATCAGTAGAGAAGCAAGTACTGTACCTTGTAGCCCAGTACTGAACCGCAAACGTAGTCCTAGCCGGGTTTGCTAGTAACATGAATTTTCTCCATAGGAATCCATTGTCTGCTTTTCTGTGAAATTTCTTCTGTCTACTCTTGAAAACTTTAAATATTACTCAAAAAGCATACCAACTACTGAAACGTAAATACTTACCTGTCTTAAGCAGAGATCCCAGTGCTGGACCTAGGAGCCCAGTACTGGATTACAAAAGTAACGAGAACGTACTTTACCTGTAACCTGAATTTTCTCCCATTGGATAACATTGCTAGATTTTCACTGAAACGTTTCTAAGTGGGAACTTTTAAAATACCTTTATATTTCTTAAAAAGCATTGCAATAAACAAAACTTTTTACTAAACTGTTTTCAGCTTACACCCCAGGATTGAATCTAGGACCCAGTCCTGGATTTACAAAAGTAATCTACAAAGTAATTAACTGCATTTTTGTAGACAAACCCATTGAGCTCAATGTTAAATTGTGTTTAGAATTGTGTTACCTACTGCAACCCCTGCATCTATTGTATTTAAAAAGTTATCACCTTTCTGCAAAGTTCCTACCTGAGATCACTCTTTATTGAGAAAAGTATATTTTGATACCTGTTGGTTCTAAAAATAAAACAACTATATATTTTGATATAAAAACAATTGGCCTGGAGTTCAGTCCTTGAGTGTGTGAAACCTTTTGCTGACTGTGTACAACTAAGCATGGGCGAATTTTGCGAATCTCGCGTTCGCGAATTTTGTGGATTTGCGAACTCGCAATCCGCAAAATCCGCGAATTCCCGCGAATTTGCGGATTTTTTTTTTTTGTGTTCGCCCGTGTTTCTGCCAGTTCGCGAGGGTTTTTACAATTTCGCAATTTGCGAACTTACCTGTCGGGTCGCAAGTTTTGCGAACTTGTTGTTTCTACGTGTCCAGCCTGTTTGGGACACTCTTCTTCATCACTGCCACTCTCTGTCACCACTGCCACTCTCTGACTACTCATGCCACCCTCTGGCCCACCCATGCCACCCTCTGTTTCATCACCACACCCTCTGGTTGTCCAGTGTACATTATTTTCGGCAAAGCAAAGCACACCTTCCCTGCCTCAAGTGACCTGAATTAATTTGGGGCTGATTAATGTGTCACAGAATATTTTTTTAGCTGGCACCTGCTTCCTTAGTGTGCCCTGATTAGTGATCTTTTGCACTTGCTAAGTGCTTTCATTGTTGCAAAATTAGTTACAACACCTGCCCTGCCCCAACTGACAATAATGAATTAGGGGCTGATTAATGGATTTTAACTTCCAGCCTGGCTCCTGCTTGTCTCCCTTAGCTGTAATTCAGGACCTTTGTGGCATATGTGTAACTATTCTGAGGTTCAGAGCAGGGTCACATAATAGTTGCAACTGGCAACTGAACTCTGGAGGGGCCCCTCAGGAAGCACTACAGGAAATGGCTACTAATGATGAGCCTGAACTTTTGAACCTGGTAAGTAGTTTCAGTTTTGCTAAGATCGTATTTCTGCAATTTAGCACTTATTCGCGGGGCGCGAAGTTGTACTGGGAAGCCGCGAACTCACGCGAACAGTGCGAGCAGTGCGAGCAAAATCCGCGAGCGAAACGGATTTTCCGCCCATGCTTGCTTTACACTGTCCTCTGGTACTGCCTTACTGCTCGACCAAGCTACCACTTTTGAGAGTAAGGTCAGCCTGACTTTAACCTCTATTATACCTCTGGGGTTGGTGGTCTCTATACACACCGTACCTTACTTTGGTCCAGTATATATAGAGCCACAACTATTCAATCAGTACACATGAATTCCATCGATTTCCAGGGTTGAGCTGTGCAGATAGTTGACTGGAAAGCCTCTCGCCTCGAAATAACGTTAATTTTCATATCTATATATTTGTGCCTGGACCATGGAGTTCATGGCAAAAGGATTGGTTCTGACTAACCTTAGGCAAGAATAGTTTAACGGCTACTTCTCTCGTCCCAGCTAAAACTGGAGTATTGGCAGAGAAATCTAAAAACATGAGATATGTGACATTAGCAAGAAAAGAGTGCTCCAAGAGTTAACTTGCTTCCCTCCCTCTTCGGTAAAGAAGTTATCTAACCTGATAATCAGGTGTTCCTGGTATATTGCTAAGTTATGCTGTGTTACTAGCATTTGTAGAACTCACGTACACCAGTCAGCTTCTTGGCGTTACTCTACCCGAATATGAAATGTTACCCCTCTAATAGTTGTTAATGTTTTATTCCTGTATCTTTTGCAACTCAATTATACTTGTAAATCCCAATGCCAACCCTGTCACTTACTTATTGGAGTTAGTTAGGCTTCATCAAGCTCTTGCTCAGAGTTAGTTAATTTTAAATATTTCTCAAGATGTCGTGTTTTAAAGGACATATGCAGATTGAAGTACTGTTTGGGCATTTAGGTAATGAAAACAATTCCTTTTTATATTTCCTGCTGTGCTTCGGTGAAAATACAAGAAATCCTCCCGGGAGCAGTGATTTCACATATGCTCTTGAAAAATAAATCTAGAAAAGAACCATTTCAAGTATAATTATTTTCATATTATTTTCATATGCAGAATCATGCATTTATGAAATGAAGCATTTTCTCTTAATTCTCACATGTTGCAATGTCCCTACAATGCCAACGAGGGCTGGTGAGTTGGAAACAAAGATGCTAGGGGCTGCTGGTTCTCATGCAAGACCACTTTAGGATGAGACCTAGTTTTAAGGCTTGTTCATTATCCAGGTTGTAAAATATGTTTTATTTTTTGCATTGTCAGTGTACCTACCAGTATTAAAGAGGTCACTAACATTGAAGAGCGTAATAATCTTCAAGTCTACTTGGATTGCACTTCATTACTAATATTTAATTCATTTATAAAGTTGGATGACAATGAGGTAGGTTCACCATATATATTGTATTCATTTATGCACATAACGGATTAAAGAAATAATTCAGTTTTTTTATTTAATATTTCAATATATTGCCTGAAGCGAAAAGCACTTATGGAGAGGAGAAGTGCACTGGTATGTCTGGGAATCTCACTGGCCAGAGTTAGTCATATAAGGAGGAGGATAAAGTACATAGGGCCCGATTCACAGAACTAACTTAAAACAAAATCCTAAACTTACTACTATTTTGGTATTCACAGAAGGCATTTACTCATTTGGAATTCGCAGAAGGCACTTACTAACTTCGGTATTCACAGACGTTTGGAGTCCTAACTTTAGAACTCCTAAATGCCTTCTGTGAATACCGAAAGTCTTAAAGTTAGGATTTTTCTCAGTTTAGGAGTAGTAAAGTTAGGACTCCTATCTTTAGGACTCCTAAATGCCTAACTTTACTACTCCTAAACTGAGAAAAATCCAAACTGTAAGACTTTCGGTATTCACAGAAGGCCTTTAGGAGTCCTAATTTCTGTGAATACCAAAATGAGTAAGTGCCTTCTGTGAATACCAAAATGGTAGTAAGTTTAGGATTTTGTCTTAAGTTAGTTTTGTGAATCAGGCCCATACAGTCTATCGCTGTTTTCAATATTACTGAGTGTATGCATATACTATGTTAACATTGGCTTCAGAGGAATTCCATCCTGACAATGGGGAATTCATTACCGCACAGTATGAGGATGTCTTATCCGAGGGAGAAACTTTAATGAACTTTCGATCCAAAGCCTCTTCCCCTGATTCCACTCGGTACTTGCTCCTCACTCTGTTTGTTGCTCTTTCCTGTGTTACTTCTTCGTGTATATGGGTGGTCGGAGTTGCGGAGGTGCTGTAGCAGAAGTTAAAGAAAGGCTACTTACATTGACTTCTCTGAAAAAGAACATTTACTCCAACAGTGCCTCCAGAAATAGGACGTTTTGTTTTTCAACTGATCTAATGAAAGCGGAGGTAGTGATTGTGACAGTAAGGATTCTGGGCTCTCTTCTTATTGTTCGCTGCTTGCCTATGGATGATCAGCAATTGAGGGGCTATGCTCCATTTGAGCAGAAAGTATTCAAGCATAAGCCTCGTGTACTTAACGGTTATTGTGCAGATATTTTACGCATATTGCATCTACCCTTGTTGTGATCCCTTGGAAAACAAAAGTTACAGCCCCTATTCAGGTTAGTCCAAGAGAAACGAATTTATTACATTAAAGACCAAAGTTAAATTAAGTATTTTACATCTCCCCCTAAAAGTCATTCTCGTACGACATATGTCTGCTCTCAATGTGTATTTTTGGGCATCAAAACGTTCAGATCATGCCAGTGTTGTATGCCTTTCTTCAATGAACTTTGTAAGGACTTTGGTGCAGACTGCTTCATACAAGGCACATGGCAGAAAAATATGAACTATGGTGGAGACTGGTCCTTGGTTGGTTTAAGGTTAGGTTCTCAAGTGTCTTAAGGCGCAGGTACGTCTGAAACCAAAAACAAGCTTTGCAAGAAAAATAAACTGTGAGATTCCGAAACCAACACTAGATAGAAGGAGAACGCAGCATGTGACCCACAACACGTGCTGCAACTATGGTTTCCCAACAGTAGGGTGATAGAGCGAGGTACAGAAGATTTTGGGTGTACCCCATTCAGATCAACCACCCCCATAACAAAGTAATATATTAATTTTGATTGCTGTGTATTAATAAAAAAACACATTATTTTGCACTAACAGGTTTGATTAACATATTAATTAGTGATGTAAAAAGCATGTTTAATCTATTTTGTGCATTTAAGTGGTATAATAATGCATGTTTATGTTGTAATGTACATTGTGAATTGCATGCTGCCTTTCTGATTCATTTTTTTTAATGGCTTGCAGTGTGATGCTTTTCTGCTAGGTAACAGTTTTAAAGGATAAATATTAGCACTGGTGGGTGGGGGGACAGAAAACTCTTATATTCTGTGTATTTACATTTTCTTTTTGTGTTTATCGTAGTTTTGGTTGGTTGCCAGTTCCAAAATGGCTCCGCTTTTCCCGGTTCTGCTCAGTAGAAAAAGCTTATATCATTTTGCTGAGAGAAGTTCGTCCATGCTCTGTGCTTCACTGAAGAACTTTGCAGCTTCAGCTGATTATATTCGAGGTCATTTGATATGAACGCTGGCGAGTGGCTGTGGGCCAACATGATAACCAGGAGAACAGCTGAATGTCTGCCAAGGATAAAAGTCAAATGCTTTCCAAAAATGACCACGTGGAAACAGCTGAATCACTGAAAATGAACATTTAAAGGCCTAATGATGAACCGGAACAGTCAAACTTGTATTTATCAGTTTGTCAAACAAAGTTGTTCACAGACATCCTAGAAGTTAAGAAATGCATGGACAGTCAAATTTGTATCTGTCAGCTTTTTAATCAGGAAGTTATTTGTGAACATCCTGAAAGTTAAAAAAATACATTGTCGATTAACGAACATCCTGAGAGCTAATAATTGCAATGTCATGACCAATCAGAGAAAGGGAAACGGCAAGACTTGAAACATTTGAGGGTAGAGAGCCAGCAAATACAGTATAAATATCAGACCAAAACTGGGTTTTAATGTCACAGAAGCTGATCGCAGAGAGAAGCTGATTGCACTGGAGCCTGAAACTATGCCAGAATGCTCACTGATAACCACTGTAGGTTGGAGATTTGTTTCGGGACACTAGCCTGGGTGAGGGTTTCGCCGAGGAGGCCTGGGTTAGTAAGTTGGGGTTTAGTGCTGGGTAGAAAGGTTTTAATGTAGAAATCTTTAGAATTAAATACATGTTTTAGCTATGGTTCTCTGATCTTTTTATGAAGAATTCTCTTTCAGGTACATGACCAAGGATTGATGGATGTTTTATTTTAGAGAATAAAGCAATTAATGTGAACCTGAATTTTTCTCTTCATAACTTTTATTAACAGTTTTTCTTTATTTATTTCCTGAATAAATGGCAATGCTCGGTGAAAATTAACAATGACAGAATAAATGATAATTTTTGTTTATGCAAATTAATTATATAAAATCTTTTAAATGATTTCAGGTGTTCTTGATTCTTTTAGAGTCAATTAATTATGCAAATCAATGTATTGTAGTGCGGTTAAGCTGGTCTTGACAATCACCATCAACTTACTCAACTAATTGGTCCATCGACCTAATTGGCGGGGTACATTGATGCATAGATTAGTTTAGTAGAATTATTGAGGAATACAAATGTTGGTGTTAAAATCTGTGCTTAAAATGTATCCTGTCATAGGAGAGAATTCACTCAACCAATTTTATATATATATTTGCAAGGGTCTGGGGTAAAGTGTGTGTGTTTGACTAGGTGTGTTGTACTTCGGTATTATGGGCCCCACCGGAGTGCCCTGGACCGTGGGTTGGTGATATTTCTGGGTGAGCGCTGCATCAAGGGCAATAGTACTGCGGGCTTGAGATACAAATAGTAAACAACACTTGTATATATAAAGTGCTCAGTAACTGCTCACTGCCACTCTGAGCCTTGAAAGGCTTCAGTCATCCTGTGTATGCTCCTGCACCAAGGCTTAGTCAGACACAAGGCGCCTGAAAGAGTGGGTCAGGGACAATGATGACAAGAGGAGAAGTGTGGCATCCAAGCTGGAATGGCCTCTTTTATGCACATTTGGGTAGCTCTGCGAGAGTAGCATGCTTCAACTGCAGCTTTCATTCGTTTTGGACTTCAAGACCGTTAAGGATCTGAACTGAAAAGGACCACGTGACAAGTAGATTTAAGTAGCTAACATCAGGACTGTGCACAGCTTCTCTCACTATGTAGGGTTTCTTTCTAACTTTCAGGTGTCTCCTGTTTGTTCTGCCCTTGGTTGGTTTGGCAAGACCAGGTCATGGATGCCATAGAAGGTTACTTGTCAGCCCCTCTGTCTTCCTTTGTTTGCCTGATCAGTCCATCTCCTATTTAAGTGGCCTTTTATGATGCATTTTTTTGAAGGAGCCTACATGTTTGTTTCCTCTGTGCCTCATATTATGCCGCACGTGTAGCTTAATTTGGTTCTTACTTTCTTGATGTGTGCAACTTTTGAGTCTATGCATAGTTGTCCCTTGAGGTTGTGGTCCCGTAGAAACATTTTCTTCATTGTGATCACTTCTATGTGCTATGTCAGTGAACCCTTGTCACTGTCAGTACAACCACCTTCTTCCTATTCCAATTGGTGGTCTGGACTTAGGTGTCCTCTCTGCTAAATATGGCCTCATTGTTCGAAGTGTGGCAGTCCACTACACTACTCACTTTCTTTTGCCCCCCGCATCTCTTTAAGGAGGAGAGGCTTCATCGGTTGGACCCTAAATGGATTCTATTACAGGACCGGAGGCTTCAGATTATGCTTCTCGATCTTTACTGCAATAAACACAGCAGCCAATGAAAATGAATATTTTCATAAATAACAGTGAAACAAACTACATTTCCCATGAGTACACGTGAGTTTAGGCACGCCCCCATAGTCCATAAGAACCCCTTGCGTGCTCCCATCATCCTCTTTCTTTGTTGCTCACAGCAAGAGTTAAGTGCACCTTTTTACTGGTCCCCTCACTTTGCTTTAGCATGGGGATATATTTGTTACTATTGAAAGATTTTGATATGGCTTTATGATCTATTCAGTTTGTATAACATTATTGGATTATTGAGTGTTTATTTGATTTGTTAACGCTTATTCTGCTTACTTGCTGTGCAAATTGGGCTACTCGCGCTCTGAAGCGCTCAGGGACTCGGGGCCTGGCATCACTAGGTATTTGCCGGCTTCCGACGCCTATCCCCGATCGTGCGCTTTGAGCGCTTATTTCCGCGGTCTCTGACCGGCAGGGAGCTGGTCGCATTCCTCAGAGGAGCCCGTTCCTGGTAGCGCTTCGCGCGCGTTGAGGCTTCCCTGATACGCCCCTCGCGTACAGGCCGGGTGGCTCACGGCCGACTCGCGCGCCCAAACGCTGACCAATTTGGGCTTCTTTTCAGTAGGATTTGGTCACGTTTGGGCTGCTCGCCTCGGTGCGATCCCCAAGCAGACACGGGACGCATTTTCCATGCGTCCCACACACCGGCAGGCTCCATGAGAGATCGCCTTTGGCATTTAGCATAAGGTTGTAAAATACAAGGCCTCTGGAGTGGGCACACACTCCTGGGATTAATTGGCCAGGTCTCTCACCCTATTGAGTACAGCTTTGCTGAGGGGGTTTAGGTAACGTTCCGAGTGTGTCAGTGTGCAGTGGGCTGACCCCCCCCATTATCCCTCCTGAGTGGGCACAGTAAGGATCTGTCCCTGGTATTAAGTACTACAAGCATTACAAGATGGAAGAGTGGGCTCAGGACCCTGAAGAGTACTATGGTGGAGAGGAGGAAGTTGGTGAGAGTCAGCAGGAGGCTGTTTTGGAGGACAACATTGTTGAAGCCTTAGATGCTTCATTCCAGGCTTCGGTGAACAAGGCCATGGAGACCAAAGTTCCTCAAACGGTGCAGCAGGCACTAGCTGTGGCCCTTCGTCCTATTAGAAAACAGCTAGAAGGGTTTGCCAAGCGGCATGTGTATGATAAACCAAAGAAACTGATGGAGCAAGCCCCTTCCACAGCCACTACTTCAAAGTCACAAGATCAGTGGCCACATTCGCAAACTCTAGCATCTTTGCCAGCGTCACGTACAGCGGAGCACGCCTATGCAGGAGGAAAGGCGAAAGGGAAGCGCCCAGCTCAGGTGGATACAGACACTACAACCACCAACACGGACACAGACACTGACACGTCAGAGGAACCTCCTCCCCAGAAAAAGGCCAAAGTGGCCCCTAAGGCTACGGCAGAAAAGGTCAACACACCTTTCACATTTGATCCGTCAGACATTATGCATCCCCAGTCCTCGGACTGGATCCCGCCCCCTGCGGTGTCTGAATACCTGCAGGATAACTTACGGAAGAGCTTCTCTAGAGAAGTCTGCAATCGGTTGAAATCTAATGTCCCCCGTCCGGAACTGCCAGACAATGTGGCAGAAACTCCAGAAATTGATGCCAGCATGCTGACCTTCCTGAAAAAGTTCTCGAAGGACCCCAAGCGTGGACTCGACCGGGCTTGGCGAGGGTGCCAAGATAAAATGCTGGACGTCGTGGGTCCCTTAGCAAAGATACTAGAGATGGCTCTGGCGGCCAAAGAAGGTACGACACCAGTCGACCCGGACATTTTAGCAGGCTGGACTCAACGCGCCATCTGCCTCATAGGTAACGCAAACTGTGCGATTTCCGCAGAGAGACGCAAGTCATTGCTCCTTAGAATGGACAGCAACCTGTAGCGGTAGCATGGACCAGAGGGCTAGTGTCATATCCACCAAAGCAGCTTTGTGGCTTGTGTTGTCGGAGTTTACATGTTTCAGGCAGCAAACACTACAATTACCAGCATGCTAAGGGGCTGGTACCTGGAGGAGTGAGGCGGTTCTTACATAAGCACCTCCCTTACAGCAGGAAGGTGCTTGTCAATTAACCCAGAACGTTTTGGCTGTGGCGGATGGTGTTCCCCGCCGGATTTCAGCAAGAAGAACGAAGCCTTTGCATTTTTGAACTTTGAAGCCTGTTTATTTCTTATCTTGAAAGCCGTGGAAAAACCTCGTGAGTTCAGTATTGTGCCGACCGGAGTGCGGGCTCGCCTCCAGCGTCTATTGTCATTGAAAACTTGTTTGCCTAATTAACATTACAAGCAGTGCCTCGTAGATGCGTTTTGCTGATAACGGAAAACCTGCGGAAGGAAAAGTAAAGCAGAGAGCACGACTGGCAAAGAAGTTATGCTCTATTTTTTGTTTCTTTATTCAAACCTTGTTTTCTAGCAGGAAGAGGGTTGTGTGGAATTCCGTAAATCAAGAGACTGTTTCTTCACGTTGTGAAACGGCGTGGAAGAGTAGCTAGCTCTGGGAGCAGTGAATTACGTGGTGGGATCATCCCGGAACTGTTTCCTATATAAATTCATTTTATTGCTACTCTGCGTGAGGCAATTTGTTTGGACTTGCAAGGATTACGGAGGTTACCCATTCATTTTTCTGTGGATATATTCATGGACTCTGTGACAACGTGTTTTCACAAACAAGCCTATGTAATCGATTCCTGTTTTGGAGGTGTGACACTAGAGTGAGTATCTCCCTTTCATTTCTTGTCAATTACCTAGCTTCCTCTCCCCGTGTTGGGTAGTAAGTAATCGCTGTGCCTTTCTTTTCACAGTGTGGGAACCCCGATAGAATCCTTATATCCAGTGGCCATAGTTGGAAGGATCCACAGACAACCACCCTGTCTTTATGTTTTTCTCCACGTCCCCTTTTCCTATCTGGGCACTTCTCCTCACAGAGAGTTTCTACCTTCACTGTGGGGGTCGTGTTTTGGTCGGACTGGGGGGTTAGCTTCCTACATCGTTCCTGCTGGGCGTCTGATAAGGTTAGTGGCGATAACTGTGCTTGCGCTGCTGCCAGTCTTGACACAACCTGGCGGAACTGACCGAGGCAGAACCAGGCCCCCTGGCGGATGGTCACCTGTTCGGAGACCGATTTGTCAAATATGTGTCCAAATATGTTGGAAGATTCACGGCTTTGGACAAAGCTCAGAGCGGGATCAAACGAGCCCTTAACCAGGGTGTTTTCAACAGGGCCGCTCGTCAGGCCGGGGCTATCAACAAGGCTCCCAGAGAGGCGACTATGGTCGCGGTAGAGGAGACTGGTACAAGGTTTTCAGTTGGAATTTTATTCTCATCCGACACAAGTGTCCCCCCCTACTCTCCATTTTTCCCAACAAGATCAGAATTTCATAAAAGAGGAAATTGCAGACGTGCTTCAGAAACGCGCGATCACGCAACACCAAAAGGGACCTCGCGGTTTCTGCAGCAAGGTCTTTATTGTTCAGAAGAAAGGAGGTGGCAACAGGTTAGTGCTCAACCTCAGAGACTTCAACCAATATCTTACTTACAACCATTTCAAAATGGAAGGTATTCATCTGTTGGCGGATTTGTTACAGGAAAGGGATTGGATGGTCCGGTTGGACCTCAAAGACGCTTATCTGTCCATACCCATTTTCCCTGCACACCGCAGGTTCCTGCAGTTCCTCTGGAACGGCCAGGGTTACGAATATTCGGCTCTTCCTTTCGGACTCTCCTCAGCTCCCTGGTGCTTCACCAAAGTGATGAAACCAGTGGTAGCTTACCTCAGAGAGAGAGGGGTCAGGCTGATAATTTACCTGGACGACATACTGATTGTGGCGCAGAGCCAGTCCACGCTCAAGCAGCACTTAGACATGACAACGTCGCTGCTTCAGAGCTTAGGGTTTGCCATCAATCAGAAGAAGTCGGTGATGGTACCGGCACAGGTAATATACTTCTTAGGGTTCACAATAGATTCCCAGGCAGCACAACTGTGCCTTCCTCAAGCAAAGTTGAGAGACTTGAAGAAGGAAATTTGGAAATTACTGGACAACCAGACGGTTACACTCAGGGCGATTGCCAGAGTGGTGGGAATACTGGCCTCATCCATTCAAGCGATATTTCCGGGCCTTCTTCATTACATTCATTACAGGGCACTTCAGAGCCTGAAGATCAAACCTCTTCAGAGAGGTCTGTCGTACACGGGCTCCATTCCACTGTTGGGGGAGGTCGGAACCGAGTTACAGTGGTGGCTCGGACACGTGGAGGCCTGGAACGGCAGGGCGATCTTCGGATCACAGCCAGAGGTGGTAATCGAGTCAGACGCCAGCAGATGGGGCTGGGGCGCGCGCTGCAGAGATATCTCCACAGGAGGCAGATGGTCAACGCAAGAGCTCGAGCTACACATAAATTGCTTAGAACTGCTAGCAGGATCGTTTGCGATCCGCACGTTATCCCGGAAGCAGACATCATGTTGTATCCTACTGCGTTTGGACAATGTGTCCGCAGTGAGATATATCAACAAGTTGGGCGGCACGAGGTCGTCCCTTCTTGTTTAAATGGCCAAGGACTTCTGACATTATTGCCTCGAGAATCAAATCTCCGTGATAGCGGAGTACATTCCGGGGCAATCCAACCAGGTAGCGGACTGGAATTCCAGGCACCTCAGGGATTACAGCGACTGGAAGCTGCTTCCCCAGGTCTTTCAGTGGTTACAGACAATCTGGGGTCCGTTTCAGACTGACCTATTGGCCTCCAGACTGACCTATCAGATTCCCAGGTTCTTCAGCTGGAGGCCGGATCCGATGGCGACTGCAACCAATGCCTTTCTCCAGGATTGGTCAAAGGGGATCCAGTATGCCTTTCCCCCGTTCTTGCTAATACCCAGGGTAATGACACAGGTGATCAGACAACAGGCGGAAGTGGTCATGGTGATGGCGTGGTGGACGTCTCAAGCTTGGTTCCCCAAGCTGTTGCAGTGGAGCTGCGATCGCCCACGGTTGCTACCGGACTCGGAGTGGTTGTTGCAGGGCCCTCGTCAGGAGCAGCATCCGCTGCTGCTGGAGGGCAGGCTATCCCTGATGGCATGGAGGCTTTCAGGGAGCAGTGGCATCTGCCAGGAGTTTCGAGCGAAACTTCAGATTTCATCAAGCAGACATGGGCACCATCTACCAAAAAGCGTTATTCCGCGGCCTGGAAGAACTGGGTGGATTGGTGCGTGGGAAGACAGGTGGATTCCGTGGGGCCAGAGCTACCCCACATGTTAAATTTTTTGGCGAATAAGGCAGCTAGTGGCCTAGCCTATCGTTCGGTGAACAATTTCCGTTCAGCCATTTCTGCAGGGCATGCCCAGATAGACGGGAAACCGGTAGGCATGCACCCGATGGTGTGTAAACTTCTAAAGGGGATTAGGGTAGCTAATCCCCCAAAACCCAAATATAAGGGTTTGTGGGACGTTTCGCTAGTCATTTAATTGTTCAATAGATGGCCGGACAATGCACTTCTGTCTAGGAAATAATTATCAGCAAAATTGGCCATGTTACTTTGCTTATCAGCATGTAGAAGATCATCAGACGTGAGAGCACTCGACTTTACAGGTAGAGTGTTTACCCCGGAAGGGGTGTCTGTTAATATTACTGGTCGAACCAAAACGATGTCAAGACACATTGATTATAATGCATTCCCTGACAATGACAAAGTATGTGTAGTCAAATGTTTGAAAGCATATGAGGAATGTACAAAGGCCTTGAGGCCTCAAGGTTGTTCACAATTATTGATTGCTGTGCAAAAGCCGTTTAAACCTGTGGCAGCTGCCACAATTGCCAGATGGCTTCGCTTCACAATGAAGGAAGCAGGTATTGATACGCAGATTTTTGGTGCTCACTCAGTGAGAGGCGCTATGGCGTCAAAGGCTTATGGTTTGAGATCTAGTATCCAGGACATTATGCGATGTGCAGATTGGTCTTCTGAATCAACGTTTAAGACGTTTTATTATAAGCCGTGGGAGATATTACTTCTATGGTTTTTAATGAGCGTTAAACTAGCATAATCTGAAGCCTCCGGTCCTGTAATAGAATACAAAATTTGCTAGCATTCGCGCCAAGAATTTTTAATTCTATTAAGGACACGGAGGCGAGGATTATCCCACCCGACTTAATTTTACAGTAAATAAGCTTACCCACCCAGTTATGCAGTGATTACGGTGGTATGTTTCCTTTCTTTCAGGATCAGATAAGAAGTCTGATTGATCGACAACGGACGACAGGACGTTTGGCCTGAAACCTTGTTTCTTCCACGTTGGAGGAGTTATTCATTGTTCAAGTTTTTGTTGGACTTAGTTCGCCTCAAAGAAAGAGGATGATGGGAGCACGCAAGGGGTTCTTATGGACTATGGGGGCGTGCCTATACTCATGTGTACTCATGGGAAATGTAGTTTGTTTCACTGTTATTTATGAAAATATTCATTTTCATTGGCTGCTGTGTTTATTGCAGTAAAGATTGAAAAGCATAATCCTCACCTCCGTGTCCTTAATAGAATTGAAAATTCTTGGCTCGAATGCTAGCAAATTTTTGATTCTGGTTTCTACATAAAAATTACTAAGGATCACTGGGTGGGTGGCCAGTTGTTTGTTGGAAGGCAGTCCAGAAACAAACCATGTCCGCACTGATAATTTTCTGTATATAGATGTGCTATGCCTTGGCCAAGAAGAAGCCTCCTGACGGCAGTAGGGTTTATTCCACCAAAGTGAAAGCCACCACTACAGTTTTAGCTAGGGTGTACCTGGCCTGGACATCGGTCAGGCTGCTTCATTGGACACTTTCAGCAGAAATGTAGAATCCAATTCTCAGTTCCGCAGGGATAGCCCTATTGCCCATTCGCTCCTGCATGACTTCCTGGTGCAAAACAGAAACAGTTTAATTCTTTCCAAGGTATTGTCCTTGCAGGATTGCATGTTCGAATTTGGAAATCAGAACGTTGACTTGGCTATTGTGTCTCCCCAATTAATGAGCCCCTCACAAACTATGAACTTAATGCAGGCTGTCTGTCCCCACCACACTACCAATAAATACTTTGAAGTCAATATGTGCCTTATTGATCTCCAATAAGTTAGTTACCTTCTATAATGCACTATCTGGGATTTTATTTCTATCTGTGGTCTTTTAACCTTTCAAAAGCGCCGACAAAGACTGGATTCACAAACGTTTGCCATAGCTCTCTGTGACAGTAGGTCACGCTGGCTCCATGTCGACTCTGTAACGGAAATCATAGAGACGTCACTGAAGCCATAAAACTCCAACTGGGCTCTTTGCAGTCAGTTCGCATCTGTTTTTTCGATTGTGTTTTTGTAGCAGGGATGAGACCAAAAGCAGGGGTTTCTAGGTGCAGTGCAAGACTAACTTGGAAACGTTTACATTTATATTTAAATTACACATAGGTGAGCTCCACAGAATAGTTGCAATAAGAACCGGGTTTCCATGGGATATAGATTCTGTGGTTTGTAAATAACTTTAGTGCCATATGAATAATCTTAACGAAGCTTACCACAAAAAATGTTAAGCCAACTCTGCTGCTCCCTGGAAAGTGTCTGGGTTATCCATCTAGCAGAAGCAAAGAGAAAGGGGGTCCCAAAACTCATTTACCCCATGAAGTTTTCCAAAGAAAAGTTTTCCTGAGATACAGCAAAATAAATGCTGAACAGAAAGCTAGATTTGAACTCAGAAAGCGTGTTTTTTGTGATTTTGTGTAAATATTTTAGTAGGTTTTGAGAAATTAAGGTTAAAAATGTACTTATATATAGAGATGCAATTGGACAGCTGGACTGGCAGATCTTAAGATAAACTTTGAGTGGCTGCCATGCATCAACAGAATGGAATGAACAAGCTATCCAGTGGCCACAGGGATCCCCCTCCCTCTGGATCCGCCAAAATATTTTTTGGGGGGAAGGGGTTGAGGCCCCCCCCCCCCCTCCCTGAAAGATGGTATGACCACCAGGGACCCATCCTACGTAGCCCACCATATTATATTTTGGTACCCCTCTACATGATCCATGGTGTGGCCCCAGAGATGCCATTCTACGGTGCCTGACACATGCTAGTGCCACCTCTCCCTGGACACAGTTATTCCCTACCCACCAGATAATGGGCAGGGAAAACTTTATTGCTCGACCCAGCAGGATCAGAAAGTCTCTTGCTAGATGGGGGCAGGAATGGCACGGACCAGAGGGTTGCTCCTGTTGAAGTGTATACAGGCGGGACTTCATTGCTTCCACCCGGTGGGATCAGTAAGGCTCCCGCCTGGTGGGAGCAGAAATGGCAGGGAACAGAGGGCTGCTCCCGGCCAGGAGGAATAGCACCTACCATTTATAAAAAAGGAAAAGTGCAGCTGGTTCCCATGCCGGCACAACAAGGTGCCTCCTCCCGCAGCACCAATCTTACAATATTTGTTGGGTGGTACTGGAGTACCCCAATAGAAGGAAAAAAATTAAAACCGCGGGTGTCGCTGTCCCATGGTTATCCCGGGTAGGGCCAGGGACACACACACAAATTTTACTTTTTTTTAAATGGGGGAAAATAATAATACATGAGCATCCTTGAGAAGCTCTTTTACTTGCGAAGGAGCACCCCGTAATACCCTTTGGGGACTAATCTTTTCATTTTTTTTTATATTCTCTCTGGTTTCCCAGTCTGAGCCGGGTCACCACCAACATGCTTTGTGAGTGTTTTGGGAGGGAGGGGGTGAAGATAGTGCAGCAGACCTTCCTGAAATATTTGGCGCAAAAAACCCTGTTTTTCCTGAAGGCTATAAAACAGGACCCAGGTAAGGTGTGTTTTCAGGAATTCCCAGAACTGCAGCTTTTGCTTTTCAGCTCTGGAATGCAGGAACTCCTTGTAGTTGGTCCATTGGGTGCATTATGTGGCCTGAGGAGTGAAATTGAGGATTTCGAACATGTCAATGTTGTTTTACACTAACATGCTTGCCTTTATATATTGATGTCCTAACTCCTTGACAAAGCAAATAGTCTTGCTTTTAACTATATTAATGCCCTGACTCACTGACAAAGTCAATAGGCAAGTAGATAGCACCTCACTCTCTATTTCTGGTAGTGTGGTCGAGCAGTAAGGGTTTATCAGAGGACAGTGTTAAGTATTTGATGTACACACTTAGACAGCAAATTAATTCATACACTCAAAGACTGAACTTCAGACCAATTGTTTTTGTATAAAAATAGTGTTTTAGTTATTTTATTTCCTAGAAACAAGCAAGCCTGGCACAGGTAAGTGATAAATACTTTGCAGTAAATATACAGTTTGTAAACAGCTTGAATTGTAATGGTAAAAGTACTTTGATTTGATTACAGTAGTGATACTGGTAATGCATTGCTTTGCAGAATACCGTACATATACTTTGTATAGTCTTTTTAGTAAAATTACAAGTGTATTGCTTTTGAGATTACTTTTCTTACACAGAGCAGTATGCATGGATACTGCACTGGGACATTTCCTATAAACAGGTAAGTAAAAACGTTTTTGTTAGTTACTACGATTTTAAAGAATTTCTTTAGGTTTTCCAACTCCACATTTAGAAACTTTTTACAGAAAAACAGTCAATGTTATCCTACGGAAGAAAATAGTATTATCGGTTTAGAGGTAAGTACTTTGTTGTGGGAGTTGGTGTTCTGGGGTCAGACTCAGGGTCCCCCAAGGTCATGTATGCACTCTTGTTACATCCTCAGCGGCACAAGGGCAGCGGGTGCAGAGTACTGAGGCCTAATGTTATCTAATGGGTAATAGGGGGCCTCCGGTTGGTGGCTGCTGACGAGCAGGCCACTGGGTTGTGGGAGCAAAGCTCCTGGACTTAAACTCAGGGCAAATGCGGTTTTAGGCCACCACAAAAGATGCACCCTCAGCGGCACTGGGGCGGTCCGGGTTCAGAGTGCTGTTTTGGTGTCGGAAGCGCTGTAGCTTTCAATGGGGAGTCTCCTGTTTGCAAAAGCACCACAGGCTCGGGACGAAGGTCTTCTGGGTGTGACCACCACTCAGAGAGGTAAGTTGGGATCTTGGGGGTCGGTTAGACACTGTCGGTTGGGTCACCCAAGGCAGTGGGGTGTCGGGTGCATGGGTGCTTTTTAGGGTGGGATCTTCTTTCCAGCTCCTGGTTGTGATTAAGGGGAACTTCTGGTTTGAGGCTGCAGACAATGGCTGGAGGCTTGAGGCAGGGGAGGGGTTGCCAGATCGCGGGTCAGGATGGCCGGGAAGACCTCCTCTTGGTTTTGGGCCACTTGAACTGGGGCCGTGGGCATCGGGTGCAGAGTGGTAGAAACTCCTTGCGGAACTGGAGTCTGTTGTTTGAACAAATCCGGTGCTCATGGGAGACAGAGTGTTTGGGATTGAAGGCAGGCAGGTCCTCTAAGTTTGGTGAGGTTGCTGGTTTCAGGACACACCGGGATTTCGCTGGAGCAGGTCGAGGTGGGGACAGGCTGGTAGGGCTGTGGCCAAGTCAGTGGGCGTCCTCCTCTTGTTAGCTTCGGCACGGCTGTTAGGTCCTTCTTTTTTTCTTCTTACAGGTTCCTGTCTGACTTCTTGGTTCAGGGCTGCCCCCTAAGTACTGTATTTAGGGGGTGTTTCAGGGGTCTTAAGGTCTTTAGCCAATAGGCTACTGACCTTAGGGTGACTACACCCTTGGTGTGCTCGCCTCACGTGGGGGAGTGAGCACATTCCCTAATCCTGATGTTGGATTAACTGCAATCTGCAAGATGGCGGCACTGAAGAGTGGGCTTCACCTCACCTCTCCTACATGAGGGGTGGAGCTGGCAGAGTTGGGCACACCTTCTGGGCTGGCTAGTTTTTCCCACCTGTTTTTCCACTGAAAAGGAGGGGAGACAGGAAGAGGGCCTGCTCCTGATAGCAGGAGAGGATGGGGTCGCATTACAAAGGCTGCCAGGTCTTTAAAGCTCCCCTGCCACAGATGGCTCTTCATGGCCTGGGAAAGCCAGGAAGAGCCTTGAAAGGCTTTGTTTCTGGGCTCAGGGAGCGAAGGCTCCCACCTAAAGGTCCAGAAACATGTCTTGTGGTGACAGGCTGGTGTGTACCAGTCAGGGGACCCACCAGCGGCTGGTCGTTTTTCAGGGGGCATCTCTAAGATACCCTCTGAGTGCATTTTTCATTAAATCCCACACTGGCATCATTGTGGGTTTAATGTGTTGAGAAGTTTGATATCAAACTTCTCAGTTTTCAGTGTAGCCATTATGGTACTGTGGAGTTCGTAATGACAAACTCCCAGCACCATATACTCTTAATGGCAGCACTGCACTTACAATATCTAAGAATTGACTTAGACACTGTAGGGGTACAGGGTTAATGCGTCTGTTCCCTCACCACTGGTATAGTGCACCCAGCTAGAGGGGTGGCTGACCTCTGCCAGGGAGGTGGGTTGTAGTCATGGCACACAGGGATGTATGCTATGTCGACTCTTACCTTTGTTTTTCACCAAAACACGCAGCCTGTAATGGCAGTGTGTGTGTGTAAAGGTACAGGGCCTCTAAGGTTGGCACACTAAGTGCTGCAGCCCTGAAAGGTCTTCCCTGATCACAGTGCCCTGGGTGACTGTAGTACCATTTGCCAGGGGCTGACCTGTGGCCAGCGATGCCAATTGGGTTTGGGTACAGTTTTGGGGAAAGAACACAGGAACCTGGTTGGCAGGTGTAGTATTCCTCCTTTCTGTTCCTTTAGAATTGTTATGGTTCTTTCTTGATTCTATATTCTATATGTGGGAGTTAGGCAGTGTAAGTCTGTCTCCTGAAGATTGCGGATGTACAAGCTGTTCTTCCTCATTAAACTTCCTATCTACAATCACTTCTGTCTCCTGGATTACATCATAATTTTGGCGACGAGGATGGGATCTATTTTGAGAACACCATCTTTTTAACTATTTAAAAAAAAAAAAAAGAAGTGGATACCTGGAGGAAGGGTTGAAAACAGCGTTCACGCATACCTGAAGGTATTTATTTATATTAAGTGTATATTGATTGCACCTGCGCCTGATTTTCTCTAATGGATGTGATTTGATTGCACCAGCGGCCGAAATTATTTTCTTTCCTGGAACTTTTCTTTTAAATTTTACGATTTTAATGACTTTTGCATTTTACGTGCTATAAAACTTTCCTTATTTTACCTACATCGTTTTTCTATTGAATACTGAAGGAAGTTCCAGCATTTCCTGTATAGAAATTGTTCTATTTAACTTTTGAAATTGACTTCACCTTATTGCCGAGTACTGTTTCCCCCGACCTGTGTTTACATTTGAATCTGGTGGCATTGCGTGTGGCCCACACGCTCAGAATCTCCATTTGGGCGTCTGTCATCGGATCGGTGCGTCAAGTGCGCAAAGCGGAGAACTTTGACCGCGTCATCACGCATCACGTAGCGTCCCGCGTCATCGCGTTTCCCGCCATTTTGGATCTCCTTGACAACGCTCTTCATGGCCGATGCGCATGGCAGCGCTTTCATGAACTTTCTTGTTCATCATTTATATTACCACGATTTCTACGCCAATGCGCACAGCACTACACCAGTGGATTACGATATCACCGCATTTTATTTCCTCAAGATAGACATCGGTGACTACCTCTTTTATTTTAGTTTGTTTTGTTTTTATTATTTTACTCATGTGTGTGTAATGTACCTATTTTAAGCTTCTTCTATTAGTACTCTACACAGTTTGTGTTGTGTTATTCATTAAGCACTGTTATTGCACCATACTTTCTACTATGTCTAACAATATTGTTTCTCCTGCACATTTCCTACCTGTAGCTGGTGATCCCAAAATGGAATGGGATTTATGGTTTCCTACATTTTTAGCTTATGTTGATGTCTAAAAGGAAATTAGCTTTATTGAAAAATTGTTTGGGTGGTGCTGGTCTTAAAGAATTAGAAAATGTACCTCCTATTGAGGGTGCAGGTGATATAAATGTATTTGATGTCGTTGTTAAACAATTGGGTGCTAGATTTGGAAGGAAAATAAATACTGTTATGGAGCGTTTTTAATTCTATTCGCGTGCACAAAAAGAAGATGAATCAATTGAGAACTACGTACCTGCTTTGCGAACTCTAGCTGGTTCCTGTGCCTTTGAGACAATTAATTTTGAACAGGTTCTCAGAGATCAAATAATGATGAGAACTAAGATTAGGAAAATACAGGAACGTCTATGGGTGGGTACTGAAACTACTCTTAAGGCTGTGTTAAATATTGCAAAAGGCATTGAACAATCTGAATTATTTGTAAGCGAGATCAGAGGTCAGGAAAGTAAAAATAGTATTCCTCCTTTCTGTTCCTTTAGAATTGTTATGGTTCTTTCTTGATTCTACATTCTATATGTGGGAGTTAGACAGTGTAAGTCTGTCTCCTGAAGATTGTGGATGTACAAGCTTTTCTTCCTCATTAAACTTCCTATCTACAATCACTTCTGTCTCCTGGATTACATCAGCAGGGACCCAGGGCACATCAAGTCAAAAGTGCATCAGTAGTCTGGCAAAAAGTTACTGCAACAGAAACCCAGCTTCTCATGGTGATCCCGTGACAAAGCCAATAAGTTTGTGTTGTACATTGATTAACTCAATCCTGACAAAGCCTTTCACATTTTGACATTACTTTACGTTTAAAAAAACAAAACCTTAGAACTTGATTGAAAAACCAATGGCCAATGTCAAATTACAGTTAGGTGAAAATGTCAGTTAAAATATAACATTTAAAAAAAAAAAAGGTTTTAGTTAAATGAACTAACTATAAGTTGCATCCCACTATGTACTGCTTATGACCTCACATATTACACCACTTATGACATGTTCAACGACATCAGAAATTATATCTCAAATGACATCACTGACGTAAAATAATTTTATATTTGCTTTAATTGAAGAATATAAAAAAGTTGCAGCATTAATAACCTAATTTAAATTTAAAATGTAATTATGTTGAATATGTTACATGAAATTATCTTTGTGAAATTCATTATTATGTAGTCAAATGTTATTATATTTCCATAAAAAATTATGTTACTTTGTTTAAAGTCATTCAAGTATGTTAACTCAAATAAAATCTGGTTTATTTTTATATAATATTGTTAACCAATTCATTTATGTATTTCTAATTTAGTACTATTTTCTATGGGGTTTATTTTAAGTAACTACCTCCATTATTTTCTATGGAGGGGGCGTTGCAGTACATGTGATTAGCCTGGGGAGGTTCTGTACTTACTCCAGCTCTGAGCTGGAGTACATTTGTGACTGTTTTGGATCCTTTATGTCTGTAGGAGCTTTAGAAGTCAAATTTATGAACAGGAATGGGCTACATTGTAGTAAGTAGGTACAATCCATCATCAGAACCTACGGACTCAACATTGTGTCATACGCAGACGACACCCAACTCATCCTCTCCCTATTCAACTATCCCAATACCAGAAAGCACAATTTTCGAGAAGGCATGGAAGCCGTTGCCAAATGGATGAAAAACAGCTGCCTACAACTAAACACCAACAAAACAGAAGTACTCATCATGGGCCCAAACCCTGACACATTGAACGACACCTGGTGGCCCCCCGTCCTCGGAAGCCCGCCCACCCCCACGGACTAAGCACGCAACCTGGGAATCATCCTGGACTCCGAGCTCAAAATGGACCGCCAGAACAACTCTGTGTCGTCCTCCTGCTTCACACCCTCCGATTGATTGATTGATTGAATCATAGTACAACTAACAGTACTATGAAAAGCAGTTTGTGAATAGGTCCTTCTATCAGGGGATGTGTGGGAAAAGCCCCAGAGTTTAGTTTAGTGGCGAAAGAGACCCGAATCACCAATCATTGGGAGAGGTATGATGGGAAATAAAGGATGGAACATTCAGAGCTGGTCTGTATCTCCTTGCAATAGTCCTGTTCAACGCTGGTATAGTGGTAGGGCATGACCAGAGTTCTGTTACTATCCCTATGAATCTCTTGGAGTGCTCTGGTAAGGTAAGCAAAGGTCTTAAGTTAGAGATAAGGTGTGAAGGACATCAGTCAAAATAATAGGGCTATGATTTACTGAGGGAAGCGGAAGTTCCAGGTTCTCTGTCACGTTAAGATGAATTAAAAATAGGCTACTTCTGGTGGAGCTGGACTTAGGGTTGGATCAATATCTATTTCAGGAAAGTGTCAAGACCATTGACTTCCTGAAGAGCTGTTGGAATTGTCATTCATATATGTGTAGGCCTGCTCTTGATTGTATTCTAAGTCAAACAGCTCTTGAATGTAATCCCAATGCACACTGCCGGCGCCATCTATATTTTTTGTATTTCCCTTCTTTACCTGACTTTTGATTGGGGGTAGAGTAGGAAACCATAAATAATTTGAGGCGACTGTGTTGAATGGTGCTAAGTCACAATTTGCACTGATTCTGGCATCAGTCTCAAGGCTGGAATAGTCTGAAGGGGACTCGGCTTCAGAAGCACCCATTGGAGGACATATAGTCAATAGAACATTCAACGTCAGAATGGAGCCCCAAACAGACTAGTGGGGCCAAGTGCACAGCAGAGGGGTTATTTTGGCTTTTAGAATATCTCAGGCATCGCTTGGAGAAATTAGGCTGTATCCATTTTAGATGCCGGAAACTCAGGGTAAGCTGCTGTTGATACTGAGGAAGGCGGTGTCAGTGGGAGTATCGACATTGTGGCTGGAGTTGGTGAAGATGGTGAAGGAGACAGCTCCAATAACTGTGGCTCCGGTGAAGAAAGGCGTTGGGGAGAGGACCAAGGTACAGTTCTACCCTTGGATCAGGATCTTCTGGAAGAAGAACAATGGTTCTGCTTTTTCTTGTGGGGACATTGGGCCACATTATCAAGAAAGGGCGATACATTATCACCGCTTTTATCGGCAGAAAACTGCTGCTAAAGCGGCAATAATGGGCTTGATAATATGCCCTTGGGAATCCCGATAGAACCCCAGGTTCTGGTGTTAACCTGGGCATCTATGGGAATTCACAAGGGCATATTATCAAGCCCATTATCGCCGCTTTAGCGGCAGTTTCCTGCGGATAAAAGTGGCGATAATGTATCGCCCTTTCTTGATAATATGGCCCTTGTTTTTTCCTTGACAGAGAGGACTGGGAAGGGGAGCATGGTCTTATCCTGGCCCTAGAACAAGATCTAATACAGCAACAACTTCTAGGATTGTCCTGTGCTTGGGCCATGAAAAGCTTTGCTTCTCATACTTTATTGCCTTTGGATTCATCATCAGGCAAAGATCACACCTTGATGAATCGTTTATGTAGCCGAGGCACCAGAGACAGTCATTGTATGGATTCATAATGGATATCTCTCGAACACATTTTCAACAGGGCTTTAACCCTGACTCTTGAGTAGGGAGACATTACCACCTGCACTACACCAAATGTGTTAACTCATTTGAGGCAAGGAGAGAATCCTCAGGCCTGAGTTGCCAGGTGTGGAAATAAACAGAACTAACATCGAGGCAGCTTTGTTATGGCTTCACTAACGTCACCATGACTCCGCTTCGAACATTGACATGGAGCAAGCACCACCCTACCAGTGCAAGAGAGCTATGGCAAAAGTTTCTACTTTCAGTCTGCACCAGGAATATTTAAAGGTGAGGAATTTGCAGATAGAAGTATCACTCACAAATTACATTTTCTCTTCTGCAGCACATAGGGAGCCATCTAAGAGTGACTAGCTTCCAGGCTGTTTCATATGCTCCGATTAGTATTGATTGGATTTTCAGTGCAATATGATAAGATTCACGTGATATTCATATGCTACCATTTAGTGGGTAGCTGTAATTAGCAGTCTTATGTAGTCCATTTTTAGGTCTGGTCTACCAGAGTACAATCCTATTGTGAACTGTGCCAAATACTTACAGTGGGCTTTTGGCCTAATCCATAGCATACCATTGGTTGCCTTTGTTGTCACTCTTATTTGCTTACCTTTTTTTATTGACCGGCTTTCCTTGTCCATGCCCCTGGAGCATATACTCGTTACCATTGGTTTGATTGCATTTAATTTAGTACTTCTTTCTTTCAGCACTCCATGAAAGTGGATATGCTTTCTAATGCGCTCCCTTGATTGCTGCCCCCGCCCCAACATCCACAGCCCCTGTGCTCTGTGTGGCTCCCTTGTGTTCTCCCATTGCTGCATCCACCCTTTCCTGACTTTTCTATGATTGTAGCTCAGGCCCCCCAGGTGCACTCATGACCCCTGCCTAGTGTCTGCTATAGATGCTAAACCTGCTGCTTAGTCTCACGAAGGGAAGCTGAATATAAGGAGTATTACTCGAAAACAAAGGCACACCAATGCCAGGCCTACCAACTGCCCTAACCAAGGTTCCCGGTCTCAAAACAGTTAAATCATGCAAAAAAACTCTCAGCATAAGCCTTGTGGCTTATTGACACCCACTGTGATCAGATACACACACTTTTAGATGGCAAATATGTAATAGATCAAACGACCTAAAAATATAGCAACAAAAAAAAGAATCATGATTTTGCAATGCTGAAAATACCTTGGACGCCAAAGGCACAGGACTTTCAACAAGTCTTGGAATCTGCACAAAAGCATCCTTTCTCATACGGATCCAACCCTGAGCACAGGGGGCGGTTCTAATGTTCACCTCGGACAGAGCCCTGTCAAGGCCCTTTTGTCTGAGGACAATAGCCAAACGAGGAGAGGCGTTATATCCTGTCCTGAAAGTGCACGCAAGCGCAAGGCCAAGGGCGATTCCTGACAAATCAAGGGTATAGTCGAATAGTTCATGAGATGGACCAGGGATGTATTTACAAAAGCCTGGAACAAGCGGAGGCAATCGAAGAATTGTAAGTACATGCCTGCCCACTAACGACCCCATATTTTAGGGAGGTTCCTTGAAGCACTCCTTAACTACCCATCACTACATTTCGGAAACAGTATTTCGACCCAGAGGCAGCAGCTTCATTACTCTGCAGATCGATTTATATATAATTCTAGAAGTGCAAGTACCCCCTCTTTAAAGTACCTGTTTGCTCCCGAGCGGTACCGGTACTCTCCCATTACATGTCTTGCAGCAGTGCTAAGAAGTGCAGGTACTGTCCCTTTAAAATTAAAGAATTGCAGGTACCCAGTACCGGACAGCACCTGCTCTTTTAAAGCACTAATTATAATGGAAATATAATGAGCCTTACCTGTGATGACCTACACGCTTTTGATAAACACACTTGCATCCATGCCTCGAGTTGTGCCCGCCCTGATTGTCTTGTCCGGAAATAATGCTCAGCAGAAATTGTTCCGCAATTATTAGCCCAACTTTTACACCTAGCCCTAACAGACCCTGTCCAAGAGAGGCCCAGTTTAGCTAGATTCTCCTATTCCTCGTCTTGTAGGTTGTCTTCACACAAAAAAAAACGCCATCATCATAAACCTAGAGATGGCAAACCCCAGGCCTCTCGCCATCTCCAGGCACTAGCCTGCACTGATAACATTAATGGCTTTTGTTAGAAATGGGGGTCTCTAGTTGGCAATGGCTGGCACCAATGTCCAAATAGGGACCCTTCTTCCTAAGTCAGGGCAAGTGGGCTACCCCTTTTGACAGCCACTGCTCAACCCTGTGGTGACTTAGCACGAGCAGTTAGGCCTATCTCAGAGGCAGTGTGTGAAGCATTTATTACCATGTACAACAAGACACAACTTAGGTAGGTATAGAAAAATAATATCATTATCTAACAGTTTAACTCAAAACTCTCAAAGCCTTTCAACAAGCTACAATGCACGTAAACTGGTAGGGACTAAAAAGGGCAATATCGTATTCACCAGAACGTGACAATGACTGAGTTCAAGGCCAGGGCCAACGCGACCTGTTGCGCACCAGATACCTGCCTTTTTAAGGGCACACAGCACGCTGCTTCTCGAAGAAGCGGAGGCGATGACAGGCGGACTCCCAGCGGCCACAGGACTGGGCTGCACAGGTCCGCAGCGTGCACCCACAATAATTCGGGCACTCGGGGACAGGCGGGCTCTCAGTGGAAGCAGCAGCATGCGGCTCCGGCAGCTCGGGCTGGTGGTGGCGATGACTCTCGTTTTGCAGCTCCGTGGTGGGCTCACAGCGGCAGCAGCTCCCTCTTAGCTGTGGCGGCCCACAAGACGATAGCGACAATCCTCAACAATGGTGACCAAGGTGCGGGCACTCAGCGGCAGCAGCTTTCTCTTACCTGCGGTGGCCCACAGGACAAATCCCAATGAGGCAAAGTTAGCAACGGTGCAGGCACTCAGCTGCAGCAGCTCTCTCTTAGCTGCGACGGCCCACAGGACAAATCGCGATGATGCAAAGTTAGCAAAGGTGCAGGCACTCATCGGCAGCAACTCTCTCTTAGCTGCGGCGGCTCACAGGACAAATTCCGATGATGCAAAGTTGGCCAAGGTGCAGGCACTTAGCGGCAGCAGCTCTCTCTTAGCTGCGGCGGCTCACAGGACGAATCACGATGATGCAAAGTTGGTACAGGTGCGGGCACTCAGCGGCAGCAGCTCTCTCTTAGCTGTGGCGGCCCACAGGATGAAGGGTGATGCAAAGTTGGCCAAGGTGTGGGCACTCAGCGGCAGCAGCTCTCTCTTAGCTGCAGCGGCCCACACGGATTCAGCAAAGGGTCCAAAGGCTCACACTCAGACGGGCTCTCAGCGGCTACAGCTCTCTCCTAGCTTCAGCAGCCAATACAGGTTCAGCGGAAGTTGAGAAGGTTAAAATTCAGGCAGGGTCACATCGGCGGCAGCTCTCTCATAGCTGCAGCGGCCCACACAGATTAAGCGAAAGGTTAAAAGGTTTAATTTCAGGCAGGCTCTCAGTGGTGGAAGCTCTCTCATAGCTGCAGTGGCCCACACAGGTTCAGCGAAAGTTTCAATGGTTCACTCCGCAGTACTCGCAGTAGAACTAGAGGCTCCGGATTACTCGACGGAGGCCTCACCTGCAAGCAGAACTCCTCACACAGGAATTCCAACGGCTGACGGGGTGAAATCTAATGTCCTTGCGACTACTGCAGGAGGCGATCTCGATTCAGGCCCTCGGGTAATTTCTTCGGCAAGCTTGGTGAAAGTTCCAAAGTCCTTTCCTCTGTTCACTCGGACAGAGTTTCGTCTTGACATCCAAAAGGAACACACCTGGACAAAGTTCCAGCACGGCGTTTTATACCTAAAAAGTCTTTGTTCTCTAAGGCCATAAATCACTGACTCCAGTCAGAACCAGTTCAGTGGGTCAGGGAGCACTTGGTTTACGAGGCGACATCCTGCCCTTTCAGAATGAGGGGGTCTGCTATCAGACACCCAGGTGGAGCCATCATTCACCTTGCCAGGCACGGCCCTGCTTGGATCAAAGAGTCCTGCCTCCCCATGCCCTGAATACCGATCTCACTTTCCAACCAGGTCTGACCCAGCTGGCCCAGCTGCTCCAAAACCAGAAGGCCAATACACATACTCGCAAAGTCTACAGTAACGCTTAGGCAGGAAACTACTGTGTTTTCAGAAGAGGCTTTTCCCAACATGGGATATATAAACAGTCCTTACTAAAAAGTGTCTCTCAATGTCCTGAACATGAACATATCAAACTCGAAGTTCCTATCAGGTTCCTGGGGTCAGATAGGATGATAGAAGATAATCCTCAACTGGCCCAGTCTGGCCTATGAGAACGGATCGTCTCACAATAGCGACAGTGAAATGGAGGGTAACTCACTATTAGAACCTGCTACACAAATCTAGGCATTATGGTTATTCTAATTCATACAGTCATCTTTATACAGGGAGCATTTGCGCAGTGGCACTGATTAGCAGTGGTACGGCGCCCAGAGCATCTAAATCCAGACAACTTAACAGAGAGGAAGAGAAAAGAGGAAGGGGGATCCACGCCAATGATGCCAGGTTCAACAGCCTTCCTCCATAGTATCTAAGAATTCCCCCTACACACAAAAACCGAACCTTTCGCATAACAAAGTGGAGGCAACACCTATTCATTTCATCAGTCCCCAGTGAACTCCTGCTTATCATAGTATGTAGAGTTTTGTAGCAGGAACCATCTAGTTCAACATGCTTAATATTCCACCGTCTAGTGGTTGGATCTGGAACTGCATCATTGATGTAAACATTTTAACTTAGGGTGTCGACTATAGATGGAGTCAGTAGTATTTGTTATGGCGTCTAGTATGAACAGATAATGCTCCAATACGTGACTTTTCAACTGGTGAGTTGAGAGTTTTCTTTTTGTTCCATATGTTGAGGACATTCGAGTTTCACTGCCTCACGCTAGGGCAGCCGTCACATAGAAAAGACTGTGAGAGGGAAGAGCAGCAGTGGTGAGTAGGCAAAAAACACACATGTGATTCTGTATACCAGGGGTCTTATGCCATTTTGGAGCAGATGATGCAGAGCCTTCTAATCAATTTCTGTCCAAGTAGCTTGTAAAAATGTGCCTTGAACGACAAACATCCGGTATCCATACAAGTGGTTTAAAAAATATATCTTGAAACAGAGTCCATGCTATTCTGGCACACTGAATAAATATTATTGTGCCATGGGCAGAAATAGTACGGAAACCAAAAAACTAAAGACATCCGTGCAGAAAATAGGTTCCTCAAAATACGATAAAGTGGTGTAGAGTACATAAAACACCTTTAGATATCTAAAACCATGCAAAGGGACCTTGCCTTTCACAGTCATTGTAAGTAAGCGTCATTCGGTTACAGTAAAAACCATAAAATCACCACAATAAAGACAGAATAGTTATCAATATATACACACATATACAGAGAAAAAGTTATCAGAAAAAAGACATCTTAAAAACAACATCCTTGGGGACTTTAAATACCTTAAAATCATTCAAACATCTCTAGATCTCCTTAGTCTAATTGAGGCTTAAAAAAAAAACTACGTTAAACAAATGATATAATCTGAAAGTGTATGAAAGTGCCCCTTTTTTGTATGATTACCCCCTAACATTTTGCCAGATTCCTGAAGCTAACTCGACTGTGTGTGTGCTGGGACCTCCCAACCAGGCCCCAGCACCAGTGTTCTTTCCCAAACTCTACCTTTGTTTTCACAATTGGCATAGCTCTGGGCCACATGTAAGTCCCCTGTAGAATGTACCCCTGGTACCAAGGGCCTTGCTACCAGAGAGGGCCTCTGAGAGCTGCAGCATGTATTGTCTCATCCTCAGAGACCCCTCACCAAAACACCCCACCATGCTATTGCAGGCTGCGTGTTTTGGTGCAGACCAAACTGCAGAGTCGACATGGCACGCATCCCTCTGTGCCATGGTCACCAACCTTGCCATTGGCATGGATAAGTCAACCCTCTAGCAGGCCTCACAGCCCTAAAGCAGGACAGCAGTGGCTGTATCGAAACGGGGGTGGTGTGACAGGGGTAAAATGGATTAAAAAATTAAAATAAATAAACTTACCTTCCATTCAACGCAGCTGCTGCCGCACACCTCTCCTCTGTCTTCTTCGTCTGCTCTGGCACCACCCGAGGCAGACTTTCCCCGCCAATCATGACGCAGCATGAGCAGCATTGGGATTGATCTGAGAGGCCTGTTTGGCTGCTCAGGCAGTGCCTGGGAGCCTGGACATGTTCTTCATCAGGCTGTGCAACACAGCCAGGTGGAGAACATGCTAAGTGAGCATGAATGTTTGACTGGCCAAAAGGGCCGGCCAAACATTCACGCACACTAGTTGTAAGAAAGTGCTCTCTTTTTACATGGTTGCCCCCACTTTTTGCTGATGTACTTTGACTGAGTGTGCCCTGGGTTCCTGCCAAACAGGTACCCAGGGCCTACGTTCTTTCCCTTAAACTGCATTGAGACAAAACCCCTTTTGGCACTCTTTGGCCAGGGAAGGCCTCTAAGGGCTGCAGCACTTATTGTGGCACCCTTAGAGGCCCTGTACATGTATACACACACATGTACACGTACACACACACACACACGTACACACACACACTTGCAGGCTACGTGTTTTGGTGCAGAACAAAGTGAAGAGTCGACATGGCACACATACCATCATCTCCTTGTGTTTGCACACATCCCTGTATGCCATGCCTACAACCCACTGCACTGACATAAGTCAGCCACCCCTCTAGCTGGGTGCACTATACCAGTGGTGAGGGTACAGGTAAATGAGCCCTGTACCCCTACAGTGTCTAAGCCAATTAAGACATTGTAAGTGCAGTAATGCCATTAACAGTATATGATGCTGGGAGTTTGTCATTATGAACTCCACAGCACCATTATGGCTTTGCTGACAAACTGGGAAGTTTGGTATCAAACGTCGCAGCACATTAAAACCACACTGATGCCAGTGTGGGATTTAATGAAATAAGCACTCAGAGGGCATCTTAAAGATGCCACCTGAAAAATGACCTAACTCCAGTGTCCTGGCTGAGTGGCTGCTCGCCAGCTGCCACCACCAGACATGTTTCTGGACCCCTGGGTCGAGAACCTGCTGCTCTCGGGTGTCTGAGACAATGCACATCCTGGGACGAGGTGCCAAGCCTCCTCCCCAAGATGAGCAGGGTCCACAAAGTGGAAGCTTCAAGGCTTGCCGCCTTACTTAGCTACCCCAGCCCTTTGCAGCTTCCAGCAACTGGCTCCCACCGGTTCTGACCCCCACTTTGGGCAGTAGGATCGGCGAGAAAACCAAGTATGGAAGTGAGGTGTGCCCACCTTTGCAAACTCCACCCCTGAGGTGGGGGAGATGTGATGAAGCACAACTCTCAGTCCCGCCATCTTGCAGATGGGTGACCCAGCCAACCAGAGAGTGGCATATGCTCCCATCCCATGGACGGTGGGATAATAGGGGGTGCACCCACCCCAAGAAAGGGACCCATTGGTCCCAACCTTTACTTACCTGAAACACCCCCAAAGCTAACCTTTAGGGGCAACCCTGAACCTTGTGTCTCCTCAGACAAAAACCGACCAGAAGAAGAGAAGAAGAAGAAGGATCGAAGAAGCTGTGCTGAAACTAAGAAGAGGAGGATACCCACTGACTTGTCCCCACCCTACCGGCCTGTCCCCACCTCAAACCTGCTCCACCAAAATCCCAGTGTGTGTCCTGCAGCCAGGAACCTCAAGAACTCGAAGTAACCTGCCCTGCCTTCCAAACCCAAGACTTTGTCTCCTGTGAGCACCGGATTAGCTCACCCACAGACTCTGGCCCAAACCGCAAGTCTGCACCACTCTGCAAGCGACGGCCGCGGCCCACGTTCGAGTGGCCAACACGAAGAGGTCTCCCCGGTGAACCTGACCTGAGATCTGGTGTCTCTTACCTGCTTTGAATCTCTGACCTGTGGCTGAAGGGAGGCGGACCAGCAGACTCCCGGGGCACTCACACGCCCTCAGGAGCACACACTCCACCGAGCGCCGTGAGGGAGCAGCAATCCAAGACCCAGACTACAATTCCCAGGTGCCCCGGTGGCAGAGGCGCACCTGGGACGTGACTGCCTGCGCCAGGAGGCGCCTACAAACAGCGGAGCACCGACAACTCCGTGGGGGACATCTCTGACCTGTGGCTGAAGGGAGGCGGACCAGCAGACTCCCGGTGCACTCACACGCCCTCAGGAGCACACACTCCACCGAGCGCCGTGAGGGAGCGGCAATCCAAGACCCAGACTACAATTCCCAGGTGCCCCGGTGGCAGAGGCGCACCTGGGACGTGACTGACTGCGCCAGGAGGCGCCAACAAACAGCGGAGCACCGACAGCTCCGTGGGGGACATCTCTGACCTGTGGCTGAAGGGAGGCGGACCAGCAGACTCCCGGGGCACTCACACGCCCTCAGGAGCACACACTCCACCGAGCGCCGTGAGGGAGCGGCAATCCAAGACCCAGACTACAATTCCCAGGTGCCCCGGTGGCAGAGGCGCACCTGGGACGTGACTGCCAGCGCCAGGAGGCGCCTACAAACAGCGGAACACCTCCTGTCCCCGCGGGACGCGCGCGGGACCGCCGGGCTAAGCCCGGGCAAAGGGCGGGCCCTCTGTGGTCCTCAGAGGACCTGAGGAGGACGGGGCGGGCCACCCCACTTGGTCCTAACATAAGAGGTACAGAGACATAATACCGTATACATATTTATGTTCAATCGTCCAGTGTCGTCATCGGGCCCTACATAGTCCTCCCATGATGTCTTTTTGGGAAGAGCTTAATGCCGTGTGCGGCACTAACTATGTCCCTGATATATTAACCCCCCCCAGAGTGGGCAAAGACACTGATCTCATAACCTGTACCACCCAAGCTGTTCCTGTATCCCCTGATTTAATCCTGTTTAACAACGAGGAAACTCCTTCAAATGCCAATCTGATGTGTTGTAGCTCCTCATCCCTCCCTGCTAATCCAATTAATCCAATTGTTTTAACGCCACATAAAGCAGGGTCTACATTAAATAATCCTGTTTCCCCCCTTCAATCGACCCTATTGGCCGAATTTGAGCGATTGTTGAATGCTGCTCTGTTACCCCTGGTCACTAAAATTAAGGAGTTGGGAGACAGGTTGTCCAGTGTTGAACAAATAGTAAAAATGACTTACCCACCAACTGTAAATTCGGCTGTCTCCCCACGTTCTACGCTCTGTATAAACCCGGACAAGCCTATTCCTACTGAACCCAGAAAAGCACGAACAATTGACCCTGCCCTGAGTATACCCTTCCCAAGGGGCCATAATAACACTCCTAACCATAATAGTGCTCCTTTTATAGCCTCTAGATATCCTCAGCCAAGAAGGCATAGAATTAATTTACCCCCTGAAGCTGCCCCCTACGTGTCCGTTCTTTCCGGGGTGCCTGAACTTGGTCAGGGCAATCACGAAACAAGCGAGGAGCTGCTAAATAAGACCATCTTTTGGCTTAACAACAACAGACCGCTGCTGCCCGCCCTAGATGGCGGAATTGTGAGCGTCAGGAGGGTGGGGTGGTTAGGCAGATTGCCTAAAGACATTTCGGGAGACCTGATATTGATCAGATTTAAACACAGGAACATTGTCCCCTTTATAAGACTTTCCCAACCAAAACCCGGTGATGGCCCTATTTCTACTTGGGACTTGTTTGATTTTTACCCGGGCCCCAGAGTAATGAACAATAACACTTGGTGGTGAAAGGGGACTCTGGCCACCATGTGTTTATCATGTGTTTATCATTCTTATACCCAGACATGTAAAATGGAAAAAGCCCAATATGCTCTTAACAATTGTATATATGTATCTTGTCGTACATGCTATGTCATTTTTCCTTATGCATCAAGGCCTAATTGATTGCTCCTTTTCTAATTAACTCTTAATCACTCTAAAGATTGGCTCTCCAGATCTTGCTTTTTAAATGGTTGCCATTTACTTATTTTAATGAATTGACCAAATTGTTTGTTTTAAATTATTTCTGTAATTGCATGTTTGTATGATATTTTATGAAATTTTACGCTTATATGATATTTCTTTGCTGAATTTCGAATAAAGCATATTTTGAACCTTTGGAATCTCCAAGCGAAGCCTGCAGCCCCTTTCGGGAGGATCCCCCTGACCACAACCGGAGCTTGAAGAAAACCCAAAGCCTAAAGACACCCCTGCACCCGACGCCCCACGGCCTTGGGTGGCCCAACCGACAGTGTCCCAGGCATCCCAAATTACCTCTCCAACCGGTGGTCACCTCCAGAAGATGTTAGTCCCAGAGCTGCAGTCTTTGTTGCAGCCGGAGAATCCCCACTGAAATCAATAGGGCACCGATGCTAAAACAGCACCATGCACCCAGCTGCCCCAGCGCCACTACGGGTGTACTTTGGTTGCTAACTCAGATCCCCTTTGACCTGAGCCTAAAACCAGGAGCTTTGCTCCCACAACCTTGTGGCCTGCTCGTGAGCAGCCACCAACCAGAGGCCCCCTATCCCCCATTGGATAACACTGGGCCTCACCACTTTGCACCCGGCCGCCCTAGTGTCGTTGAGGGTGCTATGAGAGTGCATCCTTGACCCTGGGGGAACCCTAGTTCTAACCACAGAAAACCCACTCCCAAACGCAAGTACTTACCTTGAAAACGATAACCACATTTCTTCCTATAGGACTACATTGACTGCTTTCTTGTGAAAATTGTGCTAACTGTGGAGTTGGGTTTGTATGAGAACTTGAAAAACTGCATATATCTAAAAACTGTTTTTCTTACCTTTTCTCTAGGAAATGTGCCAGTGTAATATCAAGGCGTATCACACTGAGTAGAAAAGTAATCCATAAAGTTATCATTGAAGTAATGCAAAGTAATGTAACAGTAATTTTAACTATATTTCAAGTATTTACAAACCTGTAAGTCATTTTCATTCAGCTAGCTTTGTTTGTTCAACCTGCCTTGAAAAGTACCATTTACACTTAACTGTACCAGGCTTACTTGGTTCTAGAAAAAACAAATATAACTAAATAATATTTTTATACAAACAAATTGGTCTGAGTACTCTCTGATAACGCCTTTCTGCTCGCCCACACTAGCACAAATAGAGAGTAAGGTGCTATCTACTTTTACCTCTGCCTACCTTTGGGGTTCCACTGGACTCTGTGCACACTATACCTTATTTTGGTATAGTATATACAGAGCCAGCTTCCTACAGGAGCGCAAACCACTCCTAACTTTGGTCACCCCGCCCGCCCCGCCCCACCCCACCCCACCCCACCCGGACTCAAATCCCTAAGAGAAAAATAAAATGATAACGTCTTCTTAGTATCAAATTCTTTTGCATTGCTCAAATAGCAGTGGGGCGACGTTCCTCCGGCCTTAGCGGAGGAGCCGCCACTGAGGCAGGATGCACCATACCATAGGTAAGGGCATAGCTGTATGAGCAATAAACCCCTACATCTTCTGTACCATTCATGGAAATTGTAAGTGCAGTGAAGTTAGTTTGAGTACATGGACTGGGAGTTTGTTAACATGAGCTCCATGAGGACTTTACTGAAGACTGAGACATTTGGTATCAAATTTCTCAGCATAATAAACCCACACTGATGCCAGTGATGGATTTATTGTAAAATGGTCTCAGTGGGCATCTTATAGATGCCCCCTGAAAAACAACAGACTTCTAGGGTATTGGATGACTGGTCCCTGCCAGACAACCACCACCAGACAGGTTTCTGACCTCATGGGGTGAGAGCCTTTGTGCTCTCGGAGGTCAGAAACAAAGCCTGCTCAGGGTGGAAGTGCTTCTCACTTCCCGCCAGCAGGACTAGCAGCCGTTGGTGGTGAACCTCAAAATCTCACACCTTGTGTTATGCTGATTTGAGCAGCTCCAACAAGTGGAGAGGCCTGCCCCCTGTCTTAACCCCACTTTGGTGGCAGGACAGGCTGGAAAATTAGTAAGCACAGTAGGAGGGTCCACCTCACTCTGGCAGACACATAAGGTTGCCAGGAGCTGAGGTGAAACCCCCTCTTGAATAGTCTCCAGCAGGCTTTGGAGAATTAGGCCAAAAGGAATAGGGATTTTAGGCCAATATTTTAGGCCAATAGGAATAGGAAGGGGGCACCCAAAGGGTTTAGTCACCCTAAGGGACAGTAGCTACTGGCTACTGCTCCCAACCTCAGTAACATCCATAAACTTAGTATGTATCTAACTTGGCCCCAGTCCTATCAGAATGTCTGCACCTCCTGTGACCCTGCTCCAAGAAACCAATTTGGCCCGCAGCTAGCAACCTCAAAGAATGCTGGGGACCTGTGCTGTCTTCAACAAAAACTCTTGTCTCCTGTGGACACTGGATTTGTTCAGCAAGAAACAAACTCAAGGATTCTGACCCAGACAGATCCGCAACACTTGCACCACTCTGCAACCAACGCCCATGCCCGAGTCCAGGTGGCCCACCAAACCCAGTGTAGCCTCCCCAGCGATCCTGACCTGGGATCCAGCATGGGACGACCTCTCCTTACCTCTTCCTCGACCCTTGCCACCTAAACCTGAAGGGCCCTCCGACTGTGATCGCATCTGATGAGAGAATTCAGATGCCTAAAGACACCTGCATCACCCAGGCCTAGGAGAGCCCAAGTGACAGTGTCCCAGCTTCCCGCCACTATCGAACTTACCTGTCCAGTTATAGGATTCTTTCAACCAATCTTCAAAAATGAGCATGGAGCCATTTTCTCCAACCAAGGATATCCATTGGTTTCAACGGCCCCCCACCCTACACCTCCTTTGCACTCTGCAACTGGCCGCCCCAGTGCTTCTGGTGGTCTCCATGCTATTTGGAGGTCCCTCCACTGCTGACCTCAACCCTCAGGGCCTTTGTCCCTGACCTACACTTACTTACCTGTAATAAGTGCCTCTTCGAGGTGCCCCAGCCTCCATAGGATTACCTTGATCCCGGGACCTCTGCACCCGGCCACCCTAGTTTCGCTGGTGATACAGTACATACCTTTGTCTGACCCTTGCCCAGTGTTAACCTAAACCACTGGAGACTGAATCTTAAAACAGCTTACTTACCTGTAAGTTAGTCACCCTTTTTTTCACTTATGATTGTATTGGTCTTGCAGTGTGTGGTGACCAGTGTGATCATGAATACAGAGTATCTTTTTCTGTACTGAAAACAGTTCATGCACATATAAAGTATTCAGTCAGTCATTGAGTGTATGTTCCTGCCTTGTATGAACATGTACATCAAACACATTCACACTACTCTCTGATAAGTCGAACTGTTCAGCCCAGCTACCACTAAATTGAGAGTAAGGTATTATCTACTTTAAACTCTGCCATTCCTTTGGGGACTCCCTGGAATCTGTGCACACTCTAACTCTTTTTCGGGATAATGTACACCGAGCCAGCTTCCTACAGAAAGCAATTGTAAAAACAAAAGGGCAAGTCGGACTTGTTCAAATTGATGCAACTTCAGTAGGGAGACGGTATAGGCTTTTCTAGGGATTTAGTAATATTTGCAGAACATGATAAAATGCATAGTGTCTTGCGGAGACATCTGGTCAAAGCAGCAGGGATCTAATGAGTGAATGTCCTGCCAGTCCCGTGGGAATGCCAACAAATGGAGTATCAAGCGGGGTCTAAACCTGGTAAGCAGGTAACACTCATAGTTGCAGGTTCCAATGGTAAGCTAGGGCTCTGTGCATTGAGTTGATTCCTACAAGACATACCCTCGTACTGAGGGCTTCTGTTGTGCTACTTGTTCCGTTTAATGACTTACTTTCCAAAAAGTTATCTCTGATCCAAGTCCGTTCAACCTCGCTTGTCCCCTCAGGATGAGTAAGTAGCTCACTTCTGCTTAGGCTCTGCAACAACTCTTTGATGTATTTGATCCAGGGGATACATAGAGCATACTCAAGGGAGAGGTAGTCTAACTGCACCACCTTGTTCAACTTTAGACCAGATATCCACCCAGCATAAAACTGGGTGAAGCAATATTGTATCCAATAGGTCGCATACCCACGGTTCTTCATGCACTATAAAGGAGGGAACACAAAGAAGGCATTGTTGGAATAATTTTTGACCACATTGATGTAACCCCAAATGTTCTGTGGCCCAGGTAAGGAGTCTATCCAAGAGAACCCATCCCACCATCTTAACCACAGAATCGATCATGGAGATCACCTGTAGCATTGAGGGTTATCCCTATCACCCTTTTTGAAGACTGGGACAAATGTGGAAGTAGCCCATGAGAAGGGACAGTAGCGTTTAAAGTGTTCATCAGTAAAGACGCCCAGGTTTTGATGTCACTTATGTGCAGGACAGGCATTATTCCGTCAGATCCTAGAGCTTTGTTTTTTGTCAAACCCAGTATGCCCTTGCTCACTCATCCATTATAACAGGGGAGTCATGTTTTCTGGGTATGCAAAGTAAATATCCACTTATAGATTCCTTCAAAATGGGGGACCTTATACTCCCTGCAAGAGGACACTATACTGGTTTGATCCCTAGGTTTCTCCTTTGAAAAGCTCTTTAAATTTCTCAATACTTGACAACAGCCTCTATCGAACCATTTAGGTCCAGAGAAAGACATGGTCCCTGCTGGAAGATTAAGGAGCTCAGAAACTTTTCAAGCGATTGTAGAAAAAGCCCCTGGAAATTCATTTTGACTAGCTTCATTGTCTAAACAACTTGAAAACTCATCCGTACAGCATGAAAGCAAGCATCCAAAGCTCACAGCAACTACCTCTGTCCACCTGGGTCGACTACCCTGGCTAATCCCCTTCTGGGGTACTTCAACCCTCTGGGAGCTCACTTCGCCTATCTGCCTCCAACAGAGGGATAGGCAAACCGAATTATGGTCACTAAAGGGGCTGTGTCCAGTGCAAATATCAGAGATCTTTATGAAGATAGGGGATGACACAAAGACAATGTCTATGACTGAAGCACACTCCCTCCCTGTAAAGGCAGGACTGACTTCTGCGGAGTCATAGTAAACAAGCTTTTTGTCATGTGCCTGAGTCAGGCCTGGTAGGAAATAGTGCCAATTTCTATGTACACTTTTTCCCCCCTAAAGTTGCCTTCCCTTTGTCACATCGACTTTTGACCCAAATTTGCATTTGTGACACTTGCGTTAGTTTCTAAGAAACACCGACTTTTGCTGACACAAAAGAACTTTGTAAGAACACTATTCACACTGCCTTGGCATTATGTACAATGCCTTCACATGCGTGATATAATGTGTGTTATTCGATGCAGCAATCTGTGGAATACAAACAATATGCAGCCTCATCACTATCAGAGGCAAAAATGCCTATATATATTTGTTTCCAAATACAATCAGAGTAGACGCTTCTGCTGACTTTAAGGGGTGAAGCTTTAGCCCAGTAACTGACTGACCTCCTAGGGAGGGTTGTCCAGTTCATTACCAAGACAGGGTCCTAGACTCTTACCCACCAGGTAAAGGGGTTAGATCATCCAGAAGGGTGTTTCTTGGCAGACCATATATTCCCATCCTAGACACGTCGGTTAGGGTTTGCATCGTAGGAGTACACTAGAAGATTATAAATACTGTATATGTATGCATATCTAAGCTATCTCAACAAGATCGTGGAAATCTTTGTTTTATTCACTGTTTTGACACTCATGACTTTTGTCTGCTTCTGTCTATTAGTCATTGAAGCACATATCTTCTATACAAGAATCACTACCTGTAGGAAGCTGGGTTTCTGTTGCAGAAACCCCTCCTACTCTTTTTGACAGATTTCTGATGCACTTTGACTTGATGTGCCCTGGTTCCCTGCCAATCAGGTTTCCAAAGCCTGTGTTCTTTCCCAAAACTGTACCTCTGTACCCATAATTGGCACCTCTCTGATCACATGCAAGTCCCTTGTAAAAGGTACCATGGGTACCAAGGACACTGTGACCAGGGGAAGGCCTTTAAGGGCTGCAGAACATATTGTGCCACCCTTAGAGGTCCTGTACCTTAACACACAGACACTGCAGTGCAAAGATGCGTGCTTCGGTACATAGAAAAGAGAAGAGTTGACCTAGAACACATTCCTTTGTGCATGCCTGCAACCCACTGCTTATAGTATAGGTAAGACACCCATCTAGCTGGGTGAGCTGTACCACTGGTGAGGGCACAGTTGCATGCATAAGCACGGTACCTCTGTAGTGTCGAAGTCCATTCTTAGACATTGTAAGGCAGTAGAGCCATAAAGAGTATATGGTCTGGGATTTTATTAATTACGAACTCCATAGCACCATAATGGCCTTACTGAATTCTGGGAACTTTGTTAGCAATCTTCCTTAGCATAATAAACCCACAGTGATGCCAGTGTGGAATTTAATATACAATGCACTCAGAGGGCATCTTAGAGATGCCCCCTGAAAAACGATCAGCTTCTGGTAGGTTCCCTGACTGGTAAGCACAAGGCATGTTTCTGGACCACTGGGGTGGGAGACTTCATCCCTGAGCCCAGAAACAAAGCTTTTCCTGGGCAGAGGTGTTCACACCTCCCCAGTTCAGAAAGAGCCATCTGTGGCAGGGAAGCTTCAAAGGCCCTGCCACCTTTGTAATGCGACCCCAGCCTCTTCTGCTATCAGGAGCAGGCCCCCTTCCTGTCTCCCCTCCTTTTCGGCGGGAAGACAGGCAGGAAAAATAACAACAGCCAGAAAGTGTGCCCATCTCTGCCAACCCCACCCCTTGGGTGGGGGAGGCGAGGTAAAGCTCACTCTTCAGTGCCCGCCATCTTGCAGATGGCAGGCACTCTCCAATCAGGATGAGGGATTGTGCCCACTCCCCCACGTGGGGTGAGCACACCAAGGGTATAGTCACCCTCAGGTCAGTAGCCCATTGGCTATTGACCTCAAGACTCCTAAAAGCCCCCTCAATACAGTATTTAGGGGGCTGCCCTGAACCAAGAAGACAGATTCCCGCAACCTACAAAGAAGGACGAATGAAGATGACCAGCAGAGGAGACTGCAGAGAAGAACTGACTTGGCCACAGCCCAAGCGGCCTAACTGCAGTTTCCAGAGATCCTGTACCAAAAGTCACTTTGTCATGCAGCCAGTCACCTCCAGAACCCCTGGAAGGACTGACTGTCTTCAACAAAGGCTGGATCTCCTGTGAACAGCAGCTCCATTCAAAAGAAATTGGCAAGAAAGACTTTTTCGAGCCTGCTGAAGACAAAGAAACTGGACGCCTGGAACAACTACTGCACTGAGTCTGATTGGCCCACCAGTCTTAGCGAGGTCCCCCAGCGCCCCAGAGTCCGAGTCCACTACAGGTTGACACCTCCAGGACTCCCTGACGTCGCCTGCAGCCTCTGCACAGAGACCCCCCCAACCGTGATTGGCCTGGTAAGGTGAAATCTGACCTCAAAGGCACCCCTGCATACAGCTGACCTGCATACTGGAGAAAAGAACCCAAGGTGCACCTCGGTCCCCAACCCTCCAACTTACCTGCCCAGCTGTTGGTTCCTCCCAGAAGTCTTCCTGGACCGAGCCTGCAGCCAAAATCCGAATCCGGCAACTCCCATCGAAAAAAACAGGGCACCCGACGCCAAATCAGCACTCTGCACCCGGCCGCCCTGTGCCGCTGTGGGAGCATCTTCTGTGCTAACTTGGATCCCGCTTAGTTCTGAGCTAAACCCTAGGCGGCTTGCTCCCACGACTCGTGAGCAGCAACCAATTGGAGGCCCCCTATTCCCCATTGGATAATATTGGGCCTCAGCCACCCTAGTGCCTCTGAGGGTACTTTGAGAGTGCATCTTCGACCCCAGGGGAACTCTGGTTCTAACTCCAGAAACCCAACTCCCACAACCAAGTACTCACGTGTAAACTGAACCCATAACTCAATTTCCTCGCATAAGATTGCACTAACTGCTTTTCTTTGAAAATTGTTTCAAGTGTGGAGTTGGTTTGTATGGAACGCTAAAGAAACTGCACATATATAAAAAACTGATTTACTTACCTTTTCTCAAGGATGTGTCCTAGACATATCACACTGAGCCAAAAAAGTAACTCGAAAAGTAATCAAAGGTAATCTAACAGTAATTTAAACTGTATTCTAAGTATTTACAAACCTGTAACAACGTCATTTTCATTCAGCTTCCTTGTATTGTTCAACTTGCCTTGATAAGTACCATTTATACCTACCTGTGCAGGCTTGCTTGGTTCTAGAAGATAAATATAACTAAATAATATTTTTATACAAACAAAATTGGTCTGAGTTCAGTCTTTGAGTGTGTGACATAGTTTCTTGCCTGAATGTGCACAATAAATGCTTAACACTATTCTCTGATAAAGCATTACTGCTCGCCCACACAACCACAAATAGAGAGTAAGGTGCTACCTACTTTTACCTCTGCCTATTTTTGGGTTGCCACTGTCTCTGGGCACACTATGCCTTACTTTGGTATAGTATATTTAGGAAAAACACATTATCTTGCAGGGCTAGAGGGATGTTTATAGACCATGCCTAAGTATTATCCCCCGTAGAAATCAACGAACAACTACAAACTTAGGGGTCTCCAAAGGGATCCAAAAGTGATCCGCTACTCAAAGTAACCTTATCAACAGTACAAGGGTACGATGGCAGTGACACTCACAGACCAGATCACAAGATGTGAAGAACCAATAACGTGAGTCACCCCTGGTTTAGGATTCCCATCAACGGTCTTGTGATGATCAATGTTATCATTTGGTAATCCTTATCGGGTATTGTGTCTCTAGATCATTGAGACCGGCATACCCAGATAACCAGATTCGGGGTAGCGACCCACAATCACTCGGTACTACCACATGATGTTGATGTGATGGGAAGTGCAGTGTAAAAATATATGTAAGTGGTGGTCTAAAAAAGGATAGGGAGCTCAACCAAGGTAAATTTAATAATTGTTGGCCCCTTCCCTAATAAAAACAAGAACAGTATAGTATCATCATCGCAGTCCACACAAATAGCTGCGAGGAGACCAACATGTTTCAGCCACTAAAGGTTCACTCCTCTGGCTTTCGTCAGGGTCTCTGTTCAAATAATCTACTACTGCTTACAAGTGAATAAAGTGTGAAAAAATATACAAAAAAACACACACAAGTGAAAACCAGTAAAGGATATAATGTTCCATAAACTGTGTCAACTCCTCTCTTCGGCACCTGGTTGCAATTATACTGTGTAAGGAGGACAAACGTACAGGAAGGTCACAATCAGCTACTCTGGTCTGTGATAAACATAGTATTGTTTTACAAAAATGAATCTATTTGCTTACTCACCCAGGGTGTCCGGGGAGTGGACCTCACCTCTTCCTGGACCTGGCTCAGGATATGTGAGACCCCGCTCTACAATAACACAAACCGGCTGTGTAAATTACAAAGACCAGGAGGTCAAACATTAATTTACTCTGGCGGTCAAAATACTGTGTATGGAGCTCATTAACAGCCATCTAAAGATACTCCAAACCACCCTCTCTCCACTCCACCATCAACTACAGGCTGAACAAGCTGTTAAATTCAATCATCCTTTGGTCCAGCAATTAGTCTGACAAAGTGATGAAAAGCCTGATACAAAGATACAAAGAAAAACAAGCTGTTAGACCAGGTGGCCCAATTCTCCTACCTGTCCGTCGTTGTCTCTGGCCGTGACTGAGTCAGGGGGAGGCACAGTCTCTCCTGTGCACTGACTACTTCACTGTGCTGGTTGGTGTCATCCAGCCTATCAGCCCATGCAGGGGAGTGGCCTAGTCGCCGCCTACACAGGGAACCCTTCGTACAACATTGCCAGGATAGTTGATCTGGCACTTAGACTGGTACATGTGCCCATCGCTATAGTCAGGACTAAACCAAAACACCCGGTGCTCAGTAATCCCACTTCCTCAATCGCCAGCTCATTCCCGGCATCCCGCTCGTATTCTCGCGAGACTCGCCCGAGTCAAACTACCGAATGACGTCACGTCGGCCATTTTGGTAGTTTAGTAGTCCCGCATTGCGGACTATCTCAAGTTTAGCCATCGAGAACTATTCATCTTCAATGGCATAAGAGCGCATCCACCCAGGATAGTATTGAGGTAAATACAGTCTGTCCACTGGAGGCATCCATGCCCCACGACCCGGCCTCGCGCTCAATCTCTCACTAGATTAATGGAGACTACAGAATGACCTCACAGTTTAGGAGTCTGTAGTTCTTAATTCTAACATCCGTATAACGGACCTTGCAGAACAAGAGCTAGAACAATGTCTACTCGATGACGCAAGGCCGCGTCCATCGATAGTGATACCACAGTAGAACCATCGCCCCCTCGGAGGGTGTATTCGCCTAGTGCTTAAAACTGAGGTTAGGTCATATCAATAATGGAAAGTCAATATTGGTCATGTGATGGGCGATAATAAAAACTTAAGGATATTTATTAGTGGACAGGGCTCGCAGGCATGCCAGCAAGGGGGCACCAGAGATGTCTCCAACAGCCCACTGTCCTTAGCCCACCCGAAATAATAGTTCCGGTCATGATTACTCCAGACCAAAAGTAAAGCAGTCTGGGGCTTACGGTGATAAATAGCCCTACGGTCGCTCATATATTAAACTTCATGGCGAGAATGCTGTTGGAAGCAGGGTTAAGCGATGACCAGTAATTAGCTCTTTTACTGTATGCATTCCACGCGTTAGCTCACCAAAGAGCAGTATATCAGGTCAGGGAGAACCACGGAATGTCATCGTTCAACCCTTGTCTGTCTGTCCCCAATTTGAACACCCACTTCTGTTCACGAATAAAAAGGTACCGAGACACATCGCTCACATGTGGTGGAATGTATGGTTTTTCCAAAACATGCCACATGAAGTCAGTTTCTGCATGCTTCCGTGTAATGAAATGCTTAGTGAGTTTAGAAATGTCTTTCTTGCAGCGAAAAGTGCTTTTATGTTCCTGCATCCTCACACGCACCTTTCTCGTGGTCATGCCCACATATCGTTCATTGCATGTGCAAGTGATGAGGTAGATTAAGTTGGTACTGTTGCAGTTTGTAAACTGCCGCAATTCCCATGGCCTATCTGTACCAATGTCCACACTGGTGATCTTGATCGTTAGAGGGCAAATCGAATAGCCACCACACGGATGGTGCCCTACCACCGGGGGGAGATCCCATAATGTGCCTATCTCTCTCCTAGGTGTATCTTTGGGTCGGGTGTGTACCAAACGATCCCTCAGGTTGGCTGAGCGTTTAAAAGCGAAAAGTGGGAAGGGGATTTTATCTTTGCCACTGTTCAGAATTTTCCAATGCTTTTTTATCACCTTCTGAACATAGTTCGATGGACTCGAAGGAACTGTTCGAGGAGCAGATATACCACCAAGTCTCTGGAACCAGCATGGGCAGTATTTTTGCGCCTTCGCTGGCGAATTTGTACGTCCATGAATTTGAACAGACTACAGTTTTGCACCCCACCAACCCATTCTTTCCATCCATAATTTGGTGGAAAAGATATATTGATGATATCCTGATGGTGTGGAGAGGGACTAGTGAATCGGTCACACTATTTCATCAATGGCTGAACAGGCAGAACAACTACCTTCGGTTCACGATGGAAATGAGTAAAGACAGACTTCCTTTCTTGGACCTCTCAATTTATAGCACCACGAGGGGCCTGGAGAGTGAATTGTATAGGAAACCGATGTCAAGGAATTCCCTTCTCTTGTACGAGAGCCAACATCCCAAGTCCTTGAGGGATAATCTGCCTTTTGGACAGTTCCTTCGAGTCCATCGGAACTGTTCTACTCCTGAAACCTTCAAACGCCACGCAGACGATCTTTCCAAACAACTGAGAGAGAGGCATTATCCTAATAAATTGGTCCAGCGCTCATACAAACGAGCAGCAAATAATCATCGTGCTGCCCTTCTGGAACCACGTGTAGAGAAACCACCTCTGGACCGACTAACACTAGTGAGCACATTTAACACCAAATCGAACTATGTTCAGAAGGTGATAAAAAAGCATTGGAAAATTCTGAACAGTGGCAAAGATAAAATCCCCTTCCCACTTTTCGCTTTTAAACGCTCAGCCAACCTGAGGGATCGTTTGGTACACACCCGACCCAAAGATACACCTAGGAGAGAGATAGGCACATTATGGGATCTCCCCCCGGTGGTAGGGCACCATCCGTGTGGTGGCTGTTCGATTTGCCCTCTAACGATCAAGATCACCAGTGTGGACATTGGTACAGATAGGCCATGGGAATTGCGGCAGTTTGCAAACTGCAACAGTACCAACTTAATCTACCTCATCACTTGCACATGCAATGAACGATATGTGGGCATGACCACGAGAAAGGTGCGTGTGAGGATGCAGGAACATAAAAGCACTTTTCGCTGCAAGAAAGACATTTCTAAACTCACTAAGCATTTCATTACACGGAAGCATGCAGAAACTGACTTCATGTGGCATGTTTTGGAAAAACCATACATTCCACCACATGTGAGCGATGTGTCTCGGTACCTTTTTATTCGTGAACAGAAGTGGGTGTTCAAATTGGGGACAGACAGACAAGGGTTGAACGATGACATTCCGTGGTTCTCCCTGACCTGATATACTGCTCTTTGGTGAGCTAACGCGTGGAATGCATACAGTAAAAGAGCTAATTACTGGTCATCGCTTGACCCTGCTTCCAACAGCATTCTCGCCATGAAGTTTAATATATGAGCGACCGTAGGGCTATTTATCACCGTAAGCCCCAGACTGCTTTACTTTTGGTCTGGAGTAATCATGACCGGAACTATTATTTCGGGTGGGCTAAGGACAGTGGGCTGTTGGAGACATCTCTGGTGCCCCCTTGCTGGCATGCCTGCGAGCCCTGTCCACTAATAAATATCCTTAAGTTTTTATTATCGCCCATCACATGACCAATATTGACTTTCCATTATTGATATGACCTAACCTCAGTTTTAAGCACTAGGCGAATACACCCTCCGAGGGGGCGATGGTTCTACTGTGGTATCACTATCGATGGACGCGGCCTTGCGTCATCGAGTAGACATTGTTCTAGCTCTTGTTCTGCAAGGTCCGTTATACGGATGTTAGAACTAAGAACTACAGACTCCTAAACTGTGAGGTCATTCTGTAGTCTCCATTAATCTAGTGAGAGATTGAGCGCGAGGCCGGGTCGCGGGGCATGGATGCCTCCAGTGGACAGACTGTATTTACCTCGATACTATCCTGGGTGGATGCGCTCTTATGCCATTGAAGATGAATAGTTCTCGATGGCCAAACTTGAGATAGTCCGCAATGCGGGACTACTAAACTACCAAAATGGCCGACGTGACGTCATTCGGTAGTTTGACTCGGGCGAGTCTCGCGAGAATACGAGCGGGATGCCGGGAATGAGCTGGCGATTGAGGAAGTGGGATTACTGAGCACCGGGTGTTTTGGTTTAGTCCTGACTATAGCGATGGGCACATGTACCAGTCTAAGTGCCAGATCAACTATCCTGGCAATGTTGTACGAAGGGTTCCCTGTGTAGGCGGCGACTAGGCCACTCCCCTGCATGGGCTGATAGGCTGGATGACACCAACCAGCACAGTGAAGTAGTCAGTGCACAGGAGAGACTGTGCCTCCCCCTGACTCAGTCACGGCCAGAGACAACGACGGACAGGTAGGAGAATTGGGCCACCTGGTCTAACAGCTTGTTTTTCTTTGTATCTTTGTATCAGGCTTTTCATCACTTTGTCAGACTAATTGCTGGACCAAAGGATGATTGAATTTAACAGCTTGTTCAGCCTGTAGTTGATGGTGGAGTGGAGAGAGGGTGGTTTGGAGTATCTTTAGATGGCTGTTAATGAGCTCCATACACAGTATTTTGACCGCCAGAGTAAATTAATGTTTGACCTCCTGGTCTTTGTAATTTACACAGCCGGTTTGTGTTATTGTAGAGCGGGGTCTCACATATCCTGAGCCAGGTCCAGGAAGAGGTGAGGTCCACTCCCCGGACACCCTGGGTGAGTAAGCAAATAGATTCATTTTTGTAAAACAATACTATGTTTATCACAGACCAGAGTAGCTGATTGTGACCTTCCTGTATGTTTGTCCTCCTTACACAGTATAATTGCAACCAGGTGCCGAAGAGAGGAGTTGACACAGTTTATGGAACATTATATCCTTTACTGGTTTTCACTTGTGTGTGTTTTTTTGTATATTTTTTCACACTTTATTCACTTGTAAGCAGTAGTAGATTATTTGAACAGAGACCCTGACGAAAGCCAGAGGAGTGAACCTTTAGTGGCTGAAACATGTTGGTCTCCTCGCAGCTATTTGTGTGGACTGCGATGATGATACTATACTGTTCTTGTTTTTATTAGGGAAGGGGCCAACAATTATTAAATTTACCTTGGTTGAGCTCCCTATCCTTTTTTAGACCACCACTTACATATATTTTTACACTGCACTTCCCATCACATCAACATCATGTGGTAGTACCGAGTGATTGTGGGTCGTTACCCCGAATCTGGTTATCTGGGTATGCCGGTCTCAATGATCTAGAGACACAATACCCGATAAGGATTACCAAATGATAACATTGATCATCACAAGACCGTTGATGGGAATCCTAAACCAGGGGTGACTCACGTTATTGGTTCTTCACATCTTGTGATCTGGTCTGTGAGTGTCACTGTCATCGTACCCTTGTACTGTTGATAAGGTTACTTTGAGTAGCGGATCACTTTTGGATCCCTTTGGAGACCCCTAAGTTTGTAGTTGTTCATAGTATATTTAGGGCCAGGAACCTACATTGGTGGATCAGCAGGGGGGTATACAACATTGCATTTGTTGGACTGACTTGGTCAACACCTGATCACACAATAGAACTCTTTTTAAATTGACAAATGTTTCCAAATTACTAAAAGTCTTGTTAAGGCCTTGCTTAAGTCCCTTTAGAATCTTAGAAAAGTAAAAACTCACCATAGTTCGGGGTAAGAGGGTTAGAATCTTTTTGTAGAATGTCTCTTAACAAGAACCCAACTGTTAGTGAAAACATAAATTACATAGAGAACATGGCTGGGGAGCTCGACCTCACCCCTTACCTCCATTTAGAATTCAGGGAGTTAAGATTTCTATGTAAACTCAAAAACATTGCTATGGGGTCCAATCCCTCTGAACAAAAGCTCCAGGTTCTGTTGGCAGGGTATGCTAAGGATCATCCCTCTGAGCAAGGTGAAGGTCTCTCAGATGGGGAAGAGGATGGAGGGTATGAGGATAACTTCCACCATCCCTTTACTTCCTAGGGAGAAAAGAGCATACTATGCCTCATTTTGGTATAGTATATACAGAGCCAGCTTCCCACACTACTGATTTGTGGAAACTACTCAACATGGCACCGCCAAAGTTGGTTGGCATCTTATTTTGTATGGACCAACTGAGTAGTTCAATTGTGCTTCCGCACAGTTCCCTGCACACCTTTTAAACCAGAGCAATTCGTGGTAGTAGGGAATATCCTCCTTGGCTGAGTACATATACCCTATGCATTGGCTGTTGATAAATTCAAGCTTTAAAGGATATTACCGGTGTGATAGCCGAACTCTGTAATTAATTTCTTACACAACATGGCACAGAATATTTCAGAGAACTGCAGACATACAGTTACTCAAAAACTACTACAACATGGCCTCACGCTAGATGGTGGGGAGGTTACCTTTGTAGTGGAGGCACATGAGGCTAAGTTCCCTGCTGCAGATGATGCTACACGGATGGTAAACAGGTTGTTCACAAAGCTGAAGTAGGCGAAATACCGGAGAAATAAGCTCCTTATGAGGAGATAGAAATCCCTCCAACTTACCAAGGACTACTAACTGGTTTAAAGGCGCCGTACCACATAGTATGAATGATGTAAGACTGGGCCACTCAGCAATGAAGGGGCAACATGGCTAGCCCTAGCCAGTTACACATTGCATCCTGGTGTTGATCGTTTAACCGCAGGCCAGCTGCAGTGATTATATAATAATCTAGTAATAATATGCAGAAGTCTTACACAATTCATGATGTGATAATTAACATGTGCTCCTGCATGGACTGTTCAGGCAGTAGCACCACAATTACCTACACCAGGCATTAGTCCTCAAACCGTGAATGCAATAATGGGAAAAATTCCCACCAAAAGGGAAGAAATTCCGGTTTTGATTGCACAAAAAACAAACCATCTTGAAGCAGTGTTTCCCAATATAGGCACGCAGGAGAAGCAGAGGATACTGACAATTTGTTTGCCAATTGGCATGACTCCCCCGATAGAGGATTGTGCCACTTGGGGCATAGTCTTTGCTGCAGTATATATTATATAACAGAACACATGGCACCCCTTCGTTGCCGGTTCTACCGGAGGTATCAAAACAGGTACAGAATGTGCATTGGACAGCACCTGCCCTGGAATTAGGGATGGAACTAATGGGCAACGTTGCCGCAGTATCCTCCATGATGTTGAGTAACATCAAAGGGAGAGCAGCAGCATTAGCTATACACCAATGCCTAAGGGATTTGACTGCTACCCAGCAGGAGCGTGAATTACCTAAAATTATCAAAGAAACTTATGCTATGCTGAGTAGAGATAATTTGGTATCCAGCCCAGGAAAACCACAATTGAAGAGTAATTCTGAAAAGGATCATTCTAAGCAAGGACACAAATCTTCAACGAAGAAGTGGGACAAAAAGAAAAACAAAGAAAAAACAAAGTAAACACAAAATCATGGGGTGGGTCTCCTACACAGGAATCTACTGATAAACTTTACAAATTATGTAACCGTGATAATGTTAAACCACCTGTTAGGTATCAGGATACTGATATACGTTCCTTTAGTTCCTTTCAGGATTTAGTCATTCGGAGAAAGGAGGCCGATCAGAGCACAGATCAGAAGAGCACGTGAAATCAAGAAAAGACTCAATGCTCATCTGAATACATAGTAAAACAGGAAGACTAGCCTAAAATATTTAAACCTAAATTTAAAAAGAAGAAGGTAGCTGGACTAAACGTCAGGCTTGCCATGGATTTTGAGCACTCTGCTTCTGAACAGGGAATGGGCATTGACGAAGCTGGGCATTGACGATGCTGGACAGTGCGGCAGAAGTCACAAAAGTTCGACTGAATCCGATGGATTGTCTGGTGGGAGTGGCGCTGTGTGAGTATATCACAGTGGAAACATCAGATACCAGGGTAAGCATTCCACATTGTTTATACAAAGTCCATCTATGTTTGGAAGGGACGTACCACGATTTATAAAATGTCCTCTTTTGGGAGGAACTCACTCGAGGTTAAGACATTTTGCTGGCCGAAAAAAGATTGGCCACCTGAATTCAGAATGGATTGTTCAAATGGGGAAACAGTGATTTTACCAGCCTTCTCCGACCTTGTTTCAGAATCAATGAAACACTAGTACACCAGTGAGTAGGCTTTAGCGCCAGCTCCTGCGTTATACCACAACCATGTGGTGTGGGATGACAGTTCACCTTATCATGATATACCGTTCAGGACAACCCCACAGCTTCAAAGACAATACCCAATAAAAAATGAAGCAAAAGAACAAGTTAGGGAAATCCTAAAACTACTTGAATATCACGGTGTGAGTGAAAGTTGCACCCCTTCAATGAATAATCCTCTGTTCCAATAAAGAAACTGGATCACTCATATTGCCCAGTATTAGATTTCAGACATTTGAACACAGCTACTGTCACATTTACAGTACAAAATGCACACAGCGCCGCACTAATGAATAGCATCATGCAGAATGAGTACAAAACAATACTAGACATGGATTTTAAAAAATATAGCACCTGGAAGCAGATATTTGACAGCCTTCACAGAGCTAGTTTCTCCTCAAAAAGTTGCCATTTGCCACAGGGGTATAAGCATAGCCCTAGGCTGTTTTCAGCCAGAGTCACAGAATTACTTGAAAACTTTGATGACCAGGCATTGTCATATGTTGATGACACATACTTAATGGAGGATGACCTGATCGAAGACTTGACCAGAGTTGACAGCATCATTTTGGGGTTTGCTCATGTGGGCTATAGATTCAACTTTTTTTTAAATCAAAAATTGCCCACTTAAGTGTCCTGTTTCTGGAATACGAGATGTCAAGTGAGGGCAAGATGCTGGCAATGCATGTTTTGGGAATCCATAGAAGGATTTCTACATTTTGGCAGAACATATATTCCTCATTACGCAGAATGGGTAAAAACATTCTACGGCCTTATTCGTCCAGGTTTTTAGGTACATATTGGACATAAGAACATACAGAAATGTTACGTTACGTTCAAGCAGACATCATCACTTCCAAACACATACACACGTTTAAACACCAAAAAGCTTCCATCCTAAAAAAAACTAGACACAGGCACTAGGTGATTGCACGGCACAGCTGGCAGAACTGAAGGCTCTAATACTGGCATTACAGAGTACGGATGCTGGATTCTCCACACTTCTCCTACAAGCTAGATGCACAAAACACACCTTGAGCTCAGATTCCAAGAGTGGGGGACAAATTAATACCGAACCGTGATCACTGACTGGGATTCATTCTTGCTGCACAAGGGTCTGCAATGCTATTATTGGCCGCGTCCTTGAATCCAGAATAAGTACTCTGTCCTGAGATGTGACATCTGTTAGCAGATGAAGGGTTCCACTGTGACGCATCCACTTGAGAACACCTGTTTTGATTTGGAGTTCTGGACTTTTTGGTTCCGTCCAGAGGTGTCAGGGATAACACCCGAAGACCCCGGAGTTCTACCTGTCTCGGTGCACAAATAAACAGAAACACGGGCTTCTCGATGGTGGCGTCAAAGACCAAAGGTTTATTACTGCAGGGACACAGAAGTCACAGAAACTACACACGGGCAGATTCTAGGAGCCTGTTCGAATTGTACAAAGTGGGTTGCTCCTTAAATACTAAATTTTCAGCTTGGGGCAAATTCTTTACATGTTAGTACATTTTTTAAACCTTTGTGTCCTAAACAATAAATATTTGGCGTTACACAAGAATCGTCAACAATATCTGATGTCAAAACATTACGAACGAGGGGTTCCCACTGTTCCATCATAATCCCATGTCAACTTTTCATTCAAGAGCCGGACCGCCTCATCGTAAATTTCGTTACCTCCCCCTAATAAAGGCCCAGAAGGAAAGGAGCAGAGCCAGGTGCAGAAGATAGAAAAGCAGGATAAGAGATGTTTGTGGGTCGTAAATGGGCAAGGCTACCAGCTTCGGCCGCCTAATCATGATCAGGCCAACGAATACGAGAACCAGTATAGCAGGACTGGCCTCAGGCTGGGGAGGCAGCTTCTGCAGAGTCATGTAGCCATGGCGTTTTCTGTCCTAAGGTGCACGTGTCACTAGCAAGGTGAATCGCCGGCTAAAGCTTACGTGTCCTTAAGTAAAAGAGGTCACTGCATGTCCATTGACTATGTGAGGGCAAGAATACAAAATGGCTGCCGTAATCTAAGATGGATGCCATGGGTAAACCAGAAATGTGTTCATAACAGGAGTGCTCTTGCTCGTAGTATAGCGAAAACACCAGGATATGCTAAATGGATCATTTGCGGTTCACTGATACCAAAATTATGAATTTACGACAATGTTGAAAACACGGGTTCAAATCGTCACGGAACCTCAGACCCTCCTTTTGCCCTTACATAGGCAATTACTCAGTCTATGTCAGAATCTATCTCGATGCTCATCAGGTCAGTGACATGTTGTTGTATCATCATCCTTTCTCGTACCTTGTCTCCAAACGCAGGTGGTTTTCTAAGACAGGTTGCAGCACAGAGACTACACAAAGCGGGACCACATTGGATAATAAGGCAGCACGAGAACAGGAATACTAGGATGATACCAACGACCATCAGAACCTTCCATCCCCACGCTGATAGCAGAGTCCAAAGCCACTCCATTAAGGACCAGTTTCCTTTGTCTACGTGTATAGAGTCGGAGATCTTGTGTAGCTTAGAGATCGCTTCATACACAGTCGGAGCATTTTTGGGAATAAAAACACAGCAGCTCGATTGGATCATTCTGCATACCCCACCTCGATCTGCAAGTATTACGTCTAGAACCATACGGTTCTGCAACGTCATGAGACGATCCGCCTGAAGCTCAGCTGTCAAGTTACTAAGGGCACCAGCAGTTTCTGTAATAGTAGATTCAACTACCCGTGTTAGCTGACGTAGATTTCTACTATTGGCCATAGGCCCCCAGAACGGAAGGAAACCTTTGAAGAAGTCTCCAGCTTCCTGACCAGCGGTATCTTCCTTGCTGAAAACACCTCTGGCTACTCTGGTCTTGTGATAATCTGGGGAAGCAGTGTATGTTGGAGGTAACAGTCGAGCAATATAACATGAACCTGAAAAGTCAGCAGGCAGCCATGTGTATGCTCTATCCAGACAAATGAAGTAGGTACCCCTAGCAGTAAGAAAGGCAGGGGAAGAGTTAGACGGATACACGTAAGTCTCAACGCACTCACTCTTCCCTAGCTGAGCTCTTGGATTTCTCCCATTACCTTGCAAACAGACTTGACCTCGGTGAGGTACGACCCAGACTGGAGTGGAGCTCTTACGCTTGCTTTCACCCAAACTAATGCGATACTCTGTAGAATTCCAACTCAGATATACTCGTAATTCATCTCTAGGATAAGATGGGGTGTTATTGACGTCTTTAATCATGTCAATGATTCCCTTGACTAAAGCTTTATTAGCAGAGTTATATTTAGTGGAACGTGGTGGACGCGGAGGATAGGTCTCAAGGGCATAGACAAAAATAGTCTGAAAGGCCTGAAATGATCCATTATAGCTAAAAGGCAAGACTAGATAGGGAATGCCTTTATCCATAGTGTGGGGTATCAAACCACACACCCAGCAGTCTGTTGTGTTAACTACCAGTTGGTGTTGATGCAAGAGCTGTACAAAAGTGTTATTAATGAATTCTGAGCATCGAGCTTGTTCGTGTTCAGGAAACGAGTGAAAAGAATGGTAAGAAGCAACAGTAGAAGAAACGGGATCAAGGGGAGGTACTGTAGCTGTTATCGGTGACAAAATTAAATGGACACCAAAGACGATTCCACCCACCAACGTTATTAAAACAATCATAAACGTAATTGCACATTGCATCAGAAAACATTTGTTATGAAGAATCTTGTAAAGTCTATTTCTGCGAACATAAATTACATTCTCTCGGTGCAGCTCCGGAAGCTCCATCTTCTACAACCGCTCGCGACCACTGATGATGTGTACGTAGTTGAAAATGCCTCTATCAGCCCTGGGAGTTCCCAGAACTAACAGAAAGATCGACCTTGTGTCTGACCCCCGCAGATTCAATTAGGCACACAGCCACGACTCTACGGCTACCCAGACGGCAAGGCAATTTAAAACAACATAAAAATACAAAATATTAGCAAACTTCCTGGCTGGAGGCAATGTATCAAAATTCAAATATGTAAAATAGGCAGTTTTCTGCTTTATTTGTCCTTTGAGTGAGAACGTAAGTTGTATCTCAATTTTCCTGGAGCTGTTCGATCCGGAAACAGTCTATTTTCAGCAGAGGTTGCAATGTTCAGGTTCGCAGATGGCAAATGTTCTTTTGATGCAGAGGACAAATGTTCGGAGTTCAAAGGAGCAGTTTCAGAAGGGGAGCCAGAGTTCGGTGAATCAGTGATCAGTTCTGCATCGCTGAAAGGAACGTATTTGGGGACTGGTTCCGTTTCAGAAGCACCGATTCCTCTTTTCACCCAGGTGTCATAAGGAAGTGGAAGGGGTACACGTTTTGCGTGCGTCGCATGTATCCAGTTCTTTCTGCCAGCCACACGTATAGCAGTCCTCGTCCCCAACAAGACCTGGAATGGTCCGACGAATTTGGGTTGGAGATTTCTTGTCCGTCCAAAGTTTCTGATGACCACTTGGTCACCGGGTTTCAGCTGATGACCTGGACTCTCCGGTGGCTTTGGCAATGCATCGAAAACCTGTTGGTGAATAAGACTCAATTTAGCAGTCAAGTTGAAAAGGTAATCAATTAACATTGGATATTCCAGCTGCTTAAACTCCTTCGGTCTAGTTCCCCCCAAATATTCGCAGGTCGACCAAATACAATCTCATAAGGGCTCAGCCCTACTCTAGAATGTACAGTCGCTCTTGTGGATAACAGAGCCAAAGGTAGTGCATCTGGCCAGGACAAACCCGTGGAGGCCTGTATCTTAGCAAGTTTCAGTTTGAGGGTGCCATTGTGACCCTCAACTAAACCAGCAGACTGGGGGTGATTCGCACTGTGGAACTTTTGTTTTATCCCTAAACCGGCACACACACTCTGCATAACTTTCCCTACGAATTCACTTCCGTTATCTGACCATACAATCCGTGGCATGCCAAACCTGGGGAAGTATTCTTTGAGAAGGATTTTGGCAGTGGACAAGGCAGTATTGTCCTTTAGTGGATATGCTTCGATCCATCTGGAAAAAGCACAGACTACCACTAGGACGTACTTTAGATTATTGCAACGATCCATGTGAATGAAATCTAACTGGATCACTTCGAAGGGGCAGGAAGGAGGAGCGAAGTGACCAGCGGGTGTGGGGATTCCCTTGCTAGGATTATGCATCAGGCATATCATGCAATTTCTCACCACTCTCTCTGCACACTTACTAATCCCATCATTCTTCCAGACTGGAGCCAACATCTTACAAATCCCTTTAGAACTGATGTGCGCTGCTCCATGCGCCATCGTTACCACTGCAAGCACATACGCATCAGGCAACATCCAACGCTGCTGTTCTGACAAATCAATCCAACATCCATTCGAGTCCAATTTCCCCGTAGCCTCTTTCCATGCAAGCTTTTCCTCCTCAGTCGCCTCTTTCTGAATTTCTTTCACACTTTCCACTGTATCCTCACACATTCCAGACTCAGTAATTCATCTTGCAGACGTTGCAACATACATTCTACTCATCGTGTTTCTAGCTGTCTGTTTAGCGGTCTCATCAGCAAAAGCATTTCCACGACCAACATCATCCGTAATTGCTCGATGAGCACTGCACTTCACAATCGCAACTTCAGTCGGCGAGGTTAGAGATTCCAACAAGTCATTAACTAGCTGACCATGTTGAATCTTAGTCCCATGGGACGTAATGAAACCTCTTTCTTTCCACAAACGGCCAAAACTATGGGCCACGCCGAACGCGTACTGACTATCTGTGAACACATTCACTCTCTTTCCCTTAGCTAAAACACACGCTCTCGTCAACGCGATCAATTCTGCAGCTTGGGCAGAATTCTGAATCACTCTTGCAGTCTCCACAATCGTACTCAAAGTCGTTACTGCGTAGGCAGCTGTCACATCACCATTCTCCAATTTAAAACAAGACCCATCAACATACAACGTGCCATCTGGATCTGGTAACGGAGTGTCTTTAAGATCAATTCGTCCTTTTGTCTCTTCCTCGGTTCTGAAACAACAGTCATGTGGTTCCGAATCACTCGACTCCTGACTAGTCGGCAACAATGTTGCTGGATTCAATACATTGCATCTTTTGATCTGAATATGACTCGCTAGCAGTGTCAGCTCGTAGCCTGATAATCTAGCACTGGTAAGGTGCTGTGTCTTGGTTCGGTTCATGAGTGTGTCCACAGCATGAGGAACCATGACCACTAGCATGTTGTTCATCACCAAACCAGCAGATTGTCGAATGGACGCTGCAGCTGCTGCTGTAGCTCTCAAACAACTAGGCAATGCTCTGGCTACCGGATCTAATGTTGATGAAAAATACGCACAAGGGCGTTGTTTATCACCAAATCTTTGCGTCAGAACACTCAACGCGCAACCTTCTCTCTCGTGAACATAGAGTGTGAATTGGTTACTGTAGTCAGGTGTACCCAACACAGGAGCTGAACACAGTGCATTTCGTAACTCGGAAAAACTCTGCTGACATTCGGCAGACCATGGCACCGGACTCGGAACACCTTTCTCAGTCAAGGCCACCAATGGTTTTGCCAAAAGAGAAAAATTTGGGATCCATTGCCTACAGTATGAGGTAATACCTAAAAGGCACGCACTTCTCTCTGTGTGCTAGGAACATTCATCTGCGTAATTGCTTTTATTCTCTCTGGGGTCAACTTTCTTCCCTCCTTTGACAAGAGATGACCTAAGTAGGTCACTTCTTGACAACAATATTGCATTTTCGAAGGTGACACCTTGTGATTCAAACTAGACAAATGATGCAATAATGAAATTGTAGCTGCTTTGCAAGTTTCCTTGTCATCGGCAGCCACTAGAAGATCATCGACATATTGCACTAAAGCAGAACCAGTAGGAAGTACAAAGGAATCTAACTGACTTTTTAATGCCTGACTGTAAATGGACGGGCTCTCACAATAGCCTTGTGGAGCACGTTTAAACCTGAAGCTTCGACCTCCTAGAGAGAAGCCGAAAATATCTCTGCTTTCCTCGGCTATCGGAATGCTGAAAAAGGCATTCTTCAAGTCGATAACTGAAAACCATGTGGCTGTAGCAGGAATCAACGTTAACAATGCAGTAATGTCTGGAACCACAGGAAACTGTGGAACCACAATTTTGTTAACCTCTCTAAGATCGATTACAAATCTATAGACTGGAGGCTTTGAAGGATCAGTGCGTTTCAGAATTGGTAATACAGGACTATTACAGACATTTCCTCTAGTTTCTTCTACTACGTCTTTCTTGATCAAATCTTGCACAATCAATAAAAGCGCACGTTCACCTTCACTAGAGATTTTGTATTGTGGGATTCGTGGAAATTTGACATTCGCTTTCAAAGTGACTACAGATGGTGGAATTTCCAAAAGGCCTACATCGTTAGGACCAGTCGCCCAAAGAGTATCAGGGAGAGAACGCAGCTCTGGTGGGAGCGCATCCATCGACAAGTACATCGGGGAGATGATTCTTTTACCTAATGTAAGCTGTACTCCTGTCGGAGAACAGTACAATGTCGCGTACAGGCGTTTTAACAAGTCTAAACCAAGCAGATTTTCATTACAACCAGTCGTCAGAATCAAGGGTGCTTTCAATTGACGGGGTCCAACAGAAATAGACAAAGGACCAGATACAGGGTTGTAAACAGGGGCGCCTGAAAAACCTACAGAAACATTTGTTAAGCCAGACAAAGGTGCGCCAGGGAGTTTCGCATGTATGATCGAACTTTTTGCTGCACCAGTATCCAACAGAAACGGTTCGACTACACCTGATGTTGCTACTGCGACATAAGGCCCACTCTGATCTACTGGAACTGATACTACTCCCTCTCTTTGTCCATGGCTGTCCTAGTACTCATTTTGCTGAAATTCCTCACTAACTTCACAGTAGTCTTCAACGTGATACTGTTGAGATCTATTTTGTTGGGCAGACTGTCCATTTCGCTGATCAAAATAATTAGAAGGGCGATCATTTGTTTGTGGAGGCATAGCACCTCGTCCTCGGCCTCTAGAATTTTGCATAGAACCACCACGACCTCTCTGAGCTGCTGCAGCATTATTTTGTGCTAAGACTGGACACTCATTCTTATAATGACCTTCCTTCTTGCAGTAAGCACACTGATTCCATTGGTATTGTGGTCTCTGAGAACCATAATCTGTCCTTTGATATGACCCTTGCTGTGTGTTAGTCTGATTCGTGCGAGGCGGATATGCTTGTTGCAAAAGAACTTTAGTTTTTAAATCTTTCGTTTTCTTATCTGACTTTTCCTTCTCTTCTTTATCCCTATTTTCATAATACTGGGCAGTTGCAAGTATTTGCGCAGTCGTAGGGACAGCCCACGCACTTTCAGAATCTTTCAATTTATTACTGAGCTCTGGTAACAGATTGTGCACAAATTTATCAACAAATAGTCTCTGTCCTCCTTCCGTGCTCATATCCTGACCACTGTGATCTACGAAAGTTTCTTCAAACCTTGTGAAAAAGTCGGAGACACTTTCGTCTTTCTTCTGCCTGCATGTGGACAACTTGTCCCAGTTAACGCACAATGCTGGCATCAGAGTCTTCATTAAATCGATGATTCTACCGGGCAAATCAGCAATTAGAGGTTCGGGTTTAGAACCACCTATGTGTTGACCGTCTGCCGCTATTATAGCTGCCCAATCACCACCTAGGGCAACTGGATGATTTTCTTTACGAATTTTAGCCCAAATTGGTTGTGGTACTACATTGCCAAATAACATGTCAATGTCCGCTAAATTCATTACGCAAGCTTCAACTGTCTGCGCTAACTCTTTGTAGTATCCGGCTGGATTCTTACGCGGATCTGGCAAGGCCTGTTTCACTGCTAACACTTCGGCTCGTTTCCACGGAATGTGTATCCACACTCTCTGGAATTGGGCCGGAGCGGCTGCAATACCATTCACTGCGTCAGCTTGAACAGCTTCACGCCAAATGGGAGGAACTTCTCTCATGGGATATTGACGACCTTGTTTCGTAATACGCTTCTCTAACTCTCTTGGTGAACGAAGGGAAGGATCGAATCTAAAATCTAAAATTAATTCCATAGCTTCTTTTATCTCCTGACCAACTATCATACCTGCAGCAAACTTTTGTTGAACTTGGATTAATTCATCTGGTACCTGTTCAGATTCGCTCTCTTCCCATTCTTCACGTAAAAGGGAACACATGATATCAAACACATAACGTTGTGTCGGTTCCTTCCACTGCATAAATGTATCTAATACATCTCTCACACTATATCTGCCAACTTTCGAAATCCACCTAAGGGCAGTGGAGTCTAATATTCCACGTTCTTCAGTACTGGGAAGCTGACTACGTCTCTGAACGGAGTCAGAGGCAAGACTCTTAATCAAGGTTTTGTAAAAGGGAGATAGAATATTAGTGACAGAATCAGTGATTCTCCGACGAACAGAAAGCGGAGTCATATAGCTTGCAGAAGTTTGAAGGAGAGTAGTAGTCGGAACAGAAGAAACAGCAACAGTAGGGGTAGCACGCAAAGTAGCTTGTGAAACAACAGGTATGAGCGGCACAGGCATAGGCAAAGGAGCCGGCAACCCTGGAAGAGGGGGTGCCGGAGGAACATTAATATTGACCACAGGAAGTACTGGAGCTTGATTCGGGGGAGCAGGAGCAGGTATACCAGGCTGTCCAGCAACCGGTAATTGAACATTCGGTAAAGGTGGAGCTGTAGCACCCTGTGCATACGGTGGGGGTGACCTCAACAAGTAAGACAACAGGGGATCCTTTTCGGGGTCCTCTACTATCTTAGCTGTACTCGATGGCAAGGCAGGATAGCACTTGTCTATCGCTAAATTACGCTCTCTATTGGCCACCTCCATCGCTTTCTCAGATTCATTGAGTTGAAGCTGCTTGGCAGACTGTTCTAAAGTCAACTCTTGCTCTTTCTGTTCTTTCTTTAACTTTTTAGTTTCTCTCTGTTTGGATTCTTTTCGCCAATAACGGAAAGAATCAAACATTGCCGGCCGGGCTTTCTTATTAAATAATTTTCTTTCTAAATTATCAAGAATTTCGGGTTCAAAACTACCATGCAGTGGCCAACTAAGGACACCGTCTTTCTCTGTATATCGGATCCATACCTCGTTATAAGATATAGGACCTACACCAAACTTACAGTACAGGTCATAAAGAGGAGTTCCAATCGGAGGAACCAGACATGAGTCCTCCAACCGGGAATCACTGTTGCAACCAAAACACGACAACATACAATTTTTCCGACTTACCATTTTATAATCCGGAACACAGAACAAACACAAACAAAGGTGCGCACTCAAACCAAGAACTTAGGCCTACCAAAGCGAACAAATGTATCGATACCCAAACTAAACCAAATGATTATCGTAACTAGAACAACCAGTGATAATCTTACGAAACCAATCCAAACCAAGAGCTAAAAGGATTATCCAAACAGGAGTAACCCTTACGAAGTAACCAAACAACTAGCAACCACTTAATACTTAACTGAGGTACTGAAGACGTCACCAAGGAGAAACCCGTCTCGTCTCGCCGTACTAAGGTCTGCACCTCGGGTCCAAGACAGGGCGACAGTCAAGGCAGCGGACCACTGCAGCCGTCCGAACGGGAACCCTCGTGGAAGAGAACTTCGGGCCACTTTTGCGATATGCCGGGATCGATGAAGTGGGGCGCCTCCCTCTGGAATCTTCACACAAAGCTTCTCGAACTCTTCAGGCTTTTGGACCGGTACCGAATGACGTCGCCCCACGATGGGCGCCAATTGGAGTTCTGGACTTTTTGGTTCCGTCCAGAGGTGTCAGGGATAACACCCGAAGACCCCGGAGTTCTACCTGTCTCGGTGCACAAATAAACAGAAACACGGGCTTCTCGATGGTGGCGTCAAAGACCAAAGGTTTATTACTGCAGGGACACAGAAGTCACAGAAACTACACACGGGCAGATTCTAGGAGCCTGTTCGAATTGTACAAAGTGGGTTGCTCCTTAAATACTAAATTTTCAGCTTGGGGCAAATTCTTTACATGTTAGTACATTTTTTAAACCTTTGTGTCCTAAACAATAAATATTTGGCGTTACACAAGAATCGTCAACAATATCTGATGTCAAAACATTACGAACGAGGGGTTCCCACTGTTCCATCATAATCCCATGTCAACTTTTCATTCAAGAGCCGGACCGCCTCTTCGTAAATTTCGTTACCTCCCCCTAATAAAGGCCCAGAAGGAAAGGAGCAGAGCCAGGTGCAGAAGATAGAAAAGCAGGATAAGAGATGTTTGTGGGTCGTAAATGGGCAAGGCTACCAGCTTCGGCCGCCTAATCATGATCAGGCCAACGAATACGAGAACCAGTATAGCAGGACTGGCCTCAGGCTGGGGAGGCAGCTTCTGCCGAGTCATGTAGCCATGGCGTTTTCTGTCCTAAGGTGCACGTGTCACTAGCAAGGTGAATCGCCGGCTAAAGCTTACGTGTCCTTAAGTAAAGGAGGTCACTGCATGTCCATTGACTATGTGAGGGCAAGAATACAAAATGGCTGCCGTAATCTAAGATGGATGCCATGGGTAAACCAGAAATGTGTTCATAACAGGAGTGCTCTTGCTCGTAGTATAGCGAAAACACCAGGATATGCTAAATGGATCATTTGCGGTTCACTGATACCAAAATTATGAATTTACGACAATGTTGAAAACACGGGTTCAAATAGTCACGGAACCTCAGATTTCAAACAAGCCTCTGGCTTGTGTGCATTTGGACAACTGCGGCCCCCTGTCATCTGACGGGGTTTACAAGTACATCTTGGTGGCAGTGGATTGCTGCTCTTGAATCCTGTGGGTATGGCCACAACGATCGGCTGACGCCCGAACTGATATAAAGGATCTGCGAGTCTTTATCGGGACATACGCAGTTGGCAAACTACATTCTGATCATGGTCCAGCGTTTAGCTCTCGGGCTTACAAAGAGGCAATGGAAAGTTTGGGTGTGACCCTGCAATTCTCGTCTCCATATCATCAAGAGGGAAATGCGGTCATGGAGAGGAAAAATTGGGACTTAAATCAGTCTTTAACAGCAAGGGTATTAGGTTCTGGTCGCAGTTGAGTCCATCGTCTATAAGGGGTCAGAGGGCTTTGAATAATATGCCAAGAAAATCCCTGGGTGGGCAGGCTCCTTATGAGATTCTGTTTGGGGTTAAGATGTAAGTCCCAGACTTCGATAATGCCAGCACAGTGGTGGCAGAAACACTGTTTGACACCAGTGAATGTTTGGCTTTTTTTCAGGAATTGAACAGTTTCTGAGATGAACAAACCAACGTCCAAATAACTTTCATTGTAACATGTAGAAGGGCACCAAATAAATCTATTAACTCCAACATGCAGGGGTGGCGCCTATATACAGCTCCATGCCATCACTTCTTGTGATGTCGCCGAATCCAATGGTGCCACTTATCAGCACACAGCAGCAATTTCTGGAAAAAGCTTCCTAATCTAGTATGGCTCCTGGGGGAATTCACAAGGCGTGGAACCTGTAGTTAAAAGTATCTTTAAGAACAATACTTTGGGTCAACCCATTGCTCATGTTTGGTTGGCTTGGCTATCTACTTATTTGCTTGCTTTTTACTTAGTGGGATTGCTTTTTGCTCCGGCGTTTGTCTTTCCCCTGGGTCATAACTTCTTTACCATTCTTTTGAAGGGGTGACTTGTCTTACATTCAGGGGATTACTTTTTTCTTTTAGCAATCCTCGACAATGCACAAGTATTCTAGCTCTCCCTTTACCCCCATGCTGCTTCCAGCATGCTCTGTGTTGCTCTTTCCGCTTACCTCAGTACTGTTCCGCTATTTTGTTTATTCCACCCCTCATTTGTGGGCATTGTTGTTCAGCATTCAATTGCAAACACTGCTCATCCCTGTCCCCATTTTTATTTGGTAACTTTTTTGGAGGACCGGCAGAAATGTGCTGCTAAGCCACTCCTTACCTTATACTGTATTTTTGCGCTAACATTGTTCATTTTTTAATTTACTGCTTCATGATGGGCATTTGCCATCTTGGAATGCTGAATGCAAAAGAGCCAAATTAGCCACCACTGTGTTATGACACATGTGCAAGTCATCTCACACAGTAGGGAACTAATTAGTTTTTTCTTCTTTTAGCAGATGCTGCTCAGCATCGGTAAGAAGCACTGGTAAAGACAAATTGGCTAACCTCTCTGAAAGAAGTGACCTATTTGGTTTGCAAATGCTTGCTTTCCTGGTGTGGTATTTTCTGCCTGTCACTCATAGGGTGCTGGCTCCATGATAGTTTGATTTGTTGTGCAAGCTCTAATACACTGTATATTACCCTTTCTCAAAAGAATTATATATAATAACATTCAGAGATGTTAATCGAGATGGCAAAAGTGTGCCTAGAAAATAATTTTTTCATGTTTGGTAAAGACACATTTCGACAAGTAAGGGGTACAGAAATGAGCACATGCTTTGCCTCCAGTTATGCCAATCTACATATGGGCTGGTGGGAGGAGAAGGTGCTCAAGGTCAGACATGCCAGATAATGGAGAGAGAATGTCATTATCTGGACAAGACTCATAGATGACCTATTTATCCTCTGGAGGGGTTCACAGGAATCAGTGTTTGCAATGAATGACAATTCTTTAAGTTTACAATTTACTGACTCAATCAGCGATGCTCAAGTTTGTTTTTTTAGATCTTGAGGTGTTCGCCCAACGAAACGTGTCGATGCTCAAGCAAGGGATAATTACTCTAAGTCTGTGGAGACAATAATTCTGACGGACAATTGAAATATTGATCAGAATTGATCTCTGGATGACTTTTGTATTTCCCTTTGTACAATAGGAACTACTTTTCCTTAGTGCTATTCCCATTTTATTCTGTTTTGTTTTGCTTTGTGCCAATGTGTTTTATACTGTTTTAATCAATATTATACCTATGATTGGCTTGGATCATGTGCTCCTAGAAAGCCTCTAATTTTTTTATTATCTGTTTGAATAAACTGTATACATTTTTAATATAATTTTTACCTTTACTCTTTGTTCATCACATTGTGTGAATTAAGATTCTTTGATTAAAGTTATGATGTGGAATTTTTGACAAATCTGCAAGTCTGCACCACTCTGTACCCGACGCCCACGGCCCGAGTGTCTTAACATCATGCGGAGGTCTCCCTGGCGAACCGGACTTGAGATCCAGTGATCTCTTACCTGCCCAAACAATGCTTGCAGCCCCTTTCTGAAGGATCCCCCTATCTGTGATCGGAGCTGGTAAGAAAACTGGACGCCTAAAGACACCCCTGAACCCGACGTCCAACGGACTTGGGTGGCCCAACCGATGGTGTCCCAGCATCCCAACTTACCTCTGCAACTGGTAGTCGCCTCCAGAAGATCTTCATCCGAACCTGCAGTGTTTGCTGCAACCGGAGAATCCCCATTGAAATCAACAGAGCACCCGACGCCAAACCAGCACTCTGCACCAGGCCGCCCTAGTGCTACTGACAGTGCTTTGAGAGTGCATCCTCGACCCTGGAGGAACCTTGTTTCTAACCCCAGAAAAAATACTCTCAAACCCAAGTACTTACCATTAAGTCTATGACATTGTTTCCACCCATAAGACTGCATTGAACTGCTTTCTTGTGAAATTGTTGCGTGGAGTTGATTTGAATGAAACTCTTCGAAACTGCTAATATATAAAAACTGATTTACTTACCTTTTCTATAGCAAGTGTCCCAGTGTGATATCTAGGCATATCGTACAAAGTAGAAAAAGTAATCTAAAAAGTAATTTGCAAAGTAAGCCAACAGTAATTTTAACTGTATTCAAAGTATTTACAAACCTGTAACAAAGTAATTTTCATTCAGCTTGTATTGTTCAACCTGCCTTGAAAAGTACCAATTACACTTACCTGTGCCATGCGTGCTTGGTTTTAGAAAATAAATATAACTAAATAATATTGTTATACAAACAAAATTGGTCTGAGTTCAGTCTGAGTGTGTGACATAATTTCTTGCCTTAGTGTGTACTATAAATGCTGAACACTATCCTCTGATAAAGCCTTACTGCTTGCCCACACTACAACAAATAGAGAGTAAGGTATCTTTACCTCTGCCTACCTTTTTGGTTCCACTGGACTCTGTGCACACTATACCTTACTTTGGTATAGTATATACAGAGCCATCTTCCGACAATAGGCATGTTAGAATTCTACTTTTTTTTATTACTGAATTCTAGGATGGCTACCACATGATATCTACTTCAACGTGGTGATAATCTTAGAAGTTGTTTTCTTTTTACTGTACTTCTATTGTTTCTAAATGGCCACTATGTTGCATCTTGATGCAATGTGGCAGCCGTCTTGGAACAAACTATTGTTGGATTGTTTGTTATAGTCTTTTGTCATTCCAAGATGGCCCCCATGTAGCATGTAAAGACAACATGACAGCACTCCTGGACGGTAGGTCATTGTGGCACAGTAGTAGTAAGGGACTGGAGACCAGATCGTGATAAATGGGGTTTTATTTTTATCAAGTGTCTTTTATGGCGAGTAGGGAGACTGTCTCTGAGTAGTTGAAGTGGTTCCGTGGAGAATGGCTCTCCTGGGTTGGTCTTTCCTGCAGGGGCTTCGCTCTGCCGCACTTCTCTGTGGTAATTCGCCTTCTCTCCCGTGTATTACATGTGAAAGGAAAATAGAAGGGTGTCAGAACACTTGTCCTGCTCACGCGATCACCCAGGGGACTGGGAAGTGCATAGAACACCGCAGCTCGTGGTTCACAAGATGTACTTCCCTCGCGGGACTATGAGGAATGTATGGTGAGGGAAGCGTGTGATAGGAGAGGGGCGGAAAGAGGATCAGGGGAAGACTATTTACAAATGGCAGAAGGGTAATATGAGGCTGGCTGTACGATATTTAGTAGGAGGAGGTACCCCGCCTCACAACCCAGCACAACACCCTCTGCCGTACCTGGTACAGCCACGCTCCTCCAGAATGTGACTCGGTGGTGCGTGGGGTCGTTGGCCTCCTGGCGCTGCTACTCCTTTGACCGCCGTTGTTCTTCCTTCGGTCTGGTCTCCAATATCTCGCCGTGGCAGATCCTTTTTCTTTCGCTACTCGAACTCCGTCTCTCGCCTCCCGATGCTCCTTGGTGACGTCACACGCCGGACCTGGAGTTTCCTGGGTTTTAACCAATGTAGCTGTATGCACGTCAGATGGGGGCGGGTCTTCCTCATACGGAACGCCCAGTTAAAGGGGCCGTCATTATTTTCCTTCTCTCGGGATGTCCATAACGGCCATCTCCCGTCTTAAACTGGGCAAATCGCCTGGCCCTGACGGCTACACAGATGCCGTTTATAAGACATTCTGCAACCTACTAGCTCCCACCCTGACAGCCTGTTTAATACATTTGAATAGACAGGTACCATCCCGGGGGAAATGCTGGAGGCGGCAGTAGTCGTTATACCTAAGCCAGGGAAAGATAGGACTGTGTGCAGCGCATACAGGCCTATCTCGCTCCTAAATGTGGACATTAAATTGTACACGAGCATCCTAGCAACACGTCTGGCGCCGTACATGGCCCAACTGGTGGAACCAGACCAGGCCGGCTTTTTACTCGGAACTGAATAGATGGAAACACTGTATGATTTCCTTGTTGAGTAGGATTGCAGCTACCAAGATGACTATTCTCCCCCAGATTTTATATCTCTTTCAGACCCTCCCCCTCAGGACTCCGCTGGGCTAGATCCAACGAACTCAAAGAGAGGTATCGCGGTTCATCTGGCATGGCCGCAAACCCCGCTTCTGACACCAGATAGTGACTCTCCCACCTGAGAAAGGTGGAGTAGGGGTGCCAGACCTCCAGTTGTACTTCCACGCTGCCCAACTCAGATACTTTGTGGTGGCTATTTCAAGAATAAGCAGTGGCAGGCAGACCACTACAGGGCATCCCCTTTCTCTGCAAGCATCACCGCCCACCCAACCTGTATGCCTCATTCATTACGAGCACTATCATGGACTCCTGGGACTGCACCAATGTTCCCACCCAATTGACTACTTTCCCGGCACCGACAACCGATCCTTTCAGGCCTGGCGTGCTTCCCCCTGTAGGGCTCTAGGTCATCTCTTTGACTTGGACAGCATTATTGCCATCCCCAGCTCAGGGAGCACTATGGGCTCTCAGAGGTGGAACGACTACCATACCTCCAAATTCGGCACTGGGCCCTACACCCACAAGTCAAACCACAAGCACAACGCTTATTGACTGCATATGAGAAATGGCTTGTGACACGCACCTCAGACAAGAAAATAATTTCTGATCTCTATAAAATGCTACTATCCAACACTACATTCACATACAGCGCGGGCGTACATGCTGGGAAAGAGACCTTGGGAGAACATTAAGCCACAAGGAATGGGAAGGCGTTTACCACAGGGCCAGACACACGGCCTACCATATGGGGCGCACAGAGACTATGGGGGATTTTACATTGTTATTCCTTTCACTTACTATGTTGGCCAGCCCCATGCTGCTTACCTTTGATAATATGTTTCAATGCAACTTCATTGTCTTATCTACACGATTCCCGAGGAGATGAGGGCCTTTTATTTTTGTATGTTCCTTAAATAGTTCAATAACAAGATTTAAACCATAAAGAAGAGGAGCGTCTCCATCATCTTGACCTAAAAAGAACATTGTCACACTACCTTGACAGCACGAAAGAGTTCAGAGTGGATGACCAACTCTTTGTGGGGTATGTGGGAGCTAAAAAAGGTTGGGAGTGCAGAAAAGGACCATTTCTCGCTGGGTAATTCTCTGCATTAAGATCTGCCAAGCCCTGGCTAAGAAGCAGCCCCCAGAGGGCATAAGAGCCCATTCCACTAGGGGCAAGGCTGTGACCATGGCGTTGTCTTGGGGGTGTCCCAGTCCTAGACATCTGCCAGGCACCAACATGGGCATCTTAACACATGTTTGCCAAACACTACTATCTAGACAGTCAAGTCCGCAGGATGGGCATTTTGCCCGTTCGGTCAGCAGGACATTTTAGTGTGAGAATTTGCCTGCAGCCTACCGTCAGGATGGTATGGCTTGGGAATCTATTCAAAATTAAAGAATCTGCAGCTGAAGTCTATCAGACGAACAAGTTACTTACCTTTGGTAACGCATTATCTGGTAGACTCAATATCTAGCTGCAGATTCCTTACAGACCCACCCACGCCTCCCCGCTCTGCGGACTCATTGTTAGGGCTAGGGTTGCTCCCTTTTCAGGGCCCTAGTTATGACACACAACCAAGTCAGTAATTTCATGACTCTGCGCTTCTGGCATGGAAAAGTGAAAGGCACCGACGTTCGCATACCTGGGTGGCGGCTATATAGGTGACCGCAACATTGTAACCAAGGCTAACAACGCCAAACACCGCACGTGGAGCCAAGTGGAGCCACTCGGCGGTGAACACAAGGGTGTTGCAAAGGTTTCTGGATACAACCTGATGCCAGGGGAATTGAAAGTTAAGGAATCTACAGCTAGAAGTCTCTCTCAGATGCTCTGTATAAAGGAAAGTTGTTGGTGTCGTACCAGAGAACTTCAATGCATTTTTAGGAAACCTTAATTTTACGTTATCCTTCAAATGTTTTTAGAAGAAGGCTATATGGCTGCACAGAGTTCTGAATAAACAGAGATCTGCAGGCTCCTTGGTGCTGTTCAAATAGTCTACTGCAGATAATCTGCTAATTTAATGTTTCATTTTGAGACTTAAGTTGCTTGGTTGAGGATTTCTATCTGCATGCGTTGTTTGATGTTGCCCTCCCTATTAATTGGTAGGTTATTGCTTTTCCTATATGGGTTTGCTTTCTGGGGTGCTGTGCTGTAGATAAAACATTTTTACATCCAGTGACGGGTATTTTAATACCATTTTTACAAGTATTCTGGTTGCAACGTAGCTGCCTCTGGACTGCCATGCCTAATGTTGCGTCTGAGGATGGTCAAGAGTGGGCACAAGGAAAGACTACTGGAGTGAATTCTGATTGCAGCACTTGCCTGAAACCTGGATAATTCCAAATCTGTACCCCATATTTTCACTGAGGCACTTGTTTTTCATATGGTGTAGAGATGATTCTAGTGTTGTACTTTTTTCACTTATTGTGCAGATTTTTTAGGGACAAAATCTGTTAGGTCTCTTGTCACGATACTCCTGAGTGTTTCTTCGTCACGCTGCAAACTCCCAACTCCTTCGCAGAACAATCAGGGAACAAGAATATGCCCACTTGAACACACTGATTCCTCCACAAGGGAAAGGGGAAGTGGAAAGAGAAACAAACAAAACACTGGTCCTTGCGGAGTTCTAGTGGTGTTTCTCTGGATTAAGTGTTCAGGGTCTGTGGAGTCGAGTTATCTGTGTCTGTGTGCGTACAAACAGAATCAAAGTCTAATATAGTTTCTAGCATTCAATCTAGTAATCAATTAGACTGTGATCTACTAGAGTCGTAAACAGAACATACCTAAAAATATTCAAACCCTTGTTGACACTTCTACAATTATCAGGTAATTGACGTCTTCACAGATTTAACTTCAAGAAAAGTGTTACAGTATTGTGAAATAACATGACATAAATAAACTTTTTTCCAATAACTCTATCCAACTTTGATTAGCATTGTTAGTATGAGGTAAGTATTATCAAAACTGCAGAAGCATTAAATAATACCTGACAATGTATTTGGATGCTTCGATGTGGGGTTCTGGAAAGAGATCAAGAAAAAACAAACAAGGCATTCACAACTCAAGCTCTACTTTACCATTGATCTTTCATTGAGGATAGCTACAATACAATACAATAAAAAAATTGTTTAGTGCGCTACTCACCCGTACGGGTCTCAAGGTGCTGGGGGGGAGGGGGAGGGTCGCTACTGCTCGAACAGCCAGGTCTTGAGTTGTTTTCTGAAGGAGAGATGGTCCAGGGTCAGCCGTAGGTGAGTGGGGAGGGAGTTCCATGTCTTGGCTGCCAGGTAGGAGAAGGATCTTCCTCCGACGGTGGATTTGCGAATTCGTGGGACGGAGGCGAGGGCGAGGCTGGCGGATCGGAGCTGGCGGGTGGGAGTGTAGAATGTGAGGCGGCTGTTGAGGTACTTCGGGTCTGTGTCGTGGAGAGCTTTGTGTGCGTGGGTGAGGAGTCTGAAAGTGATCCTCTGTAGTGTGGTTCCTATTTTCCCAATGGGCTCGGCGCTTTGGAATAACATAAACAGCAGTGTAGACGTTGCGCTGAGGTCATCTAGGTATCTACTGACTATGTTAGACTTAATTTAGGTTTGCGCCAGATAGCTCAGAGGTCACTAGAAACTTTCTTGAATGAATAGGGAGGGATGAACTTCCCTGATTCAGACGAGAAGGGATTCAGTTTCTGACAACCGCATAAACATGAGAACTTTGCTCCCTCAGAATAAGAGTGTATCCCTAGAGTCGTGTGAAAACAATAGGCAGCTATTTCACTCAGTCAACCGTGCATACTTAGTTTTACCAGAGTGCAGAGAAATAGAGAGACGGGCGTTTTCAATAAAAGGTGTTATTTATTGAGCAGTCTTCTTTCTCATGCAAGAGAAATGAATTGCCACAATTGCAATACTTATCATAAAATAAAGTGCGTACAGTAAAAGTGGTATTATGAAATAATACTGTAAAAGCATTGATATGGTTTCTTAGCCATATGATACTTTAAAATGGATAAAATATATACATACATGAAAACATTGACTAACATACTCAACTGGTGCTTCCAACTACGCCTACCTCAGTGTACCTGACCTAAGCCTAATACTTGGGAAGGAGTAAGTAAGTAGCAGTTTAAGTTAAGTTGGTTAAGATTGTTTTGCCAAGAATCTGCATCAAGAATTCTCTCAAGGGTTTAGTCAGCTCCATACCTTGGTAATAGACTGTGGGAGGTCTGGTATCTCTTTCTTCAGGACTCGATCCCCCAGCAACCCTCAAGGGTAGGCTGGAAACACCGGAGCTGGATTTTCTCGGCTGGAGAAAAAGACAGAGTCTCTCTCAGTGCGTCAAATGGGAGGGGCGGCTTCCGTGGGCTCTCGCATCAGCTGGGCTCTCGGGCAAGTAGATATCCGCTCTGCTCCAAACCACTGTGTGTTTGCTTAAGGCAACTGTTGGTATATTTATACCTGAAAGGTGCCGAGTTTGACGTAAGGTTGGACATAAGACGTCACTAAGAACTAACAGTTCTTTATGGACTCCAGGAGTTCTTGTTCAAATCAAAACAAAAGCAGGGGGGATTTCCCGGGCTGCTGGAGACTTGGTTTGTTTAAAGAACACGTTGTGCTTTCTAGGAGTCGGTGGGAGTAGCTGTGCTGTGCTTTGGACTGTATGGGCTATTACTGAATATGGATATAACCACATAAGGGCATGAATAGGGAATATCGAATTAGGGTTCTAGATAGAAACACAACACCCACTCCACGGATTAATGTCCATCATTACTAAAAGACTAAGCAATAGTAAACATATAACAATGCATGTGTGTTGTCCAACCCACCCCAAAATACATATTTCGCATTTGAAATGGTATATGGTAAATACACGAAAATGAGTGTTGGTACTGTACGCTTTTCAAGCAGTGTCATCATTCAGATAAATGCATATATATATATCAGCTGAATGAATTGCGAAAATTACACATGAAATTGCTCTGAATACAGAAAAGAAGGTCGAGACCATTCCATCACATATTTATACAAAATGCTGTATATGTGCTAGAGGCTGAGGTAAACTATTGTCTCTAGTATCCTAAAAATAGAAGCTCTGTTCTCTAAGAATAGTTCTACTTTAAGCAGAGTACCATGTGCCAAAAAAAGGTAAATATTTTGGAAAAATTGACAAAATAATTTCGCTTTCAGGGGAAAAATAGTTCCAAATATTTTCTGTAGCTTTGTTTATCAAAACTGAAGGCTGAATTCAGAGTTCAGGGAACGCTGTGTGCCTGTTAAAATATTTTCATTCTCGTTGCTCAGGGGAGAACATCATTTCAGAGAGACTCGCAAAAAATTGGTCTACAACATCAGGAGAAAGTTCGACCAAGTTCGAAAATGCTGCAACTGTGCAGTTTGGAGCGTGATTGCTATCATCGATGTTTGGATCAGCAATGCTCACAGAAGGTTGTACCTGTTTGGTGCTGCTTTCATCTCGCACCTCAGCGCCACCTACTCGTAGTGGTGAAGTCTCAACGAATGCCGTCATCAGAATCGGTAGCCGCTGGGGACAACACAATGCATGAGTCGTTACAAGACCTAGCAAAGTATCGATATCCATTGGTACTGCTGATGGTAGTGTAAGACAAGCGTCCAACACGCATTCTTCTCAGCATAGCAGACATCAAAGCACAGGTAAGATGCAATCTTGCCAGATCGGTCTGAATGAAAGAAACCAGGTTGTACTCAGATCTCTTAGCCGGGCCAATCTGAGGACCTTAGTGATACGGTCTCGGTATCGTATTGCTAGGATCGTTTCTTCCATCGTTGCTTGAGTCTTGTCTGTGGATTGGCTTGCCATATCGGTGCCGAAGGAGCAAAAATAAAATTCCTGCCACGAGTCCCAAGATTAAGGGTAGGCCGCCAAAGACAGAATGGACAAAATTCGGGAAGATGCCCAGAACTCTTTCAAAGGGTGCTAACAGTCCCAAAAAAGCTGTCTTAAATACATGTGAGAATCCACAATTTGTCGATAAAAGGGAATGTATCCCTGCCGATGTCCTTGCCACTTGCAGATCATACGTTTCTTTGGATGACGTTAAAGGCACAGTTGTCTGTAAAAGAATAGACTTAATTCTGCTTAAAGTATCAATTCAAATAGAAGAGATATTCAACGAAGGCCACAACGCAGTCCCCATATCTGGATTGTTGTGTGGATACAATACTTGCATACAGCAAACGGCCCTGGAAGTTACAGTTCTCAGATAGGCTTTTCCTGGCAGCATGCCACAACAGCTGTGGTCACTTATTAAAACGTAACTGCCGTTAGAAAGTGGTCTAAAAAATGGCTCTATCTGTTTTGCAGGCATGCCATGCAGGTGACATGAAAGGTTACTTGAAGACCCTTCGCAGGCTCCATGCAAGTTAATACCTTGACACAGAAGTGTACCGCTTAGTGATTATTTACAATTGTTACCACTAAGGAATACTTCCTTGTTCCCTTCACTATAACATCTGTGTGTATAAGGTAAACCCCAGGTTGATTTGATGTATTCTTTACCCAAACTTTCAAACTGGCCCACAGGTATATACTCTTGGCAGTATTTAAACTGGAAAGTTGTTATCGGAGTTGTAATCGTTCCGTGTATTATCCATTCAATGACAGGTCTCTCTGACATTGTCAATGGTAATCTCTCAAGTTTTTCAATGCTCAGAATCGTATAGTCTGCTTCTTTTTGTGCCAAACTGATTTGTTTATCAGTAAGGTTAAAGATACCGAATAATGACGTTGTGTTGATTAAACGCCATGGTACATAGCCTGAACGCAGAATTTGCAACGTCCAAACAAGCTGTACAATAGAACGTAATTGAGACTGACCATGTTGTAACATTAGTAAGTCTTGCTCTATTATATCAAAAGCAGATGATACAATGCTGTCCAGTGAATATATTCTGGAGGACAGAGTCGGTAACCCATTGCCCACTACAGAAAGTGATTTTTCCAAATTTATACAATCAATTTCTCGTATTTTTTCTGCTGTTTCCATTTGCATAACTTTCCAAGCTTCGTTGTACGCAACGTATATACCGGCCGCTATGAAACATTTTTGACGCTGTTTGCGTGGTCCCATTATGAAATCACTCAAGTCAGCACCGTCTTTAAGTAAAGTCAAGTGTTGCTTAATTTCAGCCAGTGTGGATTTCTCTAGCCACTCAAGGCATAGTTTCCCTACACTGTATGTTGTAACTATCCCTGGATGTTGTCTCTGGGAGTATCTCGGGTCTGGCCTTGTCATTTTGAACCCCTGTGTTTTGTTCAGGAATCTATCTTGACAGTTATTTGTGTCTGTTGGCCAGATCAACCACTTTTTTTCAATCAGGATGTGTTCTGTTTTGGTATAAAATATGGGATACGTCTATCTCCACATCTGTAGTACTGTCACTAACAGTTATGGGTTTCGGAATAGACGGTATTTTTAAGTCTTTTATTTAGCTAGGCCAAGACAAGTAGTTTGTTGAATTGTGTCATTCAAGAATATCATTTGTTCAGGGATCATGTAGGCCCTAAATAATGCTTCTAGGCCTTGTACTTGCCAATCTTTGGTACCCCAGATCGTTTTTGTTTCAATTGTGTTTTTCCAAAATCCGAAACCAAATGTAGACATTTTGTCATAATATTTTTCAGAATAAATCAATTTAGTATTTGTCAACATTGTTTTCATTCCTGTCCTAGTTAACATTTTATAATAAAACGTTTCTGGATCACTGTTGTTAAACCCTGAGAGGTACTGGAATTTCTCATAAAATGTTTTCGAGCTGCCTTTTGGCGGAGTTGGACAGTGTTCCCATTGGTTATACGATAAAACATTTCTAGGCTGAGCAGTTTTATGCAAATAGTGATCCCCAAAATGATTATAATAGTATAACTCTTCATAAATCGACGAACCCTGTAAGTAATCATGGTCTGTAAATTTGGCTGACATGACTAAATCTGACATCATATTATTAATGTTTTCAAAGTCCCAATCATCAGAAAAGGTACTGGGTGTCACAAAGTCACTTAATTAAACCTTGAACTGGTGTGGATATTTCAAGAGCTCAACCGGGCCGAAAATGTCATAATCAGTTCTGTCGCATGCTACCCCACTGGGTATTGGATTGGCTGAGATGTTTACTGATGACAGTTCTCTTTTCTCGATGTGGGAGGTTGTGTGAGGCTTTAGGACCAGGGTGATGTTCTGACTTGCTGTCTCCATTGTACTATATTTCCCATCTATGAATTTTCCCAAACATAGAACCATGATGAGCCAAAGCAGGAGAGTAAGTACACCTAACACAATCCAAAATTCAATCCATGGTGAAATCAGATATGTTTCTTTTAGTTGGTGAAAAAGTTCAATTACTTTGTCTTTAAAGGTTTTTGTTGGAGACGTTTCTTCATGCTCGTTTGGATCTTCAGAGAAGTCGTCGAAGTTGATGAAGTAGCCAGATGCAGTTCTGTCAATTGTTGGAATTATTTCCGGATTTTCATTTGCTTTTGCATTTTTTTTTGTTTCATTAGCATAGTCAGAGGCTACATCATTGTAGACTGGTGTTTCTTGACGAACTGTTGCAATTTGGGTTTCAAGAGGCACAAGTTCCATGGCATTATTGCATAGTCCTTTTTTATTCACTGCAGGTTTATCAAATGTGATTAGTCTCTCAGTATGAGCCTCTTGGATTGTAGCAAATTTCGGTATTCTGCTATTTCTTAGGAGTCCACTGGGCCTACTACTTATTATTGGCCACATGATTGTGGTTTTACCAGGTCGATGGATACAACTCTGTTCTCATTTTTACCAGCAAGAGGCGGTAGTACAGCTGATCTTGTTCCGCTGACTGCTAAGACAGGTACTGCTTTTCTGTAAGAAGGCCCAAATTCCTTCTTCACTGCGATCTTCTCTCTGACCAGATCCCCAATCTTTGGAATCCAGACAGGTCTTGCTGGGACAGGTGGTTTTTCTTCAGTGGTTGTCGGCTGTTGTTTCAACTTTATGTTACTCAGGTTTTTTCTTGTTTCATTTAAATTCTGTAAAACAGCCAAACGATCTTTGATATCAAAGGATTTTTCTTCTACCACTGAAGTGTGACAATCAAGATCCTGAATGTGCATTTTAGTGCCGAACAATAGTTCGTATGGAGTGAGACCTTCTAGGGAATTTCTTGGCAGATTATTAAGACCACGTTGGACACTTGTTAAATGTTTGACCCACCCATCACCCAAACCTAATACCCTCGCCGTTATAGATTGCTTTATGTCCCGGTTTTTTCTATCCACTACCGCATTTCCCTCAGGATGGAAGGGAGAAGAGTACGGCAATGCAATGCCCATGCTGTTCATGGCCTCTTTGTAAGCTTGAGAGCTAAACGCAGGACCCTGATCAGAATGTAGCATGCTAATTGCGTGTGTGCCGATAAAGACTCGCAATCTTTTATAACAGTTCTGGCGTCAGCCGAGTGCTGGGGTCTATATTTTTAAGTGAATTCGGTCTTAATAATTGTGGGGAAGCATTTCTCTGGCTGGATTTCTGCGCTATAGATAGCCTGATGCTCTCTAATAGTGGCATCTGGGCTGTTGGCTGGTGTTCACAACTGCGATCTCTGTTGCAGTCCTCACAATTTCTTGCAAAATTGTAGATATCTACGCTCATTCCCGACCACCAGTACTCGGATTGTAATTCTATCAGAGATTTTAGGATCTCTTGGTGCCTCAGACCCAATCCCCTGTGTGCGTCTTCAATCAAGAAAACTCTCCGGTTCGTGTTCGGAATTACTCTGCCCCCCCACTCCAGGCATTTGAGCAAAAGGAACGGAGTTTGCATCAATTATGTATGTATTACTGAGTGGATAGTTGAGAGGTAATGCTGCATAATCACCTTTTAATGAGGCTTTCACTCCCCATCTATTTGTTTTTTTAACGCTTTTCAGTGGCTACGGAAGCCGGTTGAACCGCTTCCGCTATGGCTGCGTTAGCCAATGAATTCCCTGCAACGTTAACGCCATCACGTTGATAACTCAGTGCGTGTATCACATGAGTCTTTTGTAGTTCTTTTTTTACAAGAACTACTTGTTCCCAAAGGGTGTTATGCTTGATTGTGGCATCGGTGTCATCTTTGTAACCGTTTTTACTCCATGTCTGCATGTCACTGTTGTATGACTTGACGGAGAAATATGAATCACACACTATTAGTGTGGGGAATTCGCGATCAGCATTTTCAAGCGCCATCTTTAATGATCTTATTTCAGCTCGCTGAGCTGAACTGTTTCTTAGTGATTCAGTTTTGGTGATCATCGGTTTGAATTTACCAGAGCGCCAGCGACCTTTAACAATCGCGCACGCTGCATTGTAGGATTTTTTATCTACGTCGTAGTGTTGTGTGAATCTGTTCATATAGATTACGCAGGTGTATTGTTCCAGAGGCAGAATTTTGATTGGCAGAGGATATTCTTGTTCATATTCTAGATCATCTAGTTTCTTTAGTTTCGGGTCAAAATAGTATTTCACGTCTTCTGTAGCAAGAGAATTTTCCCATTGTATCCATTTTGGAACTAATGCCACTGTATTCAGATTGCGTGGACTTGTTAGTGCCTCAAGGGCTGATTCTGCTGAAAAAACAGCTATTCTTTTGCCTTGGGCTAGGGTTGTTTCTTTTGCTACAGCAGTTTGAACCGCAGTCAGAATTTTTTTCTGTAGAGCTAAATTTCATTTCAGCCTGTGTGTACAAATATGATTTGTAAGCTATAGGTACCGTTTCTCCCTCATTAGAGGTCAGGTATGTGAATCCGCATCTTCCTGGGATGACTCGGATTACAAGATTGCGTATATGTTTTCGCGAGTTTGTAATTTTGTTTTAGTTAACATGTCTGTTTGCAATGATCTCAAGATCTCTGTGTGTTTCTGAGTCCAATTTATTGGTTTGAAATCAGGTCTTATCAATTCATAGAGAGGTTTAACCCTCTCTGCATAATTTAGAATGTATGTTCTTCCGAAATTCAGGAAATCTAGTAATGATTGTAAATTCTTCAGCGTTTTTGGTGCTTGGAGTACAGCACATTTCTCTAAGAAATTGTCTGCTAGGCTCTTGCCTCCACTTGATAACTCATATCCTAAAAACAGGACAGTTCGATGGGCAATTCGTGACTTTTTAAAGTTGAATTTGTAACCCTCTGATGCGTACCCAAGTATTATGGTGTTCACTCTTTTTAAGTGAGTCTCCAGGTCATCCTCTGTGAGATAGATGTCGTCGACATATGATAATGCCTCATCATCATATATTTGTAGTAACTCTGTTACCCTTGCTGAGAATAATCCTGGGCTATTCTTGAATCCCTGTGGGAGTCTGCAAAATTGTTTTTGCGATCCCATTATTGAGAAAGCGGTCAAATACCTGCTTTCAGGTGCAATGTTTTGACAGAAGAATCCATTAGAGATATCTAATGTTGCTTTATATCTTTTGCGCACAATGTTATTCATTAGTGCTGCACTATGTGAGTTTTGTACTGCAAATGTTTTACAACAGGTGTTAAGGTGTCTGTAGTCCAAAACTAGACGATATGAATCGTCTGGCTTGGACACAGGAAACAAAGGATTGTTCATTTGTGAGGTGCATGTTTCAATTACCCCTTGATATTCAAGTTGATCTAAGATCTCCCTGACTTGCTTTTTTGCTTCTTGTTTAACTGGGTACTGTCTTTGTGCAGTGGGCTGATTTTTTAACTGGAATTTGTGGTGGGGCGAATCCTTATCCCATCCTACATGATTTTTGTATAAAGCAGGAGCTTGGGCCACTACCCATTTTCTTGCCAATGTGTATTTTTTATGAATCGGAAATTGATTAGAGAAGGCAGGCATAATCATTTCTTCGCCATGAGGGCACTCCCTGACAAACTCTGGTGGCGAGTCTTTTTCAGCTAACAGGATGTCATAGCCTTTAAATAGTTTTTCCCAAAAGAGACCTTTTATTTTCCTAGTTTTATCTCCCTCTATACGTAATGTTATTTCATATAGTTTATGGGGCACACTAACTCGTGTGTCTGCAGTTTCCACCTGAATGTATTCATTCGTGTCCACAGCCTCCAGAAGATTCATCAGGATCTTGCGAGCTATTGTCACTTCTGCTGCACTGTCTAGCATTGTCTGTGCCCACTCTCCGTTTTTCAGTTGTGTCCTCAGAATTCACGGCATGGTTAATCTTAATACTTGCTACCTTCTTTCTGGGATATTATAATTTTTTACTTTGATGAGCAGGTTCCTTGTCTTTGGACTTGACGTGGTCTTCTCTGTGTTCTGACCGTCCTCTTCTTTCCGATTTCTGTGAGGAAGTCTGAAAAGATCGAGAGGAACGTGTATCAACATCTTGATATCTATCAGGTTTTTTCAAATTATCCCTATTTCTAAGGTTGTATCTTTTCTCAGAGGCTTCCCTTTGGGGAGACTTGTTTCCTCGGTCTGGAGATATTTTTTTCTCCGTTGAGGAGACCTTCCTCTGGACTGGACACAAAACAGGTGATGGACCAAAAAACGATGAATTTGGGCCCAGATCTTTGGACTGGGGTGAGTGTGTGACATTGATCCACATTCGGTCCATCACCTGTTGTTTTTGCATATTCCTCTGGACTGGAATCGTTTTTCCCTGGGAGTGGACTGTTTATTACCATCCCAACTCCTTTTTGGAGTATTTAAATTATTTTTAATCAATTTTTTTTCAGGATTTTCAGTTAGTTGGGGTTTTTCCGGTTTCCCACCCAAACTATCTCTTCCTAGCTCTTCATAGGATTTTTCTATGATTCTGGCAAGTTCAAATGGTTGGTCTGCTATATCTGTTTCCTTCAATTTCTGGAGGTACTTTATATCATCCCTTGCCAATTGAACTACTTCTCTATATGCCTGTGTTAATTCTTTTAGTTTAACTAGGAGTTCTTCGCTTGACATTGTTTCAATGTCTGGGTGTGTTGCGTAGCTGGCTAGAACTGGCCCTGTGGCTTCTGGTCTACCTAGTGGACCGTGCCTGGTGATGTGATTTTGATGTTTTAGGGCATCATTAAACCAGAGCAGGTGCTCTTGGTAATTTAGTAGGATTTCAACCTCCTCGTAAGGAGTGTATTCATCCGGAGGTTCCTCTATTTTGTAAAAGTCAAAGTCTTTTGTCTCAGCGTGTTCTGCTGGAAAATGTATCCATGAATAGAATACCTCTGTCTGCCGACATTCATGTGTCTCTACCACAAATATGACTGTACCACCTCGTGATGTCAGTCCATTTTCTATAAGTTTAAGAGTTATAGTTCTCCTTGCGTTGACCGGAATGAGTTTAGCACTCGGGTCATTTTCTTGGAGAGTTGTGTCTTCCTCTATTAGTTGAGCTGCTATTCTAGCTCTTTCGTCGTCGCTTTCGGACATTTTTATTGACTGAAAGTTTTTTGTTGCAGATCGAGTTTCAAGGAAACAAAGATTAGGTGCACAATATTTTGGAACACTGTATCCTTCAACGTTGACTAAACCAAAAACTAATACATAGGATTCTCATCCTACTAAGGTCCGGCGGATATTAACCTTTCACCCACTCCAGACGTCTTTTGGAGTTTTTACGGGAAAAAGGGGTCTGTGTGAAAAAGCATGACTGAGTTACTCTAGTGTCTTGCGTTAGATTATCGCCTTACCAAACGTTGGGCGCCATGTAGTGTAGTTCCTATTTTCCCAATAGGCTCTGCGCATTGGAATAACATAAACAGCAGTGTAGATGTAGGACTGAGGTCATCTAGGTCTCTACTGACTATGTTAGACTTAATTTAGGTTTGCGCCAGCTAGCTCAGAGGTCACTAGAAACTTTCTTGAATGAATAGGGAGGGATGAACTTCCCTGATTCAGACGAGAAGGGATTGAGTTTCTGACAACCGCATAAACATGACAACTTTGCTCCCTCATGATAAGAGTGTATCTCTAGAGTCGTGTGAAAACAATAGGCAGCTATTTCACTCAGTCAACCGTGCATACGGGCGTTTTCAATAAAAGGTGTTATTTATTGAGCAGTCTTCTTTCTCATGCAAGAGAAATGAATTGCCACAATTGCAATACTTATCATAAAGCAAAGTGCATACAGTAAAAGTAGTATTATGAAATAATACTGTAAAAGCATTGATATGGTTTCTTAGCCATATGATACTTTAAAATGGATAAAATATATACATACATAAAAACATTGACTAACGTACTCAACTGGTGCTTCTAACTACGCCTACCTCAGTGTACCTGACCTAAGCCTAATACTTGGGAAGGAGTAAGAAAGTAGCAGTTTAAGTTAAGTTGGTTAAGATTGTTTTGCCAAGAATCTGCATCAAGAATTCTCTCAAGGGTTTAGTCAGCTCCGTACCTTGGTAATAGAATGTGGGAGGTCTGGTATCTTTTTCTTCAGGACTCGATCCCCCAGCAACCCGCAAGGGTAGGCTGGAAACACCGGAGCTGGATTTTCTCGGCTGGAGAAAAAGACAGCGTCTCTCCCAGTGCGTCAAGTGGGAGGGGCGGCTTCCGTGGGCTCTCGCATCAGCTGGGGTCTCGGGCAAGTAGATAGCCACTCTGCTCCAAACCACCATGTGTTTTCTTAAGGCAACTGTTGGTATATTTATACCTGAAAGGTGCCGAGTTTGACGTAAGGTTGGACATAAGACGTCACTAAGAACTAACAGTTCTTTCTGGACTTCAGGAGTTCTTGTTCAAATCAAAACAAAAGTAGGGGGGGATTTCCCGGGCTGCTGGAGGCTTGGTTTGTTTAAAGAATGCGTTGTGCTTTCAAGGAGTCGGTGGGAGTAGCCGTGCTGTGCTTTGGACTGTATGGGCTATTACTGAATATAGATATGATTCTTATGCCTTTATCAGGATATTATTGATTATAACCACATAAGGGCATGAATCGGGAATATCGAATTAGGGTCCTAGATAGAAACACAACACCTCTTGCTGACAGGGAGCCAGTGCAGGTCTTTTAGGTGGGCAGAGATATGGCTGTGGCGAGGGATGTCCAAGATGAGTCGTGCTGAGGCGTTCTGAATGCGCTGGATTCTTTTCTGGAGTTTGGCTGTCGTTCCAGCGTAGAGGGTGTTCCCGTAGTCCAGACGGCTGGTGACGAGGGCCTCGGTGACCGTCTTCCTGGTTTCGGTAGGGATCCATCGGAAGATATTTCGGAGCATGCGCAGGGTGTTGAAGCAGGAAGACGAGACGGCGTTGACCTGCTTGGTCATCGTGAGGGAGGAGCCCAGGATGGGCTCATGTAGACGTTGAAGAGGGTGGGGCTGAGTGAGGATCCTTGCGGAACGCCGCAGATGACTTCGGTGGCTGCGGATCTGAACGGGGGGAGGCAGACTCTCTGGGTTCTTCCGGCGAGGAATGAGATGATCCACTCCAGTGCCGCTCCTTGGATTCCGGTTTTGCTGAGGCGCTGTATCAGGGTGCGGTGGCATACGGTGCCGAAGGCTGCTGAGAGGTCCAGGGGGATGAGGGCAGCAGTTTCCCCGTTGTCGAGCAGGGACCTGATGTCGTCGGTGGATGCAATGAGGGCGGTCTCGGTGCTGTGGTTTGCTCAGAAACCGGACTGTGAGGGGTCGAGGGATCCGTTGGTCTCGAGGAAGGTGGAGAGTTGTCTGTTGACGGTCTTCTCGATGACTTTGGCTGGAAAGGGGAGGAGCGAGATGGGGCGGAAGTTCTTGAGGTCCGTGGGGTCAGCGGTGGGATTCTTCAGGAGGGCGCTCAGCTCGGCATGTTTCCAGCTCTCCGGGAAGGTGGCGGATGCGAAGGAGCTGTTGATGATGTTCCGGAGTTGGAGTCGGCTTTGTTGAAGATGTGGTGTGGGCAGGGGTCGGTAGGGGAGCCGGAGTGGATGGTGTTTATCAGGGGGGTGGTGTCTTCGGTGCTGACGGGGGTCCAGGTGCAGAGGGTGGTGGTGGTGGTGGGGGGCGCTTGTTCGGTGGTTGGGTGCGTGGTCTGTGCGCCAAAGCTGTTGTGTATGTCAGCGATCTTGCGGTGAAAGAACGAGGCGAGTGAGTCGCAGAGGTCTTGCGAGGGTGTGATGTCGTTGTTGCAGGCGCTGGGGTTGGAGAGCTCTTTGACGATGCTGAAGAGTTCCTTGCTGTTGTGGGTGTTGTTGTCCAGTCGTTCTTTGAATGTTGTCTTTTTGGTGGTGCGGATCAGCTGGTGGTGTTTGTGGGTGGCGTTCTTGAGGGCTGTCATGTGTTCTGCTGTCTTGTCATGGCGTCAGGTTCTCGAGGGTGCAGCAGGTTTTCTTGGAGTTTTTGAGGTCGTTGGTAAACCACAAGGCTTTCCTGCTTCCGGGTCTGCTGGTAGGATTCTTCAGTGGTGCGAGTTCGTCGGCGCAGTTGGTGAGCCACTGTGTGAGGTTGCGGGCTGCTTCGTTGGGGTGGGCGGGTTCTGGCTGAGGGTGGTGGTGAGCTGGTCGGCGGTGATCTTGCTCCAGCTTTTGCGGGGAACCTGTTGCGGGTGGTGGTGGGTCGTGGTTTTCCTGAAGTTGAAGTGGACGCAGCTGTTATCTGTCCAGTGTAGTCTGGTGGAGTGGCTGAAGGAGATGTGCTTGCTGGAGGAGAAGATGGGGTCAAGCGTGTGGCCGGCGTAGTGGGTGGGGGTGTTAACCAGCTGCTTGAGTCCGAGGTTGCTGAGGTTGTCCAGCAGGGCGGCGGTGTTGCAGTCCATGTTGTTCTCCAGGTGCAAGTTGAGGTCCCCTAGGAGGATGTAGTCTGTGGAGGTGAGGGCGTGCGGACTGACAAAGTCTGCGATAGCTTCGCTGAATTGTGTGCGTGGTCCCGGGGGTCTGTAGATGAGGGTGTCTCTGAGGGTAGTCTTCGGGTCGGTGTGTATCTGGAAGTGAAAGTGCTCGGCGGCAGTGAGGGTGTCGTCGGAATTGGTTGTGATGCGGATGGTGTTTCTGTGGACGATGCCGATGCCTCCTCCGGTTTGGTTGACGAGGTCCTTCTGGGTGATCTTGTAGCCATCCGGGATGGCTATGGCGATGTCGGGGGCTGAGGAGGCTTTCATCCAGGTTTCTGTGAGGAAGGCGACGTATTGTGATGTTGTGTCGAGGAGGTTCTAGAGTTCGACGGCATGCCTGTGGACGGAGCGGGTGTTTAGTAGGATGCACTTGAGGTGGTTGTTGTTGGTGGTGCAAGGCTTGGCGGTGTGGTGCAGGTTTGGAGGCAGGTGAATTCGCAGGCTCTGCAGATGAAGGGTCCGTGGGTGCGTTTCGGGGTGGCTCGGTAGCAGGCGGGGTTCCGGCCGGCGTTGAGTGCGTGGATTGTGGCGGCGGCGTAGTTTCGGGTGCGCTGGCATCGTCGAGGGCCAGGGGTCCTGGCACTGGGCACGGTCCAGGCGCGGACGGGCGTAGACGGGCTTGCCTTTGGCGCGCCTTCAGCGCACAATCGGCACGCCCGCTGCTCGTACGCGCGGGCTCCATATGAGGCCAAGTGGGAGGGAGGAGCAGCTGGGAGCGGGGCGGCCAATGGGGTACAGAAAAGAACAAGCATTTACAATGCAATGGTTTCGCCTTTGGAAAAGTTAGAGCTATTGGCATTGTAAATGACAACTTTTGTATTTATGTTTTGGTTTTGAAAACAGATAAATAAATGGCATTGTCATTTACATTGCCATTAGCTTAATCTCTCGCAAATGTGAGACCTATTGTACCCTACGGATGAGCTCAGCAGACAGCAATTACTACCACACACACACACACACACCCAGAGCCACACACACACACCCAGAGTCACACACACCTCTTAACCAGTATTATTTCATGGTGCTCTCAAATGGGAGGACAATGATAAAGGAGAAACCGTGAAGAAAACGAATTGCTCACAGTGACACCGTTTGGAAAAGCTGGGAAGCCAGGAGTGAACCCAAGGTTTTTGGGTCAGAGAACCGCTGCTACGTTTTGCCTCCGGTTCTACAAAAGAAAGTTTCTGACTGATCATTTTACGCAAGTGCACTCACAACATAATTTGCTTTTTCATAAATTGGGGCAGCAACAGTGGGAACATTCCAGTATAGGGCAGGTACACCTTGGACAGAAAGAGTACAGCCTTTTGCAATTACAGAACAGGTCAAATTCGGGCAGCAGCAAAGCAAGCTTTACTTCCTCACAGAACAGGCATGTCAGCAGGAAAGCAAGCTTTCTTTACTCATAAAAGGACGCATATTTCATTCCCTACTGAACATATCCAGAAGTGTAAACAAAAACAAACTTTCAGCGCTCACAGAATATGTACAGTTAAGGAATGATTGACAAGTAGATTACAGACATATCTGGAATGTGCTCAAGTCTCAGAGTACTGTATAGGTGGATAAACAAATGAATACTTGAGTTCTGACACAAATTCTCACTTAGACGATACTCCATGTCAGCATCCTGAAAGCCCTGCTGCTAGGACAGGGAGACTTGCCTACTGTTTGTGTTGATTCTTGGGTTTTCCATGGATTGAGAAGTAGCAATACCCATAATATCACTGTATTTTGGATCAGCACAGCTCAATATGCTCAGGACAGGTACACATGCACCATTCTCTTCTAAAATATTCTGAATGCGTGTGCGCAGGGCTGGATTAAGCAAAATAAGCATGTGTTTTGGGCATCAAGGGAAAAGGGACACCACAGACATTTTCAATTGCCGGATTTACCATGGACCATATAATGCAAACTTGCAAAGGGTGCAGCTGAACCTATAAAGTGGAAGTATACAAAAACAAACTTTATCCATCTTACTCGAAGTTTTATTTCATTGTGAAATAATAAAATGTTAGTTTACAAGTTATTGATTATTTTTTGAATTAGAAATATATGGGGCACCAAAATCTTACGTGTTTAGAGCCTCTAAAGGTCCCTATGTAATCTCAGTCTCGGAGCGACACTCGTTCAGTGTTAAGAGCCATAACAGATATTTGAAACAAAGATCAGTGGGGAAAAAGGGGGGGGGGGCAAATGAGGGTCATGAAGACCCAGTAAGGACAGCAAGGGGGCGGGACGGCAGTGAAACCTCTACAAGCTAATGGGATGCAGCGAGTGATCCACAAACAAAAGTGGAGGTAAGGAGATGGATGTGGGAGCTGCAAGCATCCGAGGGCCAACAAAGGCTTGGATAAGAAGGAAGACAGTGAGGGCTCGCAAGAAAATGGGAGTAGGTAAGAGGGTTGTGCTGAAAAGGGCAGTAAGGGGTTGGTGAGACAGCGAGGGCTCTGCGCAGCAAGAGAAGCAACAAGCGCCTAAGAAGGGGCGCTCTTCAAGTGGTTAGAAGTCCGCTACTAGATATATTTTTCTAACTCGGGGCAGCGACCATCGCTATTGAACTCGGTGCCACTACTCACCGTCACTGTCCTCGGCATGCCGTCTACGGGACATGATCACTGCTCTCAACTGCAGGTATGCGAAAACACAGGAGGTCCGCTGGGTTCTATCTGGTGCTCTCACGTGCAAATGGAAGTACCGCGCGCCGCCTTCGCTTCCAGTACAAGTCACTCGGAGCGCGCGCAACAGTCAGACCAGGGCTCTCCTGGGCAACAAACCCTTCAGCCGCCTCCTGCAGAAGAACACGCCCACTTTCATTTATTTCCTTCCGGGGTCAGCGTGCGATAGAGCAGAGCATACCGGGATAGACATAAAAGACACATCCCGGATTTTAGGCAGACAATATTTTAATAGTAATCAATCTTTGCTCAATCTAATGTTGTTGCTGGGATTGGAAGACCTCGCCGGAATTCGGGGAGATATCTATTGGCATCACTGGTTTGTGCACCCGTGTGAGTATATTAGCGTGAATATATTAGCGACAATTTCTAATTTGCACCTTTCGGGTTTCCCCGTTTGTGACACAAATATCTAACACACTCTCTCTCTTTTGTGTGTTATGCAGGTGATGTTTCACTTGTACATTAATAGTTGTTTTGCCTTGCTGTAAAGTAAGTTAAGAAGTCAGCCATCGTTGAATGGGTATTGTTCGGTTATAGAGCCAACACCTGTGGCAAAATTCGAATCTGAAACAGAGTGACCATGTGGTAAGGCGTGGAACAGTATTAGCTCCCCGCATATAGTAATCAGATGCGAGAGTTCTCCACGACTTTCACTTTTTGTCCGTTACGAAAACGACAACTACGTGTATTTTAAGAAGGAAGCACTACTGAAGTGCAACGATTTACATCTTTAGCTTTGATCACCTACGTTTTCCACCAATAGCTGCGCGTCCTAGTTGGCCCACCCTACCGGCAACGAAAGAAAAGTTTTTTTTTTTTTTACAAAACCGCTTACCTGAAAGTCTTTAGCCACGGAGAAGGAGACCCACGGAGAAGGAGACCCGACACGTCACCACGGAGAAGGAGACCCGACACGTCACGCCAGGATCAAAATTCCACCAATAAGCAGGAAGGCAGGAACACCGGCAATGCCGGACCAGATTCGGGGGCGTTCCCGAGGGCTTTTGGCTGACGTAACGTGACGTAGCCAAAAGCCAAAAAATCTCGGGAACGCCCCCGAATCTGGTCCGGCATTGACGGACAGGCCCGTCTTCCAATGGCTAGCCTCCATTTATGGAGCTAGCCAATGAAAGACGGGGGCGTTCCTGTCTCCCGTACTATTCTCATCAGGTTTTCGCCTGCGCGAAACAGATGCGCAGAGCGCACCTTTTCGCCAGGCAAAACCTAAAAAGGAGGCGGTGCCGCGAGGGAGCAGGGAGCGGGGGGGGCCACACCAGGGCTACAATACTGACGAAAAACAACAGAATCTACTCAACAGGAGAAAAAAGTACAATCACGAACATTACAACAATGAGGGCAACAGCGGGAAGAAGAACAAAAAACGAGCAGCAGCGAGGGGGCACCGAGGCCAGGGACAAACCTGTGGCGCCGGGGCAGAGACGAGCCTACAGCTGGCGAGCCGTGCGACGTGGGGGATGTCCTGGGGTCACCTTATTCACAAACATGATAGCAATATTCAGTCTTGCATGTGTCAAGGTTTGTTTAGGTATGAACAATCTTTCATTAAGTTCCGAATTCAGTTTTAACAATGATTTCTTTCTGAAGTTTCCAAAAGTATGCGCAATTGTATTTGCCAATGATTGTTATGTTCCACAAGTTGTCCTTAATACAGTTGCACAATTGTCTTTATCAATGCTTGATGAGGAATGCCAAGAAATAACTCTGAATCTCTCTTGTACTCCATGCAGGGCACGAAATGTTCAAAACAATGTTCCTGTGGGAGGGGATTGAATGTGCTGCTTACCGGAGATGAAGAACAGGAAGACGCGGAAGATCGTCAGCCACCGGAAGATCTTCACTGAGCAACCTTCTGGGATCGCGTAAGGAAAGAAAGGTACGCGGGTTTTTAAAAGAGGGTTCACCAACCAGACTTAGAATCGCTGTCAATCGGAGGTCTCAGCGGAATCAGGGCAAAGACTGCGGGACGGAGGCTTGGGAGAGAGGGGTGGGGGAGAGTGAGCAGACCAAAAAAACCATTGAAGTGTGAAAAAGGCCGCTTTATTGGAACAGGTGCACATTTACAAATACAAAACTCGGCCACCGCCTCACAATCTAAACCACAACCAATGATTTGTTCGTTTTTATTTCAAAACCCCAAACCCCGCCCCCACCCCACACCCTCCATCACACCCGCCCCCACCCGTACATACCCAAACACATAAAACCATACAAACCCCAAATAACATTATAACATCACCTTTATCAAATACAAAATATCAAATACAAAATATCACATCCCCGATTATAAACCAACTGATCATATCCCCCGACCCATAATCTCCGAACCCCACCTCAATCAGTATGAAACATCCCCCAACAAGGTCCTACTTTACAACCAACGGGTCCAAACCTGGCCCAAAACTGACAATAACATAGCAAACCGCCACGCACCTGTCCCAAGCGACAAAAGAACAAAGCCAAAAACCCATGCCCACATGTCCCAAACAGCAGCCAAACAAATAATGAATAAAATCAGAAAAAGCCCCAAACTAGGGAGGGACAAAAATATCTAAGATCAAACCGGCCACCAGGTCACCAAAGCCCAAAATGGTGCCCGTAAAACGGGGACACGCCCATTTATAGGCAGCGCACAATACAACTAAAAACCAGCCCAAAAGGAGCCCAAACGGAATCTGCTAGAAGGGAAGCCCCCACCCTGATCTCCCAAACCGCCCGGGGGAGGAGACCTCCCAGGGGTCGGCTGCCCTCCCCCAAGCCCCCCTTGGGAGAGAGGGGTGGGGGAGAGTGAGCAGACCAAAAAAACCATTGAAGTGTGAAAAAGGCCGCTTTATTGGAACAGGTGCACATTTACAAATACAAAACTCGGCCACCGCCTCACAATCTAAACCACAACCAATGATTTGTTCGTTTTTATTTCAAAACCCCAAACCCCGCCCCCACCCCACACCCTCCATCACACCCGCCCCCACCCGTACATAACCAAACACATAAAACCATACAAACCCCAAATAACATTATAACATCACCTTTATCAAATACAAAATATCAAATACAAAATATCACATCCCCGATTATAAACCAACTGATCATATCCCCGACCCATAATCTCCGAACCCCACCTCAATCAGTATGAAACATCCCCCAACAAGGTCCTACTTTACAACCAACGGGTCCAAACCTGGCCCAAAACTGACAATAACATAGCAAACCGCCATCCAGAAAGCCGTGGGGGGAAAGACTGATTAGGAGAGAGCCCCACCTTTCTGCCCCCCACATCAACCAAAAACAGGGGGGGGGAGGGGGGATGCTCGAAAAGAGAGAGCAAACCAATACCTGAAAAGACACAAAAACACCCATTATTCTCCGACAAACTGTTGCACGGTCAGACAGCGAGACAAAACCTCCCGCAACTCCAGCAGATATAAGTCCATACCCATTTGGGACAAATGTACTCCGTCACCCCTGAAAAATTTCACCGCATCGTATTTGATGTCACCATGAACTATACGACCGAAACCCAGGTCCCTGCAGAACCTGGAAACCTCCAAATTCACCTTCCTCCGAGATTTGTCCACCACCTTCGGCTTCACCGCATTCCTCCAAACCCTCCGCGGCACCAATTCTGTCCACAACACGTGGCACCCCGACCACTGTTTGTGCAATAAAGCCAAGTCTTTTTTGATCGCCTGTTATGGCTGTCTTTCTGCCAGCTCTCTGGAGAAGAAGAATGATGGAGAGTGACTCCAGCCTATCACCCCCATAGCATAGGGATTAGGCCGATAGACAGGGACCCTGTCTTATATATATAAAGGCATTTTCGTATTATTTCCCTTAGAGTAAGGCTTATGAATTTAAGTTAGGGGATAGATATATAAGTATTAGTCATGATTCACTCATTTGCTAACATGCCGATCTGTTTTTCATGGAGCTATGCATATTATGGGCTCCGTAGGCCTTAAACGAGACAGACTCCATTTTGCTTTCTGCCCGGTAGCTCGAGAAGGCTTTCTAGGTGAAGAGTAATGTTTTAGTTTCAAGCTGTTGTTCGCTTGGAGAGAACCGGTTCAGGCTGACCCTTATCGAAGGAATGTATTTTTCTCCACTCCGAAGACACAACTTCAGGCTGGCCAGCTGGGAAAGTGTCCTTGGTACGGGGAGGTACAAGAATTTGGTGGGCGGCAGGTTACTGGCCGTGAATTTCCATGAAGGAACGGGCTTTGATATTAGCGAAGGTGTTAGTCTTTTCAGTCAGTTAGTCCGTAGGCGGCATCTAGCCGTTAGCATCTCTGCCATTATTCACTTTCATGGTGGACAAGTCGCCATCTTTGAAGTCGGAGAAAGATTTAAGACCGAAACTCTCTGAAGATAGACTGAACGAGAAGTGGCGCGGAGCGCACTAATACAGAGAGAGAGAGAGACGGTAGCTAATAAACAGCAAGGTTCCGAGGTCCTGAGGGAGAGCAGACGAGGTTGAGCCTAGCGGTGCAGACGTGTGCTTGTGACAGCTGAGGGTGACTGCAAGGCGAGCCAGGACCCAGAGACGAGACAGGAGCCTAGATGACTGCCGAGTCCCGATTTCCCATTAACCAGGTGAAGTCCGACCGATTCTTATAGTATGTGCACTCTAACCTTTATCTTTTATTCCCTTTGCAAATGTAATGCTGCATAGTAACGTGATTTATGTTTATTGTTAATAAATACCCTAATTCATATAGAATTATCGTGTACCTGGTGCTTGTGTTCAATCTTGGTAAATGCTATTCCTAGTTGGGCACTATTTAGGCGAACGGATGAGAAATCCCGATCAGACGAATGGTAACCAAATAAAGAGGGAGTGAGTGGACCTTTGATGTCATGAGCACGGAGTACACTATACAATCTGAATCCATATCCAAAGTTATTACTTTAGTTTTATCCTAAGTAGATTGCTGAGATCCTAATAATGTTTCATAGGAATGTGGTCGTCGTTGATATGCGGCGTTAATGAGAGCGACGGGAAGGACACCGTCGTGTAAATCCACCAGATTGTGGCTTAAAATAAGTGAGAGCGTCAGGAGGGACACTGACGTGTATGTTTCGCAGGATCGCGAACGATTTGGAAAAGGGAGCATTGGGTTCTGCAGGCCCGTGTGTAGACACACCGGATTGTGTGTCAGATCTGCCCTAGGGTAGAACGGTCTGGGTCGGGGTGACCGCGAGGCCAACTGATGTGAATAAGATATTGTAGAAAATCCATATATGTATATTGTCATTCCCCTTTCTTAGGTGCAATTTGTATATTTATCTGTATAGCTATTCATTGTGAATACGATCTAAGAAGGGAAGGTGAGTACGTTTTGGCTGGGTCACAGGGGCCCCTGGGGGCTGATCCCATCTAAACAGAAAATCCAGCCATTACATCTGGCGTCACGAACTGTTTACGAAGCCTGTGTGCATTGTGTTGTTTTCATCTCGTTGGTTTGCGCTCGGCTTGTACGTATAAACTTTTGTTTATAACTGTGTATATAATTTTTTTTGTGCGTGTCATTATGTTTTCAAAGAAATCACAGTCGGTTTTTAAATTACCGATCCAGATTCCCGGCTGGGAATCTACGCCTTACGAGGCTTTGGCCCGCGAGTGGGCTGATTCTACTGGCTTGAGTGAAAATTGGTCTTCATTCTTGGAGCAGGCGGAGCCTGCTGATGTGGTGTCGTGCCTACAGAAAGCGCCAGTAGTGAAGGGTGATGAGCTTCCTATTTTAGGACGCAGAGGGTGGATTATTCTTAATGCATACAAAATATTGCATGAGAGGTTTGTTCAATTACAGAAACAATTTAAGGATACAGAAGGACAGTGTGTCGAATTGCAAAATGCGCACACTTTGTTGCGTTGTCAAAATAAATTGCTTGCCGATAAACTTGAAACATATCAGACCATTGCCGAAAGGGCTGCGGTCCGTATTGCACGATATAAGTATAAACATCGTCGTGGACGTGTGTCTTCACGCAAAGTGCGTATGGTTGTAGCAAAAGCTGGAATGGATTGGAACCCCGATGAGTGGGACGGTAATATCTGGGATTCTCATACTTCTGACTCCTCAGCAGAGGAGGGTGACAAGCGCGAGTCTTCTCGCTCCGGACGTGATTGTAAATCTGCTTCATGCATTGATTTGACTACCGATGGTGACCGTGCTCGTTCTTCCCGTGCGGATGACGTAGCTTGCCCTGATTGTTCTGTTAAATCTAAGATGCGGGCTTCCTCGGAAGCTCTTCCCGCAGTTTCTGCTCATCCGATCTTTCGACGGAAATTACAACAAGCCCCTGGTAATCCGGGTGGTATCCCTCTTGACTGTATTGAAGATTTTACTCAGCAGGAGATTAGTGACATCCTGCAACGATTTAAACAACGGCCTGGTGAGGCCTTGCTTACCTGGATGGTGCGTCTTTATGAGCTTGGCGCTTCCGGTATTATGCTCGATGCTGTTGATTGCTTACGATTTTGCTCTTTGAGTTCTGATTCTACTATTCAGGACCATTTTCGGAATTTTAAAGGTAATGTTCAAACTTCTTTGCTTCAGCTTGCGTCTGATGGCTGTAATCATAAATATCCAACTGAGTCTGATTGGCCCTCTGATGAAAAACCGTGGTATACTCTGCGCGATGCGTCGCAACGTTTAAAGGAAGAGGTCATGAAAACGTGTATCTTCCTTAGTACTGCTGACAGGTTATTGGATGGTCTTTTAACATCTTCTGTGCGTAACCGCATTATACGTACTTCTCCTGTTGCTTACAAGCAGGTCATGATGACATTATTGATTAATCAAACTGGCAATCCTTTGTCTGCTGTGCTCGAGTCTGTTCGTCAGCTTGGTGAGCTGGGTGAATGGTTTAAACCTGAAAGACAATCCCGACCTGAGGGTCGTACTGCTGGGGACTATAAGTTCTCTAGACGTGACATGTTTCTTGCTCTCATTGCTGATGGTGTCAAAAGGGAAGAGATTGATGGTGAACCTAATAATATCCTATGGGATATGTTTCGTAAGCGTGGTTTGGATCGAAAAGAGGGTGCCCGTCGTGTGCGAAAGAATGAGTATGATCGTGGTTCGGATGACAGTGGTGATGAGAGACGACGTGTGAATACTGATCGCCGTGATGATCGGCGCTATGAACGCGGTGGTTCCCCCCGTCGTGTTGATGGGAGGGGGAGAGAGGATGATCGTGAGAGGGGAAGAGATGATCGTGGTTCTAGCAGACGTAGAGATGCAAGAAGTTATTCTCCTGATGTAAGAAGGAGGGAGGATCGTAACAGACTCTCTGATCGTAATTCACAACTTTTTGAACCTGACACTAATCCGTTTCGTACTGGAGACGGATATGAACAAGAAATTCTGATACCCAAGAAAACTGAGAGCATTTACCCTGATCTGTCTTGGTTGACGGAACGCAGGAAAAATGACTAGGAAATAGGTCAAGCTCCGGTACGCAGGTGGGCCCACAGAGATTACAGACCATATGTAGATATTGAGATTTTTTGGAAACATCGTAATATCCAAAGGGCCCGAGCGTTAGTTGATACTGGGGCGGAGGCCACTTTAATTCATGGTAAGTCAAGAAAATTTCATGGACAGTCTTTCACAATTACCGGTTTGGGTGGTAAAGAAACACCCGCAGTTCAAACTGCACTTGAAATTAAAATTGGTAGAATTCCTCGTAGAGAATACTCTGTGTTGGTTGTGCCACTTTTGGAATTCATTATTGGAATTGACATCTTGAAAGGTATGGCTTTGCATTTGGATGATGGTTATTATCAATTTGGTACTAGACAGTACATTTCGACCAGACCCGTACGGGTTGGCCGTTTACGCATGCCACCTATTAAGATCCCTTTAGCGACGAAAGTGATTTCTCAGAAACAATATCGCATCCCAGGTGGTCATGAAGAAATTACAGCTACGATTCAGGATTTGGTTGACGCGGGAGTTATTACTCCGGTCACATCTGCTTGGAATAATCCTGTTTGGCCCGTGCGCAAAAGTGACGACTCTTGGCGCATGACTGTTGATTATCGAGAATTGAACAAACATACACCTAAATTGACTGTTGCAGTGCCTGATATTGTTACATTGATTGAGAGAATTCAAAAGCATCCAGGTACGTGGTATGCTTCCATTGATATTGCTAATGCATTCTTTTCAATTCCGATTGCCCCCGAATGCCAGGAACAATTCAGTTTTACATGGAATGGACGTCAAATGACGTTCCGGAGTCTTCCTCAAGGCTATGTACATAGTCCTACGATCTGTCACCGGCTGGTGGCGGAACATTTGTCTGAAGTGCCCACGAATCCACAAGTTCAGGTTTGTCATTATATTGACGACATTTTGATTCAAGGTGAAACGCAAGACCAGGTACAGTCTCACTTAGATCAAATCATTGACTGTTTGCGAGCAAAAGGCTGGGAAATTAATCCTGACAAATTACAAACTCCATCCCAAGCTGTGAAATTCCTAGGAATTAATTGGCATGAGGGTCACAGAGAGGTGATTCCACAGGTTAAACGAAAAATACTTGATTTTGCTGTTCCCAGAAACAGGAAAGAAGCTCAATGCTTTATTGGATTGTTTGGATTTTGGCGTCAGCATATTCCCCATTTGAGTCAGATCTTGGCTCCACTGTATCGAGTCACTCGTAAAAAGAATGCGTTTGAATGGGGTGAACCTCAACAGACTGCTTTTAATTTGGCTAAAGAAGCTATTCAGTATGCTTTGGATTTGTGGCCCGTGAGTGAAGGTAATGTGGATTTGAATGTATCCGTGGAAGGTCTGTATGCCAATTGGAGTTTGTGGCAAAAGCAAGGCAGACAAAAAGTGCCATTAGGTTTTTGGACCAAAAAGTTACCTGAGGCTGGTGAGCGTTACTCACCTTTTGAAAAACAGTTGCTTGCTTGTTATTGGGCTCTGGTGGATACCGAGCAATTGACTTTAGGCCATGCTGTGATTTTGAGGCCTGAGATTCCCATCATGCAGTGGGTTTTGAGTTCACCGAAGTCCCATCGAATTGGACATGCTCAGGAGGCTAGTGTGATTAAATGGAAATGGTACATTCAGGACAGGGCACGTGTGGGTCCGAAAGGTGTGGCGGTTTTACATGAGCGAGTGGCGCAGGCGCCCTCCAATGAGGCTGAAAGTGAACGTTCGGTTCCCGTAGTGCAGGAGTCTCCCGTGAAGTGGGGTAAATCATTTGATGATCTGTCCGCGGAGGATAGAAAACATGTGTGGTTTACGGATGGTTCTGCGAAGTTCATTGGTGACAAGAGACATTGGAAAGCTGTCTCCTATAACCCGATTACACAGAAATTATTGAGCACAACTGGAGACGTTAAGAGTAGTCAATATGCTGAACTCTATGCAGTTTACCAAGTTTTGAAACAGGAGTTACCAGGTACATGTCATATTTTTACTGATTCTTGGTCCACTGCAAATGGACTAGCAGTGTGGCTGCCTACATGGCACTCGCATAATTGGGAATTGCATTCTAAAGAATTGTGGGGTAAAGAATTGTGGCAAGATATTTGGGAACTGCTTCCGCAGAGTACTGTAACAATCTTTCACGTGGATGCTCATACTCCAATCGACTCCCTTGACAAATTTTTCCATAACATTGCAGATGAACAGTCTAAAATTTCTGAGGCAGTGGTTGACATGCAAGATTCTGATTTGGCGGGATTGGCGAAATGGGCCCATCAGAAAGCAGGACATTTTGGAGAGAAAGCCACTAACAGGTGGGCTGCTGATAGAGGAATTCATATTCCCTTTTCTTTAATTAAAGATGCCATTCTACATTGTCCCATTTGCCAGCATTCTAGAAAGAAAGAGGTGCCTCAAATTGTTCGAGGCCACTTACATCGAGGTAAATTGCCCGCCCAAATTTGGCAGATTGATTATATTGGTCCGCTCCCCATGAGCAGAAATTGTCAATACATTTGTACAGTGGTTGATACTTATAGTGGCCTTTTGGTCGCTTTCCCTTGCAAGAATGCTACCCAAGTGAATACCATTAAAACCCTGGAGCTAATTATTCTGTATTATGGTGTCCCATTTCAAATTCAATCAGACAATGCATCCCACTTTCGTGGAAGATTGGTGCAGGAATTCTGTATGGAAAATAATATAGATTGGGTGTTTCATATTCCATATTATCCACAAGCTTCGGGACTGATTGAGAGAATGAATGGCTTGTTGAAAGAACAGTTGCGCAAGTTGACTGATGACCGTTACAGCCAGTGGAGAGATGTCCTACTTCAAGCTTTACTGATATTGAACAATCGTCCTTTGTTGCATGCTGAATCTCCTTTGATGCGTTTGTTTCCTCCACATGTTGATGCGAAACCTAATTCTGTGGTGACTACTGTCACATATTGGGAAATTACCCCCGGTGCTATGGCTCCATGTAGAGCAACCCCAGGTTCCACAGGCCTCGACCTGCATGCATTAAATGATGTATACTTCCCAGGAAAGGATCGAATAATTGTTGAAACTGGCATTGGTGTCTCTATACCTGCCGGTAGTTTTGGATTAATTGCCCCTAGATCTGGCCTGGCCCTGAAAGGTGTACAAGTACTCGGAGGAGTAATCGACAGTGATTATCAGGGAGAGATTAAGGTTCTCTTGCTTAATAGCAGTGAGACGGATTTGTTCATCAAAAAGTCTGACCGTGTTGCTCAGTTACTGATTATGCCTGTCTTCAGTGGTGAGATCAAAAAAGGCTCTGCCCCAACGTTGTTAACTGTGCGAGGACAAAAAGGCTTCGGATCCTCTGATCTTCCTGGAGCTAAAATATGGGTGCAATCGCCTAAAAATCCTCCTGAACAGGCTGATATTATTGCGACCGGTCATGACAATACCGTTTTGGTGATGAAGCCAGGGAAAGATGGCTGGGAAGCTGTCCCAGCTGATAAATGTTACTTACGAGAATGATTAAGGCCTGTGTTTGTATTTTTTCAGATCATTCTTTGGATTGCTGCTGCAGGATGTGTCGGCGTTGGACTCCTTTTGGCCTGCTACGCCGGGAGAGGAGAGGATCCACCGACGCCGAGTGATGGGATAACAAGGGCCACGCGATCCGCGTGGCAGAAATCTTCGAATTTTTGGATCACACTCGCGAAGCGAGTGACGAACTCTCCGCATTTTTGCCTTACCCCCATGAAATCTGTCACTGACATTTTATCGACCTGTTTGGTTGCTGTCCCTGCATCTACTGAAACGCTACATCATGTATTCAATGTATCCAATGCCCGACCTAATATTATTCTGGGCGATTTTGCGGCCCATGAATTTTGTCCCTCATGTACTCTTCTTTCGGACCTCGATGTCCCTATTAACTCCAGAATTACTACTTTTAATATTACCCCTGGTGATCTTTGTTTCATGATGACCTGTAATCCTAAGGCCATCTCTGAATGTCTGCGGTTGAAACTCCAGGCCGCTACTACTTTTTCATTTCATCAACGTTTGCTATGTTTAAAAAGACTTCCGAATTCATGTCTTTCAGTGCAAAACAATATGACCTGTAAAAGTTTAGTTGTAGCCACTAGCCATTATCGTTCAATGTTATTACCAGCTGGATGGCTCTTTTCCTGCGGGAATTCATCTTGGCCCTATATTCCTGCGAATATTTCTGGTGGTCCATGTGCCATCACTAGATTAAGTTTGCTAATGTTTTCTTCACATCCCCCTTCCCATTCCCGTATTGTCCGAGACTCAATGTCATTACATGAAGACTGTGATTCCTCTGTTCATCTTTATTCCAGATCAGAATATCTTGGTTTAGCTTTTTCTATTATTGGTGTTCCAGCATTGGCCGTTTATAATGCCAAAACAATCGGCAAAATGGCCTGCTGGATGGTGAAGTCTATAAACCAAACATCTACTGTTTTATCAGATTTATTATTAGATTCCCAAGGTGAACGTAGAGCTATTTTGCAAAACCGTGCTGCCATTGATTATTTGTTGTTAAAACATGGGCACGAGTGCTCTGATTTTGAAGGTCTATGCTGTTTTAATTTGTCTGACCATTCTAAAGATATCCAGTCCCACATTAACAAACTCCACGACTTGACTGCAGAAATCAGAGAACATATAGACCAGGGTTTCTTTGACTGGCTTTTTAATTGGCTCCCTGACATGCATTTCATGCGACAAATTTTAGGGGGGGTTATTCTTGCTATCTGTATCCTTATAGCACTTTGTTGCTTTATTCAGTGTATTCCTTCCCTGCTACAATATTTTAGACTTACTAAGGCTCATAGATCAGTTAGTTTTGTTTCATATTATTCGTCTACTGACGTTAGTTCCATTTAGTTTGTGGTTAATAGACTGGAGTCAAGGGGTGTAATGTTATGGCTGTCTTTCTGCCAGCTCTCTGGAGAAGAAGAATGATGGAGAGTGACTCCAGCCTATCACCCCCATAGCATAGGGATTAGGCCGATAGACAGGGACCCTGTCTTATATATATAAAGGCATTTTCGTATTATTTCCCTTAGAGTAAGGCTTATGAATTTAAGTTAGGGGATAGATATATAAGTATTAGTCATGATTCACTCATTTGCTAACATGCCGATCTGTTTTTCATGGAGCTATGCATATTATGGGCTCCGTAGGCCTTAAACGAGACAGACTCCATTTTGCTTTCTGCCCGGTAGCTCGAGAAGGCTTTCTAGGTGAAGAGTAATGTTTTAGTTTCAAGCTGTTGTTCGCTTGGAGAGAACCGGTTCAGGCTGACCCTTATCGAAGGAATGTATTTTTCTCCACTCCGAAGACACAACTTCAGGCTGGCCAGCTGGGAAAGTGTCCTTGGTACGGGGAGGTACAAGAATTTGGTGGGCGGCAGGTTACTGGCCGTGAATTTCCATGAAGGAACGGGCTTTGATATTAGCGAAGGTGTTAGTCTTTTCAGTCAGTTAGTCCGTAGGCGGCATCTAGCCGTTAGCATCTCTGCCATTATTCACTTTCATGGTGGACAAGTCGCCATCTTTGAAGTCGGAGAAAGATTTAAGACCGAAACTCTCTGAAGATAGACTGAACGAGAAGTGGCGCGGAGCGCACTAATACAGAGAGAGAGAGAGAGACGGTAGCTAATAAACAGCAAGGTTCCGAGGTCCTGAGGGAGAGCAGACGAGGTTGAGCCTAGCGGTGCAGACGTGTGCTTGTGACGGCTGAGGGTGACTGCAAGGCGAGCCAGGACCCAGAGACGAGACAGGAGCCTAGATGACTGCCGAGTCCCGATTTCCCATTAACCAGGTGAAGTCCGACCGATTCTTATAGTATGTGCACTCTAACCTTTATCTTTTATTCCCTTTGCAAATGTAATGCTGCATAGTAACGTGATTTATGTTTATTGTTAATAAATACCCTAATTCATATAGAATTATCGTGTACCTGGTGCTTGTGTTCAATCTTGGTAAATGCTATTCCTAGTTGGGCACTATTTAGGCGAACGGATGAGAAATCCCGATCAGACGAATGGTAACCAAATAAAGAGGGAGTGAGTGGACCTTTGATGTCATGAGCACGGAGTACACTATACAATCTGAATCCATATCCAAAGTTATTACTTTAGTTTTATCCTAAGTAGATTGCTGAGATCCTAATAATGTTTCATAGGAATGTGGTCGTCGTTGATATGCGGCGTTAATGAGAGCGACGGGAAGGACACCGTCGTGTAAATCCACCAGATTGTGGCTTAAAATAAGTGAGAGCGTCAGGAGGGACACTGACGTGTATGTTTCGCAGGATCGCGAACGATTTGGAAAAGGGAGCATTGGGTTCTGCAGGCCCGTGTGTAGACACACCGGATTGTGTGTCAGATCTGCCCTAGGGTAGAACGGTCTGGGTCGGGGTGACCGCGAGGCCAACTGATGTGAATAAGATATTGTAGAAAATCCATATATGTATATTGTCATTCCCCTTTCTTAGGTGCAATTTGTATATTTATCTGTATAGCTATTCATTGTGAATACGATCTAAGAAGGGAAGGTGAGTACGTTTTGGCTGGGTCACAGGGGCCCCTGGGGGCTGATCCCATCTAAACAGAAAATCCAGCCATTACATCGCCCGAAGCAGAACAACCCCTTTTACATAACCCAAATCATTCTCTCCTAAGTGAATCACCAACACATCCGGGCAAACCCCCCTTACTAACCAAGAATTAAGCGCAGGGATCAGTTCCTTCCATAACATGCCCCCTTTTCCTTTCCAAACCACATTGAATAAACGATCATTAAAACCCAAGGATGAACCAAAATAACTTTGACGAGCTTGCACTTGAGCTCTTTTAACGAAGGATTGGCCCACGATCCATACTGTGAGGAAAGCCGCCCGAGGACCAGCCACAGAACCTGAAAAAGAAAACAGAATCAGACAGGGTAAACAGAATAAGACGCCTGCGCACCAGCAGACTCGTTCCTAACATAGCGCTGAAAGCAATTAGAAGTCCAGCGCCCCAGGCCCATGATCTCTTCCCTCGACCAACCCCTGTGAAAGGCCTCCGTGGTCGCCCCAATTCTAAATGAATGAGTACCGTATAACGACCCATCTAAGCCAATATGTCGCAGCGCTTTTCGCAGTACCATGCGCAATTGATAAGTAGAAACACATGAGCCATTGAGGTGTCGAAAAACCTGGAGGTCCACTACCCCACCCGACAATTTCTTCCAGCAGTGAGCCCAACGAAGAGGGCATGTTTCCGGTGGGGATACCGCGTCCAACCAAACCCCTTTACCCACACTTCTCTGAACAGTTTTTGAATGAGAGAGCCAAACATGAACTCCCTTGATCGACAGCTGAACATCTCCCCACAGAAGGCCAGGAGAGGACTTGGTGCCGAGCAATTCAGACACACGAAAAGCGCCAAAGAACATCCACACCATCAAAGTAGAGAACAAACAAGCTTCCACTCTATCAGAACAAACAACCGGAAGCACAGAAATCACTTGAAACAGCTTTTGCCACGATAAAGGAGATCGCAAAGAAGGCACAGAACCCCTCTCCCTAGACCACCCTTCCAACATCCTCCTACCCAACTCCCCAGCCGACGGAGAGTATCCCCACAAAAGCTTACCCACAAAAGAAATACCAGCTAGCTTGCCAGAAATAGTAATTCTAGATAAATTCCTGTCCATCATACATAAAATAAACTGAACGACATCTTCAGATCGTTGCCAATCCAGCTCCCTCCAACACGCCCCCGACTCCAAAAATTCCGCCCAGGCCAACTCGTACGCTGTTCTCGTGGAGGGAGCCAAAGAACCTAAAACCAATTGAAAGACCCGGTGTTGCCTACCGTCCACAGGTGGTCCGGCATGGGAGTCGGCTCCTCGTCTGCCTCCAAAGCAAGCCCACGGAATCTCTCCCACTGTGAACGAGACAAAGCATCCGCAATGTCGTTGTCCACGCCAGGAACATGCAGGGCCCGAAAACAGATATCATATTTCAGACATCCCAACACAAACACTCTAAGGAGCTTCAAAACCTGGGGATCCCTGGCCGACTGTTTGTTAATTACTTGCACCACAGCCATATTGTCGATGCGGAAAAGAACCTTTTTGTGGGCCAAATCCGTACCCCACAAAGTAACGGCCACAACGACAGGGAAGAGTTCCAGAAAGGCAATACTTCTGCCACCAGTCTTCCATTGTTCCGGCCACTGTTGGGCACACCACCTTCCCTGCCAGTAAAGACCAAAACCTTCACTGCCTGCAGCATCCGAGAATATCTGTACATCCCAGCACCAATCCACCTCCCGACATAAAGGCACACCGTTGAAGGAATGTAAAAAGAAGACCCACATACGTAAGTCCTCCTTGACCCCCGCAGACAGCCTCACCCGATGATGTGGAAGGGAATGACCAGACAAAGCCCTGCCTAACCTCCTACAGAAAGTCCTACCCGCCCTGACCACCCTGCAGGCAAAGTTAAGGTGTCCCAGCAGAACTTGTATCTCTCTCACAAACACTTTCTCTTTTCTCAACATAAATCCAACCAGATCAAGCATTTTCTGTTTTTTGTCCAATGAAGACGAGCTTGCATCAAATGCGAGTCAAGTTCGATACCCAAAAAAGACATGGTCGCGCAAGGACCCATGGTCTTTTCAGGAGCCAATGGTACACCTAAATGACTCATCAAGGATTGAAACGATGTGAGAGCAGCTTGGCAGATCAGCGAATTTGCAGCACCCACAAAGAAGAAATCGTCCAAATAATGTGTGACCAGTTCATGTCCATTCTGTTTAGTAAACCACCATTGCAGAAACGTACTAAAAGTTTCAAACAACGCACAGGACATAGAACAACCCATTGGCAGAGCTTTGTCCACGTACCATTTTCCTAGAAAATGGATGCCCAGAAGACACCAATCTTCAGGATGGACTGGAAGCAGTCGAAATGCGGATTTGATTTCGCATTTTGCCATCAGAGCATCAGGGCCCGCCGTGACAACCAATTGCATAGCTACATCAACAGAAGAATAAGACACCGATGCAGCTTCGTTGTCAATGAAATCATTTACAGACTCACCTTCAGGCCATGATAGATGCGGAATTAGCCGGAACTCACCAGGCTCCTTCTTAGGGACCACACCAATAGGGGATACATTCAGATTCGCCAAAGGCCAGTCATCAAAGGGGCCCGCCATCCTACCCTCACTCACTTCCTTATCCAGTTTTGACTGTACAATAGCAGGGTGTTCGCCTGCTGACTTCAAATTCTTAGACCAACGTCTCATACGCGGTCCTTCGTATACCAACCGAAACCCAAACTGGAAACCCGATAACAAAACCGACCGCAGCTCAGCAGGCTCGTAATCCCGCAAAGCGGCAGCCAAATGATCAACATTAACCGGTGTATGAGCCTTTGGGCCCAGCACCGGATGAAGACTTCCCTCCCCTGGGAGCCGGAGGTTGTTGTGGTGGCACGAAAGTTCCTGAACTCTGTTGGGAAACCTGGGGACCCCCGGAAGACCTAGGACCCCAGCAACGGGATAACGGATGGTTCTTTCTACCACATTGTGAACATTCGTGACGGAACTTACAGAACTCTCTGTTACATGTCCCTCTGTTAAAGTCCCAACATGTGCCTGTAGGCGACTGGGTGTTCGAGTTGGCTCCCACCCCTCCCCGGGTGGGACGGGACTGAAAGGGACGATAGACCAAAGGAAGACCACTGGCTGTAAACACCGTTCTACCAGTGGCGGATGAACCCATGGTGTGCTGCCACAGGTCAGTGTCCAACTCACCCCATTTTGCCTCGGGATCCCATGCCATACGCGCCCTAAATTCTTCATCATATTGAGCCCAAGCATAATCATTCCTGGTAAGTTGAGCTTTACGTATAACATCCATGTACTTGAATAATGAAACGCAGCGCTCAGGGAACTTTTCACAGTAGACGCTGGCATAAATCAAAAAGGCCGCCGTCCAATTTTCAATAGTAAGAGGTACCTTAGGGCGCTTAGCCAATTCGAACTCCTCCTCCTTGGAACCCTCTTTAGCACGAACCTCTCTGTGCAACAATTTTAACAGCTCCACATACTCACCGTTCCATATCCGTTCCTTCGTACTGAGCATTAAATGAGCCCCCAAAGGCTTTGTAACACCCATATACGGCAACTTTTTAATTTTTAATTCCTTGCTGTGTAGTACAGTTTTAGTAGTGCCCAAACCAACAGTGGACGTGCCACTATCCACTTTATCACTTGTAATAACTTCATCCACGTTTGTACCCACACCTTGGTCTCTGACAACACGACCTTTGTATAGTTTACCATCTTTCTCACTAGATATTAAGTCCACACCAACACCAATAGAAACCATATCTGGCCGCACAGAATGAACCACAGTCTCACCTGGGAGTAATAGAGGCGGCTGACCGGCTTCCGTCCTCCACTCTGTCTGTGCACCGTCGTCCGCCCTCCGAGGAGCCCTCACCGAGGGGCCGAGCACTCGTGGCCTTGACGATTCCGCACGACTCCGTACCACCTGTGCCTGTAACATACTGTGAGAAACGTTAGCATGTCCCCCCCCAGACACCACTTCCCGAACTTCGCCCTCCTCAGGGCTGTCCTCATCATAGTCTAAAATCAACGATTCATCTAACTGAGAAGGGGCATTGACATTCAACGAAGTCTGTCCTGACTCCACCGTTTTAGACCGACCATGGGCCTTACCAGCCCTCACGTTTGACCTAGGCGGGGAGGCCGACTGAACCCGTCGATACACTCCTCCGCCAGTACCACTTACAACCTGTTGATTCGCTGTAAAAGATAAAGCATCATTACGACCAACACGTGGCACAAGAGAGGTCGTGCGTGACCCGCTCCCATGGAAAACGCTGGGTTCCACCGACGAGGCTGGGAAGGTCCCGCTAGACCTGCAGGCACCGCCCATGTCGAAATCCCTCGTTGGGGCCATCGAGGTCGTACTGAACCTGCTTGAGACGGCCGCGGCGGGATCCCTCGATGGTAAGGGACGTGCCGCGCCAGGCTCCGCCCGCACTTCTCCTCGGCGTACTTGGGCTGCTTGCCGCCCTGCCAAGTCTGCTGCTTCAGTTCGAACTCCCACCTGTAATGAAAAAGGCCGGACTGGTGTGCCGGGTCCCTTACTAAAACCAACTCTAGGAGCAGAAGACAAACCACCAACTCGAACCCCACAACCCCTACCAGTTGCGTCCAAAATCCCAGAACCACCTGCTCCTTTCCTCTTTAAAGCATCACATAGCCGAGGAGACGGTGGGCAGACCTCTTCATCCGAACTCACATCCAACATAGCTTGAATAATCTGCGACGCCGGCCCCTGAGCAGAAAAATCCTGAACCCTCGCACCCCCAAGGGAGCCCCGAGATGCAGCACCCGAAACCACTCCCAAACCAGGAAACTGAAAATCCCCGGATAACCCATAGAAAGAACCCCCCTCAGCAAGACCCTGCTGAACCAAACCAACACCACTGTCTACAACCTCCGACGGGCGAAAACTCCCCGCAGGGATACCAGTACCATACAGATCCCCCCCAAGGGAAGGCCCCTCAGACCGACAAACTCCTTCTACCAAACCCATCTGAGCCCATTCCCCCTCCCCTAACGAACCACTACAGACAGACACCGCCTCTCCCCTGGTAGACACCGATGGGGAAAACAATAAAGGACTACTCAGATCCCTCACCGACGACCGCACAAGCACACCAGAACTCTCAGACATGACCACACCAGGCCCTGACACTAATGGCCGAACCATGGATCCGCTCACAGAACCACCGTCAACCGCTACAGGAACCTGAACCACGTGCTGACGAATAACGCTCTGAGGAGCGACCACCTCTTGAACCTCCTGAACCTGACCACTCCGTAACGGCTGCTGCGCCACAGTAACCACATTCAAAATGGCCTCTACTCCCCCGTCCCCGGTGACGTCAGAGCCCGCCCCCGCGGAGGCCGAAGCCGAACGCCGTGTGCAGCCACGCTGCCTCGAAGCACGACGGCCTCGCAAAACAGGAGCAGAGGCCGCCCTTTCACGAAAACCAACATTAGAAACCTCCCCCGTTACTGAAGGAAAATCACCTTCCCCAACCACTTCGACCAAAGAAGTATCCAAAGAGGCAGACGGGTCGGAAGACCCAGAATCACTCCCCCGGCGGGACCTCGCACCCGCCCGCCGAGTCCTGGAGCGACCCCTTTCACTTACCCCATCCTGTCTCCGGCGTTTCGGGGAGAAACACGCTGCTACCACAGCCGACACCCTCGCCGAAGCCTCCCGCTGGGGACGCGGAGGCTCGGTCTGACCCCGATCACCAATAACCAGGTCCAAACGACCCGCCTCGCTAAGCAGGCGGATAGCCTCCAAAACTCGATAATCTTCACCAGCCATAGTAAGCTAATTCAGCAAAGCTATACAGGAAAGGAAGAAATACCAAAAACTCTGACAAAAATATCTAAGATCAAACCGGCCACCAGGTCACCAAAGCCCAAAATGGTGCCCGTAAAACGGGGACACGCCCATTTATAGGCAGCGCACAATACAACTAAAAACCAGCCCAAAAGGAGCCCAAACGGAATCTGCTAGAAGGGAAGCCCCCACCCTGATCTCCCAAACCGCCCGGGGGAGGAGACCTCCCAGGGGTCGGCTGCCCTCCCCCAAGCCCCCCTTCGGCAATGTTGATCGGGGAATGAGCACAGACGCTGAAGCAGGAGCTCTCGGAGACACTGGAAACGAAGCGAAGCGTCTCTGCGTTGCCAGGACTCCCTCATATACTGTTCTCAGCCCATGTGCAGCCTGGAAGTATCTCTTGTCCTCACGTGAGTTTCATCAAACCGTTTTGACGGTTTTTACACGTGCGGGAGGCGGCAGGCACGGGAAGCAGGCGGCAGTCACGGGGAGCGGCAAACAAGCATTGGCAAGTGCCAAACATAGCGCAAAGCTTCGAACAACAGTGCTGACCTCAAATTAGATTCAGTGATAATACAATGAGGCTAAATGATGTTACATAACATGGAAAGTAGCATTGATGAATAAGCATACTTACAAATAAAGGTTTACAACAAATACCATCAAGATACAGTGAATGTGACATTAAATGTGCCATAATGAGGTTGTCAGACAATAGCAGCATATGAACCCTTGACAAAATCCTTTGCAATACATTTTAATACCTTCCAGAATTTTTTCTCTATCACGTCGGGGGTTTGTCCGCATTATAAATGGGTTTATAAGAAAATATATTATGCAAGAGAAACCAGGTCATGTTTGTTGAATGGCATAAGAGCTTTCTCCCATTTGGAATCTGAGGTTTGATACAAGGAGGAAGATTGCCCAAGGTAAGTAACTTGTTTTTCTGATGGATACTTCTAACCGCAGATTCCTCACCTTTAGAATAGATACAAAAAGCAGTAGCTTCTAAGGTGGAGGGTTTGCGGAATAGGCCAAAATGTCCTGCAGGTCCGAAATAACACATTAGTTAGGGCTTCATTAAACTGTATTAGGGCTCAGACGGGGACTGCCCAGACTACAAAACTTCTCTAAGTACATTTGTTTTAACTTCTAGAGAGGAAAGGAGTAGGTCTAGCTAAAAATCTAATGGCCACAGCAAAAGATGCACTTTCTTCTGATGGGTGTTGGTGGGGGCAATCATCCCAGTATCAGGCAAGTACCGAGCCCACCAGCCTCTTGTATGTCCATGACAGCAGATTTATCGGATCAGCTGTCGAGGTGTGTTACTGTGGCTGACCATAGCCTTTGGAAGAGAGCTCTATTTCGAGCAAGGAAGCATTATTTTATTACTGATTAGGAAGATTGGAGGAAACGGTGATATAGTCCTTGTTATAGAGATTGGGAAACTTTTGGAGGAGGAGAAATTTGGTTTTGGATTAGGGATTCATTGAACAAGGATGAACCTTTTTTGATTTCTGAGATTGTATATACACTTTGTGTGAGAGCTATTGCATCATATATTTGGGATTCTTTGATTAGATTATATATTCCTAAATGAGTTTGGATACTCACTTTATGAGAGCTCTGATGATGTCCCATTGGGGACGAATCGCGTAGGCTGTTCAATCGATTGATTGTCTTGTCATTTCCTTTATTGAAAAGCAATGGAAAAATTAAAAACTTTAGCAAATAAAGGCCTGGATATAAAGTAAGCTTGCATTGGGATTGGATAATTATTGTTCTACAATACTTTCTTGTTGATTGATGTTACAAAAGTGCGCTCCTTCTTTAAAACAATATTTTTCAATGGAAGTGGTCTTGGCGGTGATGGAGTAAGGGAGAGACAAAAAATGTTGTGTACCCCTTGTAAAGTTAATCTCTCATAACCATAAAAATACTAATAGAATGAAGCATGAAACTAATCCACAAAATGCACGTAACGTCGACAACACGTGGGAAAACGAATTGCTGTCTTGCAAAAGTAATATACTAATGAACAACAAATAAGTCTTATTAATATAGAGCTGTGGTATCATAGATTTAACTAAATAAACGTGTTTATTTGTGCTTATATTAGAAGTTTTTTGGCAATAAAGAATGCAGATGGTGAGTAAAATGATGCTTATTTGTGTCCTTTTGCTAGGTAACATCTACCGGGAAACTTAGAATAGTGGGATGTAAACAGAAGGATTAAAATTCTAAATCTAATTTCTGTTGTGTTTATTTTCGCATTAATTCCCATTGAGGCCTGCGCTGCCTAGTCTGAAAATGGCTTTTTAAGTGAATTGAGAAAAAGACTCCGAAAGATGGCCCCCACGCATGCACAGTGAATACAAGAAGTGTGAGTAAACGGCCTTTGCTCGGAGTGAGAGTTGTCAAGGCCAACTTGACCTATGAGCGGGAGATGTGCCAAAGCATGCCTGCATCTTAAAGCCTGGGAAAGGAAGTCAAAAAACTTTCATTATGTACAAATGATACAAGGAATGGACAACAAGTACAAACTTTAAGTATGCAATCATGAGAAAGCCTTGGGGATGACATAGCAAAATTTTTAACTGGTTTGAACGAGGACATGAGGTGATCATCACCACCCTTCTAATGGACCAATAAGAAATGACTATGGACCCTAAAAGTTTCAAAATTATAAGCTAGTTAGAAAAAAGGGTATAAAGGAGCTTATGCGAAGGAGGGAAAAGGTTGGTTCCATGGATTTTATTTTGCACCACGACATGCTGTCGGTTTGAACGATTTTTATGGTGCAAGAGACTTTGAAATATTTTTGGACTTTAACTTTGATGGGGAAGAGAAGATGATTAATTACAGAGATTCCATGTCGGAAGGGAGACATTGAGGAGAATAGAGAGATAATCAGCTTTGGAACCTGTTTAATGCGACTCTGTCATTCACCTACGACAGATTGGTAATATGCTTTTCTAACTTTATTTCTTAATAGTACTAAATAAATGCTATGAATTTTGCTTGTCTAAAGAATATGCTCATTTCTTTCCTAACTGAAAGTAGATAAACTATTGAAAATATAAACTTGAGTCAGTTTTTTATTATAATAAGTCATGACACGATTTAATGCTAAAAGTTATAGGAATACTGTGATTGAGCTGGTCTTAATCGCCATCAACTGACTTCTACTAGTTGGTCCATCAACCAAACAGCGGAGTACCTTGATGTTATGTTTTCCTTATAACAAAGTTAAATGATTTCTGGAATGTATATAATGTATAGAAAATAAACTTTAGGCTAAGGAGGTACCCTGCTAATCAGCAGCTCGCTCTCTTTTTCACTGATTATGGGGCAGTGTGATGTGTGAATATGTGACTCGCAGTGTTCTGGCCCCACCGATGAGTAAAAAAGTAAATTGCTCCTGAGACAAGTGGTATGAGATTGAGCGTTGTTAGGGAGCTTTGCTGGATCAGATTTCTTGGTAGCAGAGGTCTGGTTGCCAAAGGTGAGTTTGGAGATTATTAATGTTTTATGTTTAACACTATATGTTGAGTTTGTATTATGTTATGTGTAGTCGGAATTTAAAGACGTCCGGGAAGTAGGAAGTTGGTTGCCCTGTATGCAGGCAGGGAAATGTGTGGCAAGTGAAGTTGCATAGTGCATTGTCTGATTTCAAAGTGGTAACATCGTTGTGTGTTATCTTCAGGGACATTTTTCCATGTGAGAGTGGTGAATGTATAGCGAAGGCCACCTGCAAAATCTCAGCCTTAAGTATAGGAGTCAATTGTGAACTCTGAATGAGTCATGGCCAAGCCAGCCAAAATGGCGGCCACACCTCTTTAGTGCTCCGATCGGCTGCCCAAGCAAGCTTGTCATAGCCCTGCTAAAAATGCCTGAAGCCCGGCCAAAATCGACACAATAAATGCTGCTGCGATCTCTGAAGCAATTTTTGAGTCAGGAGACAGTGGGTGAGATCACGAGAAGAGTGTTACCAACGCCATCTGTACACTAACTCCTCCCCCCCCTAACGCAGCATCTCTGAAATCTGGTATACCCTGTCCCCGGCGGCGCAGAGAGAAAGTTCAGCGAGCCAGTACAGCACATTTCCTGACACCGGCGGCAGCACTCATCGCCAATAATAAAGCCTTTGCTGGGGTGTACTCACGATACACAAAAAAGAAGGATCCACAGAGAGAGAAAGAAGAAGCGGACCGCGCTGCCATATAAAAGGCAATCACAAGATCGCTACACAGAGACCGCAACAAGGGATCACCATCCGACCGGCATGACCATGGGGAGACAATGGATCACGGGCAGAACGCCAGGCCCAGCAACAGTGAGACAGTCTTCCCTGGGCCCCTCAGAGGTGAAGTAGAATGGGGAGCCCCTGCACTCGGACTCCATGTCCGCTAAGCTTGACAAAGAACTGGCAGCGATAGAACAGTCCCGTGTGACCATGGAGTGCAAATTCGGCGAACTCAGCACGGGCCTCAACCTGCTGCGGGACGACCATAGAAAACTGGTAGATAAAGCCAAGCAGGGCGAAAGGACATTATAGACAGTGGAACCACAAATCCAGTCACATCAGGAGGCCATCAAAGTACTACAGACCAAAGTGAAATTCCTGGAACGCAAGACAAATGAGCTGGAGGGAAGGTCCAGCCGGAGCAACATCCAGGTTCTCAATCTGCCGGAGGGGGTAGAGGGAGCGAACCCCATACGGTACTTAGAAGCATGGATTAAAACGTTCACCCAAGGGCAGGACCTATCGCCATTCTTCTCGGTAGAGAGGGCACACAGGGTTCCGGCCCAGAAGCCACCTCCAGGTTCTTCACCCAGACCGTTTCTGCTCAAACTGCTTCACTACCAGGATAGATACAGTGCAACACAGGTGATGCTATTCCCGGACTACTCTCAGGCAGTTCAAAGACAAAGAGCCACGTACCTCGCGGGAAAACGCACCTTACGTCAAAACAACATACAATATGCACTCCTGTTCAGTGTTCCCTCTAACCTACGCGGCAGTGCGCCCGCGCACCTTTAAGACACTGAGCGTGCAGTGTCCCCTGTGAAGCGCGCACACGTTCTCGCCGCCGCCCGCTTTTAAAACGCGGGCGGCGAAAAACTGCAAATTAACGGGTAACCTGAGGCCTTTGTGAAAGTATTCCTTTTAATCACAGCGCCGGCCATGCGCTGCAATTAACAGGAATACTTTCACAAATACCCAAAATCATCCCGCAGCCTCTCGCCATTGTGAAAAGACATGAAGCAAGTTCAAAAGCACGACTGTACTTTACACGTTATAATTTCAGACTTGCTTCATTTCTTTTCTAAATAGAGCGCAGCAGGGTGCTGATTGTGGGCCATTGTGAAAGTATTCCTGTTAATCACAGCGCCCATCAGGCGCTGCAATTAACAGGAATATTATCACAATGACCCACTATCCGCACCCAGCTGCGCTCTATTTAGAAAAGAAATTAAGCAAGTCTGAAAGCACATTGTGTAAAGCACACGTCGTGCTATTGGACTTGCTACATGTTTTTTCTCATAAGAGAGAGGCTGCGGGCTGATTGTGGGCATTTGTGAAAGTATTCCTGTTAATTGCAGCACATGACGGGCACTGTGATTAACAGGAATACTTTCACAAATGCCCACATAATTCACATGCAACGTAATGTCCATGTAACCATAGCTGCCATGGTGTCCGATTACTGTGTGTAACATTTTCCTAATTTAAGGGTATTTATGAGTGTCATTTCAACGACAATGATTTACACTTTTTTGCAAGCAGAATCAAGCAATGATGAGAAGGGAAACCTATAAATATCAGAAATTACACTTGTGTGCGCAACAAGAAACTCCTTAAGATCTAGAAACCGCTGTAACCTTATCACCCTGTAAAAGAAATGTCTAACAATGATATAAAAACTTGACTTTCGACCTTAGCAGGAACATTCCTAATGTTTACACTTCCCAAATCTCTCAGTCACAGTGCTGCAGTCGGAACTATGGAGCCATGGGCTTTCGCTGTCTCTTGGAGTCCATCACCTGCTTGACTGCAGACAGCAGCTGGGAATTGGGATACATTCTCACGTAGTGACAACGGTGAGAGGAGCTGCTAAGTCCCAAGAGCCCTGCTTGTGCCTTTTAAAGACACTCAGCACCTCCTCTCAGACTCACACCGACCGAACACAGCCCATGGGGACGCCCCACGACTGGGGCTGGGCAGGCAGCGAGTGTCAAGGTCAGGAGGTGACTGGTCGAACACTGCCTCCTCCTGTTTATTTAATTCTGCACAGGGGGGCAAATGGCAATTAACTCTTGGGGTCCGGGCGGGCAGAAAACTGAGCAAAAATAACATATCTTTTGCAATGGGGCTGCCTGGGGCTACATGTTGACTTTTTAGATGGATATGTACTAGTAATTCTATCAGAAGTACCTCGAGTGAGCTTGCAGTACGGTCTTCATATTGGCAAACCGGTCTCTTATTTTTTTTCAGTTCTTTATTTCAGTTCTTTACGGTGAAAGGTGGGTTGAGGCTAGGTGTCACCAGCCTAGAGAAACTTTGGTTAGAGTTTTTTTCTAAGAAAAGCCTGGGAGTTCCAGGCCTAGGGGCTATAAATAGTGCTTAGGCCCTTGTGTGTCGAAGCAGGTTTCAAAAAGGCCCGTGAGCTGGAACAGGAACTGGACAGACCCAAACTAATTTCTCTTGGCACTTTGACAGCACGTGCCTGTAACTTCTGTTCTTGTTTTCTCTAAACAATGTCATTGGAATGTGCCAGACACATAGGATGAAATGAGGTTACTGTCCCTTCACCAAGGCCAGTAAATGCTCAAAAGCAGGTGGGTATATTACCACGAGCAGCGAGCTCAGTTGTGAGAGGATGAATACTAAAATATACAATTCTCTGACAGTCTTCATTTTTTTATGTCACACACTTAACGACTGCAGCATGTTTCATACACTCCAGGAATAAACAGACATAAAAAAGAAAACGGTCGGTCTGAAAAAAAAAAAAGGTCTGAAAATTCCCCAGCCAACCCACATAGGTCAAAGCTAGCCAGGACGCTGTATTATTTCAAAACATGTCTCCAGCAGTCCGCCAAGGTCTGCGCGCCGACACCTATGCAGCCAGTGGCACAGATCACACAAGCAGGCTGTCACAGAGCTACACCAGGCTCTGTTGACTGTAACGCCGCTGTGTCACTGTTAAAAGTAATTTGTTGGACCGGCATCACGGTCTCAGTCATGATCTGAGCGGCCCAAAGCGAGATCAGTACTGTGGCTAGTAAATCTGTAGCGCAACTTGTTAGTTGCTGAAAAGGCGCAAAGACTGACTGCAGAATTTCAGCTCCATTAGAGGTAGCTGACGAGCGCATGTTAAGTGATTTTATAATTTACAAAAGTCCATTTTTATTATTAGTGGTAGCAGAGTGAGCGCTAGCTCACTGCAGCGACTGACTCACTTTACTTACTTCAGAAACGCTGGGCGCGATTAAGACTCTCGGACTCAGCAGCAGCTGCACAATGGTGTGCTCTGGGCCGCTGAGGTCGATGGGTTGGGTCATTTTTCATGTAAAATTTACTGAAGTACCACTGACTGCAGCCTCCCACATCTTATTCCCTAGAACTGCAGGCACTTGCTCGCACCGCCGTTCTTTCCGGATGTGATGTCAGTCATCATTTAATGTGGCGCCGCACGATCGTATAGTTACATTGTACCAGCTAGACCTGCAAAGCAGCTCAACCAGCCCCCAAGCCTGCCAGGAGCAGTGCTCATGGAGCAGTGCGCATGTCAAGCTCCACTCCAGCTTTTGTTTCAGTCCCAATTATTAGTGCATGATTAGCAGCAAGCGCTAGGATTTGAGAGCCAACAGGCCCTATACTTAGGCATGACTTTGCATTTAAGTGAGGTGATGCGGACCACCACACTGAAATGCGTTAGTCTAATGCCGGATACTTGATAGGCCTGCATGTAAATCCAGATGACGCATACTGAATGCAGAAAAAGCTCAAAACCAATTTCTTCAAAAAGCACTATATACTCACTTCATCAAACTCAGAAGTAAATTAACGTCATTCAATTCACAGAGCCAGATAGAGTTAGAGCACCTACATTCAAGATAAGAGGAAGCGGAGGGTAATGTGTGAAATGAAGCTTTGTCAAATGGTTCCAGTATGACACGTAGGAGTAAACACCATGTTACAGCGGCTCATGTGGAAGAATCAGAGAGCTGCATACATTTTTCAGCTATGCATTTCTTTAAAAGCTCCATGTGTTGTACATCCGAAAGACATAGCCTTTCCTTCATTCCCTCGGTTGTTTTGTTTAAAAGTTCAAAAGACATAAATAATAAGTTAGTGCTTTTATTGCCATACGATTCATAAGAAAAAGCCAGAAGTAATCATTCCACAAGATTAGAACCAATACCCCCTTACATTTAAATGATTTACTCCCAAAACCGTCATCCCTCCTATCTATTAATCTCTCCACCCTTTAAGCCTTTCATCCAGCGTCCATTTCACCGGTCTATTCATGCTCCCATCCGTCTGTCTTTTCATCTAATCCATCTATCCTTTCTTTAGCATTCCATCCATCAATCCATCATTTCACCCACCTTTTATCAATCACCCAGCCTTTCACCCTTCTATCCAGGTTTCCATCCATCTATCCAAACATTTATCCTTCAATCCATTCTTACGTGCACCCACCCATGCAAGTATAACTTTACTCTTCCATCTCTCAAACCTTTCACCTTAGTATCCATCCTTTGATTGACCTCTCCTTGTCACAGTTTCTTCCTTCTTTCCATATTTCCTATATTTCATTCTTCCTTTCTGCCCTCCCTTTCTCTTTCCCTCTATTTTCCCCATTCTTTCTCTATCTGTTATGGTTTCTACCCCACATTTAGAAAAGAAATGCAGCAAGTTTTTAGATAGTGCGAACTCCACCCAAAAGTATTGGAGCGCGTTACATGATTTATTACTATATCTTTGTTTGTATGCATGGGGAGATTCATTGATTTGCCCAGAGTCACAGGATGTTAGGCTGACCAGAGACTAAAAAACCCATCTCCTAAATCGATAGCTCGAGCATTAGCCACAACCCCAACCACAAGAGAGGAAACATTTTCAATATTATAAACAACTTGATGCAAAAAAAAAAACATTGACAGAGCCAATAGTCTTGGCTTCTTGTAGGTGTAATGTTACTTGTATTATATAGCTGGTTGCAATGACAGAAGCAGCAAAATATCAGTAGGGTGGCACACTATGTGATGCACATATTTTTTGTGTAATTGCCTTTAAGTCGCACCCTAAATTGCATCGATTAAGCCCCTTTGAAAGATCACCGAGTATTTTCATCCCACTCAAAGCCCTGGTCTACACACGCGGTCGGGTTCTTGGCGCACATAGCCATGGCTGCAGCGCACACAGAGGAAAATAATTAGAGGGAACATTGCTCCTGTTCCCGGCCCGCCTCAAGATCTTTCATGGAGAATCCATGCACTTCTTCGCTGATCCAGCAGAGGCAAGGAATTGGGTGGAACAACACATAGGAGAGCTAGCCGACTGCAAAACCACGCAATATCAACTAACCTCCAACGGGCGGCGGCAGCAGCAGCCTAAACTGATCACTCTCACACAACTGAGTCATCTATTGGTCTCCAACACCAGGAGCTCCCCCCACCTGGAACAAATAATAGCGGAACGCAGAAGAGCCATACAAGCAGCGGCAGTGACACGGCAGGCAGGAGACAGTTCAGAAGTAAAACGAGCCCCGCATCTCTTCACATCAGAAGAGAAACTCTGTGATGCACATACCTCCCGAGAAGATATTCGGATGATGCAGGAAGAACGGAGGAGGGGGAGGGTGCCCCCCTCGCAGTCCACATCGTCGGGTCCGCTAACACATGCCAGACACGAGAGGTCACATCACAACAGTAACCAGAAGATCCCACGACCTTGCCTGTCGCCGAACGTGAAGCATGGCAGAAAAGAGGAACGGACATTAACAGGCATATACACTTCTACAACATGGAGTGGGCAGCTACGGCACTGACCCCCAGCGACAAAGCATAGCCAACCCCCTCACATAACGAACTAGAGACAGTTCGGACTTGTTGTTTCGAGCAATAGGCCCCTTAAGTTGGGAATGTTTCCCAAAGTTTAATTTCAGGTTCCTCCTTTTAAACCACCTCCCTAGAACCCCTGTGGGAGTCGGGACGATGCAAAGTATGTGGAGTGTGACTATGCTGCCAAGAGGGGCCTCGAGGGCAGGACAGAACAGTGCAGAAGTGACTTTTATGTAAGTAACTGCAGACATGACCACGAGAATCCCTAACACTGACATTATATTTATCACGTTAAATGTTTGGGGTATACATACGGCGAGCAAACACTACGCAGTATACGCCTACATAAAAAGACAGCAGGCACACATAGCCCTCCTAGAGGAGACTCATCTGACAGCGACAGAGGTAGAATGTCTGCATAGAAAATGGAGTGGTACCATCTGTGCCACAGCGTACTCAGCGTTCGCCAGGAGGCCTCTGGTCTGGATTAGACCGGGAAGTCCCTTTAAAGAACAGACACGAGTATTAGATAAGGAAGGGTGATATGCAATGATAGAGGGTTTATTAGACGGGCAACCCGTGCTAATAGGGAGTATATATGCCCCTAACGTAGAGCAGGCCACATTTTGGAGTCGCCTCACGGGAACGTTATCTCATCACACACTCGCCCCGTGGATACTCGGCGGCGATTACAACTGCGTCTTAGACACTAACCTGGACAGATCCCACCCCCCACCAGCGCATTCACCAGAATACAGGCAAACCAAACTCTTTAACATATTGGTGAAACACTGGGCGTTGACGGATACGTGGCGAGCACAAAATCCCACCACCAAACTGTACTCTTTTCACTGCATTCCCCCATAACATATGAGTGCGTCTCGATAGATTTTTAATGCTCTACCGCCCTACTCCCCAAAGTGCAACACTTGGATTACCTAGGAAGGGTGCTATCAGATCATGACGCACACACGCTGACCCTCAGATGGAGACCACCTCACCCCCCATTACCATCTGGAAGTTACCGCGAGAGTGCCTCACAGACCAGGTGTTCAGTTAGGAACACTGGGAACATATTCAGGAACACTTCCCATTAAACACGGGAACGGCAACATCACGGTTGTTTGAATAAGATGCATCCAAGGTTGTAGCAAGGGGGCATTGCATACAACAAATAGTAGGGGTGCGCAGAATACAAGAGAAGGCACTACAAGGGGCAGAGCACACCTTAGCAGACCTCTTAAAAAAAGAGGACAGAGGCTTGCCAAACAGGACCCAGAGGTGAGATCAATCACAGAGGTAAGAGATGAGACAGATACACTCCGGCACTCACAACCCGATATCTTACACATCTTCCATACTTTTTATTCTAATATCTATCAAGCCCCAAGACAGAGCGACCCTCCAGCAACCACTAGATTTCTTCACTCATTACCACTGCCCCAGGTCCCATAAGCAGATAAAAAAATGTTGAAGAAGAGGATTAAATCCGCGGATGTAACTCAAGCGATTAGGGAACTAGAGCGAAACAAAGCCCCGGGAATGGATGGCTTTCCCCTGGAATAATATAGCACGTTCACAGCCCAATTGATCCCGCACATGGTCACCATGTATAACGACGCACTAGATAGAGGTGAACTACCAGGATCCCTGAGGGAATCGATCATAGTCACATTTCTAAAACCACATAGAGACCCAACGCTCCCCTTTTCATACAGACCAATTACCCTATTCAACGCGGACTGCAAGATACTAGGCAAAATACTGGCAGAAAGATTTGCCCAAATCCTGATACCATTGGTCCATACGGACCAATGCCGTTTTATCCCGGACATTACATCGCAAAACATACGCAGACTATTCCACATACAAGACAGGTCGGGGATGCAGTTCCCCAATGCGGCATGCCTAATATTAGATCCCGAAATATCATTTGCTACAATATTGTGGTCATATTTATTTGAGGTCCTCAGAAAAATCTACACCGGACCGGTCCTGATAGCATACACAAAGCTCCTTTACACGAGCCTCACCTCTCGAGTCAGAATAGGCAAATACATCTCCCCAGGGTTCACAGTAGAAAGAGGAACCAGACAAGGCTGCCCACTATCTCCTTTCCTGTTTTCCTTGGCAGTGGAGCCCCTGTCGATACACCTGAGAGGGGAGGGTGAGGAGGGGGGAATTCCACTAGCGGACACAGTGCACTGTGTGTCTCTATACGCAGATTACCTATTAATCTATGTCCATGACGCCACTCAAGACCTAGCATCTATCTGGAGGGCACTCGGAGACTTCGCAGATGCCTCGGGCCTCAAAGTGAACTGGGAGAAATCCACGATATACCTGCTGAGCCCTCACTTGGCCCCATTTGAAGTACAGATCGTTTCTCAGTCACTTGCGTGGAACACTGAGGCACCCAGATATCTGGGAGTGAGGTTGTACCACACCCCGAGGATTTATATGATGGGAGCCATCGTAAGGCATTGGCAGGGATTCAATCGGCAGTGGGATTCTGGAAAACATTGCCCCTAGCCCCCATAGGACGAATGACACTGTGAAAATGATACTGGTCCCCTGACTACTTTATCATTTCACTAACCTCCCCGTTATACCGCCACATCCTTCTTTAAGGAATTGGATAGCCTTCTTACTGAGCTTATCTGGGGAGAAAGTCAACAAAGGGTTGCGCTATCAACATTATACTTACCCACGACGGAAGGAGGATTGGAAGCACCATCATTTGAGGCATACTTCCTGGCGGCCCAGCTACAGTGGCTGTCATACTTGATGGCAGGGTCCACACAAGGGAGACCACCACCACGGAGGGCCACACAGCACTGCTGGCACTCCATAGATTGTTGCTCCCGGGCACTAAGCCCATACGTACTCGACAACTACAGGTGTCTATAGCCCGCACCTGCATGATGAGGGTGCCACACAAGGGAGACCACCACCGCGGAGGGCCACACAGCACTGCTGGCACTCCATAGATTGTTGCTCCCGGGCACTAAACCCATACGTACTCGACAACTACAGGTGTCTATAGCCCGCACCTGCATGATGAGAATACATCGCACGACTAAGGGTAGACCCTCATACTCACCCCTGCTACCGCTGGTAGGCTTCCCCAAAGAAGAAAAACACTGCACGGCAGGTGCCCTCCAAGTATGGACTGACCTGGCAGTCATGGAGGTAGAGTCCCTGTTTGAGGAGGGCCAGCTCAAAACATATGCCCAGATGATCGAACAATATGATCTCCCGCCTGGGCAATTTTTAACGCATAGACAACTTATAGACAGTAGCCGCCGATACTGAAACCCCAACGTAGGGAAACCTCCGACGCACCCAGTGATGCAGACCATTTTGCACATAGGAGTGGGACGACATCTGGTCACTTGGCTCTAAAAAGCTGTACTGGAGCTGATCCTCCCCTCCCTTCAGCCCTTACATCAACAAGTGGGAAACGGACATAGAAAGGGTAGTCAATGACAAAGAATGGACTGCAGCCTTAGAATACCCCAAAAACGTTTCCAGGAATGCGCGGTTTTGGAACATACAGTTCAATATCCTCCACAGAGCTTATCTCACGCACGCCGTCTCCATTAGTTCTACCCAGACAAACACTTTGCATTCCCCTGTTGTCAAACCCCTGAGGCGGACTTCAAACACATGTTCTGGGACTGCCCCACCATTTACGATTACTGGGACAGGGTCCATCGGACAGCCAGGGCAACAACCAACATCACGACTATGTCCACATGGGAAGCATGTGCGCTCTGGATCTGCCGCAGACGGAAGACCGAAAAAGTGCAGTGCCGCTTTATGTCCTTAGCCATCCTACTAGCGAAAAGAGGAATAGCCATGCACTGAAGGTCCCCCACGGGACTCCCGGAAGTAGCCTGGATAGGAGCTATGACAAAATGGAGGAAGGCAGAGGAAGAGACACTCAGGGAGGAAGAACTAAAGGGAACCCGTAAACATCCTATCTCCCTAGAATGGGCTCAATTAACACATACGATTGCACATGAAACAAACCCACCAGAGACACCTGCAGATTCACAACCTCAGACCCCACCGCTACCTCCTGCTAGTTCTAACGCAGAAGCGCCGCAAGAGAACCCACCACTCCAGAATCAATCCTGGGTAGTGGACACACAGGGAATCCGCCCCTAGACAACACTGGAAATACTGCAGAGGCTCACAACCCCGACTCTCCCTCCCTCCGCACACACACTATCATGCCTCCACACCCTACTAAAGGAATGATACAATCGACACGATCGATCCCATTGATACTTGGTTGGATAGCTCCCTCCCCTCTCTTCTCCTCATCATTTACCCCACAGTTGAAAGTTCGCACGTTCGTGTTGGCGGACAACCCCGCCAACAGTTTATTGGGAACGCATATAGGTAAGAATAGACATGACAACATCAGGAAGACTACACAACAGCGAAAAATTCATATACGCCCATGGGCGACAAGCTCCATCCAAACAGGTGACAGAATCGCTGACGAGTCCAGAACAACGAGCAGACTCTCCCCTGACAATCTTTTACCACGGACTACACAGTGCTAACATGGTGAAACAGCAAAATGTACGTAGGCACGGACTAAACATTTATAACATTACGAAATAGCAAATTGTACGTTGACGATCATGAGTACTTAGCACTTCCTTGCAACTGTGTTTTAAAGCATTGAACTGATGTACAGAGTCAAAAAGCCATAACAAATGTAAAAACCAATAAACAAATTTAAACAAAAAATTGTGAACTCTGAATAACGCTTATCTCTGGGAGAGTAAAAGGTTTTCCCCTAAGCTTGAAAGAAGGGTAAGGTAGAGGGAAGTGCTACTTTATCGGCAAAAACAAAATTCGGTGGTAGGGAAGAGGTAAGCGCTGGAAATACAGAATTCTTGTAAGTTTGGATAAACTATCTCTTTGGCTTTAGTGAAGCAGACAATGAAAATGTGTGTTTATGTGGTAATTAACAGTGTAAAATATATAACTATTGTGCGAATACATTTTTGTAAAGGAGGGGTCAGCAGAAGCAGGAGTGAAGCTGACATCAGCAAGAATCACTCTAGGATAGGTCCACGTGATTGTGACATATATAATCCTGATTGGAGCGTCAGTGTGAGACGCGCTGGGATAGGACAGAATAACAATACAGATTGAAAAGAAGTATACAATCGTATTGAAGGAAAAATCTGTGAAAATGGATTACTATTATAAGCAAGACAGGAAAAAACCTTCATGGTTCAAGAAAATTAGGAATCTATTTAAGAAAGACAAAGAAATAGTTACTAGAGAGGGAAAATTACTTCCGCCACCGAAAACGCCAGCATCATACATGATGACGAAGTATGGCTATCACATTTGCATATGGATGGAAAATTGGGCAAAATACACAAAAGACGATGGAGTATGGGCATTTCCTGAAACAGGTTCATTTAGCACAGCAGTGTTACGAAACTTAAGAGAAAAAATTATGAAACCTGAGCCGAGACCTAGGCCAGCACAATTTGAAGCTTTAATGGAATGGGAAGATGAGATGTACGAAAAAGAAACAGAGAGATTGCAAGATGTAAGAGAAAATCGAGGCAGTTCAAGAGGATTATGGGGAACTACACATGAGAGTGAAATGATGGAGGTGTGCTGATATGTGGGATGGTATGTATCCAATGCAAACAGTAGATGAAACTGTAGGGAGAAAATGTACAGAGAAAATAAAACAGCAGGTATCAGAAAAGAGGGGATGTGGGATGAGTGATACGGAGGACGAGGTGTTGGAGAGCATTAAATAGGAGACCCCCTCCATATCAACCAACTTCTGCAGTGGTGACACCAAATGCACCGCCGATGGAGATTGGACTAACAGAAACCCCAAAATGACATTTAGAAGTAAAAAGTGCTCTTGAAAAACAAGAACTAGTACAGATTGAAAATTCAAGAACCTCTAAATTAGAGAGATCAACAAAAGAATTGGCTGAGAAAATTAAAGAATTACCTAAAAATGTAGAAGCTGTAACTGTACCAGTAACCATAGGTCCTGTAATACAGTTTTTTGAAAATCAGAAAATAGATGAGCATTCATTAACTATTCCTTTAAACTCTAGTATGCAAAAAGCAAGAGAAAAATGTATCCAGAGCTGAATGAAACAAAGAGTACAATTAGAACACCACCACCAGATTTAACTATGAATCAGAGTCAAATATATAGAATTCCTATGGGAGCAGAATCAGCAACTGAAACTTCAGAGAAAAGTGTAGCTAGCATAGATTTTACTAAAATGTCAGTAGAACCAACAGCAGAAGAACTAAAGGATTGGGTTAAAACACTACAAAAGAAATATTCAGAACCTAAACTTTTAAACGTGGTTAGATTAAACATAGATATGGAAGAACTAATAATCGGAACTATTGGAACAGAAAAGTTAACAACATATCAGGATGATGAGCTGATGTTCATGTGTAAAAGTATAATTTGGAGAGCTAAAACTGTACATGATAAACTAGAAGAAACAGCAGATGAATTAGAGATAGAATTTTCAAAAATAAAATTATTACAGAAACCTTACCGAGTGGATTTCACTGAAAAAGACATTGATAATCTGACTACAGCAGGGAGATTAACTCAGATAAAAGAATTAATTGTATTACTAAGAAAATGGGGAGATGTAGACCGATGGAGAAGCAGGTGGATAAATAAAAAGGAAGATGCCAATGATAAAATATCTTTAACTTTCCCTGTTAAAGAAAAGGAACGAGTAACAACAGAATATCCCATGAGAGAAGTACCAGGAGGAGGTTATGTGCATGTCCCATGGAGCAGACAGGATATATTATCATTCACAAATGATTTTTCAGGATTACGAGAAAAAACCTGTAGAGTGCTATAGACAAGTAGACAGGTTTGTAAAAGTTTTGAAGGTGTTGTGGGAGGATTAGATGGATTGTTTGATATAGTTGTACCTGCAGATTTATGGACTGAATGTAAAATTACTATTGATTGGCCAAAAGAAGAATATCCAAGAGATGCAAAAACATGTGCTCCAGGTCCAGAGGTAATGAGGTCATAACATTTTTGAAAAATAAAATTACACCATAACCAACGGATTGGCTAAAAATGTATAGGACTACACAAGAACCTAAAGAATCTGTACATACTTAATATGAAAGATTGCTTCTAGTTTTTAAACAATACAGTGGATATGAAAATCTGAGTGAGAAAATATGAGTCCTTTTGTTTATAGGTTCGTGTTTGGTTTGAGACCTGAAATAGAGGATATGATAAGACATCACAAGAGTGTTAGCAATCTAGTTCTGTTGATGAAATTTTGAGGTATGCGAAATATTGTAGTGATGATATTGCAGCTAAGCAGCGTAAGCTTAATGAAAAGGCAATGTGGGCACAAGTAAAAGTTGCAGAACAAGAAGAAGCACAATTGGCTAATCAAACTAAGGATATGAGTCAGACAAAGATAAGAGGTAATATGAATAAAGGAAAAAGACAAATGACTATAGATGAGGCTTAATAGAAATGGCCATGTCATAATTGGAAGAACGAGTGTAAGTTACCCCAAAAGTTAATCATGAAAATAAATCATTAAATCCACAGGTGCAGAATGAGGTAAATCAACAATCACCACCACAGCAACAGGTAGTCACACAGCAGAGTCAGGTGCCACTACCACCTCTCCCACAGAGTGTTAATCTTCAGAAATACAGTGCAGAGACAGGATTCTACGGAGGAGGGCAGGTAAAAAGATCACCGATTGTGGCTGCTGTTTCACATTATTAGTTGAGATTGGATGGAAACGAGTCTGATGAGAGCTATTGACGGTGCCTAAGAGAGGAAGTGGAGTGCGTGTTTGGCGCAACACTGGAGGTAGATCAATCTGGTCCTTTTGTGAATGGAAAGGTGAATGGTGTAAATGTTACTTTCCTAGTGGACACAGGTGCTACCCGTTCAACAGTTAGATCAGTAGAAATGTAAAACCTTCCTCTCCCTGGAGATGTCATCCAAGTAGTAGGAGTAACGAACAGACAGATTAAAACCCCACTCACACAGCCCATGGAAGTGGAAATTGGCTCTTTTAAAGAAATGCATCGCTTAGTAATATGTGACAGCAGTCCTGTAAATTTGCTTGGATGTGACATACTCTGTAAAATGAATTGTGCCATTTACTGTTCACTAGATGGCATTGCTTTCCAAACAGCAGAAGATGATATGCTGTATAAAATGACAATGTCAATAATAGATACAGAAATGAGTGAAACATTTCCTGTGTTTGACAAATAGAATATCCCAATTGAATTAAAAGAAACAGTTAAAGAAGAGGTGTGGGACTTCACAGGAGAAGAGATAGGTCTAATGAAAGGAGTGAGTCCTGTAAAAATTACTGTGAAAGAAGATGCCATATACCCAAATGACCCGCAGTATAAACTAACACCAGAAATAATTGAAGGAGTGACTCCAGTAATCAACAAAATAATTGTGCAAGGAATTCTGAAAGAGATAATGAGCAGTCCATGTAATTCACCAATTATGGGGCTGAAAAAAACAAATGGAACTTTTAGAATAGTGCAAGATTTAAAAAAGGTTAATAAAATAGTCGTTCCATGTTGTCCAATCGTACCAAATCTAGTTGTAATACTATATCAAATTCCACATGACGCAGAATGGTCCACAGTCATTGATTTGTGCTATGCGATCTTTATAGTTCCATTGCACCCTGACAGCCAGCAAATACTGGCATTTAGGTTTGGTGAACGTATTTTGGCATGGTGCCGAATTCCTCAAGGGTATACAGAAAGTCCTTCCATTTTCAATCAAATGCTGAAGAAATCATTAGAAAATCTGAACATGACAGAAACATCTGTTTTAGTTCAATATATTGATGACCTATTAGTGGCATCAAAGACCAAAGAAGCTTGCATTTTTGATACTATTGCATTGTTGAACCCTTTAGCAAAAGGAGGACATAAAGTGTCTGCATAAAAATAGCAATTTTGTCAACTAGAAGTACAATATTTAGGTCATAAGATTGGAAAAGGGGTGAGAAAAGTGACCGCAGAAAGAATCAAGATTATCAGATAAATGAATCCACCAAAGATACAGAGGCAAGTGAGAATGTTTCCGGGAATGATTTAATTACTGCCGACTGTGGATAAGTGGATTTTCACTGATTGCAAAGCCATTGCAAAGATTGACTAAAGGAGATGTGAAAGACCCTATAGTGCTGAATGAAAAAGCAAAAAAAAGCATTTGGAACAATTGAAAAACAGTTTATGCGAAGTGCCAGTGCTAGGCATGCCTGATTATGAAAAATAATTTGAATTGTATTGCAGTGAAAGAGATGGGTGTGCATTATCAGTTCTGATTCAAAGGCATGGAAGAATGAGAAGACCAATTGCGTATTTCTCAGCTGTTTTGGATCAAGTAGCAAGAGCATTACCTGGGTGTCTGAAAGCTGTAGCTGCTACGAGTGCGAGTTTGGAACAAAGTGAAGGTATCGTGATGGGGTACCCAGTAAAGGTCTATGTGCCACATTCAGTTGTAATACTCCTCACTAGAACCAAGACGCAATACATGACAAATAGCCGTTTGACCAGATATGAAAAAGTGATTTTGGGTGCAGACAATGTAACAGTTGCTAGATGTGTAAATGTGAATCCTTCCACCTTACTGGCTGATACCTTGGATGTGGAAGTAAAAAATGACATTGATCATAAATGTTTGGATGTGCTTGAGTATTGTACAAAGCCAAGACCTGACACTAACGATGAACCCTTGAAAGAATCAGACTATGTGCTGTTTGTGGATGGTTCATGTTTGAGAACAGAGGAACGAGCTTTGAGTGCTGCATATGCTCTATGTATAGTGGCAGATGTCATGGAAGCATCTTGTTTAAAAGGAATACGTTCCGCCCAAGTGGCTGAGCTGATTGCTTTGATTCGAGCATACAAATGGGGAAAAGATGGCCGAATTACTGTAGTGACTGACAGTCAAAATGGATCCGGAGTTGTGCATGATTTGGACAACTGTGATCCCAAAGAGGTATATGACCTCTGCAGGATCCCCCATCAGAAATGGTAAGTTTGTGAGAATGTTACTTGAGGCGATACAGCTACCAAAAAGTATAGCGGTTGTGAAGTGTGCTGCTCACAAAAATGGAGATGATTAATGTCACTGAGAGCAATCGATTTGCTGACGCTATAGCCCAATATTGTGCCAGAAACCAATCATCTATAAATCGGGACAGAGAAAAAGAACATGTTTCAAGTCCTTTAATGCTTACTAACATAGTTGAGACCTGGCAGGTAGTGAGACAATTGCAAGAAGAAGTAAGTGATGAGGAATAAGACAGATGGATAACATCAGGTTGTACACAAAGAGAGAAAGATGAAATTTGGGTATATAGAGATTATAGACCAGTCATGCCCGATAGCATGATCTCTAATATGACTCGAATGTACCATGGATAGGCTCACATTGGAATAGATGCAATGATTAGACTTGTCAGACATACTATGTACAATCCAAAATTTTGTGTAATAGCTGAGAGTTTGTGTCAGAGATGTCGAATATGTCAACAATGGAATCCAGGAAGAAAAACTATTGTGAGTCTGGGAACCATAGGACGGGAGGGAAGTCCTTTTACCAGAATGCAGTTGGATTTCATAGAGATGCCACCATGTTATAGACTAAGATATATCCTTGTGATGGTTTGCTTGTTTTCACGATGGGTAGAGGCTTATCCTACCAGGAGAAATGATGGAGTAACTGTAGCAAAACTCCTTTTGAGAGAAGTAATCCAGAGATTTGGATTTCCAGTAACAATTCAAACAGACCGAGAAAGCCATTTCCAAAATGAGCTCATACAATTGATATGTGAAGCACTGGACATTTGTCAGAAACTGTATTGTGCTTCAGACGAGAGGCTTCTGGGGTAGTCGAACAAGTAAATGGAACAATAAAAAACAGACTGGGAAAAAATGTGTTTGGCCACAGGCTTAAATGGCCTGATGCTTTGCCACCTGTTCTAATGGCCTTAAGAAGCATACCAGACAGAAAAAACGGTTTGAGTCCTCATGAGATACTGATGGGACGAGTAATGAGACAATCATTTATACCTGTCAAACTACTAACTATAAATGATGATTTCATACTGGATTACTGCAAGGGTTTGTCTGACATCATGACTTCTGTGTTTCACCAGGTTGGAACTGAAGCGTGTACTCAGGAAAAACATCCAGCTCATGATCCGAGCCCTGGAGACTGGGTCCGAATAAAGGTGCACAGGAGAAGAAATATCTTAGTTCCAAGCTGGGACACACCATGTCAAGTGATTTAGGTCAGCACCACAGCAGTAAAATGTGCAGGTGTGAAAAGGTGGGTTCATGCTAGCCACACCATCAGAGTACCAGAACCTGAAAATCAGCATCTGGAAGAGGCAATTGCTAGTTCAGACTCTGACACAGAGGATGAATCAGGCAGAACTCCAGATCAGAAAGCTCGACCTGTGAGGCGACATCTGGAGATATCGGATACAAGTTCAGCATCTGAAGCAGAGATTGAGATAATTGAAAATCCAGATCTTGAAGATCGACCTGTAAGTCGACATCTGGAAGTATCAGATACCAGTTTGGACACAGAAAGAGAACAAGATAAAACTGGTGAAAGTGAGAAATCTGCAGATCAGACAGAGAATTTAGAGAAAAGGAACATTGATCTTGAAACTGGTGAAAAGGAAGTAACTCATGATAAGGATGAGACTCCAAGTACCAGTTATGGAGAAGTTCCGGGTAAAAGAACTGAATTAACGAAAGAAAAACAAGATTCGGTTGTTGAACCGGAAATCATAAATTTTAAAATAAGAGGACATGAAATAAGGTCTGAAACAGAGTCTGATGAAAGTGAAGGAGAAACAGCTCTGAGAAAAGGTCCCAGAAAAAGAGCTTGGAAAGTTGAACGTGAAATATTAGAGCCTGAAAATAAAAAGCCAAGAAAAGGAGATAATTGGCCTACAGAAATTAAAGGACTAAAGTATAAACTGATAAATGTGAAAAGAGATCAAAGGGAACAAGTGAATGAAATAACAATTCAAAAAGGTCAAATAGGAGGAAATAAAGACATTTTACAAGGATCAAAAAGAGTGGGAAAACCAAACCAGAAATATAAATCACCTGAATGGATTTACATTGCATTACCTGATATAAAAGAAGTTAAAACAAGTCAAGATACTCAAAGTGATTTTGGTGAGTGAAAAAGGCAATTGAAAAACGAATTGTGTTTGTATTGGAAATCAAGGATGACAAATTAAGAGAAAAGTCAACAAAATAAAAGAAGAGACATAATCAACCAAAAGGATTTTAAAGGACACATATTTCTCATGTGCAAAGAAGTGAAAAAGACATTATAAAAAGATAACAATTTAAGGGTACTTATTGTAAAAAAAAAATGCCTAGAAACAACACTAGAAGATCTAGATGTGGTATTTTACATAAATGGTGTAGAATGTGATTAATCTGCACAGGTTTATTAATGCTTATATGGCTCATTTTAGCAATAATTATTCCATTTTAATCTGAATTGGTTTTTTTTAATGGAAAACAAGATCACAACAGGGGTGAAAAGAAACATGATTTGAAAAATTATATGAAAATTGTAGATAATACTGAGCTTCATAAAGATAGATCAATTAATGATTTTTCAAAGAATGTTTTTTCAAAATTATTGTATGAATATGTTGAAACAATGGATATTCGTGATTGCTATGTTTGTATGCAGTTACCTGCATCAGTAGCAGAAGGTGTAACATATAATCACCTTCCTTTAATTTATGGAATGTCTTGTAGTGTAATAGCTAGTTTATTTTATAAAATAGGTAAATTAAAATGTTATTCTGATGTAGATGACATTTTTGCTAAAGTTTCTGTAATACATAGACTAAACAAAGTAAAACCTGCTAAGGTTTTAGGTGAATTATTCTTGGAAACAAAAGAATTAAATATAGAGAATGCTTTAGAAATAATTTAACTTGTAAGCTAAAAAAGGAGGAGAACGTATTTTTAGAAATGGCAGAAGACAGAAGAATTGTATACCAAAGAGAAGCAACTGCAAGTAAAATGAAAACAACCCCATGGAAATTTAATGAAGAAAATCATGTAAAAGGTGGCAATAATGTAGCATTGGGAATAGATGTTCCCCAACAGGGAAAACTGTATATTCGTAGAGATAATACTGTGTATGATAATTATTTTGTGGGACAAGTGATTGTAAGACACATACATAATTATTGGGGGATGGGGATTTAAAGGGGGAAATTATCCAGTTTTTCCTGGAATTAATTTTATATGTGGAAACAAAGCTTATTATAGATTGCCAGATCATTGGTATGGGACATGTTATGTGGGTCTGGTCTTTCCAAAAATCTTTCATGTAGATAGAGGAACTAATGGAATTCATGAGATAGGTAAGCCATTCACACGTAGAAAAGGGGAGAGTTTCATAGAGATAATAGGTGACATTTTTGGAGCATTGATACCAGCAGTGGGTATATCATTTAATGCAAACAAAATTCGAAAGTTATCAATGATAGTAGATTGTTTATCAACCAATACTGCCAGAGGATTTTTAATGGTGAACACTGAAATGGTTGCCATGAGACCTATGGTGATGCAAAATCGACTTGCTCTTGACATTCTATTAGCAAAAGAAGGAGGAGTTTGTGGAGTATTGAAAGTACAACATAGTTGTACGTACATTTCCGACAAAAGTCAGAACATTCAAAGATATATCAGAAATATTACTGAATTACATAAAGAAATTTCTCCACTGGAGGTTGATGGTGTTCTGGAGAAACTTGGTAAGAGTTTTTCAGCTGTAAAGAAATGGTTTGTAGAAATAGGTAGTTCATTAGTGGGAAAAATTCTAATACCAATACAAATAGTAATAATGATAGCATTGACATTAAGATTAGGGTGTGTCTGTGTTAGGAAAAGAAAAGTTGAAAGACAAACAGAAATGAATATCGAAACGAATAAGCAAAGAGAACGTCAAATGGGAGACATTGAATTAGAAGAGTTTAAAGAGAAAATGTATAAAAACTCAAAAGGACAAAATGTAAGAGATACTAAAGTCTAAACTGAAGAACCTGAAACATGTTCTTAGAAAATTTAGTTGGGATGATTTGTGGTGATAAATCACCAAAGGGGGGAGTTGATGGAGCAAGGGAGAGACAAGAAATGTGTGCACCCCTTGTAAAGTTAATCTCTCATACCCATAAAAATACTAATGGAATGAAGCATGTATTCAAATCAACAAAATGCACGTAAAGTCGACACAACACGTAGGAAAACTTTAATTGCTGTCTCGCAGAAATAATATACTAATGAAAAACAATCGAGTTATATCAATATAGAGCTGTGGTATCGTAGATTTAACTAAATAAACATGTGTATTTGTGCTTATATTAGAAGTTTTGTGGCAATAAAGAATGCAGATGGTGAGTAAAATGACTCTTATTTGTGTGCTTTTGCTAGGTAACATCTAACCGGGAAACTTAGAATAGTGGGAGTTAAACATAAAGGTTAAAATACTAAATCTAATTTCTGTTGTGTTTATTTTCACATTAGTTCCCATTGAGGCCTGCGGCCTAGTCTGAAAATGGCTGTTTAAGTGAACTGAGAAAAAGACTCCGAAAAGATGGCCCCAATGTATGCGCAGTGTATACAAGAAGTGTGAGTGAACGGCCTATGCTCGGAGCGAGAGATGTCAAGGCCAGCTTGGCCTATGAGCGGGAGATGTGCCAAAGGATGCCTACATCTAAAAGCTTGGGAAACGAAGTCAAAGAACTTTCATTATGTACAAATGATACAAGGAATGGACGACAAGTACAAACTTTAAGTATGAAATCATGAGAAAGCCTTGAGGGTGACACAGCAACATTTTGAACTGGTTTGAACGAGGAGGACATGAGGTGATCATAACCACCCTTCTAATGGACCAATCAGAAATTACTATGGACCATAAAAGTTTCAAATTTAAGTTAGATAGTTAGAAAAAAGGGTATAAAAGAGCTTGTGCAAAGGATGGAAAAGGTTGGTTCCGTGGATTTTATTTCACACCACAACATGCTGGCGGGTTTGAACAACTTTTATGGTGCAAGAGACTTTGAAATATTTTTGGACCATAACTTTGATGGGGAAGAAAAGATGATTAATTACAGAGATTACATGTCGGAAGGGAGACATCGAGGAGATTAAGCAGCTTGGGAACCTGCTTAATGCGGCTCTGTCATTCACCTATGACAGATTGATAATATGCTTTTCTAATTTTATTTCTTAAAAGTACTAAATAAATACTAAGAATTTTGCTTGTCTAAAGAATATGCTAATTTCTTTCCTAATTGAAAGTAGATAAACTATTGAAAATATAAACTTGAGTACGTTTTTTATTATAATAAAAGTCATGACACAATTTAATGCTAAAAGTTATTTGAATACTGTGATTGAGCTGGTCTTAATCGCCATCAACTGACTTCTACTAGTTGGTCCATTGACCAAACAGCAGAATACCTTGATGTTATGTTTTCCTTATAACAAAGTTAAATGATTTTTGGAATGTACATAATGTATAGAAAATAAACTTTAGGCTAAGGAGGTACCCCGCTAATCAGCAGCTAGCTCTCTTTTTCACTGATTTAGGGGCAGTATGGTGTGTGAATGAGTGACTTGCGGTGTTATGGGACCAACCGATGAGTAAAAAGTAAATTGCTCCTGAGTGAAGTGGGATGAGATTAAGGGTTGTTAGGGAGCTTTGCTGGCTCAGCGGTGGGCCACAAGAAATTGAGCGTTTGTTAAGAAACATTGTCAGTAATATTTACACTGAAAATACTCACCAGTGGACACTCCGTGAAGACCCTCATCGTTGTATTGGTATTTAATGTCCATTAATAGGTTGTTGTTTTCATAATGTGGGGGAGAAATCACCCCCTTCATCTCCATTGTCATTTCCAAGTTGTGGTTGGCTTTGATCCGAGTCTGAGCCAAAAAGCTGATGGAGCACCGAATTGTACTGTATTACAATATTTATATAGCGCTTACAACCCCCTATGTGGGGCTTTGAGAAACTCTTGCCTACATGAGTAGCACGTTACACCTTATAGGGTGAAGGTTGGAAGTGTTTTCTTCGCTTTGATCCTACAAAGAAAGTGTTTCCATGTCATGCAACAGGACCACCGGGGTGCAGTTCTCATCTTATGGGACACAGCTCTTAGGACTGTGATGGAAGAAGTGCAAGAGGCAGGTGCACAGTTTATGATTTTCAGCAAGCTATCAGCTCTTCAGATCCCGTTATGGAATTTCTAGTATTCATAGTCCACTTAGTTAGTTACTGCACAGGGTTGCCCAATCTGAGATATTTTATTTAAAGTTTATTGTCTGTAGCAGGCATAGGGAGATATGCTGGCAGGGCCTGTTAGAAAGGGGGTAGCATGGTGCGGAGCGGGTAGGCCAAACTCCAGGGCAATGTGTAAAGCATCCACGCCGCACACACAGGCGACACACAAGCCACACTACAAAAAGAGACCACACCAGTTTGGGTGGAAAACAGTATTTGCATTCTAAGATCAACACATCAGATAGGAATCATAGGTGCAGATAAACTGGGCCAGCCGGCACTAGGTAGTAATTCACATGGGACTATTTACAAGGCAGGGCCAATCGGGCCGCTGCCAGAACCATCGCAATTACACAAGAAGAATAGATGTAAAGTCCATCCGCTTTAGTCCTAAAGGAAAAACATTACCAGCATGACTGCAACAACATTAGCACCACAGTATTCTTATAAGGCCTAAACCTGTGGCATAAATCCCATTAGCATGACGCATTAGGCAGGAACATCTCATTAGCATAACCAACATTAACAGTGGGCATAACCCTCAAACATCATGGTAATACCATTAGGCAACATCACATTAGGGACATAAGCCACATGGTGCATGGCATTAGAAATTGTCACATCATGTAGTACCTTGGGCCTCATCATATTAGCATAGGGCACATTTACCTGCAATGTAAGCATTAGGGGAGAAGCATCGGGCAGAATCACAGCATCCCCTGGGGCGTGAAGCACATTTTGCGGCCCCTCAGCATGCAGGCATAATCATGTGGGCATCCTCCTGAGGAGGCAGAAAAACATTAGTATGAAGGCAATTGGCGCAGACCCTGCTTCGGCACAGTATCAGCCATGCAACCCTTTGGAAAAAGGCATTGGATATCTTCATTAGCCTAAATGTGCTCCACACAAAATCAGTAGGGCAACTCTGTGAGCATAGAGGCATAAACCATGAGCCAGGGAACATACCGGCATGGAAGCATAACATTAGGCATGAACCTCAGCAGTGAAAATAACTTCAACCTGAAAGGCAACATCACATTTGCACAGCTCAAAGTAGGCCTGCAACATGAACAATACATTAGGTCAAACATAGCAATGCGTTAGGCCGAAATCAGGAGGCAGACTACCCCTGGGCCTAAATCACCTCCTGCATTAGGCATCAACATATGCATTAAGCATCATTGTGAGGCAGGAAACACATCTTGCCTATCGTTGGGCATAAACATTACCAGCCATGTAGACATCGAGGAAAAGCTGCCCAAGTTATCAATGTCATCAGCATGTTGGGTTATCCTGTTGGCGCCACTTCGCCTAGGGAGGCCCCTCTTTGGGACTCTACAAGAAAGAGGTGCCCCCGTTGCAACTGCCCACTGTCCAGCGGGGCAGTTGCATAAGGTAGAGTCAGTCCTGGATAACTTGGCTCGTGGGAGCCCCTTGTCTGGCATTTATAGGTACCGCAATGTGCCCTCATTGCAGTGGCCTGCTACTGCGGCGCCACTGGGTAGCACCCGGGACCCTGTGTCCCAGTTCACACTGGGGCCCCCCCACGCGGACCCCCAAGTAACGGTGGCTGCACATTGCAGATGGCCACTACTGAGCGGGGCAGCTGGGTAAACCCCCCACGTCCACTCTGGTCCTCTGAGGAGGACCAACGGGGCGGGCACCGCCGGTTCCCCAATGAGCCCTACTCACCGGGCTCTGGGGGTAGGCTCTTGAAGTCTTCGCGGGCAGTCTGGCACCTCTGCCGCACGCAGGGCTCTCCCCGCTCACTGGAGCCCAGCTTCAGGAGGGCGCCGACTCCGGGACTCCTCCTCCAGGCTCGGCACACACGGGGCTTTCCTCAGCGCATGAGAGCCCTGCCACCAGCAGCACTCCGCCGGTCTTCACCCAGGCCCCCTCCTGGGACCCGGGGCTTCACGAAGATCCTGCTTCCTCTCTGGGCTCTCCTCTTCTTATGGGGAGCCCCCACCTCCTCCTGAGCGATGTGCCAGCACAGGGTAGGCTCCCGCCTGGCTTCTTCCTCCGGGTCGGGGAGGCAGGCCCCGTCCCCAACTGGATTTGGGCTTCCGGGTCGCCGCAGGCAGCACAGCGGCCCTCTTGGTCGCAACCCGGGTTGCGGCGGTGAATTCTTGCAGTTTTAAATCGCGGCGATCTGCGGGGTGGGCACCCGCTTAACTTTTAAGGCATACAAAGCGCCGCCATAACGCGGGGTGGACACCCGCTGTGAGAATAGAGTACACAGTTGGCAATGACGCGGGGTAGGCTCCCGCTGCGAAAATAAAGTACTTGGGTGGCAATCACGCGGGGTAGGCTCCCGCTGTGAAAATATAGTACACAGGTGGCAATCACTCTGGGGTAGGCTCCCGCTGTACTTTCAGAGGATCAGCTCCCTCAGGCAGCGCTATAGGACACACACACGCCGCAGCCTTGCGCTGCAGGCCACCAGCACTCCTCACTTCCTTAGGGTCATGAAAGACAGCAATGAACAGGCGCTAGGCAGCCCCACCAGCTTCAGGGGAAAAAGACAGTGTTCCTCTTCTCCTGGGCAATCGGTATAGAGCGCCACCCCCATTCGGCGCTAGATAGCAGGCAGGGAAGCACCGACCAGTCCAGTTTAGCGCTCCTTTCTTCTCCTGGGCTGCACAGATACGGGGCTCTTCTTTTCCAGCCGCTATGTCGCAGAGCAGCAGGCACTGCTGGGCAAGATCAGCAGTCAGTGGGCACTCAACAGAACAGGGCTGTAGGTCCTAGGAACCACCATCCTCTGTAACGTGGCACTCCCCCTGATACAGCAGCCTTCACTCCAGCAGCATGGCTCTCGCTAGCCCTGTGGCGGCAAAGGGGTACAGTTGGGCACAGAAGCCAGCACACAGGCCCAGGTGGTGGTAACTCCTGGCAGCAGGTCCCCTCTCATTCAAGTCCACGCTCTGACTGAGCACATGGTGGCACAGCCCCCCTATTTATACGCCCCTCACCCCACCTACCAGACAGTGCCAGAAGCTTCCAGAAGCGTCTGGGGAAACCTTTCCTGACTGGCTCAGGGGAGGAGTAGAACACCCTGGGTGCCAGGTTTCCCTCCAAAAGCTGGGATGGCTGGGAAACGAGCAACTAGACTGGTACCCCACCTCAGTCAGGCGGCACAACACACAGACATGGCATCCATTTTAAAAGTGACATTTTACCAAGGTACATTCTTACAATGGGAGAATTACATGGGCATACACCATTGCACCACATTTAACATTTGTATTTCACATTCAGCAACATGACATGTTGATTCCCACAAAAGCAAAAAAATTCAGGGGGAAAGGGCCAAGTCCAACAGGGCCTTTGTTAAAATGAACCTATATCTGATTGTCATTGTCAGACGCCAGGAAGAGATCATGTAGGTAGCTACTTGGAACCAGCAGTCGTGGACAAAACTAAAATCCTTTGATGGGCTGTAGCATCTGGCAGATATTCCATGCCTAATCAGTTGGTGATGGAGGGTTTATATGCTGTTGACTGGTACAGTACTTTTTTTTTTCTGGAAAGTTCTTTTTATTGTTGCGTCGGAAGGATCATAGATACAAATAAGGTTTACACGGTAGAGCGTCAACATTCCGCTCTTGCCGCAAATCATGCAACTTTTCTATTGTTACTGGATATCGTACCCTTCATATAAACTTCTGGCTCTTGAACTAGCAACATAAATAGAATATATAAACCGAAAAAAAAAACCAAAGCAGCAGACCACCAACCCTGGCTCTCCCTCCTCCCTCACTCCCGCCCCCCCCACCAATCTGCTGTGTTGCACCTGGAAAATCCAGAGTCCGAAACAGAGCATCTAAAGTACACATACATCGTTTGTTGCTCTTCACCTCACATAGTAGCTCGTCTAGGGTCCCATTGACCTCATATGCTCAGTTCGCAGTGATTCATTCTAGTCCATGGTAGTGTCTCCATTTAGCCCATATTTTCCTGAATTTTTTGGGGCAGCCTCTGGCTTTATAAGTCACTCTCTCCGCCGCCATGTACAGATCTAGCCCTCTCCTCCATTCCTCCAGTTCTGGTTTTTCGGGCACCCCCCAGCGTCGTGCTATGTCCCTTTTCGCCACCACTAAAGCCAACAGCAAAAAGATTATCAAGGGGCGGGTGAGATCTACTTCTGTGGTTATGCCCAGCAGCGCCAATCTAGGATCCCGCGGGATGTCCACCCCCAGTACCTCGTCCAGTTCCATGAACACAGCTTCCCAGTATTCTTGAATAACTGCACATCCCCAGATTGTATGGAAGAAATCGCCCATGTGTTGGTGGCATCTGAGGCATAGAGTGTTGGCGATCCTACCCATTTTAAAGAGTCTCACCATGTCAAAGTAAGCTCGATGGAGCACCTTAAATTATATGAGACGGAGTCTCGACTTTATCGCCACCTCACGCGGGTGCATGAGAACGAGTTCCCAGTCCAGATCCTCCATGATTCCCACTTCTGCCTCCCACTTGTCCAGTAGGGCCTGTAGGTCACCCAGCATATTATTAGTCAGGGTTTTGTACGTTAATGATATTGCCCCCCCCCGTATCTGTTCCTGTAGCAATCTGCCCTCCAGTGGTGCATATTCTGGGATGTCTGTAAGTGTAATGTTCTGTGCCCTCCATGCATGTTGCAGTTGAACGTATTTGTAGTACTGGGTGTTGAGTAGGCCAAATTCATCTTTAAGCGCTTGAAAAGTTTTTAATTCCCCCCTTGCTATCACGTCTCCCACGGTGGAAATGCCAATGTCGTCCCATCTTCTGAAGCCTTTCAGCTTGTTAAGCTCCCCTAGCCACTTGCAACACCACAGTGGCGTCTGGCGGGTGGGCCTCTTGTCCCAACCCATTCTTATTGTCGCTCTATGCCACGCCGACAACGTAATTTTGGTGGCAGGGAGGAGCTGTTGACCCCCCGTCTCTTCATAGAGGTAGTGTAGTATAGTCGTGTTCGACCACTTAGATCTCTCAAATGCATATGTAGGGTTGTCAGCTGCCGCGTGCAGCCACTCATTAATTGGGGCGAAGTGTTCCGCCCAGTAGTAGGCCTCTAGGTTAGGAAGTGAAATCCCCCCACTATATTGGTGTTGTTGCAATGTGGAGAGAGCCACTCTCCACATTGCAACAACACCAATATAGTGGGGGGATCCACAGGAAGGTGCGGAGATCTGCATGTATTTTGTTCATGGTCGTTTTCGGCAGAGGATAATACTCGTTTTGGAGCGCATAGAGAAACTTAGGTAATAGGACCATTTTATATAGGGCGGCGCGACCCAGTATGGTGAGTGGGAGCTGTCTCCATCTGTCCATCTCAATCTTCGCTCCCACCATTATTCGATTTATATTTTCAGTGAAGGAGCGTTGCCTATCTAGGGTTATGAATATCCCCAAGTACTGAAAGCCTTTTTTAGTATGTATAAGTAACTCTGGTAGGCACTCCCTCCTCTCATTGCCTTGTGGATCATAGAGGACCGATTTGTGCCAATTAATCGTGTGTCCTGCCCTCGCCCCGAAGTCGCCCAGCTCTCTGAACAGTGCCGGGATTGTCTCATCTGGGTCTGTCACGAACAATAATACGTCATCGGCATACAGGGATATTTTTTCCTGTGTCGCGTCTGAGCCTCCTCAGGTAAAGCCTTTAATTTCTTTATTATGCCGGATCCGTATCGCTAAAATTTCAATTGTAAGGGTAAACAGAAGCGGGGACAGTGGGCATCCCTGACGGGTCCCCCTCTGAATCGGAAATACGCGGGACAGTCGCCCATTGATCCGTACCCGTGCTCTCGGGTCCGAGTACAGGAGCTGAACCCATTTCAAGTACTTGGGTCCAAATCCAAACCGTCGGAGCGTCTCCATTAGGAAAGGCCAGTGGACTGCGTCAAATGCCTTCTCCGCATCCAGGGAGAGGAACCAGTGGGGTTCGCTCCTCTCACGGACCTCCTGTAGCCAATTGTGGATGCGGCGGGGATTGAGTTTGGTTGCCCTGTCCGGCAGGAAGCCGGATTGGTCCATATGCACTAGTTCTGTGATGACCTGTCTCAGACGCCTCACTAGGACAGTGGCTAGAATTTTTGTTTCTATGTTCAGGAGGGAAATTGGGCGGTAGGAGGAACAGTCATCCCTCGGCTTACCCTCTTTGTATATCGGGACAATAGTGGCTAAGGCTAAATCTGGGGGGAGGCTCCCTATCTGGTACGAGTCTGTGAAGAGGGCCTTCATATGTCGTTGCAACAAATCCGTCGTCCGTTTAAAGAATTCCGCCGGGAAACCGTTGGGTCCTGGAGTTTTCCCCGGTTTTAGCGCTGTTACGGCCTCCGCTATTTCTTCTAGCGTCAAGTCTGCCTAAAGGGCAACACTGGCCTCTGTGGACAAGGTCGGCACCTCCATGTCGCATAAGTATCGTTGTGCGTCATCACAGTCCCCAAAATCCCTGGCCCTATAGAAGTCTTCATAATAGGTCGCAAAAGCGTCCGCTATGGCCCCATCCGAGGACACCCGCCTGCCCCCTGTGAACTTGATCTGATCCACCCACCGGGTCGCTCGTTCCCTCCTGCTCAACCAGGCTAGAAGTTTCCCAGACTTGTCACCTACATCATATAGCCGGTGGAGTGTTGCCAGTGCCTGAGTGCGTGCCTCGTCCATGACTAGCTCCCTATAGTGTCTCTGGGTGTCTAGCAGCTTCCTGAGGCACGCCTCCCCCTTCTGCTGATGGTATTCTGCTTCTAGAGTCAGGATGTTCACCTCCTCCTTCGCTATCGTTTCCTGACGTTTCCGCCTGACCTCCCCCAGCCTACTCTGAATGCGGTCTCTCAGTACTGGTTTCATAGCTTCCCATAGGGTTACTCCGGAGTCAACCGATCCCTCATTTTCGGCTATGTAGACCTGTATGTCTGCTCGTAAGCCCCATAGAATTTCCGGCGTTTGAATGTCCCATGGGGCTAAGCGCCATTGCGCCTGACTTCCCCCTCTCTCGCGCCCCAGGTGTATATATAGCGGGGAGTGATCAGAGATCCCTCTCACCTTGTATTCTGCCAGATCTCCCATCGAGATCTCCTGCCTGGATGTGAAGATATAATCTAATCTGGAAAAGACTTTGTGGGCCCCTGAGTAGAATGAATATGTTTCTTGCGTTGGGTGGAGCCATCTCCATACATCAGTGAGGCTGATAGTGGTCATTTGCCGTGCTAGGGCTGTTGTGGACCCTGCAGTGTGGGGTGACCCCTGATCTATCCTGTGAGGTGCACATTACATCGTTAAATTCTCCCCCTACTATCTGTGCTGTGTCGGCCGTGTCCAACAGGATATTCATGACTGCCTTCAGTGTGCGTGCCTGCAACTTGGGTGGGGCAAATACAGATATCATTGTGTATTTACGTCTCTTCCACAGCCCCTGGACTCCCGCATATGTTCCCTGTGGGTCCAACCAAGTGTGTGTAACCGTGAACGGTGCTGCTTTTTTTATGAGAATCGCGGCTCCCCTGGAATCCATTGTGTAACCTGCATGTGCTAAGACAACATATCGTCCACGCGCTATAAATGTGCAGTGGTTTCCCCTGAGGTGTGTCTCCTGGAGGAGAATGATGTCAGGTGCCAATCGTTAGAGGTAAGCGTTGACCAAACTTCTCTTAATTTTAGATCCCAGGCCATTTACGTTCCACGTTAACACCGTGACCCCAGCGTCACCCATGCGTGGATTATCTACTGTACCTGCCATTGCATGTCACAGTGTCTACCCGGTGAGGGACCTCGGGGTAGGGACGTCACCAATTGTGGGATGGCGTTTCTCTGCTGCTTCTCAGCTAACTCCCCCCTCCCCCCACAACCCCCCGAGACCCCAACATGAGGTAATACCAGAACCAACTCCCCCCCGCACCCCCCTCCCCACCTCCCTCCCCTTCCAGCTGCGTCCCAACCTGGGACAAAACTATCCACGGGAGTAGGTCTGTCGCCCTCCCACACATCCCTCCCCACACTAGATAATAACCAGTTCTAAGAAACTCAAGAAGAAAAGAACAGTAGGGGGTGTGTCAACTTGCTTGCTCCGTTGCGCCGAGCCGCTATCTTCCCGAACTTTGTGCACCAATAATCACGAATGTGAGTCTTGTGTTTCCATGGTCGGGCCTTGACCCGAGGAGTCTTGTTCCAACTGGTGTATTTCTTTGACCAGCGGGTGCATCGAGTCTCCCAAGAGTTCTTCTTCCTCTCCTCCGGATGTGCGGCCCTCCGATTCCTCCATGTCTTCTCCTTCGGAGCGGATTCCCTTTCTCAGGCAACTGAACCGCGAGCCCGCAACAGAGTCATTGCCTGGGGACTCCGATCTGCCTTCTCTCCTGTCCGTTGTGGCTCGAGTTCTGTACGGTGTTGCCGTTGTCTTTTGTTGCGTCCTCCGAGTTCTCCGCCGCTGCGGTTTCGGCAGCTCCCATCGCGGCCTTTCCCTTATCGACCTGTCCAGTGCATCTCGGCCAGCCGCTTCTCTGCTATTCAAAAAGGGACGTTCTTCGAGCCATTGCCATGCGTCGTCCGGATGTGCAAAGAAGATGGATTTATCCTTGTAGATTACCTTGAGTTTGGCGGGAAAGAGGAGCATGTATTTGATGTTCAGAGATCGCAACTTTGCCTTTACAGAGTCAAACGAGCGGCGTTGTTTTGAGACTTCCTGACTGTAGTCTGAAAAGATCATAATAGTAGTGTTCTCCAAGCGTATCTCCCCTAAGGTTCTGGCTTCCCGTAGGATCAGGTCTCGGTCAGCAAAGTTCAGGAAGCGTGCTATGACTGATCTCGGTCTCGCACCCTCCGGTGGCTTGGCCAGAAGCGCCCTGTGCGCCCTCTCAATTATGAAGCATGGGGAGAACTGCGCAGTCGGGAAGGTAGTTTTCAGCCAGGCTAGGAGGAAGGCGGACATGTCCTTACCCTCAATCCCTTCTCTAAATCCTACAAAGCGGAGGTTGTTGCGCCTTGACCTATTTTCCGCGTCGTCCACTTTCCATTGCAGTTGACGGTGGGAGGCCTGCAGTTCCACCATGTCCTTCTTGAGTGTAATGATCGACTCCTCGTCGTCCTTCAATCTAGCTTCTGTCGCCGTTACTCTTTCGGTTAGGTTCCGAAAATCCTGTCGCAGGAGCGTCACCTCAGACTCTACCTCCCAGATCTTAACCTCTAGGGCTGTGCGCGATGCCTGAATGTCCGTCCTGGATGCCTGGATGGCCTCCATAAGCATGGCTGTGTCGTTGCGTGAGCTAGGCTGCATGGACTGGTGGTCCGCCACCGACCGCGGTGCTGCGAAGTTGTCCATGGGGCCCTGCCTCGTGTTCTTGGGCGCCGGGTCTCTCTTCCCCATTTTCTCACAGTCTATATGCCCGGGGTTACCCGCGTAGATCTCTTCCCCCGAGGGTGCAGGGGGGCCACTGCGAGGGTTGCAAACAGTGATGGCGACCCCCGGTGTCCCAGTATTGTGTGTCTCTCTTGCGGCCTCCCAGGGGTCCCTTCCGCCTCGGTTTGTATCGCCTCTAGGTATGTCGGTGTGCTAAGACGAGCACCGACCTGTCCTGCAGTTCCGTATCGCCGTATCACCCCCACTCCGCTTGGCAGGTGCAGCAGAAGCACTCACCCCCGTAGGCCGGGTCCTCGCAGTCTACAGGATGCCTCCTCCGCTACGCTTCCCCGGCGTCTATCTCCTGGGGCCTCTGCATCGCTCCGCTGCCATGTTGGTATAGGCGGGTGGTGCGAGGAAGTCCGGCACGGCTCCCTGGAGTCTGCGGAGTCGGCCCCCCACTCCACTGCCCCGGCCGCACCCTCGCTGTGTCTCTCAGGCGGTTACCAGTTCCGCCGTGTTCCGGGGCTGGTAGCAGTAGGGTCCTGTCGTCTCCAACCGCCTCACACTCCGCCGGCCGCCATCTTGGTAAAGGCGGCCGGCCGTTCGTGGTCGCCTCGATCTGCCGCCGTCCACCCGCCAAGGCTGTCCAATTTCTCCTGGTGGTCAGGCAGGTCGCGGAACCTCCGGCAGCTGGGCTTCGGGCAGCCGGACCTCAGGTAGGGGCACTAGGAGCTCAGTAATCCTCCGCGCCTCGCAGTCGCTATCATGGCCGCCGGGTGTCCGCTACGATTGCCGTCACATGCGGTTTCCTGGGGAAAGCAGGTGTGTACCGTCCATGCGGCGCTTCTTCCAGGTGCCACGATGTTTTATCTTCCTTCTGGTGTCTTTTCGGGCTCGTGTAGGATGTTTTAAGACAGATAACTGGGCAGCTCGGCCGGAGCTCCGGCAAGGCACGTCTAGTCGGCCATGCTGCTGGCCACGCCTCTATGACTGGTACAGTACTGGATTATGGACATTACCCTTAGCAGTTGAGTCGCATGTGTGTGTCAAATTATGCAGCTTGTATAGACTAGGATTGCCCATCTGCAGCGTGTTATGGAATTAGTTTAGTGTGGGCTGTATATTGTTTTTGTATTGTAATTGCATCTATATAGCATTAACTACCCATGTGCACACTGCTTCGGCGCAGAGGGTAATTAGTTTTGCTTTGTTATTGTTGGGATTTGGGATCAGTCTTGATTTTTTTTTAAGGAAGCCATGCCATGCATTTATACCAGTTTCTATGTGGTAGATTAAATAAACAGCTGTTAGCTGTGAGCTTCAATTGAGAGGCCGGATATGTGAATTCATGCACTGGTTGGCGGTTTTAATAGATGAGCTTCCAGATTGCACAGATACAATAATAATATCTCATGCAAACATACATGTGGCTTTGAGTAAGCCGTGCACAGATAGAGGCAAGCAGAGGAAGCAAAGAGTCATTTGAAAGGAAATGGAAAGTTGACAACCCACTGTTGCGCTTAAGACCCGATTTTAAACAAGCATGTCTGCCGATGTATTTCCTAAAAATCTTTCCTGTGCTTTCTTGGCCATTTGTCAGTGAACCTCTGTAAAGAACACCACAGTGACCTGTCGTGAAGGTCTACTAATGCTCCGTAAAGGAAGGCATGAACCAACCCGAGCAGCCCCTCCTGCTTATAATAATGGCGCCCGCATACCAATACGCCATTTGTAGGTCGAGATTATACCCAGAAAGATGTTACACAGACTGTAATCAAGTAAACAGATTAGGATTTACACCGTTCAATAATATTTTTACGAGCAATAAGGTTAAATCGCTTGCAATATTACTCGGCCTCGCAGCATTTGGCTTTCGATTTTCACGTGCAACCTGATTCTGCAGCGTTTGGGGTTGTTTATTATACTTTGTAAAGCATTGCAATAAAGCTACTCTAAGCGCCCGCAACCCCGCAAGAGGCATACACTCGCTGATTCGTAATGATAATATTTCACACGCTGTTGTAAATTTATAGATTAAGATTCGAACTTTACCACAAAAACTGTGCGCATGAAATACGCCAGCGCCTAGCCTCACGACGCGCACCGTATGTAACTAACTCATGGGCACATCGTTAATGTGACTCGTGATGAGTTATAACGGGGTAAACCCTAAGAACTCTCTGACCTGGGTCAGTAAATCAGGTACATATAAAGGTGGTCGGAGTCTATTGCTTCTATGGGCATCAAATGTCACAAATAAAGATTATATATCTTAAATCATAAACAGTCCATAAATGCAATGCATATTTTATTTAAGCACATCGTAAGCAGGATACTTAGTGTCAATCAACAAGTATCAGAGTTTGTGAAGTCTAAACTAAAAGCATATCAATTACTTAATTGAATCAAGATAAATTTGGAGGACATAAGTATGAATCAATACAATAGTAAACTCTTCATATGTGTGATTTAAAGTAATCAAAAATTATTACATTCTGGTGTATCAACGCGCTCTTAGTGAACAAGAGAAAAAGGGTAGTTAGAGGGGATGGGTGTGATGGGATATAAGTGGGGACTGGGTAAAGGTGTTGTGACCATAAAACAATCACAGTAAAATTCAGTGTAGCCTTTACAGTCTGGTTTAGATCAGTAGTTCCATACTACTCTTTAGCACAGGATCTGTATTAGTCCATTAGTTTATCCTATGTTAAGAGGGATGATATGAACTGGTCGTCTACGTTTCGACCCCTGGTAATAAGGGTTATTGGAAACCTCATGCTGGGGTCTTCTTCAGGACACAAATGGAACTGGAGCGCCTACAAATAATATAATTACAATGAATGTATCGACCCACTGAAAAGAAACAATAATGCACTAGGACTGGGTTAAAAATAAAGTACATACTTTACGTCAGGCCAATTCAATGGCCGTTAGGATAGGACCATCCTGGGTTCCTATGTTGTAGAATGTAGCCTGCAATTATTTAAAGGATCAATGTTACAATGAGGTGTAAGAAGGGATTCTTTGTATATAAAATGAGCGATAACAATACCATGGGGGCACTTACTGGGACGCAGTCGCTTTCCAATTGGATTATCTGTAAACTTCAAAGTCGTCGTCTGTCCACCGTAGGCCGTGGGGGTGAGTGGAAAGACTCACTGACCCGGTGGTTCTAAAGGATGAGGGTAAGGACATTGATAAGTCTGTTGCAGTGTTAGAGACTTGCACAGAATGGTCCTGCCCGCAATATGCTCAGGGCATGGTCCACACACAAAGCTAATATATACAGTTTTTCTAACGTTCAACACGTAAACGTAGACATCGTGTCAGCAGCATAATTAGGGCATGAGCTACAGCCCGGTCTGGTATGGATAGCCATTATGCGGTAAACGCTAAGTTTTGGTGGGATACACCACAAGTAACTCCGACCTCATCAGGTCTCTAGTCTAATAAGACTCGGCATTCTTAGTCAAACATGCCCCTTTCATTATCAGTCAACACATTGGTGCGTGGCAGACTCGCTGCACACGTGTGACCTGCACAGGTCAGTGTGGCACCTCAACATGGCAAAGAAACACAGAAGGTGACTTAGTATTTGCATGCAACATGTTTCACATGGACCCCATGGAGTCAATGGGATGTCTCTAAAGTGTGCTAAGTTAAGGCATGTCAGCCATGGTAAATGTGGCAGTCCGTTACCTTTAATAAGTATATGTCATGCTCTCAGGAGTGTAAAGCAAGTGCACAACATGCAGTAAAACAGTTAAAAAGGGAACATCGGCACACATAGAGTATATACAACAATCAGTTGTTTCATACCCCTTAATTTGTAAATATTGACCTCCCTGGCTAAAACGTGCGGTAGTGAAGAAGTTTACCTGTGGATCATATAATCATAATCAGCTCAGAGTCCACTGGTAAATACCTGTGTCTGTGAGCAAGTCAGCAAGAAAATACTCACTTAACTTTGCCTTAGTTGCAACCTATTACCTGCTCCGCCGCTGTCTGGTTCACCGGTAACAGTGAACCTGGCAGCTGGCCATAGATGTACCCCGGACCTGTTCCAGAGCGGACATGACATGGAGGGGGAGGGAGCTGTACGTGGCAATCGTCACGGGGGCGTAGATGTGGTAAGTAATGTGCGCCCAATGTGGCGAGCATATTGCAAGCGGGTAAAAAGTTCATAAGTGCCTGCCAAAGTGGCATGTTAAAGAGTCCAGCTATACCGTGATTTACTAATTCTATGTCAGGACCGGAGGCGAGGATTATGCTCATCTTTCATTTATTTTCCATTTCAGCAACTTTAACACTCAAAAAACTTCAAGTCTCATCAATCCTGTAGTTCAGGGGATCTGCACAGTCCTCCAATCAGCGTGCACCATGGGTGTCAAAGTCATGCTTCTGCCAACACTATTCCTCTTTCATTTCCTGCTCAGCAATGAGATAAGTCTTGTCTTTGTAATGTCTCTGGCGCGGGGTAGCAGTTCAGTCTACCCGCGCTGGAGAGGTCACGTTAGCGCTGGCGAGTGTCGTCACGTGGCAGCTACAAAAAAAAAGGGGGCGTGGCCCGGCAAGTTAGTCGGAGCCACGGAGAAAGCAAAGCAAGGTGTCCTGACTCATTACTTTTGCCGCAGAGCTACTGCCACGTGCACGAGCGACCCCCACACCCCACCACACTGGCGACGAGGGGCAGAAATGACCCCATGCGGTGCTGGGTAATCAACTTAATTAGTTGGTGATTGAGGCTCTCCAGATGCCTTTGATCTGTGCTCTAAGCCCGAAGAGTGTGGCCCGGCATTTTGCTGGCCTGCTGGGTGCCTCAAAGCGAGTCTGCTGTGTCGGTGGCAGCCCCTGACGCCCCTGAAGGTGCCTTGCATGCGAAGTAGACCCCTGCTGCGCACCTGGAGGAACACACACCTGGGTGTGCCCTAATGCCCTGTTGGGAAAAGAAAGGATAGAGAAAGGAGAAGAGAGAGGAAAGACACCACGCTGAGGTTGAGGACATACAGGCCACAGGAGAAGTCCCGGACAACATCACCGTCACCCTCGGCCAGGCAGCTGCGAACGGGCCCAGGAGGTAAGCAGTGCATGTGCTGCGAGGTGGACTGCGTTGGCGCCAAGATGGCGTCGATCCCCACCATTGAGCCTTTCGTGGTGGACGGAGCACCCTCCTCCCTTGCTCCGCGATGGAGAGACTGGACCGATCACCTCCAGATCTACTTTGAAAGGTCGGGCATAGCCTGGGAAAGGCTCAGAGCCCTACTCCTCCACCTCAGAGGTAAAGACATCTACCGCATCTACAAAACCCTGGTGGAAGCCACACCCAAAACATATTTCACACTTCTCAAAGCCTTAAACGCACACTTCGAGCCGATGGAGAACAGAGACTACAAGAGATTCATTTTTCGCCAGGCCAAGCAAGAAGCGGAGGAATCATTGGATGCTTTCCACGGACGATTAAAGGAGCTGGCAAGCACGTGCGGATTCCGCGACGAACAGGAGGAGATTCGAGGTCAGATAATTCAAGGGTGCTACTCGTCCAAACTAAGGGTAAATATTCTTCAGGAAGATGGCAAGCCACTAGCGGACATCCTCACACTGGGCTGATCAAAGGAACTGTCGCAAGCCAGAGCCTCTCACATGGAAGCGACCTCCACCGAGCCATCAAGACGGAACAAGTCAATATGGTGGAGAAGGCGAATGTGGTGAGGCCAGAAGTGCGCCAAAACACAGGGAGAAGACAGCCGGGCAAGAAGAAGGAATGCGGCTATTGCGGAGGCACACCCCATCGCATGCAAGACTGCCCGGCAAGAGGAAAGAAGAGCAGTGCGTGTGGGTGGATGAACCACTTTGCAGCGGTATGCCGATCAGCAAAATCAAAAAAAGAAGCAGCACAAACTGTAGCTGAAGAACGAGACAGTGAAGATATGGATGACGACGTGGGTGATTACCCGGTCCACTATGTGTTTGCAGTTGATAAGCCACGACGGAAGAGACGAAGACTTCCAAAGTGCAGAATCAAAGTCCACCATCAGGAGGTGAGAGCCACTATTGACACAGGGGCCTCGTTTGAACTGATGGCCGCCAATGTATACCACCAACTAAGCACACGCCCACCCCTATGTGAGGTAAGGATCAGAGTATTTGCGTACGGCCAGAAGACACCTATCCCACTTATGGGATGCTTCAAGACTGAACTACAACACCAAGATCCCCACTACAGTGTACGTAACAAAGGAAGGCAGCAGGATGCTAATAAGTGGACAGTCAGCTGAAGAGCTGAGGCTAATATCCTTTGCCATGGTGGTACAGGAAGAAGAATTAGAGGCCATCATGGAGGAGTTCGAAGACGTCTTCAAAGGTATTGGATGCCTGAAAGGGAAGGAAGTCTCACTCCATATCGACCCGTCAGTCCAACCAGTGGCGCTGAGGCACAGGTGCATTGCATTCCACCTGCAGAAGAAGGTGGAGGAAGAATTAGAGGCACTGGAGAAGCAAGGTATTATTGAAAAGGTCAGTGGACCCATCCCGTGGGTGTCCCCGATCGTAGTGGCATGGAAACCGAAACAGCCGGGGCAAGTCCTCATCTGTGTGGACATGCGCCTCCCAAACGCCGTGGTGAAGAGGGAATGTTCCTTGACCCCGACCATCAATGACATACTGGGAGAACTCAACGGATCGAGGTGGTTCTCGAAGATGGACCTCCGGTCCGGCTATCACCAACTACCACTACACCCGGACTCCCGATACATCACCACCTTCTCTACACACGTCAGTCTCAGAAGATACCGACGCCTCAACTTTGGAATCTCGAGTGCAGCAGAGGTGTTTCAAAACACCATCCGTGAAGTCCTGAGCGGACTCCCAGGGGTTCTGAATGTAAGTGATGATCTACTCATCTACGCATCATCAATAGAAGATCTTCACAAGAGACTGCAAGGGGTCCTCCAAAGGATCAAAGAATCCGGATTGACCCTACACTGAGAGAAGTGCCAATTCTTGTAGAACAAGATCAGCTTCTTTGGCTACACCTTCTCGGACCAAGGAGTGGCCCCAGATCCAGACAAGGTGCGAGATGTACAAGAGACCCCCGCACCATCTAATATCTCAGAAATAAGGAGTTTCCTGGGAATGGTGAACTTTCCCAGACCTGTCGAACCTCATGAAACCCCTCAGGGAGCTGACGAAATCCTCCACCACGTGGCAGTGGGGCCCCAAACAGGAACAGGCCTTCAAGGCTACCAAATCAGCCCTATCAGCAGATACAACACTGTCATACTTCAACCCTACCAGATCCACTAACGTCGCAGTTGACGCCAGCCCATATGGGCTCGGAGCTGTGCTCACACAATTGTAAGGAAATGGAGAATGGGCCCGATAGCGTACGCAACCCGTTCACTGACAGACACGGAACAGAGATACTCGCAAATATAGCGAGAAGCGATTGTCATCCACTGGGCCTGCCGTCACTTCCACATCTATGTATACGGCCTTCCGTTCACGGTATCCACAAACCACAAACCCCTCATTCCTCTGTTTCAAGGGTCAGCGTCCAAACCTCCACCGACGATTGAAAAGTGGATCCTTCAACTGCAGGGATATGATTATCGGGTGGAGTAAAAACTGGGCTCATCCAATCCAGCGGACTACCTCTCGAGGCATCCCAGAGTGGCCACCAAAGCAGAGGAAGAGGGTGCGGAAGACAATGAAGAATATGTCCGGCTGGTATTGGGAAGAGCCAGACTTCTGCCTATCAGCGTTGAGGCCATAATTGAAGCCACCCGGAATGATGAGTGCCTACAACTGACCATAAACGCAGACCAATCGAATGACTGGCGCCCCATTCAGTCCACCATGGTCAGACGGACGCCGCAAGCAAAGTTTTGGAATCAATGGTGCGGGTGAAAGAGGAACGTTCCGTCGACAGCAGAGGCTCTCTGTTCTGAAGGCCACGACTGGTGATGCCATTAAGCCTGACTCAGCAAGCAGTAGACCTCGCACACCGGGGACATCAAGGTATGGTAAAGACCAAGAGCTGGCTGAGAGCTAAGGTGTGGTTCCCAGGGATGGACACACTGGTGGAACAGACTGTCAGAACATGCACATGGTGCCAAGCAGCGGGGCAACCAGATCGCCCTCACTCCGTCATCACGGAAGACAATCCCCAATGGCCATGGGAGTGCGTGAGCGTAGACTTTGGGCACCTCCCGGATGGACGCTATGCACTGGTAATCATCGACAACTTCACAAAGTACCCGAAGGTTGAAATTGTGGGGAGTCAGACAGCCACGGAGGTCATCACCAAGTTCGAGAAGACCATTGCTACCCACGGAATATTCGAAGTGGTGAAGACAGACAACGGTCTACCCTTCCATGGACAAGAGTTTGCGGACTATCTAAAGACCTGGGGAATTCAGCACAGGAAGGTGACCCCGCGCTAGCCGCAAGCCAATGGGCAAGTATAGAGGTTCATGCGTACTCTCAACAAAACAATACGCATAGCACATGCCGATGGGTCACCGCTGGAGAGGGCCATATACAGTTTCCTGCGGGAATACCATCTGACACCCCACCTCACAACCGAGGCAGCCCCGGACCGGCGACCATGGGCCGATGTAGTATTGATGAAGACAGCACAGCAGGATAGCTTGAAGTCAAGGTTTATTCAGCTTAGGAGAAGCACAGCGACAAGGGGCAGGAACAGCTATCAACTGCCAGAAGGCAACATTCTCCCACAAAGCATAGAACATACAAGAACAGAGGTTCTAACTACAGGTGCCTGGGAGGCACAACACAGTGAATACTACATTATCCTCTTTCCTGTAAAACAAAAGAAGAAACATTCGTAGATGAAGAAGGAGGGAAGAAAGGAAAAGAAAAGAAAAGAAAAGAAGGAAAGAAAGAAAGACCAGAAAATGAGACGGGTAGGAAAAGGAAAGAGAAAACACAACTGGATGTGAAAAGAAAAAACAGAAGCAAAAGGTTATCTGAACCTGGCAGGAATCTTACACACTCTATGACTCCTGCGAGGCCCTGGTACAAAGGCAGCATCAACATTACTGTCATTTCCGTTATTATCAACAGTACTAAAACGTTTGTCGTTTAAAACAGAGCTAGGATTGGACTGAGGAACACAAGTGAAAGCATCATCACTACTAACCTTCACAATTTTACAGATGTTCCACCAATCCTTATTATTCACACGTACAGCATTCCCGCAGACCTTACCAACCACAAGTGGCTGAGAGAATTTGCTTCTACCCTTGGTGACATGAACAGGATTTTTAATGCGAACAACATCACCAGCACAAATATCATGGGGAGCAGATCTCTTCCGTTCATCAAAATAGGTTTTTTGCTTCTTTTGAGCTTCAGATACGTTGTCTCTGACAAAATCATCAATACCATCCATTACATTCATCTTCACCCATTTTGACATCCAGCCCGGGCAAATTTTAGTAGAAGGTTTCCTACCCCTCAGGAGTTCAAAGGGAGAAACCCCGGTAGAAGAATGGGCTGTTGTACGGTAAAACCATAACATGGAACGCACAGCATTCTCAACCACGCACTTGCTGGCAATGGCCCACTGGACACAGTTGTTGAGAACACGGTTCATCCTCTCAACAAGGCCATTGGCCTGGGGGTGGTAAAGAGAACTTTTTTTATGAGTCACACCACCCTGTTTAAGGAAAGATTCAAATTCACAACTGACAAATTGGACACCATTGTCAGTCATGACAACTGAAGGAAAGCCCTCTCTCAAGAAGATGTCTTTCAAAAAAGAAATAACACTAGCAGAAGAGGGTTCACTGATAAAACGAATTTCCGGCCATTTGGAGTAATAATCAATGGCAACAATGGCAAAACGGGAACAAGGAGGTAAAAGATAAAAAGGACCAACTAGATCAACTCCAATCTTTTCCCACGCCCTTTCCGGAAATTGAACGGGTTCCAAAGGGGGAGACCTAACCTTGTGACTTTTGTCTGAGGACTTGCAAATGACACAATTGTCAACTAAAGTATCAACACAAACGTCCATCTGCGGCCACCAAAACACATCTCTCAACCTACGTTTGGTGAAAGTTTTCCCTAAATGTCCTTCATGTGCACCATCCACCAGACGCTTCCGCAAGCTCTCAGGGGGAATAAGCCTACCACACCGCATGAGAATGCCATCTTCAACAGTGCGTTCATCAGCAACTTTGACAAAGGTTTGGAAAAGACCAGAAACATTCTTTTCTTTAGGCCACCCAGACTTGAGATAATTCACAACCTGAAGGAGTACCACATCCTTCAATAACTCCTCCTTCCACTCAACTTCACTGATAGCAGACATACCTTCAAGATCCAAAGCCGCAACAAAACAATCTTCAAGATCATCTTCCTTTTCAGCCTCAGAATCATTATCAGCTAAAGGGAAACGAGAAAAATAGTCGGCTCTGACATTTTTCGAACCTGGCAGATAAACAACCTCAAAGTCATACTGAAGAAGCTTTGTGGACAGCCTAGCAATCCTAGGGGTATGCTCCTTAATCTTTTCTCCAGACAAAATAGAGACTAGAGGATTATGATCCGTGCGAATCGTGAAATGACTACCCCAAAGATAGGGATTAAACTTCCTGACCGCCCACCAGCAAGCTAAAAGCTCCTTCTCAATGACGGAGAAGTTAACCTCTGCCCCACGCAAAACCCTTGAAGCATATGCGATGGTATTATCAATTTGCCCATTCCTCTGAGTGAGAACAGCCCCAAGTCCAAACCCACTCGCATCCACAGTCACAACACATTCCTTGTTGGGATCAAAAGGTTTGAGGATACTGTCCCCAACTAACTGTAATTTAATCCACTTGAAAATTTCTTGGCAATTTTTATCCCAAACAAAAGGCACATTCTTTTTCAACATGTTAGTCAAAGGTTGAACTTTTGACGCATAGTCTTTGATAAATCTTGAGTAAAATTCACTGAGTCCAATGAAAGACTTTAAACCAGATTTGTCGACAGGTGGCGAAGCATCAACAATGGCTTTCACCAAACCAGGACGTGGTTCCACACCTTCATGTGAAACTACATGACCCAGAAACTCAATTTTTTCTTTCAAGAAAACACATTTCTCTCTCTTTAATACAATCCCTTTTTCTTGCATGATTTCCAGAACCTGATTCAAAGAAAAAAGTCATGATCCACCTTGTTCTCGCCAAAAATCAAAACATCATCCTGGAAAACAATTACTCCAGGAGTGTCTCTAAACATCTGACCCACCAACCTTTGGAAAACTGCAGCCGCTGACACAAGGCCAAATGGCATCCTGCAGTATTGAAAACTGCCAAAGGGTGAGACAAACGCAGTCAGATGTCTAGAAGATTGGCTCAACACCACCTGGTGGTAAGCGGAGGCCAAGTCCAGCTTTGTGAACCACCTTGCTCCTCTAGTAAGGGACAACAAATCTGTGATTTTTGGTAAGGGGTGTGAATCAATCCAGATGTTTTTATTGAGACTGCGCAAGTCCACACAGACGCGCAAATCCCCATTCCTTTTTCTGGCGACAACAAGGAAAGAGAATAATGTAGTATTGATGAAGACAGCACAGCAGGATAGCTTGAAGTCAAGGTTTATTCAGATTAGGAGAAGCACAGCGACAAGGGGCAGGAACAGCTATCAACTGCCAGAAGGCAACATTCTCCCACAAAGCATAGAACATACAAGAACAGAGGTTCTAACTACAGGTGCCTGGGAGGCACAACACAGTGAATACTACAGCCGAGTAGTGAGAGACACTATCCCACATCACCCAAGCTGGACACCTTCACAGATCGACGCTGGAAAGACCCTAACCAATCGGACCAACTCCAATAACCAGGCCGGAGCCAGACGACGGGCCCGGAAATCTGTCATTCAAGTGAGAGACAAGGTATACATCAAGGACAGATACCCCCGGAGCTAATTCCGGCTTCCATTTGAACATAAACCTTGGACAGTCATCTGCAGAACCGGCACCCTGGTAACAGCACGGAGAGGAACAGAAGTAGTCACTCGCAACATCTCTTTCTTCAAGAAGGTGCACGCTGGAACTCCGGAACTGCCAGCATCAGACTACCCGGAGGCCAGGGCAGGTCAACCAGTGGATGAAGAGGGCCCAGAGGGGCCAAGAATGCCCCCCACTGAGAATGAGAACATGCTAGACCAGGAAACTCTGCCACTACCGGTAACACCAGCAGGGAGTCTGCTGAGCTCTCCGGTGAGATCTCTGGAGAGTGAAGTCTCGCAAGGAATGACCTCCTCACTGCCCTCACGGGGAGAACAATCCAGGTATGGACTGAGAAGAAACCCGGCTCCGTACTCCAGGATGGCAGACTTCATGGTGTGATGATCCGGGGACTGGAATTCTAGTGACTGGTAACAGATCCAACTGATCACTTTTGTTTTGTTATGTTTGTGTATCTATTAAAGGTTAGAACGAATGTAATGTCCTCTGGCGCGGGGTAGCGGTGCAGTCTACCCGCGCTGGAGAGGTTACGTTAGCGCTGGCACGTGTCATCATGTGCCAGCTACAAAATAAAGGGTGCGTGGCCCAGCAAGTTAGTCGGAGCCACGGAGAAAGCACAGCAAGGTGTCCTGACTCATTACTTTCGCCGCAGCGCTACTGCCACGTGCGCGAGCGGCACCCACACACCCACTAGTCTTTTCCGCTCGCTCGGTTCGGGCGAGGGAGAATGTTTATTTGATTATTCTATTGTGGTTTGATGCTAGTTCTGTTCTGCTTTGCTAGCGTTTCCTGTTGTGGTGCTAGCAGCACAATTTAAGGATTGTCGCTGTGGCATTATTATTTCATTGTTAGAGCCGTGGGAGCTTTCCTGCTCCACTCGCGGCCCTTGTTTCAGGCAGGAAGTGCAGTGAGCGCATACTGCAGCAGGGGCGCGTGTCCGTCTTGTTGGTTCCTGTTGCATGTTTTATTGTGGAATCAGTGAGAATAACTCAGATGCCCTCGCTACCATGACTGCAAGTGCCCTGGAAACCCTTAAGCCATGGAGTTTGGGTCCGTATTACTTTTTCTGGGCTCCCCATTTCACCAGTCTTATGGCGGGTCCGTATTGAATGCTGACAGGCAAGTGCATTGCCTAGTTGCAGTTGCGGTGGGGAGCGCTGATCGGGGAGGGCCCAGACCTTCCGAAACCCATTGAGCTAAGGGTGGTTTGCCCCTGAGAATCCGTCCGCATTACTGCACTACTGAGTGCCCAAAATTAGTGACTCTTCCTCACGCCAAAGCAATCCCCAGCACAAGTTTAATCTTGGGGAGGTCTTATTAAAGGCTGGGGTTTTTCCTCTCACTCCATTACCTAGTGCCTGGTGCCAGCCCATTACACCTTTGTCTTCCCAAGCATGGAGGAGGAATACCATGAAGAAGAATCACTAGAAGTTATCCCCCTAAACGAGGAGTTTTACGACGCAGTAGACGCGTCAATTCACCAGGCAGTAGGAACGGCCATGGGCTCTTTTGAAAAGTGCATTATGCAAATTGCTTACGCATGCCAGGCGCAACGCAAGAGCGCCTCTGGCATGGATTTGGGCGCTTTGATCGCCTTAAAAAAGCATTCCTGGCTAGACCCGATAGAGGCTCACATTCTACTCTACCAGAGACTCCCGAGACTCCTAAGCCCCCTGTTTCCCTTGATGATGATGAGGATGAATCCGCGAGCGAGTCCGCGAATGAGGCAGGCCCATCTAGACCATGGCGCCCTGTAGAGACCCAGTCCCCTGACGCAAAAGAGGAGCACTCTGACATGTTAGTCCCCGAGGATCTAGTCCATCTCCGTACTGCAGAATGGACCCCTTCAGCCAAGGTGACAGCTTTTGTAGCAGGCCGACTGCGTAAGGCCCTTGTGAAGGAGGTCAGGGCTTGCCTCAGAGCAGAATGCCCGCGCCCTGCCCTACCGGGCAAAGTGGCTTTAACTCCTGAGGTCGATCCTAGCATGGCAACCTTTCCACAGAAGTACATCCGAGACCCCAAAAAAGGGATTGACCAATTCTGGAAATCGTGCCAGGATAAGTTACTGGACATTGCGGGCCCCCTTACTAAAGTTCTAGAACTGGCAGAGGAAGCCAAGCAGACAGGTACCCCGTTCTCTCCAGAAAAGGTGTCTAACTGGGCGCAACGCGCAATTGTTTTTCTTGGAAACGCGAATTGCGCTCTCTCTACCGAGAGGAGACGCTCCTTCCTTTTGAAAGTAGACCCTAAGTTAGGCGACCTCTCCTCATCAGAGGCAGGTGCAGTGGGGCAAGGGGGTCTCTTTGGCGACCCTTTTATAAACGAGCTCATCAAGTTTGTCGCCACTTTCACATCATTGGATAAGGCACAATCCTCAATAAAAAGGGTTTTCAACCCACTGTTTTTGTCGGGGCTGGTCGTGGTAGAGGGCGTTCGACCGAGCGCTTCTAAACCCAAGGCCCTCAGCGAGGCACCAGCAAGAAAACCCAAGACCAAGGTCGTCAGGAATTCTTTCAATCCCGTCGGGGATTCAGAGGCCGTGGGGGCAGAGGAAATGCCAGAAGTCAATCCATACCTAACTCAGGTGAGCCTTTCTCCCCTTCCGCTTCTTACAGTGGGCGGCAGGTTGGCGGGTTTCGTATACCATTGGCGCAGTATTACCTCCGACCCATGGGTGCTGAAGATGGTACAAGGTTTCCATATAGAGTTCTATGGTTCCCCGTTCAGGAGCGTCACCCTCGACCACTGGTTTTTACTCAAGATCAGGCAAACCTCATAGATCAGGAGATGGCAGACTTGTTGCAAAAAGTAGCTGTGGTCCCCACGCACCTTCTTCCCAGTGGTTTCCTCAGCAATGTCTTTCTCGTCGACAAGACAGATGCCGGCCAGGGCCCAGTCATAAAGTAGTTCAACCGATGGTTGATCTACCGTCATTTCAAAATGGAGGGTATACACCTTCTCAGAGATCTTCTACAACCAGGCGACTGGATGGCCAGATTAGACCTTAAGGACGCGTATTTGGTAGTTCCCATTTTTCCACCACACTGTCGTTTCCTACAGTTTCTGTGGAAAGACCAGGTGTTCAATTTCACCTCACTTCCCTTCGGCCTGTCCTCGGCCCCTTGGTGTTTCACCAAGATTCTGAAGCCAGTGGTGGAAAAGTTAAGGGCAGAAGGCACCCGACTTATTATATATCTGGACGACATCCTCATCTTGGAGCAATGTAATCTCCATCTCTCTCAACAATTGAAGGAGACGGTAAACCTCCTCCAAAACCTTGGCTTTATCATTAACTCCAAAAAGTCGCTTCTAACACCTTCCAAGCAGATAACCTTCCTGGGTTTTGTCATAGACTCAGTGTCTCATACCTCTTTTTTTTTTAATAAAGTTTCAAAAACCTTTATTGTGAGAAATAAAAATGTTCACAGTACAATATCATCTTTCAATTGTCATAATACCACAGCCATTATTTTTGCACTAATTATGTTGATTTTCGGTGTTCTGGCCTATCATTCCCGCCCCCTAACCCCCCCCCCCACTATTTACTACTGCATTGCTAAGTATGACAGAATTAGCCACAGACAACGTCTTGGAACTTGATGTTCAGTTCTGAAGCCATTTCAATGTCTCTTCCAGTCTTTCAGAGGGTCAGAATCTGCTTTCCGCCTCTCCCTCCTGCGACCGTTCAATGATATGTCCTTTATCTGGAACGCTTTCTTTAGGCCCACTACCCACATAACCTTCTGGACAATCTCATACCTTCCCCAAAGTTATTTACTCCTCCCCCTGGACCTCATCAATTTCAGTGTGCTGCGCTAAAAGCTAGGCCTTCAGAGGCCTCCAAATATCCTTGGGGCGGGATTTCATCGGCCATTGTTCTGCATATATGTGCAATTGTTACTGCCAAGTAGTTAGGTCATGGATCCAGTCCTTGAATTTAGGGGACCTGCCTCTCCCCCATCTGCGGGCTACCTGTCTCCTTGCAAGTAGTGCTCCCATTGCCAAGAACTTCCTGTGTACTGTCACGATGTCTCCGGTCACTCCCAATAGGGCTCTACGTGGTGACGGTTCTAACTGAACTCCTACCATATGTGTAAGGCCCACAAACACTTCCTCCCAGTAGGTGGAAACCTGTGGGCATTGCATGAAATCCGCCCCTTCCCTGCCACATCGCACACATCTGACATCTTCCCTAAGTTGGAACCTATGTAACTTAGCTGGGGAATGATAAAGCCTATGTAAAAATGTATAGTGTAGTAAACGTACCCGCTGTTGCTGGTGACAGCTTCTGTCTGAATACAGCACGCTTCCCATTGTTCGTCTGATAGGGGATTGTCAAGGTCGTTATCCCATTCCCTCCTGGCTCTCACGAGTTGAGTGGGGTGCACTTCTCACTTGTTTATACAGCAAGGATATGGTATGCATAGGGGCTTCGGTTTGCAAGATCAGGTGCAGGGGCGCAATTATGTCAGGCTCCATCGGGAATTCCGGGGTTTTGGCTCTCACACTCTGAGTCGGGTGTATATAAACGTATCCATGAATGTGGGTTCCTGCTCCCCATAGAATTGTTCTTTTGTGCGGAATTGCCCGCCCACGTATAGGTCTCCCCAGGTTCTATACTGCAATTTGTATAGCATTTTGCGGCATATCCCCTCATTTGTAACTGGCAATAGAGGGAGACGCCCCAGTGGCACTCTAGGGGAATACATCAGTGGCACCCCTCCCTCGTGTGCAAGCCACCTCCATGCGGCCACTCTGCAGTCTACTGTAGACTCTCTTTCTTGTGTGAACATGTATCCCTCTGGGGTAATCGGGGGACATATACCCATCCTCCACCGCAAAGTGGGGCATGAAAGGGGGCGGGTAGAACCAATAAACTGTGAAGTGTGCTTGTGCGCAGTAGTAGTATTGCTCAAAATTCGGGACATCATATCCCCTTTGGTGATACGGTAGCGTCAGTGTGGCCAAGCTCAACCGTGCTTGCTTTCCCCCCCCATATGAGCCGTATGAGCTGCGTCTTTAGTGTGTTGAAAAAGAATCTGCCCGGGTGGTAAGGTATTTTTATAAACAAATAGAGAAATTTCGGCAGCTTCGTCATTTTGATTAAAGATATTCGTCCTGCCATTGAGAGGGGAAACTTCATCCACTTAGATATGTTATCTGTCACCCTATCTATGGCCAGTCCATAATTTGAGAAACACAGAGGGAGCCAGGCCCTTGGGGACAGGTGGGGAGGCTGAACCTTATCTTTGAACAAACACACCAAAAGGTTGCCTCGTCACCTACATTTAAATCCACACTTGAGGAAAGTTGAACACGCTAGCTGTCGTAATCAACTGGGTATTTTTATTTATACCAAAACATTTTTTTAATTAATCAAAGTTTGTCGAAAATAGTGAATCAAAGACACACAAAAACACTTCTCTACATTACATATTTACACCAAGATTGTTGTACTTTTCTCTATACAAATATATTACAAACTGAACAAAACAATCAAACGCAAATCAAGAAATAAATCTGAAACAAACAGAACAGTTTAAACATGTGCAACATAGAACAATAAATTTTCTACAAATGTGAAGAATGAATAAAGCGCAAAGAGGTTTGAAAAAAGGGAAAGGAAAAGTAGAAAGGGAACAAAATCAATTTGTAAATCTTTTTGCCACCAGCAAGTGCTGGTATAAAGAAATAGATCGCAATGAATCCTTTCTAACTGGCCGACGCGTTTCGAATCCAGGTAGTAATTTCCTGGAATCTCATCAGGGCGCAATTAATCTGTCTGTTGGGAAAAGGAGAGGGTAGCAAATTTTAGTCTTTGTAACTATAGACTCGGTTCCCTATTATGTGACACTCAGAAATTAGAATGAACCTACCAGTTTAGGGAGGATGCAAATTCGTGAGAAAGAACACGCAGAATCTGACTGTGCAGAGTTGAACTTATCGTTGTGCATTCAAGGAGAGGGCGGGGAGGCACCTAAAAACGAATGAACCATTATAAAACTGCCACCATTTATCTGTACATAGTCGGAATGAGGATAAAGTGGAACGACATACCGTCAGCTGGTGCATTAAGAGGAGCTGACGGCTGACGCTGATTTGGCGTTGTGTTCCCTGACGGGCATCAATTGGGCTGTTGGGCGTTTGCGCTGTGGGGGCAAGGGGGACAAATAAATAAAACGTCCTTTGATGTGGCCAGTTCATACTCGGCAGGTATGCCGTGAAAACATACCTTAAATTAGCGACTACGGTGATGAGTAGCTTCGTTTTTTTTCTTTTATAGTTCACCTTGTGACTCCGGGGTTGTGGCGGCATCCGCTGTGGGAATAGCGGGATGAATTAATTAAAGTCTGAAGGATGCCGAGAGTTTGGTTAGACAAAGTAGAGAGCGCACGAACGTAGCATACCTGTGTCCACCCTAGTCCTTGTCTACGGCGTTCTGCAGTGGTTCCAAGATGGACGCTGGGTGTGTTTACCTGGATAAAGCCCTCAGGTAGAGAGCTGTGCCTTATGGGAAACGTAGTTTTGTACCCAAGAGTGTAAATAAGTGTTTTTGTGTGTCTTTGATTCACTATTTTCGACAAAATTAAAAAAATGTTTTGGTATAAATAAAAATACCCAGTTGATTACGACAGCTAGCGTGTTCAACTTTCCTCAAGTGTGGATTTAAATGTAGGTGGCGAGGCAACTTTTTGGTGTGTCAGTCCATAATTTGTGCGCATTCACTCCTCCTTGTCTCTGGTGACATATATTGCCAGATATTTAAAGTCTCCTGTCTTCCACACCAGAGGATAGTCTAGCTGGTGCTGATCAGTTTTGCTTGTCAGGGGGAAGACTGCAGACTTGGCCCAATTTACCTGTCCTTCAGATATAGCCCCAAATTTAGTGATTTCACACAGCACCGGGTTAAGATTGTCCTGAGATTTATGGATATACAGCGTCATGTCGTCCACGTGTAAGGAGATGAGCAGCTGCCTAGGTGGGTACACAAGCGTCCTGTGGTTATGGTGTTGTCTCAATTTCGCTGCCAAGGGCTCAATTGCCAGAGCAAATTAAATTGGGGAAAGCAGGCACCCCTGTCTCGTGCCCCTAGTTATGGCAAATGTGTCGGACCTAGCTCCATTTAGCAGCACCATGGCCCGTGGTCGCCTGTACAACAGTTGTATCCAGTTTAAAAAGGTGTCTGGGGACGTGGCCAAGATGGCTGCGAGGAAGGACGCTTAGATCGGGGCTCCTTCTCGCCGCCCACACAGCCGCAACTAGCTTCCACGGGAACCTGACCGACACCTCACAGCTTTGAGGAGTTCCTAACTCTGCACGCTCACACTCCGGTGGCGGAGGATTGCGGATTGCCCTGGGGACGACAGACAGTGGAGGGCGCGGCCTGCCAGCCATGCGCCGCGTTGCGGCAGCGGCCTCACATAAGGGGCGGCCCCGGCTCGAGGTCGTTGAGGCCGGCTGAAACTGCAGAGGCCTACGCCGCACGACCCGAGTGACAAGCAGGTCACACACCAACACCTCGCCAGCAGACTACGTCTCCTGCGCCTGTGAAGAAATCGCATCGGAGGTGCTCCTCCACTGCAGCACTGGGGAACGAGGGACATCGGCACACCCCCGGCGGCCGTAGACAGTTGCGGCTCTGATTAGCCCGACTACGCTGCCAGGGAACCTCACCCTCATCACGTGCTGTAGCACCAACTCACGGCTACAGGTAGCGACGGTTGCCGCATAGACTGGGAAGCGGCCGTATCCAGCGGACCCCTTGAACTGAGTCGAGGCCTGAGAACGGTAAGGGCAGACACTGCCAGAGCCGCCCGGCACCTACGACTGCGGACAGAACCTATCTGGTGGGCTGAGGCTCAGGAGTGGTCGGGGAGCGGAGGTAGCGGCGGGGTGCGGGGTGAACATCTGGTCCCTTCCCTGCTACTGCGACTCGGCCCCGGCCCACTGCGCTACGATGACCGCCTCGCCTCCCCTGCCTTTTGCGGGGGACAAGCACCGCCAAAGTTAGAGTGACTCCAGACTGGTCCTCCGGTGGGGAGGGGCGGGCGCCTTATCGGCCTACCCCCAATATAGCAGTGTTGCCCCTGGGCCCCTTGGACTTCACAGCCGCCATAGACTTTACCACGCTCACATAGTGCCGGAGTGACAGTGGCCAACGGACTCTCACCAGTGGGGGGGAGAGAGGGAGTAGCATCGGAGGATTATGCTCTGAGTGCCGTTTTAGCGAGGCCAGCCTCAACTGGCCAGCAGCGGACATCTACCCCCTTGAAGGTAGCAACGGCCCCTGGGAGCGGCGGGGTGTTTTGGCTGCGCAGATTGTAAAGGTATGCGTAGTAAAACCTGCGTTGTAACAGCATGCGTTGTAAAAGCATGCGTTATAATGTCATACATCCCCACTATGACAACCTCCTGGCTCCTCCGGGACGGCGGACATTACCTATGGACCTTGTTTGTGCTCCTAGTTTCCCCATTCCTTGTTGTATCTGGGACTTTGCCTGGGGCATGCCCTGCACAGAGGTTTTGTTTTGTTTATGGGATCCCTAGTCCACCTTTTTTAGTTGTTTGCTGGGTTTTCTAGCCCCCTGAGGCGTCATCTGCCCCCGCTGCTGACACTCCTCTCCCCCTACTGCCGCAGGGCAATTCGCACTTAGATCAAACCCCATTCTCTGATATCAGTAGGCCCACTTAGAATCCTTACGCTTAACGTAAAGGGCCTGAACAACCCTATTAAACACAGAGCGATCCTCAATTATCTTGAACAGTCCAAAGCCGATATATGCCTCCTTCTCTCCAAAAACCATTTTAGACTAAAATCCCGAGCCTTTCCCATTCAATTCTTTTCCTCTAAGACGTCCAAGTCAGCCGGGGTCGCTATACTAGTCTCCAGATCCTTTAAAGGCAGGGTACTCCAAAAGGAAGTGGAAATTAAAGGACACCTGCTTATCTACCAATTTTCCATGGGTGGGATTACCTTCGTAGTGGGTTCCATATATGCGCCCAATGATGACCATGTCAAATTTCTTCTCCTAGCCCTTCGAGACGCCGCTGCCATGGCGGATCGCCATTTGCTGCTGGGAGGGGACCTTAATATTGTTTTTGACAACGACATGGACAGGTCCTGCCAGAGGACACATCAGTCAGGAGTACTCACTTCTACAGGGCGGGCCTGCCTCCATGATCTTGGGCTAAATGACCTCTGGCGCTTGCTCCACCCTTGCACCCGCAGCTCCACCTTCTACTCTGGAGCTCACAAAACGTACGCGCGACTAGACTACTTTCTCTGCTCTTCCTCCCCTCAGGCCATTGTGCGCAGTGCTGAAATCCTGACTGCCTCCCTTTCTGACCACTCCCCCATCCTGGCTACCTTCCTCCTGCCGGCTTCGGAGAGACCCCTTAAGAATTGGCACCTGTGCGATACACTATTCCATCGCACCTCGGTGCTGGAACAGATCCAGAAAGTTATTGAGGGCTACCTTACCCTCAACGCTAACCCTGACACCTCGCTAGCTACACAATGGGGAGCATTAAAAGCGGTCCTCAGAGGGGAACTCATTGCCATTTCCGCTGCGGATAACAAAGAAAGGGAGCATAAGAGAGCGTAGCTTACCCAGAGAGTGGCGGAGTTGGAGCAAATGCACCAACGCACTGGGGCATCCCGTGCATGGCTGCAGCTTTGCACCGAACGCAAACACCGTGCGGCCCTAGACCAGGACAAGGCCGAATATGCAGCGCTTAGGCTTCGCCATTCCTACTACACCAGCGGGGACAGATCTGGCCACCTTCTGGCCAACAAATTGCGGTAGGCTAGGCAACGGCAGGGAGTCCACACAATCCTCACACCACAGGGAGTGCCCGTCTCTGACGATGCGGCAATTGCAGAAACGTTCTGAGACTTCTATGCTGCTCTCTACACCGGAGATCCCCTGAACGCTCAAGCCAGCGCTGACTATATAGCTAAGGCCCACCTGCCCACACTCACACAAGCCCAAGCCGATTTTCTTGATAGGCCGATACAGATAGAAGAGGTTATTTTCGCCATTTCGCGCCTTAAACTGGAAAAATCACCTGGCCCAGACGGGTATACTGCGGCCTTTTACAAGGCTTTTTGTAGCCAATTAGCCCCCATTTTGACGGCGCTGTTTAATACCTTTGAATGCGCGGGAGCCATTCCTGGGGAGATGTTGGAGGCAGCTATAGTAGTCATCCCCAAAACGGGGAAAGATAGAATGAGCTGCGGTGCCTACAGGCCTATTTCATTGTATACCTGCATCATTGCGACCAGATTGGCTCCATATATGGCCCAATTGGTTGAACCGGACCAAGCGGGCTTCATTCCGCAAAGACAAACTAGCGATAACACAAAGGGCATCTTACATCTGCTGGAGCGGGCCTCTCGCACACATGGGGAGTATATGCTCTTAGCCATAGACGCGGAGAAGACCTTTGATAGGGTACACTGCCTTATCTAGAAATGGTCCTGATCGCTGCGGTGAGAAATTACGGTCCCGTATCTTGAACTGCTACCGCTCCCCTTGGGCAACTGTCCGGGTTAATGGCCACACTTCCTCTAGGTTCCCTATTGAGAGAGGCACCAGACAGGGATGCCCCCTGTCCCCCCTCCTCTTCACCCTATATATGGAACGCCTTGCCTTAGATTCTGGCAACATCCCCTTATATCCAGGATCAAATTTGGGGGAGATGTTCACACTGTTAGCCTCTATGCTGACGATATTCTTCTTTCTCTCTCTGACCCAATCACATCTATGAGCGCCCTTTTTGTTGAATTGGATTACTTTGCATTGGGGTCTGGTTTTAGGATCAAATGGATAAGTCCACTGCCCTTAATGTCTCTCTCTCACCGCCCACCCTCGCCTATTTGAGGGAGGAACACCCGTTGGTTTGGGCCTCCAGTGCAGTCCCTTACGTGGGAATCCATCTACCTCCCACACGCCCTGCTACTGTGGAGATTAATTATTCTAGCCTCTGCACGTGCATCCGTGCGGCACTCAATAGATGGAAAACCTGCACAATGTCCTGGCTAGGTCGAATTGCGGCTGTTAAAATGACAATCCTCCCTCAACTCCTATATCTCTTTCAGACCCTTCCCCTTCGGCCACCCCGAGGTTGAATCCAGCAAACGCAGGCAGACCTCTCGCGCTTCATATGGCATGGGCGTCAGCCGCATTTCCGACATCAAATTGCAACATTGCCACCTGAGCATGGAGGGGTGGGAGTCCCCGACATGCAGCTTTATTTCCACGCTACGCAACTTAGATTTCCTTCCCCTTATTTTCTTCCCATATTTCCCCTTTTTGATTGTTACGGTGGACGAGGGTGGGAGGGGGGTGGAGTGGGAAGGGGTTTTTCTTTTCCTTTTTTTCTTCCTTTTTGGTGTATGTTCTTGTTTTCTTTTCCGTATGAGGACCCGCTTCATGCCTTTACCTTTGGTAATACTGATCTCTGTGACCCTGTGGTCTCATATGCACAGTTTTTACGGAGCCAAGAGCCTTGTTTCTTTGCATTGTCTGCCTTCAAATTAACCAATAAAAATATTTAAACCATAAAAAGGTGTCTGGCATGCCCATGTGCCTCAGAGTCCCCATCAGGTAGTACCATTCTACTGAGTCGAACGCTTTGGTGGCGTCAAAAAAGACGGCCACCGCGGTGCTATTCGGGTCAATATCTTGCAGCACCGCCAGGAGAGTCCTTAGCTTGTGGGACGTGGCTCAATTCGGGACGAATCCCACCTGATCAGGCAACACCATTCATTCTAATAGGAGATTAAGTCATGTTGCCAGTACTTTCGCTAAGATTTTAGTGTCGCAGTTCAGGAGCGAAAGGGGGCGATATGACTCACAACTGGTGGAGGATTTACCGGGTTTTAATAAAGATACTATTTGGGCTTCCCTCATGACTGTCGGTAGGCTCCCCTCCTCCAGCGCCTCAAAAAACACTGCTTTCAGGATAGGTGCAAGGATTGTCACACAGGTTTTGTAAAATTCAACCGGCAGTCCATCGGACTCCGGCGCTTTCCCTGACTGCATGCGCATGATTGCCTCCGTGATCTCGTCCTTCTCCAATTCTAGATTTACGAGTTTGCGCTGGGTGTCCCCAGCCACGCCAATGATGCGTCATAGAAATAGCCCTGAAGTCCAGAGGGGGGCCTTCTCTGTGAGGTATAGAGCTTTGTATAATACACTACAAAGGTATTCATCTGTTCTGGGAGGTTCCTGTGTGTCTGTCCCTGCTCATCGTGTATTTCTGCTATGTAGTTAGCAAATTTAGTAGGGCGCACTGCATTTGCCAAGGCTTTCCCCGGACGATCCCCCTCCCCATAGATCCGTGCCATGTAAGGTTTCCCTCTAAATCTTCATTCCCAGTCTGCCTCCTGGTCGCTCCTCCTGCCGCACAGTCCCCGTGTGCCAGGGCCTCCCTCTGCCTGCCGCCTTCCTGCCAGGTCCTCCCGCTGCCTACCTGCCTGGTCCCCCTGCTGCCTGGCTCCAGCCCCAGGCCAGCCTCGCACGTTCCCGTGTGCTTGGCCCCCCTGCTGCCGGCTGCCGGCTGCCTGACCCCGACTCTGCCATAGCACGGTCCCCGGGGGCCAGGTCACCCTACTGCCGGGCCCGACCCCTGCCCCTGCCCCCTGCCTGCCGCCTGCTAGGGTCAGCCCTCAGGCCTCCCCCCTCGCCGCACTGCCGCTTTCCCGCCGTTTTTTGCTTCCCGCCGATCCTACCCCCCCACCCCTCCTCCCCCCGCCGCTCACTTCCCCCCCTCCCCGCCGCTGCCCCCCTGCGGCCCGCCCCCTCTTCCCTCTGCTCGCCCCTGATTTGCCTCCCCGCTCCCGCCTCCCAGCTGCCCCTCCCTCGCTCCACCCCCCCACTATGCCATTTATGGCGGAGTCCACGCATACGCGCAGCGTGCACGCACAGCGGGCGCGCCCTAAGCGCGCCGAAGGTGCACCAAAGGTAAGCCCGTCTGCGCCCGTCCGCACCTGGACCGCGCCCAGTGCCAGGACCCCTGGCCCCCGCAGACCCCAGCCCGCCCGCCGGACGTACGACGCCGCCACCCTCAACGCCCTCAACGCCGGCCGAGTCCCGGGCTGCTACCGAGCCACCCCGAGACGCACCCACGGACCCTTCTGCTGCAACTCCTGCAAGTTCACCTGCTTCCGGACCTGCACTACTCCAGCACCAACCAAGACCAAGACGAGCAACAGCAGCAGCCACCTGAAATGCATCCTGCTCAACACCCGCTCCGCCCACAGGCACGCCATCAAGATCTGGAACCTACTCGACATCATAGCCCCAGACGTCGCCTTCTTCACGGAAACCTGGATGAACGCCTCCTCAGCGCCCGACATCGCCATCGCCATCCCAGACGGCTACAAGATAATCCAAAGGGACCTCATCAACCACACCGGAGGAGGCATCGCCATCGTCCACAGGAACACCATCCGCATCACGACCAACACCGACGACACCCTCGCAACCGCCGAGCACCTGCACTTTCAGGTCCACATCAACCCCAAGACCACCCTCAGAGGCACCCTCATCTACAGACCCCCGGGACAACGCACACAAATCAGCGAAGACATCGCCGACTTCATCAGCCCGCACGCCCTCTGCTCCGCTGACTACATCCTCCTAGGGGACCTCAACTTCCACCTGGAGAACAACAACGACCGCAACACCACCACCCTGCTGGACAACCTCGCCAACCTGGGACTCAAGCAGCTGGTGACCACCCCCACCCACTACGCCGGACACACACTCGACCCCGTCTTCTCATCCAGCAAGGACATCGCCTTTAGCCACGCCACCGGACTCCACTGGACGGACCACAGCTGCGTCCACTTCAGCTTCGGAAGGACCACGATCCACCACCACCAGCAACAGGTTGCACGCAGGAGCTGGAACAAGATCACAGCTGACCAGCTCGCGACCTCCCTGAGCATGAACTCTCCCACCAGCACAACGAACCCTAGCCAGGCGGCCACCAACCTCACGAAGTGGATCAGCGACTGCGCAGACGAGCTCGCCCCCCTGAGGACCCCGCCTAGCAGACCCGGTAGCAAGAAAGCCCCATGGTTCACCGACGAACTCAAGAGCTCCAAGAAGAACTGCCGAGCCCTCGAGAGAATCTGGCGCAGAGACCCAACACCGGACAACATGACTACCCTCAAGCTCGCCACCCGAAAACACCACCAACTCATCCACGCCACCAAGAAAACTGCATTCAAGGAACGACTGGACAACAACGCACACAACAGCAAGGAACTCTTCAACATCGTCAAAGAGCTCTCCAACCCCAACGCCGGAAACAACGACATCACCCCTTCGCAAGACCTCTGCAACTCCCTCGCCTCCTACTTCCACAACAAGATCGCGGACATACACAACAGCTTCAGCACTCAACCGACGAACGCCACGACCGAACCACTGCCCCCCACCACCACCCTCCACGCCTGGACTCCGATCAGCACCGAAGACACCGTCCGCACGATGAACTCCATCCACTCCGGATCTCCGACCGACCCCTGCCCCCACCACGTCTTCAACAAGGCCGACGCGGTCATCGCACCCCACCTGCGGGACATCATCAACACCTCCTTCAACACCGCTACCTTCCCGGAGAGCTGGAAGCACGCCAAACTCAGCGCCCTACTCAAGAAGCCATCGGCCGACCCCACCGACCTCAAGAACTACCGCCCCATCTCGCTGCTCCCGTTTCCTGCAAAAGTCATCAAGAAGACCGTCAACAAGCAGCTGGCCGCCTTCCTCGAGACGAACGGATCCCTCGACCCCTCGCAGTCTGGATTCCGGGCCAACCACAGCACCGAGACCGCCCTGATCGCAGCCACCGATGACAACCGAGCGCTGCTCGACAACGGAGAAACAGCGGCCCTCATCCTCCTCGACCTCTCCGTGGCCTTCAACACTGTCTGCCACCGTACCCTAGTACAACGCCTCAGCAACGTCGGAGTCCAGGAGAAGGCACTGGAGTGGATCATCTCCTTCCTCGCCGGAAGGACACAGAGAGTCCGCCTCCCTCCGTTCAGATCTGAAGCCACCAAAGTCATCTGCGGCGTTCCTCAAGGGTCCTCGCTCAGTCCAACCCTCTTCAACGTCTACATGAGCCCCCTCGCAGACATCGCACGCCAGCACAACCTCAACATCATCTCCTACGCCGACGACACCCAGCTGATCCTCTCCCTTACCAACGACCCCATCACCGCCAGAGCCAACCTTCACGAAGGGATGAAAGAGGTAGCCGAATGGATGAAGAACAGCCGCCTGAAACTGAACTCGGACAAGACGGAAGTCCTCATCCTGGGATCCTCACCCGCCGCTTGGGACGACTCCTGGTGGCCCCCCGCCCTAGGCAGCGCACCCAAACCAAAAGACCACGCACGCAACCTGGGCTTCACCCTGGACTCCTCCCTCTCCATGACCAGACAAGTTAACACCGTCTCCTCGTCGTGCTTCAACATCCTGCGCATGCTACGTAAGATCTTCCGGTGGATCCCCACCGAGACCAGGAAGATGGTCACCCAGGCCCTCGTCATCAGCCGTCTGGACTACGGCAACTCCCTCTACGCCGGAACCACCGCCAAACTCCAGAAGAGACTCCAGCGGATCCAGAACGCCTCAGCACGACTCATCCTGGACATCCCCCGTCGCAGCCACATCTCCGGACACCTGAGAGACCTGCACTGGCTCCCGGTCAACAAGAGAATCACCTTCCGTCTCCTCGCCCACGCACACAAAGCCCTACACAACCAAGGCCCAGGATACCTCAACAGCCGCCTCAACTTCTACGCACCCAAACGCCAGCTTCGATCGACCAGCCACGACCTCGCCGCCGTCCCCCGCATCCGAAGAGCCACCACAGGGGGACGGTCCTTCTCCTACCTCGCCGCCAAGACATGGAACTCCCTCCCCACCCACCTCCGCCTGACCCAGGACCACCTCACCTTCAGGAAGCAACTCAAGACCTGGCTGTTCGAGCAGTAGCGGACCCCCCTCCCCCAGCGCCTTGAGACCCTCTGGGTGAGTAGTGCGCTATATATATGCGATGATTGATTGATTGATTGCCAGTTCTTCATATTCCTTCATTTTGTCCCTCAGTCTGGCCCTCTTAGCTCCCGTTTCCACTCCACCTGCTATGTCTCTTTCAAGTACAGCCTGCGTAAATCCCTGCATTGATCCTTAAGGATTCCCCCCTCCCTTTAGATATGCACCACCCGAGCGTTTAACCTTAAATGTTTCCCATACTGTTGTTAAACTTGATAATGAGTCTATATTCCTCGCAAAGAAGTCCTGGATTTCGTGCTCTATTTCCGCCTTTTGTAGGTGCAGAGGGTTAAGCCGCCAATTAGTGTAGGGGGCCTTATCTATTGGAGTTCGTAAGGTCACTAGAACAGGGGAGTGGTCCGAAAATGTGCGGGCAAGGTGGGTCACCCTCTCAAGCCAGTGCGCCATGCCGACTGTCACTAGCAGATAGTCCAACCTGGCCCATGTCTTATGCATTGCAGAATAGTGTGTCCCTTCCTTCTGTGTGGGATGCTTGTACCTCCATGCGTCCAGTAGGTAATTAGAGTCTATTGTGTCATGAAGAGTTCGCTGCGCACTGGTATAGTGCACAGCAGAGGCGTGGGATCGATCGTATTGTGGGTTCCCTACTGTATTAAAATCCCCTCCCCATATGACATATGTAGAGCCTATCGTCTGGATTTTACCCCACAACAGGAGGAATGTGTGTGTATCGTCCGTGTTGGGTCCAAAGTAGTTTGCAATGGTTACATCGCATGAGTTTAGCCTTCCCCAAAGCAGGCACTATCTCCCATTGACATCCATTTCTATCCCGCCCAGTACAAACTGCAGCCCGCGTCTAATAAGAATGGCTACCCCTCTGGAATATCCAGAGTAGGACGCAAAGCATCTATGGGATGCCCACTTAGTTGTAAATTGGGGTGCGCTGCTAGGGTGTGAGTTTCCTGCAGCAGGGCCACCTTGACATGATGTCGATCAAGATATCCTAGTATCAGTTTCCTTTTTCACGGGTTATTCAATCCCCTCACGTTCCAAGATATAACATTTAGCTCATTCCCATTACCTGTGGTGTCTGCCATTCCGTTTAGTTTTGTAGTTTCTACACAAATGTGTGACATTTCCGCTTCTCAACTGTGTTCTGTGTGGCATTTTCCCATCTATATCCGCTCCCACTCCGGCTCCCCCAACATGCCGAGCAGTTACTCACTCCCACACACCAACTCTGTGATCAAACAGCCCCATCCTTACACCCAAAGGTAAAAACAATTAAAGGGGTTCGCCCTCGTGCTGGTGTCACTAGGGGCTCACACCATGCCCACTCAACCTCCCTATTTCACCCACCTGCTGCACCACTTATTTAAGCGGGTTGCATCAGCGGGACGGAGGTGAGTGCCCGGGCAGAAATGTTAACACATCTATGAACAAACATAATACATCACCAACTCAGAGAAGTTCTCAGGAAATCACTATGCTATGTCAGTCCTGTGTTCAGTATTTAGTATAATGTCCTCATCCTGGGTCCGACAAGGGTGAATGTGATCTGGATCTCCTGCGTGAAGCCGTCTCCTGGGCCGTAGCACGGGGTGTCTGCCGGAGGTAATCTTCCACCTGTTGAGGAGTAGTAAAGAAATGTTGCTTTCCAAGATGGTTGATCTTTAGTTTCGTAGGGTACATCATGGCATACGATATGTCCTGTGCTTGAAGCTTCTTCTTCACTGCTGTGAACTAATGGCGGGCCTCTTGTACCGCTTGTGTAAAATCGGGGTAAAAGGCCAGGGTGGTATTTTTGTACCTCACTTGTTTTTTTCTCCCGGGCTAGACGGAGAGCTGTGTCTCTGTCGCATTAATTTAAAAAACGTCCAATCACTGGGCCAGGTGCGCTCCTGGAGGCAGGCGCGCTGCCAGCGATCTGTGAGCACGCTCCACCGTCATATGCGCCGAGAAGGAGTCCTTGCCAAAGAGTTCTGTTACTAGGTTTTCCATGAAGTCCTCCATTCGCTCTGTATTAGTCGATTCGGCCAGTCCCAAAACTCGAAAGTTATTTCTTCTTGAGCGAGCCTCCAACTCCTCATTTTTATCTGCAATTACTTTGAGCCATTTGTAGCACATGTTCTTTATTAGCCACCGCCCCATCTTCCAGCTCCGATACCCTGTGTTCTGCCTCCTTAGTCCGCTGATCATGCTGGTCAAGCTTGGTTACCACTGCATCCAGTCTGGTGTTCATGGCGTCAATCTTTGCGTCAGTGATGTGAGGCTCTGCTTCATGCCCACCAATAGTGCCTTCCAGTCAGTGCTTAATTTGTAAAAAATGAAGTGCAGGTGCTCAAATGTTTGGGGGGAGGACACACCCACATACCTGGCCCGCCCACTTCTGTTATTGGCCCTACCCTCTTCCTTTATTGGCTCTTCCCACATCCACAAGTCTAACACCTCAGAGCCACCACTTCACTTCTCGAGTTCCACAAGAAGCTAAAGACCTGGCTCTTTACATAAGCACCTCAGAAAGGAAGAAACACAAAGCAAGACAGAAAGGTCAGATCAGGAAAGGGTGCAAAAGGTAACAGCACGAGATATGCAAGTATGTACTTTTGTGCATACACCAGATATCCTTGCTCTCAATGCAGTCCATTAACACTTTAAACACACTTTTACCCAGTGGTACCCTGCAGCACAAGGGAGATCCCCACCCAGTGACTTACTTTACCACACAGACATTTGCCACACGTCAGTCTCTTTACCACACGTACAAAACTGAATCCTTCCACTGGGAACTTTATCACACTGGCATTTGTCAGGTTTTTCTACATATGTGTCTTTCCACGATACCTTTACCAGAAGAATTAATCACAGTTCTTGGCCCTGTGGGTCTTTGATCATACACACCATGTAACATTCATAAAGCTTCTTTTAGATAGAAACACGACCTCATATATTCAAAACAGGAAATGGTCACAGAGATTATTTACAATACTTTTTGTCAGCTGCTGTACTACAATATTGAAAACACACTTCACTATCCCTGAATATTTGATGAAAACACATTTATAATTTGGAGAGTACACATGTGCATTGTAAGTGACATGGCCAAGGAGGGCATGAAAGAGCTGAAACTGGATCAAACTCAAACCTGTTCTGAACAGTATCCGACAAAATACGTTTGGCCTAGGGATAACAAAATCGTTCCTTGCTCAAACTACGTCTCAAAGGAAGCAGCGTAAATCCACGACTGCATTAAGCTGGCAGGAAGGCAACTGTGTTAACAATTAGCACTCAGAAAACAAATGGCTGACAGTCCAGGAGCAATACTTCCTATTCAACATTATCACCATGACGTGGTAAAATGAAAGCGGATAAAATTATGTGTTAAGGTTGAATTTTGTGCATATATATTACATCACTCACGTATCCTATTTGAGATGGGATCCGTCCTCCAGTAACTAACTGTCCGCACTTCTGGCGGCTGCCGCAAACAGGGTCACTGACTCTTTCACCGTCGGCTGCGTTAATAACTGAATTCGGTAGGGCGCAGCACAGCTGACAGCACGCTGCGGCCCGGGCCGGTGCCATAGCTGCCAAGGTTTCAGATTGCTATGTGTGACATTTCATAATTTCTGTGTAATTATGAGTGACATTTCCACATATATGAGTGATACTTTTTTGCGAGCGAAATAAAGTAATGAAGAGGAGGGAAACACATAATATCAAAAATTATGGAAATGTTACACATAACAATCTGAGCTCTTGGCAGCTATGCTGTGTCCAGATGCCTTACCTTCTGGTCTCGTCCGTTTTCTGAGGCTTTGAGTGCCAGTCACTCCCCATATAAACAAGCTCTGGGGTTAGGATAAATGACGAACACCCAGGGCAAGCCTAGTGAGCAATATAAACATCACCCTGTGGTCAGAGAAAACTCTGAAACTGACTGCACAATACATAGCAGGCCCCGCGGGAGCTCGCGAAAAAAGGCTGCAGAGCTGACTTTGCAATATATGCCCGACCGACTTCTCAGACCGCCAGCCCTATGTAGACATGCGCAGATGAGATAGTGTTGTACACAGAGTTCCTACGAACATGAATTAATGTGACTTCATTTACAGCAGGAAAGTCTCGAAAGAAAATATAACAGGTTGGTGAGAGACTGGCCATTGAATCTCCTAGGCTTGTCATACACTCGCGTAATAAATAGGCCACACACGAAACTGTAGAAGGCAAAATGCTGTGAATATGTTTCTCGTAGTAGGTGTACGTATGTGACCGTGTGTGTGTGTGTTGGGCGTGTTTCATGCTTTCGGTGCGTCTGAAAATGTGATTGTGTGTGTTTGTTCGTTTTAACAGCGTGTTAGTAAAACTGTGTGTTTGGCAGCTTTTCTGTGTGTTTTTGGAGGTGTGTAGTGTGTATAGTTGTTATGAATTAGTGTGTAGGTGAGCGAAAGAGCAAATGTTCATGGCAAACCTGTATTTGTGTGATTTCCTCATTGATAGTCCGTTCAAATTGTCCTGCCAGCAGCTGCAGTGGGATGCTGCGAGCGCCATGGATTGGTTTGTGGGCGCGCAAATTCAACCTCCTTCCTCCTACACTGGCACGCCACACAGGATGTGACGTCCCCAGCGCGCCGACGTGTAACACAGCCTGACTGGGCCCGGTGACGTCAGGCTGACAACGATCTTGCCCATTAGATATTCTGAGCCGGAAAGAAGAGCAATCTCTAATAATAAACAATCTCCGCCGGAGCGGCTGATTTCACCATGTGTGGACTGGCAGAGCAGGCGCTAGCAAATTGTGCCCGGATGTGGTCGGCCGCTCTCAGTCTCTAGACATCCACGGCAGACATGCAGCCTACGCAGAACAGGTAAGTACATTTATTTAGAATCATTTCTAGGTTCATCGCATACCAGAGCATATTTCAATAGCCCCGGCCCTGTCAAATAAGTGCCGGTGCTAAGCACCGGAAAGCACCGGCACAAATTAAGCACTGCTTCCAGTCCTCTTCCTGCTGTTCTGTTGAGTCTGATTCCGCCTGGTCCATTGAATTTGAGCGGGACGTCCTGCGTGGGTCAAAATATAGCTTTGCCTGTTTGGCATCTGTCCTCCACATGTTGCCCAACTTTCGTGCTTTATATGCCCCTCGTGTAGGTTTCTTGCCACTTCTCTTGCAGCTGCTTCCTGTTCGGTGCCCCTCCCGATTATTGCCTCCTTTTATTATTGTCCACTCTCCGTTCACTCTGCGTGAGGTGTTTGAGCGTGGCGCTGCCGTGTGGTCCCACCCTCACAAAATGGCTGCCTGGAAGCGTGTGTCTCACGTGTCACTCTTGGCATCTGAGTATGCTTGACCGTCTCACTTTCTCTTTTAGGTTCAGTGCATGCAGCTTGCCAAAGTCGGGTACTGGCCTCTGTTACGGGGGTACGCTCTTGCTAGGGTCTGACACAGTTAGAGAGTCCTCCGTTTTGTGTAGCAGCGCGTTTTGCCCAAGATGGCGGCTTTGCTCCTCTGCCGCGGTGCCAGCCCCAGGATAGGCAATGATGTCCACTCGCTATGGTGCACTATGCACTGTATCTCCTCAGGCCATGCATAGATTTGCCAATGTCCGCGACCCCTCTACCGCTCGATCTCTCCGCCGGCACTTGTCCTTCGCTCTCAGGCCCTAAGCGTCAGTAGCTGTGTATTGCGGTGCACGTCCTCCGGTATTGCTCTCCCTTTTACTGTGAGGCGCGTAAAGGGTCTGTGTTTCAGCGGCCTCAGGGTCCCTCCAACAGTGCCGCAGCTATCTTCAGGCTTTCCGCTTCAGCACTCACAGCGCCACGGGCCGTTGTCTCCCAGCCTCACCTTCCACTGATGGGCTCAGTCAGCACCGACCTTTCCTGTTTCCCACAGCGAGCGTAGCGCTCGAGGTCGTCGCCTCTGTTTCCCGCTCAGTAATGTCCCGACCTGCTACTCCAGAATGGCTCGTCGCTGCAGCGAAAGAGTGCTATCGCCGCAGTCAGTATACTTTCCGTTCTCCTTTGGTGCACATATGGGGTTTTATATGCAATGCAGGATGAGGATGAAGTTTATCTTTCCGCCAGGTCTGGCGGGAGCCTCACTGGTGCGTGGCCATCTTGGTCATGCACCACCTAGCACCACCCTTGGTGTCTTATACCTTGAGCATTCCTGCAAGGAAGCTGACCAAGATCCGCAGGGAATTAAAATGCGTCTTAGCTCACTCCTCGACCTTACTTCGACCAATCACCCGTTTGGTGGGCCTTCTCACCTCCTTGATTCAGGCAATTTACCCAGGCCCCCTCCATTACAGAGCGTTACAATGACTGAAAGCTTTTCACGTCCGCAGGGGCCTTCAGTACTCCGATCAAGTGCCACTGGTGGAGGAAGTGCGCATGGAAATGAGAAGGTGGCTGGACCATATGGATGCAGAGCCATATTCGGTTGCGAACCAGACTTAGTGATAGAGTACGATGCCAGCAAATCAGGCTGGGGGGCTCGGTGCGGGGACTCCTTTACCGGAGGAAAGTGGTCGGAAGACGAAAGTAAACTATACATCAATTGCCTGGAATTAATGGCGGGGTCTTTCGCGATTCAATGCTGGACAAAAGAGAAAGCATCTTGTAGCGTACTTTTGAAAATGGACAATGTATCGGCAGTCCGATATATCAACCATCTCGGGGAACAAAATCCAAGGCCTTGGCGGATTTAGCCAAGGAATTTTGGGCGTTCTGCCTATCCCACAATGTCTTGGTGACAGCGAAATATCTTCCAGGAGCTTTAAACGTGATAGTGGATTGGTGCTCCAGGAGTTGGATGGACATGAGCCTTTGGCAGCTGCAACCATCGTTTTTTCAGAAATTCCACGATCTGTGGGGCCCGGTCTCTGTGGATCTCTGTGTCCCGATTGGACCATCAGCTCACGAGGTTTTACAGTTGGAAACCGGATCCTCTGGCGACTGCCACGGACGCTTTCCTCCAAGATTGGTCCAAGGGAACAGGGTACGCCTTTCCCCCGTTCGCCATGATAATGAGGCTCATGACTCAGGTTTGCCGGCAGCAGATAAGGGTGATGCTGATCACCCCTTATTTGAAGTCTCACGTATGGTTTCCAGCTCTTCTGGAACTTTCCTGGGATTCTCCAATCCTTCCACCCCAAGATCCTTTCCTTCTGAGATATCCCCAGGGGGCTCCACCCCCTCTTCTCCAGCAAGACTGCATGCCCTTAGTAGCTTGGCAGATTTCGGGCATCGCTTGAGAGTCCCAGGCCTATTGTCAGAGGCTCAAACATTACTGGGAGCAGCCTGGGCCGCCAGCACTAATAAGCGCTACAAATCAGCATGGACCAGATGGATGGGTTGGTGTCTTCGGAACAACCAGGATCCCATGGGGTGCGAAGTGGTAGCTATTTTGAATTGCTTGGCCTCTCTGGCAACACAGGGGTTGGCGTACTGAACTATTAACTCATATAGATCAGCGACCTCAGCGGGTTATCTCCCAGTTGCGAGAGCCCCCGTTGGCAAACACCCGTTGGTCTGCAAGTTATTGCGAGGGATTTGTCTATCTCTCCCTCCGGAGCCTCGATACTATTCCTTATGGGACGTTAATAGGGTGTTGCATCTGTTCCTATCTTGACAACCCAACAAGTACCTATTTCACAAGGAGCTTTCAGCCAAATTGGCTATGCTTTTATGCTTAGTTTCCTACCGTAGAGTCTCGGATGTCCGAGCACTGGACATTTCTGGGAGAGTTTTTACTCCAGCAGGAGTTACCTTCCATATTAGGCGCAGAACGAAGTCAGACTCCCGAGTTGGCTTCTACCCAGCATTCGATAAGTCCCTGAAGCTATGTGGGGTTCAATGCCTTAAAGAATACGAAAGTATGACAGAAGAAATTTGCCCCCCAGGGGAGCGTCAGTTGATAATTTCCTTGAGAAAGCCCTTCGCCACCAACCATAGCCCGTTGGATCAGACAGGTGATGCAAGAAGTAGGTATTAGTACTTCGCAGTTTGGAGCCCATTCAGTGAGAGGAGCAAAGGCTTCTAAAGCTTTTTCACTAGACATTTTAAACGCAGCAGAATGGTCTTCGGACTCCATGTTTAAAAGATTCGATTTAAAACCAGTAATGAATATGGCATAGTCAGTGGTGGATAAGCTTTGAATGAGCATAATCCTCGCCTCCGGTCCGGACAAGGAATGAAAAATTTGGTATTAGTAATCGTGACAGAAAGTTTCAATTCTTTGAAGGACGCGGAGATGAGGATTATTCCCAGCCGGGCCTCAAGGAGACCTGTACCCATCCGTCTTCAACTGCGTATGGGATAAGTATTTTTGTTGTACTACCTTTCCGATGTACAATGTTTATAGTTAATGTTTGCTTGATTCTTCAATGTTATGAGTACTTAAGGCAGCCTTTTCTTGTTTAAAAATTTTGGAGAATGGTTTCATTGGTTCTACGTTTTGTTTTCCCCTAGGCTCAGAAGATTCTAAGACGGACTAACAAGTCTCGAGGTTTCAACTTCGCAGTCAAGAAAGAGGAATAGTGTTGGCAGCATCACAACCTTATGACACATGGAGCATGCTGATTAGAGGACTGTGCACATCCCCTGAACTACAGTATTGATGGGACTTGAAGTTTTTTGAGTGTTAAAGTTGAAGTTGCTGAAATGGAAAATAAATTAAAGATCAGCATAATCCTCGACTCCACGTCCTTAATAGAATTGAAACTTTCCGTCATGATTACTAGGAAATTTTTCATTATGCTAAATCAGTTAGTTTGTTGTGGCACAATGTCACAAATGCTCATGGTAGTGCCTGTGGGCTTGAACAGAAACATGGAAATAAGCATCCTCCTGGATCCAGGACAGATAGAACACAGGCCAATGTGAGCATCTTCAACTTTTCCTTGAAAGGGGTAGGTCAAAGATTTTAGCTAGGACTGAGACATTCCCTCTTTTTCAGTATACAGAAATAATGGGAATAGCGTCCAAGTGCGAACTCTGAGACAGACTTCTTTTTTGCTCCTTTGTCCAAAGAATCCTAAACTTCCTGCAGCAAAACTGACCAATGGTCCTGCGAAAGATGCTCTGATGAGAGTGGAAGAGGCAGTGGGACGGAAAGACAATAGCAAGGCGTTGCCTTTCTGGACAATTTACAGGACCCACCTGTCTAATGCTATGGCTTGTCACCCCTGCAGAAAATGACTGATTGATCTTTGCATGCGGTCGTCATATGCTGCTAAGGGCAAACTAAAGCAGCTTGGAGGCTGCTGCCGGAGGGATGGAGGACTGGGAGATTCGCTATCCTTGTGGACCTAAGTGTTGTTTTTGGATCCCCTTGACAGCTCTGGGGTTCCTGGTGCTGGGACTTGACACTGCCCGGGGTAAATCCATAGTGATCTGAGATTGTTGGGGATACTGCCTTGCGGGTGTGGATAGACCGAGGGAGAGCACAGTAGTTCTACTTTCCTTGAAGGGCTCAAGGGTGAAGTTTGACTTAGCACCAAAAAGCGAGACCAGTTGAAAGGGATATTCACGAGTGACGCTTGGACATCGCCCGAATAGCCTATGAATATCATTCATAAGTGGCTCCTGAGCACTTCCTTTGTGACATTCGATACGGTTAACCACAAAACACTCCTGGCTAGACTTGCCTAGATTGGAGTCTGTGTTACAGTATTCAACTGGATGCACTCCTATTTGTTGGAGCAATGTCAGGTGGTTGCTCTCCCCCCCACCACCCTGACTAAGACTATTAAACATGGAGTTCTACAAGGTTTAGCACTCAGCCCAATCCTTTTCAACATGTATATGAGGCCATTAATCACACTCATTAAAACCCATATTAGACAAGTCAACTGTGCTGAAAATAGACAACTGATTTTGTCATTCAACAGTAACCAGCAGGCTGCTGTTAATGCTTTCCGTAACTGTATGAATTACATCATCAACTGGCTGAATCCAACTCCCTCAAATTCAACTGGGACAAAACAGAGTTTTTGTGCTGTTCAGCAAATAAAGTCTGTGTCATACTCCGGCCAAATCGTTTGGACAGTGCCAACTAGTTAGGCGATGATACAATCTAAATCGGTCAGCAACTTTATTTGACAAAAAGTTGTCCATGGAGCATCACGTCAAAGTTGCAGGCAAGTGCTTCTCGCCACTCCAGTGCCTTTGGAAGCTCCTTCCATTGCTGTGTGCCACAGCAACAACTCTAACTGTACGCAGTGTTATTTTAAACAGTTTAGACTACTGTAACGCCCTCCTGCTAGGAGCATCGGAATTCTAGTTAAACAGACTACTCAGAGCCCAAGCTTCTGCTGCTAAATTGGCATTGAACAGACCCAGGAGATGGTCAGTATCTAATGCGGTGAAGGAACTTCATTGGTTACTACTGAAAAAGAGAACAGCCTTTAAATCACTATGCATAGTCTTTAAAGCACTTCAGAGTGAGGGCCCAGTGCCTCTGCATAACAGACTAAAAAGAAACTCCTGAGGAAGCTGTCTCCATTCCATAACAGCAAATCTTATCTGCATTGCTAAATTTCAGAAGACAGGGTGGGTCAATCAATCAATCAATCAATCAATCAATGACATTTATAAAGCGCACTACATACCCGTAGGGTCTCAAGGCGCTGGGGGTGGGGGGGGGGGTGCCGCTACTGCTCGAACAGCCAGGTCTTCAGCTTCTTCCTGAAGGAGAGGTGGTCTTGGGTCAGGCGCAGGTCGGTCGGGAGGGAGTTCCAGGTCTTGGCGGCCAGGTAGGAGAAGGACCTTCCTCCTGTAGTCGCTCTTCGGATGCGGGGGACGGCGGCGAGGGCGTGGTTGGCTGATCGGAGGTGGCGTTTGGGAGCGTAGAAGTTGATTCGGCTGTTGAGGTAGCTCGGGCCTTGGTCGTGTAGGGCTTTGTGTGCGTGGGTGAGGAGGCGGAAGGTGATTCTTTTGTTGACGGGGAGCCAGTGAAGGTCTTTCAGGTGTCCGGAGATGTGGCTGGTTCGTGGGATGTCGAGGATGAGTCTGGCTGAGGCGTTCTGGATCCGCTGGAGTCTCTTCTGGAGCTTGGCGGTGGTACCGGCGTAGAGGGCATTGCCGTAGTCCAGTCGGCTAGTGACGAGGGCCTGGGTGACGGTCTTCCTGGTCTCGGTGGGGATCCACCAGAAGATCTTCCGTAGCATGCGTAGGATGTTGAAGCACGCCGAGGAAACGTTGTTGACTTGCCTGGTCATGGAGAGGGAGGAGTCCAGGATGAAGCCCAGGTTGCGTGCATGGTCTGTCGGTTTGGGTGCGGTGCCCAGGGCGGGAGGCCACCAGGAGTCGTCCCAGGCGGTGGGTGAGCTTCTATAGTCAGAGCTGCCCAACTTTGGAATACATTTCTGATTTGTTAGGTAGTTGGTTTGGGCCTCTGTTCCCCTTTTATGCTCTGTAGGAAGCTGGCTCTGTATATACTATACCAAAGTAAGGTATAGTGGACACAGAGTCCAGTGGAACGCCAAAGGTAGGCAGTGGTAAAGTAGATAATACCTTACTCTCTATTTGTGGTAGTGTGGGCGACCAGCAAGGCTTTATCAGAGGGTAGTGTTAGGCATTTATTGTATACTTTAATGCGCTTCCAAATTCAATTGGTTTATTTAAAAAAAATCACCAAACCAAAAAATACACGAATGGTGGTAGTATCTAGATTTTCTACTCTCAGCAGCACCTTCAAGAAAATTATCAAACAACATTGGCCAATGTTACAAGCAGAACCGGATTTCAAATAAGCATTTATGCAACTACCCCTATTTGCTCATACTAGAAGCAAAAATCTGGGAGAGATTTTGAAACCGGAACATAGAGACACCCCGATATATAAAGCCATGCAACCATGCCTTTACTGCAACAACTGCAACAATGTGATAAAAGGCAACAGTACTTCACATCCAAGAAAAGGTCACAATATCAAGCTACGTGTCACAGCTTCCTGTGACACAATGAACGTTAAAATGCCCGTGCAGAAAAACATATGTGGGCAAAACAGAAAGCAAAATAAAAACGTGCATCAATGAACCCAAATTGAGCATCCGGATAAAGAACATGAAATCTACTGTAGTGACACATTTTCTTGAGCAACATCATAGTGTATCTCAACTGAAATTTTTAATTCTAGAGGTGGTCAACAAGACAGACGGAAGAGACAACAACACATACCTACTCCAAAGAGAGAACTTTTGGATCAGTAAACTCGAATCATTGAAGCCACATGGAATGAATGAACGCATTGAGTATGCCTGCTATTTATGATTTTGATTATCTATGTTAATCATTCTGTTCATTATTACAGCAAATGTAATATTATGACATCTTAACCCCCGTCAAGTCATGCGTTATGTCATTTAATGGAAGTTGCTTTCCAATTAGTGCACACAAACACACAATTCACACATTCAAATATGGCCACCACGATAGCTGTGTAGAACTAATCAGTTGTCCATGCCGACTACGCGAGAACACCAATACAAACACACGAGTCACTCAGTTCAGTGATATTGACGAACGCTGAGCTTTACGAAACGAAGACGCCGACACAAGGATACCATGTATCCCGCAAGGGGATATCAAGTTAAATCCTCCGTGAGTAAATCTAATGAATATAATCTATAATAGCAGAGAACTTTTTGCGTGCAATTGCGTTTCTGAATGTTCCACGTTTTTACAAAACTCGTCATTTCTCTTGTTCTTAAAACCAAAGGTATACGGACAAAGCACACGTAAAAACTGTGAGTACCATCAACGTTATGACGGGAAATAACGGGTATCACTTCGTGCTTCTCGGCACATATAGACAACAGGCCGTGGCACTGATATATACACACACATTCAAACGCACATATGGTTTAACTTGAATGCCGCATGCTTTATATAGGTCAATATTATGTTCAGGACACGAGCACTAAGATGCCGCATGAAATTTGTTTTCAGTCACTAAAGAACAGGGGGAATGTGTTTAATACTGCGTATGAAAAAAAAAGCTTATCAATTATGTATGCTTATCAAGTATTATATTTCAGTTATGCTCCCTGATGAAGGGGGTTAGCCCGAAATGCATTGGGGCCAAAAAGGAGAATTATGAACAAAAAGTCGAAAATATGAAGAAATGAAATTTAATTTCTTGAGAAATAAACAAAGTTCAAAAATATACCCAGAAGACTGTAATTATTTAGCCAATTTGAACTGCAAAGTATTTAATAAAGTCCCATTTGAGGACACAATGGAGCGCCCGGGGGAAGCAACCGATTGAATTTGGAAGTGCGTTAAAATATTCATGACATTGACGTTATTGAACGGAACACGGCACCCCTAGGAGCACACTACAAATTATAGAACGTCAAAAATTCCTTTTTGAATAAAGAGGTTGTGTGCGAGCAAAACAACAATCCAGTTATATTCAGCATCTGTCTTTTTGCACACTTGCACACTACAAATTTACCAAAAAAATATGATGAGATCTCCAACATAACGGATCTACGAGAAGAAACATTTGCATTTTCAAACGATGAAGTATCGAGGATCTATGCACTCGTACAGGATGAGACAACACAGGCTACAACGAACCGTACCAAGGAAGAGAACATCAAGCAATTACTTTATCTATCAAAAAGAGAAATTAATCAAAGGCTGAATGCCAGTACTCTGATAAAATATCAACGGGCCCAACGCATACTTCGTGGATTGAGAATAGCATTAAAACCTTCTTTATGCAACAATGCACAAAAATTTCAAGAATGCTGGTATGCGATCTTGAATAAATGTTTGCTTGATCTAATTCTTTTAATCATAGAGGAACTTTCTAACATGCTTGAAGAATTATCCAAAGAGATTGTACTTTTAACTACAGAATTGACCAACTCAATGTCAGCGGACGAATGGACAAAAATACTGGAAGACATAAATGAACACCTAACAAAACATTCCCAAGAAATAAACGAAAGAAAAATAAGGAAGTTCCGGAGGGACACTGTGGACTATAAACTAGGAGAAGTTTACACATGGGCGGAAGTATATGCCCAACGCCGCCGGAATCGACCATACTCTCAACAAACAGACCCGTCGTCAACAGGGAGTGAGACAACTGACAGAACACGCCAACAGCCTCCACAGAAACAAACACCAGCACCAGTCACTAATGAGCAACCATCAGTTTCGGGTACTTTTTTAGAACAAGGTCACCCAGACAAAGACTACCCAGGAGGGGAAAAAGAAAAGAACATCCAAATACAAGGAGCACCCCTACAACCAAGAAGGACAGATTGAAAAAGACGATGCCCAAGGAAATTTAGTAATTAACATTTCAGATTATGAACTGGAACCTCATGAATCAAGGATATTGCAAAAAGGCACATCTTTTGTACCAACGACAAAAACGGACCAACTAGAGTTGGAAGTAAGCCTTTTTAAACTCATGAGGAAATTAAGTCTCAGAAATTTCTTTGATAATGTTCTTCAAGATCAAACACCAAACGAACCCGACCAACTACGAGGCCTCACTCCACCGAGTACGTACCAAGCGCCCTTCAGCCATAAGACACTGGATTTGTTTGAAACCCTAGTCAGACAAGGCTTAGCCAAATTAAATTACAACAAAAAAATCAAAAAGAATATCACACAGAAAGACATGAATACATTGAGAGAAATCTCCAACACTGAAAAAATCACTAGTTTCTATGAGGCACAAGTAAAAGATCACAATTTGGATAAAACCACACACATGAAGTTAGACTGCAATCCAACTAATCAATTCACCAACTTACAGAAAGAAATATTAAACAAAGCACATGAAGAGGGAATCATAAAAGAAAGAAAAATAACTTTTCTAACCAAACAACATCAGAGAAGCCCTGTTCTTTATATGGTACAAAAGATACAAAAGGACCAAAATAATCCACCACTTAGACCTATAGTATCAACATGTGGAAGTCTTCATGAACCCATTGGACAATTTCTGGATAAATATTTACAACTCAGTGTCAGACAGATGAGAACATACATAAGGGATACAACCGTTTTTTTACAAAAATTACACAATGGCAAAATGGAGGCAGAAGATAACATCATACTCTGCACAGCAGATATAAAATCACTGTACACCTCGATCCCACATCAACTGGGCATTGAAGCCATAGAACAAGCACTATTGCACTCGGACATTGATGACCAAATGCAAGTATTCCTAATGGAGTTAATCCATTTCACTCTATACCAAAGCTACTTCCAATGGAAAAATGAATAGTACCTCCAACTAACGGGTACATCTATGGGCAATTGTACTGCACCAGCATATGCCAATCTTTTCATGCAGAATTTCGATAAAGATAACATCTTGTCACAACCACAATGGATCAATAAAACTAAAATATTTCTGCTCTACATAGATGACATATTCATCTTATGGAAAAGCACCAAAAATTAACTAACCAAAGCTTTTTCTGATCTAAATACCATTGATGAACGAATACAATTTACTTTGAAACACATAATATGCGCATAACATTTCTGGATGTGGAACTAACAAAAACCATGCAGGGATTTGAGACGGACAAATACCGAAAAAAGACAGATCTCAATAATAATTTACACCACAGCAGCTTCCATCAGGCATCTCTAAAACAACATTTACCGGTATCACAAATGTTAAGAGTAAATAGAATTACATCCAATCCCGAACAAGCTGAAAAACGCATTGAGGAAATGACACAAAGGTTCCCAGAGAGGGGGTATCCACCATCAACCTTAGATTCTGCAAAACAACGTTGTCAGTCAACCTCACGGTCAGATTTTTGGGAAAAAAATCACCAAACCAAAAAACACACAAATGGTGGTAGTTTCTAGATTTTCTACTCTTAGCAGCACCTTCAAGAAAATTATCAAACGACATTGGCCAATGATACAAGCAGAACCGTATTTCAAAGAAGCATTCACGCAACCAACCCTATTTGCTCATAGTAGAAGCAAAAGTCTGCAAGAGATTTTTAAACAGGTACATAGAGACATCCCGATATATAAAGGCAGACAACCATGCCTTAAGTGCAACAACTGCCACAATGTGATAAAAGGCAAAAGTACTTTGCATCCTAGAAAAGGTCACAATATCAAGCTACGTGCCACAGCTACCTGTGACACAATGAACGTTATATACATGTTAAAATGCCCATGCAGAAAAACATGTGAGCAAAACAAAACGCAAAATAAAAACTTGCATCAATGAACACAAATCGAGCATCCGCGAGAGTCCTGCGTAGGGTTTTTAGTGTTCAGAAATTGTTGGCGCACAACAAATTGCGGTGAAAAAGTAAAGAGAAATGCTAAAGTAGAAGGGTGCTGCTTGGTCAGAGGAAACCCTAAACCTCTGAAAAGGAGTAGGGCAAAAACCCCCTCTTGTTTATATAAGCAAAGTCCAGAGCACACTAGGAAGTAAGTTATTCTGTGAGAGTAATCACGTAATACAAGGAAGGATAAAATCGCAAACCAAAGATTCTTTTTCTTACTTAATTGCTTTTACGGGTCAGAAGGAAACTCCTGTCAAGGAGATCAAAAGGACATTCAAACAGCCGACACGTGTTTCGTCAATTCGGGATATCACTCGTGACTCTTCAGGGCTGGGGGTAATACAAGAAAGTATAGTACAGTAATGGTTTTACTACTGGAGATCTTAAACGTTCACAGTTGTGAGCAAAATTGACCTCTAGTGCTCGTGGAGACCACACTGATGTGGGATGGGTACAAAAAATATGACTCCTTTATTAATCATCGAAGAATAACCCCAGAAAAAATGTGTGGAGCGCTTTGTGTGCGTGGATGAGGAGTTTGAAGGTGATCCTCTTGTTGACGGGGAGCCAGTGTAGGCTTCTCAGATGGGGGGTGATGTGGCTGCGTCGGGGGACATCGAGGATTAGTCGTGCCGAGGTGTTCAGGATTCATTGTAGTCGTCGCAGGAGCTTGGTTGTTGTTCCTGAGTAGAGGGCGTTCCCGTAGTCTGCTGGTGACGAGGGCCTGGGTAACGGTTCTTCTTGTGTCAGGGGGGATCCATTTGAAGATCCTGCGGAGCATTCAGAGGGTGTTGAAGCAGATCGCTGAGATGGCGTTGACTTGATTGGTCATGGAGAGGGCGGAGTCGAGGATGACCCCAAGGTTGCGTGCGTGGTCGGTGGGTTCCAAGGCAGTGCCTAGCGATGTGGACCACCAGAAGTCGTCCCAGGCTGATGGGGTGGGTCCGAGGAGGAGGACCTCAGTTTTGTCTGAATTCAGCTTCAGTCTGCTGTCCTTCATCCAGTCGGCGACGGCCTTCATTCCTCTGGATATTGGCTTTGGTGATGTGTGGGTCTTCGGTGAGGGAGATGATCAGCTAGGTGTCGTCGGCATAGGAGATGATATTGAGGCTATGTTGTCGTGCGACATGGGCGAGCGGCACCATGTAGATATTGAACAGCGTCGGGCTGAGGGAGAAGCCCTGAGGGACGCCGCAGATCTCAGTGGTTTTAAAGCGGAAGGGAGGGAGGCGTTCGCTCTGGGTTCTGCCGGAGAGGAAGGAAGTGGTCCAGGCCAGGGCCTTCTCTTGGATTCCGGCGTCATGTAGGCGTGCTGGTAGGGTGCGATGGCAGACCGTGTCGAAGGCTACTGATAGGTCCAGGAGAATGAGGGCGGCTGTTTCTCCTTTGTCGATCAGGATCCTGATGTCGTCGGTGGCGGTGATGAGGGCGGTCTCGGTGCTGTGGTTGATGCGAAAACCGGATTGGGAGGGATCCAGGATGTTGTTGTCTTCGAGGTAGCTGGTTAGCTGTTTGTTGACCATCTTCTCTGTCACTTTTGCCGGGAACGGGAGCAGGGAGATGGGCCGGAAGTTCTTGAGGTCCTTGGGGTCCGCCTTGGGTTTCTTCAGTAGGGCGTTGATCTCGGCGTGCTTCCAGCTTTCCGGGAAGGTTGCTGTTTCGAAGGAGATGTTGATTGCTTTCCGGAGGTGGGGCGCGATGGTTGTGCTGCCTTTGTTGAAGAAGTGGTGAGGGCAGGGGTCGGATGGGGATCCGGAGTGGATGGAGTTCATGGTTTTGATGTTGTCTTCGTCGCTGACGGTAGACCAGGCGGTCAGGCGGCTGGTGCGGGTGGAGGTCGCGGGGTGGTGGTCTCGGTGGTGGGTGCGGGGGTGTCAAAGATGAAGCTGTCGTGGATGTCGGTGATCTTGTGGTGAAAGAAGGTGGCCAGGAAGTCGCACAGGTCCTGTGATGGTGGAATGTCGTTGGTGTAGAAGCTGGGTTTGGAGAGTTCTTTCACGATGCTGAAGAGCTCTTTGGAGTTGTGTGCGTTGTTGTCTAGGCGGTCCTTGAAGGCGGTCCTCTTGGTGGTTCTGATGAGTTGGTGGTGTCTGCGGGTGGCGTTCTTGTGGGCTGTGTGGCTGTCTGGTGTTCGGTCGTGGAGCCATTTCTTCTCCAGCTTCCGGCAGGTGCGCTTGGATGTCCGGAGGTCTTCGGTGAACCAGGCTGCTTTTTTGTTGGTGTGGTTAGTTGTGGAGATCTTGAGAGGGGCGAGGGTGTTGGCGCAGTCGCTGATCCACTGTTTGAGGTTGGTTGCGGCGGTGTCGGGGTCGATGGGGCCAGTGGGTGGTCTAAGGGCGAGGGTGGCTGTCAGTTGGTCCTTGGTGAACTTGCTCCAGCAGTGGCGTGGCAGCTGTTGGGTGTGGTGGTGTGTGGTGGGTTTCTTGAAGGTGAAATGGACGTATCTGTGGTCGGTCCAGTGTGGTTCGGTGGTGTGGTTGAAGTAGATGTGGGGGCTTGCGGAGAAGATGGGGTCCAACGTGTGTCCGGCGGCGTGGGTGGGGGTCGTCACGAGCTGTTTGAGTCCAAGGTTGGCGAGGTTGTCGATAAGGGCGGTGATGTTGGCGTTGTTGTTTTCGAGGTGGAAGTTAAGGTCCCCAAGGAGGATGTAGTCCGTGGAGGCGAGGGCATTGGTGCTGATGAGGTCGGCGATGGTGTCGTTGAACTGTGGTCGTGGTCCGGGCGGTATGTAGACGAGTGTTCCTCTGAGGGTCGTGTTGGGGTCGGCGTGGATCTGGAAGTGCTCGGCGGTGGTGAGGGAGTCGTCGGTGTTGGTCGAGACTCTGAGGGTGTCTTTGTGGACAATGGCGATTCCCCCTCCAACTCCGTTGGCGCGGTCTCTGGCGGAGATCTTGTAGCCCTGTGGGATGGCTATGGCAGTGTCTGGTGCTGAGGTGACGTTCAGCCAGGTCTCCCTCAGGAAGGCGACGTCGGGGGCGGTAGAGTCAAGGAGGTCCCAAAGTTAGATGGCTTGCTTGCGGGCGGAGCGGGAGTTGAGGAGGATGCATCTGAGGTGGATGGGTTCTCTGGTTGGTGGTTTGGCGGGCCTGATACTGGTGAAGCTGCAATTCCGGCAGGTGAAGAGCCCTTGGGTGTGCTTTGGGACGGCCCATAGCAGAGGTGGTCTCGTCCAGTGTTGAGTGCGTGGAGGGTGCTTGATTCGTAGTGTAGTCTGGTGTTGCGGTGGGCGCGGGGTCCAAGGGTTCTGGCGCTAGTTGCGATCCAGGAATGGACGGGCTCCGACAGGCTCACCTTTGGCGCGCCAGTGGCCGCACGCTGCACGTGTCCGCTGCGCTTCCGTGCGGCGACCTCCATAAAAGGCAAAGTGTGAGGGAGGAGCAGCTGGGAGGCGGGAGCGGGGCGGCCAATGGGCGAAGGAGGACGGGTACGGGACACAGAAGGCAAAGGGGGTGGGGCCGCAGGGGTGCAGCGGCGGGCACGGGGAGCAGGGGTCACAGGGGGTAGGGGGCGCTGAGGTCACCTAGAGTACAAAGAGCAGAGTGAAGATAAGAATTAAATAAATAAAAAATAGAGGGACAGGAAATAGGCACAAGCAGTCACCAGAGGCCACAATCATGGGAGCACGCCGGCAGCGAGCTCTCGGCAGCAGCAGCAAGGGGCACGAGTCAAGGGGCGCACAGGGGGAGCCGTGCGGCGTGGGGAGCGACCTGACCTGCGAGCAGGGTCAAGGGTGTGCTCCTTCTGAGGCACACCTCTGTAGGTGAAAAGAAAGCAATGTAATTGGACCTCCCATCTCCGTTTGTGATATTCAGGGCGCCCCATTATCATGCCTTTCAATATTTTGCTAAACCTCTCAACAAGACCATCGGGTTGTGGACGATAGGGTGTAGTAAACTTGTTCTGCACTCCACACTCTTTCCACATATGTTTTAGTTAAGCAGACACAAAGATTGACCCTCTGTCTGAAACCACCTCCGTAGGAAACCCTACCCTGGTGAAGATAGCAATGAGGGCCTTAGCTACTGCAGGAGCTGTAGTAGCCCTAAGGGGGATTGCCTAAGGATACCTGGTGGCATGATCTACTACTACCAGTATAAATATATTTCCTGATGCTGTGGGAAGTTCATGCGGACCCAATAGGTCCACAACTACCCTTTCAAAGGGAACCCCAACCACTGGTAGTGGAATAAAGGGGGCCTTTGGGTGTCCACCAGGTTTGCCACTGGCTTGACAGGTGACACAGGAGCTGACAAACTCATTGACCTTGTGAGACATCTGGGGCTAGTAAAGGGGCTAACTAGCCTTTCCCAAGGTTTGGTTTGGCCCAGATGTACAGCTAGGGGGATATCAAGAGCTAAAGTGATTACGAACTCCCTGTACATCTGAGGCACTACCACTCTCCTAGTGGCTCCAGAGTTGGGGTCTCTGGCCTCAGTGTAGAGTAGCCCCTCCTCCCAATAGACTGTGGATCCCACTGACATCTCCCTTTTTCTGTGTAGCAGTGTGCTGCCTCAGGCTCTCAAGAGTTGGACAGGTCTGCTCTCCAAGGCACAGCTCTTCCCTAGTGGGTCCCTCTGGGCCTAAGAGCTCAACCTTGTAAGGGTCTAGTTCCATAGGCTCAGTTCCCTCTGGGGCTTCCAAGTCCTCTCCCTGAGGAGAGGGGTCCTGATTCTTTGGCTGTTCAGAATCTGGTTTCCCAGTCTTCTTACCTTTCCCCTTGGAAGGTTGGGACATTCTTTAGGCTCCAACACTTTTTCACCCTGCTTTCAGCTCTGTGCTCTAGTTTTGAGACACACAATCCCAGGGATGTCCAGCATTTCTGCATGGGGTTTTAATTCTACCTCAGCATGGTTTCCAGGTCATTACCAAGCAGACAGGCAGCTGGAAGCTTTGGAGAGACCACTGCCTGGTTTAGGCCAGTTACCCCCCCAGTCTAATGTCATCATAGCTATTGCATGGTTAGTAGTAACACACTCAGCGCTGGTGACTGGGTAAGTTTTCCCAATCATGTATTGACACTGGCACCTGTATCCCTCAGGGCCTCTAGTCTAGTCCCATTGATCCAGGGGTATTGCAAATACTTCTTTAAGTTGGGTTGCCACACAGCTAAAGTGGGAAACTCAACTTTACCCTCACTGACTAGAACTGCTTCAGTGTGAACCCAGGTTTGCTCTGGGCACTGTCGATCCCATCTGGAGACTGATTACACCTGTAGTAGCTGTAGGAGGACTAGGGGACTTCTTGCTAGGACAAGTAGCATCTCCAGTTTAGTGTTCGAACTTCTTAGAGTTGAAAAATCAGGCCTTTAGGGGATACAAGCTCGTCCCTTAGCATCTATTACTGCACTGGGAAGAGTTTTGGGACCCACCCCCTGAGCAGATTTTTGGGGACATTTGGAAAACTCAGGATTTTTTACTTTGGGGTTCTCACCTCCTTTCTCCCTGGGGAATTTTTGTAACCCTTTTCTTTTGGTCACCCTTCTGGCTGTTTTTGTTACCCGAGTCTTGACCCAGTGGTCTGCCTTCTTTCCAAATTCTTGGGGAGAAATTAGACCTAGGTCTACCAAATGCTGATGTAACTTTTCATTAGTGCAATTACTCAAAATATGTTCCTTCATAAACAAATTGTAAAGTCCATTGAAATCATGCACATTATTTCCAGTTAACCATCCATCCAGTGTCCTAAATGATTAGTCAACAAAGTCAATCCAGGACTGATTTTGGGTATTGTGAGCCCCCTGAATCTAATGCTATATTCCTCATTTGTGAGCTGAAAGCCCTCAATCAGAGTATTATTCATGAGGTCATAAGACCCAGCATCAGCCCTGTAAGAGTCAGGAGTCTATCCCTGAAGTTACCAGTGAACAGTTCTCAAAGGAGTGTGACTTCTTCAACTTTCATTTCACAGGCCCTCTCAAAGGCTGTGAACCATTTGTGATATCCTCACCCTCTTCATATTTAGGGGCAATCCCTTTGGGGATTTTAGGATCATAATATTGCTCTCTATACTTGTTTAGTAAATTGCTGCCACCATTGATGGGAGCTAAGCTCATCTCCGCTCGCTCTTTTTACAGAGCCAGGAGTCTGGTCTCTAGATCTAATCAATTTATCCACCTTACTAAAAGGTTGGCCTCCTCATTGAGGCTGTCCTCAAAAGTACCCAATAAACCTGTGTGGGATCTAGGTACTGTGAAATGTAGTCTTGGATTGAGGGGCATTGGTGCCCTTCTCTCCCTGGTGTGCAGGGGTGGTAGTTATTCCCATCCCCACCCTATTCTTCTTCATCTAAGAGGTCTTCGCCATTCTCAGAAGGATGGTCCTTAGCATACCCTGTGTACAGCTCCTGGAGCTTTTCTTTTGGAGGGATGGGACCCCATGGTAATATTTTTAAGTTTGCATAGAGACCTTCACTCCCTGAATGCTAAGTAGAGATAAGGGATGAGGTCGAGCTCCCTAACCTGGTTCTCCATGGCATTGTTGTTCTCTTCACCGACAGCTGGGTGCTTGTTAAGAGACATTGTAAAAGAAAAACTTCTAACCCCTCTTACCCCTAATTAAAGTGAGCTTTTACTTTTCGAAAATTTTTAAAGGGACTTGACCACGGCCCTAACAAAACTTTTAGTAATTTGGAAAAATTTGTGAAATTCCAAAATCAGAATCCTAAAGAATTTAAGACTTCTGTCGTGTGATCAGGTGTTGAGCAAGTCAGTCCAACAAATGCAGAGTTGTGTATCCCACCGCTGATCCACCAATGTAGGAAGCTGGCTATGTTTAGACTATACCAAAATGAGGTATAGTGTTAGAGTCTAGTGGAACCCCAAAAGTAGGCAGAGGTAAAAGTAGATAGCACCTTACTCTCGATTTGTGGTAGTGTTGCGCGAGCAGTAAGGCTTTATCAGAGGGTAGTGTTGAGCATTTGTTGTACACACAGGCAGCAAATGATGTCACACACTCAAAGACTGAACTCACACCAATTTGTTTGTATCAAAAATATTATTAAGTTATTTTAATTCTAGAACCAAGCCAAGCCTGGTGCTAGCAAGTGAAACAAATGCTTTGCAAAATCTTATGCAAATTTACAGTTGAATGCAGGTTCAAATGCAGTTGGTTGAATTACAGGTAATTCAATATCTCGAAATTACTTTTGTTACTTTGCAGATTACTATGCACTTTTTAGATTACTGTTCAGATTACTTTTATTAATCAGTGTGTTATGCCTAGATATCACACTGACATCTCCTAGACAAGAGGCAAGTAATTCACTTTTAGTACATAGAAAGTTTTTCAATGTTCCACACAAACCAACTCCACACTTAAAACAATGTTCATGGAAAACCAGTCAGTGTATTCCTATGGAGAAAAATGAAGTTAACGGTTTGCAAGTAAGTACTTGTATGTGGGAGTTGGTATTCTGGGGTTAGAACCAGGGTCAAGGATGCATTCTTGAAACACTCTCAGCGGCACTAGGGCAGCCTGGTACAGAGTGCTGAAGCCCAATATTATCCAATAGGGGATAGGGAACCTCCAGCTGGTGGCTGCTCACAAGCAGGCCACAGGGTTGTGGGAGCAAAGCTCCTGGTAATAAGCTCAGGGCAAAGGGGGATCCGAGTTAGCACCACAAATGAACAAGTTACTTCCCTTTGGTAACAATATAATTGTACAAAACATTAGTTAGTGATTGATTCCTTACCTTAGAATTACCCTGAGGCGTCAGACTGGATCCAGAAAGTTTTCGTCACCAGTACCCATGCGCGTCTGTAGGCGTCGTCATGCAGCTCTGCATACGTCATTGGCGTCGTGATCATCGAGATGACGTCGTTGGAGCTACTTAGACACGCCCACACGCGGATGTCAGTTCTGTACACAACTTTCTGCACCAGTAATGCAGAGCCATGCAAGATACTGACCACTGGTGCTTTGAAACTAGGGCCCAAAAAGGGATGACCTTAACCCTAGAAAACAGTTTGCAGAACAGGAGGATGGGTGGGGCGGTAAGGAATCTATCACTAACTAATGTTTCTTACAGATATATTGTTACCGAAGGTAAGTAACTTGTTCATCTGAAAGAAAATGTTAGTGATAGATTCCTTACCTCAGAATAGATACCCCAGCAATACCAACCCCGGTGGTGGGTCTGCGAACAAAGATCACACCAGAAAGTCATGGAGAACAGAACAGCCAAAGAAACCGTCTCTCCGGACTTGACTGTCAAGGCAATAATGCTTAGTGAAAGTGTGCAGCAGGGCCCACGTGGCTGCCTGACCGATGTCTTGCAGGGGGACACCACGTCCCAATGCAGTAGTAGCTGCTGTCACCCTGGTAGAATGGGCACGCAATCCCATCGGAGGTCCCTTATTAGCCAGAGAATAACAGGCCTTGATACACAAGACGACCCAGCGGGAAATAGTCCGCTTGTGTACAGACTGGCCTTTCTAGGCGCCCACATAGCCAACAAAGAGCTGGTCATCCACCCAGAACTGCTGTGTGCGATTCAGGTAAAATGAGAGCGCACATTTTGGGTCCAGATGGTGGAGCCTCTCTTCCTCTCTGGAAGGGTGCAAAGGTGGAAAGAATGTGGGCAAAGTGAAAGTTTGCCTGATGTGGAAGGCAGTGACAACCTTTGGCAATAAGGAAGGACGAGTGCGAAGCACAACCTTATCCAGATGGACTGACAGAAATGGAGGATTACAGGAAAGAGCCTAGAGCTCACTCACGCGCCTAGAGGAGGTGATGGCAACCAGGAAAGCAGTTGTGAGGCAGCTCAAAGGGAGCACACATCAAATTGGTAAGAACCAGATTCAAGTCCCACCACGGCAGCACAAATGGAATAGAAGGGAAATGGTGAGTAATGCCTTTGAGAAATCTATTTACAACACAGGACTTGAAAAGAGAGGGCTGATCAGGGAGCCTGAAAAAGGACGAAATTGCAGAACGATGGCCCTTAATAGTGCACAGAGCATAGCCCTGCTGGGCAAGAGAAAGAAGGAACAAAAGGACTTCTGAAAGATGGGCAGAAAGGAGATCCACAGCCTTTGCTGTGCACCATGCCACAAATTTGTTCCACCTGAAGGCATATACCGATTTAGTGGAGGGACGCCTGGCTGCCAGAATGATATCACAGACTTCAGGAGGCAAGTCAAAAGGAATCAATTGTCGGCCCTCAATCTCCACGCATGTAGGTGGAGGTTGGACAGGTTCAGGTGGAGGACCGTTCCCTGCTGCTGTGACTGAAGATCCTCTCGAAGAGGCAGTCGAATTGGGGGATCAATGCTCATACTGAGTAGCCTCGGGATACCAAACTCTTCGAGCCCAGTCCGGGGCCACAAGAATGACTTGGGCCCGGTAGTCCCTGATCTTCTTCAGCACTCTGGGTAGAAGTGTATAGGCGGAAAGGCGTACAATAGACCGCAGCTCCACTCGTGACGAAAAGCGCCGCGGAGTGAGTGCCGGCTTGGAAATTCCAACGCGCAGAAGTGGTGACATCGTGCATTCTCTTCGGTGGCGAATACATCTAACTAAGGCTCTCCCCACTGTTGAAAGTGACCTTGAGCCACCTCCGAGTGAAGGCGCCATTTATGATCCATCATGCACCTGCGGCTGAGTTTGTCCACCCTGGCGTTCAAAGAACCTGCCAAGGCGCCTTTACTTTTGTTTTTCTGAAATTATTCATATATAGTATATTTTGATACATGTTGTTCACTAAGGTTTTTTGTTGATTGTGTCTTTGTCTCTAAGTCTAGGTATGCTATGATTGATATGACTGATGTGTGGTGTCTTATCGTCAATTTTTGTGTGTGCTAAGTTCTAGTGGAGCTGTTTTATTTGATGGAGAATGTATAAAGATTTTGTATAATGAATTTGTATAATGAATTAATATGTGAATTTTGCTTCTGATGCACATATATACAGAAAGAATAGAGAAAAAAAGTGTCTTTAAATATTAAAATACAAAACTATATTCTATGTGTGGGACAATGATGTTATGTTATATTTAGGATGCATCACCAGTAACTAATTAATTAATAGGGAGAGGTTTAATGTTGTTGTTTCCAGCCAAGTGTTAAACCATCAAGGAAATGCCTTAACATTCCAGCCATGTCCAGAGACGCAGAGCCTCCTGACATAGGGTCCACAACCCCACCTGCCTTGTTTGTTGCAATACCACATGGCGGTGGTGTTGTCTGTGAACTGCACTACTCTCCCTTTGACAGAGGGAAGGAATGCTTTTAGTGCAAGTAGGATCGCCCGGAGCACCAGAAGGTTGATATGGAGCATGTACTCCGCCGGAGACCAGAGGCCTCTGATCTCCGCCTCTCCCATGTGGCCGCCCCCTATCCCAGGAGGGACACATCCGTCACCACAGTGTGGTCTGGTTGGGGAAGGGAGAAGGAGAGGGATTTGCCGCTGATCCAACGCTGGTTTGTGAGCCAACACTGCAACTGTTGTGCAGTGCCCTCCGAGATCTGGACGTACTCGGACAGGTCCCCTTGATGCTGCGCCCACTGGAACTTCAGGTCCCACTGCAGAGCCCGCATATGCCATCTGGCATGATTGGTCAGCAGGATACAGGCGGCCATGAGGCCCTGCAGCCTCAAGGTCATCCTGACCGAAACCCAGGACAAAGGCCAAAAGATCGGAATCATAGCCAGAATGTCTCAGACTCACTGTTCGGGAGGATAAACCCGAAACTGCGCCGTGTCCAGAACCGCTCCGATGAAGAGGAGCTTCTGAGAGGGGATCAGGTGCGACATCGGCACTTTGATGGAGAACCCCAGCAAATGCAGGAGGTCGGCCATATTCTGGAGGTGGGAGACGAATTCCTGAGGTGGGCCCGCCTTCAACAACCAGTCGTCGAGATAGGGGAAGACTGAAACCCCTGATCTGCACAGATGAGCTGCGACCACAGCAATCACTTTTGTCAACACCTTAGGGGTGCTGGTAAGGCCAAAAGGGAGCATGGTGAACTGAAAGTGCTCGTGGCCTACAGTGAACCGCAGGTAACGCCAGTGGGCCGGCAGGATGGGGATATGAAAATAAGTGTCCTGCAAGTCCATCGCTACCTACTACTCTTGTGGGTCTATTGCAGACAAGACCAGAGCAAGTGTGAGCATCTTGAACTTCTCCTTCCGGAGGAAGCGATTGACGTTCCAAAAGTCTAAGATAGGACGCAGGCCCTTGTTCTTCTTTGGAACCAGGAAGTAGTGAGAGTACAACCACGACCTACTTCTGGCGTCGGAACGCGCTCTATGGCCTCCTTGGTCAAAAGGACTGCAACTTTCTGCTGGAGAAGTGCCAAGTGATCACCGACATGCTGGTGGACTGAGGTGGCATGGCTGGAGGGGTAGTCTTGAAGGGGAGGGAGTAGCCCCGTCGGACTATCTGCAAAACCCACCTGTCTGATAAGATGGTACGACAGTGGGGGAGGTGATGGTGAATCCTGCCACCCACTGGCGTTAGGTGGGCCTGAAACACCGGACTAGGAAAGTTTGAAGGCAGTGGCTGAGGGAGGTGGTGGACTGACCAGACCCCCGTGACCCACCTCTGGGGGTCCCACGTCTACGGCTGCGCTGAGACTGTTGTTGCGCAGGCCTGTGGCTCTGAAACAAACGTGTTTGGGTGCCTCTTCCTTGGCCACGAAAGGAGCGAAAAGCAGAATCGGAAGGAGTGTGCATGGCCAAAAGGCCTAAGGACTTGGCCATAGCCGGTGAGTCCTTAAATCGCTCCTAGTATTCTGGACATCCCAGCGAGTCGGCGGTGTCAAGGCCACAACAAATTGTGAACTTGGCTGTGTCTCTCACCTCATCAATAGCTTGGGAGAGTACCATCCAGGCCTCCTCCGGACACTGAGGCAGCACCTGCACAACCGTGTCCCACACAGAATGGGAATAACGGCCACAGGAGACATTCAGTGATCACAGACCGCAGGCCTGAACTGGTGGAAGTAAAAAAAAATGTCTTCCCAAATGGTTCCAGTTTCTTGGATTCCCTGTCCGGAGGTGCAGAAAAGAATGCGCTTGGGGACGCAGAGGCTTGGGCAACCAAGCTCTCAGGGGTAGGGTGTTGGGAGAGGAAAATGGGGTCACCCAGGGCAGGGCGATGGCGTCGGGCCAAGTTCTTATCCACAGGAGCCCCTGTGTTGGGCCTGAACCAGGTGCCCAAAAGAACTTCTGAAAGTGCGTCATTAAAGGGCAGCAGCGGCTCCGTAGAGGAAGATGCCAGCCGAAGCACTTCTGTCAGGAGGTTAGTCCTGATGGCCACCGTAGGGAGCTCAAGGTGGAGAGCCTTGGCCGCCCTATGGAACACCACAGAATATGTACCACCCTCCGTAGTAGCCACGGTAGGAGGAGACACTGTGCTAGGTTCTGGAGTAAAATCCAGGCCACCTGCATCCTCCTCCCAGTCCGGGTCTAACTCGCACTGGGCTGCAAGAGGGTCCTCAGACCCCTCCCAGTCCTCCCCATCATTCACAACCTGCCGGGCAGACGGAAAAGAAGGAGGTGGATGGAGAAAGGGATAGAAATCCCCCATCGGCATCGGAATCGGCGTCGCTAGACACCGGTCCGGCCCCATCCCCACGTCGAGGTGAAAGCTGGGAACTGCATCGGTCGGGGAGTCGGCAAACCGCGGCGGCGGCGGCGGCGCTGTCGGTGGAGGTCGTACTAGGCCAACCGACATTGGCTGGGATCCATGCATGCATCCATGGGGGTTTCTCGGCGTTGAGACCGGAGTCGTTGATTACGTCGGGGCAGGAGCCAATGACGTAGAAGAGTGAGGACCCCAAGCCAGACCTGCTGGGCCCAAAGGCATGCTGGCGGGGCCTGACAGCCCAAAGACGTGTGCCATGGCTGACAGGAACTCCTGCAGCTGGACCGTAGTCACTGATGGACCTGGAAAAGGAGGGTAGGCCATCGGCAACTGCGTAGGCTCCGCCGGAACCGTGGGGGCAGCGCCACCCTCAGCCATGTTACGCGACAGGCTAGGGGAAAGCGAAGAGGGACAGCGCTTCTTCGACTTCTTGTGCTTCGCCTTACCTGACAATGAGTGCGAAGACTTTGTCAAACAATGGTGATGGCGGCTCCACGACCGGTCCCTCGACCTCTCATGGGACCTGGACTAAGCATGGGCGGAAAATCCGTTTCGCTCGCGGATTTTGCGGATTTTCAGGAAATTCGCAATCCGCGAGATTCGCGAATCTCCCGCAAAATCCGCAAATCTGCGAGCAGCGGATTTTGCTCGCACTGCTCGCACTGTTCGCGTGAGTTCGCGGCTTCCCAGTACAACTTCGCGCCCCGCGAATAAGTGCTAAATTGCAGAAATACGATCTTAGCAAAACTGAAACTACTTACCAGGTTCAAAAGTTCAGGCTCATCATTAGTAGCCATTTCCTGTAGTGCTTCCTGAGGGGCCCCTCCAGAGTTCAGTTGCCAGTTGCAACTATTATGTGACCCTGCTCTGAACCTCAGAATAGTTACACATATGCCACAAAGGTCCTGAATTACAGCTAAGGGAGACAAGCAGGAGCCAGGCTGGAAGTTAAAATCCATTAATCAGCCCCTAATTCATTATTGTCAGTTGGGGCAGGGCAGGTGTTGTAACTAATTTTGCAACAATGAAAGCACTTAGCAAGTGCAAAAGATCACTAATCAGGGCGCACTAAGGAAGCAGGTGCCAGCTAAAAAAATATTCTGTGACACATTAATCAGCCCCAAATTAATTCAGGTCACTTGAGGCAGGGAAGGTGTGCTTTGCTTTGCCGAAAATAATGTACACTGGACAACCAGAGGGTGTGGTGATGAAACAGAGGGTGGCATGGGTGGGCCAGAGGGTGGCATGAGTAGTCAGAGAGTGGCAGTGGTGACAGAGAGTGGCAGTGATGAAGAAGAGTGTCCCAAACAGGCTGGACACGTAGAAACAACAAGTTCGCAAAACTTGCGACCCGACAGGTAAGTTCGCAAATTGCGAAATTGTAAAAACCCTCGCAAACTGGCAGAAACACGGGCGAACACAAAAAAAAAAAATATCCGCAAATTCGCGGGAATTCGCGGATTTTGCGGATTGCGAGTTCGCAAATCCGCAAAATTCGCGAACGCGAGATTCGCAAAATTCGCCCATGCTTAACCTGGACCTTGAACAGCGCGGAGCCGACTCCCGGGCCTACAGCAACATTTGGGGCATGACTAGGAGTCGTGGTCGTACCCCAGGCATAAGTGACACTCCTTGTGCGAGTCCGTCACCGACATTGTGCTTGGATAAGCCATGCAAGATTTAAAACCAGGCATCCCTACACACCAAGAGTCAAAGACTAAAAAAACTGAGACAAAAAGTCTGATGCCTGTGGGTAATTCTAAGGTAAGGAATCTATCACTAACGTGTTTCTCTCAGATTACATCAGCAGTGGCACAGGGGTGTCTGGGTGCAGGGCCTGTTGTTTTCTATGGGGATTCTCCGGTTGCAACAAAGACTGCAGGCTCGGGGACGAAGATCTTCTGGAAGTAACCACCGGCTGGAGAAAGTTAAGTTGGGATGCCAGTGGATTCTGGGATACCGTCGGTTGGGCCATCCAAGGCTGTGGGATGTCGGGTGCAGGAGTGCCTTTAGGTGTCCGGTTTTCTTACCAGCTCCAGTCGCGGTCGTGCGGGTCGTCCAGAAAGAGACTGCAGGTGTCTTTTGGAGAGTGGAGGCAGGTGAGAGATCACCAGCTGTCAGGTCAAGATCACCAGGGAGACCTCGTGGTGTCGGACCACTCGAATTCGAGCCATGGACGTCAAGTGCACACTCGTGGTTTTGGCTGGGCCCCGAGTCTGTGGGCGAGCACATTTGGGGCTCATGGGAGACTCAGGGCCAGATGTAGGTAACTTCCATTTAGCAAGTCCTTAATAGTGATTTTTACCGAATCGCTATTAAGGACTCGCTAAATGGAATGTAGGTAGGAAAAGCTAAAATATTAGCGATTCCTTAACATTAAGGAATACCTAGCCATTCATTCCTATGGGCTAGGAGACCCATAGGAATGAACGAGAAGAGATTCACTATTAGCGATTCGGTATTACCGAATCACAAATAGTGGGAGCTATTTCAAGGGTGGGAGGGGGCATATGCCTCACTCACATATGCCTCACTCTGGTTGGCTGGTTCCCCCATGTGCAAGATGGCAGGGACTGAGAGTTGTGCTTCACATCGCCTCCTCAACCTGAGGGGTGGTGCTGGCAAAGGTGGGCGCACACTTCCCTTTCTCACTTGGTTTTCCCGCTGATTCTCCCACCCAATGTTGGGGTCAGAACCAGTGGGGGTCAGTTGCAGGAAGCAGCAAAGGCCTGGGGTAGCTCACAAAGGCGGCAAGCCTTTGAAGCTTCCACTTCGTAGACCCTGCCTGTCCTGGGGAGGAGGCTTGGCGCCTCGTTCCAGGATGAGCATTGTTTCAGACCCCCAATGGCAGCAGGCTCTCCACCCAGGGTTCCAGAAACCTGTGTGGTGGTGGTGGTAGCTGGCGAGCAGCCACTCAGCCTGGACACTAGTGTTAGGGCTTTTTTGGGGGGCATCTCTAAGATGCTCTCTGAGTGCATTTTTCATTAAATCCCACACTGGCATCAGTCTGGGATTGGAGTTCTGGACTTTTTGGTTCCGTCCAGAGGTGTCAGGGATAACACCCGAAGACCCCGGAGTTCTACCTGTCTCGGTGCACAAATAAACAGAAACACGGGCTTCTCGATGGTGGCGTCAAAGACCAAAGGTTTATTACTGCAGGGACACAGAAGTCACAGAAACTACACACGGGCAGAATCTAGGAGCCTGTTCGATTTGTACAAAAAGGGTTGCTCCTTATATACTGAATATTGGGCTTCGGGCAAATTCTTTACATGTTAATACATTCCAAAACCTTTGTGTCCTAAACAATAAATATTTGGCGTTACACAGGAATCGTCAACAATATCTGATGTCAAAACATTACGAACGAGGGGTTCCCACTGTTCCATCATAATCCCATGTCAACTTTTCATTCAAGACCCGGACCGCCTCATCGTAAATTTCGTTACCTCCCCCTAATAAAGGCCCAGAAGGAAAGGAGCAGAGCCAGGTGCAGAAGATAGAAAAGCAGGATAAGAGATGTTTGTGGGTCGTAAATGGGCAAGGCTACCAGCTTCGGCCGCCTAATCATGATCAGGCCAACGAACACGAGAACCAGTATAGCAGGACTGGCCTCGGGCAGAGGAGGCAGTTTCTGTCGAGTCATGCAGCCATGGCGTGTTCTGTTCTAAGGTGCACGTGTCACTAGCAAGGTGAATCTCCGGCTAAAGCTTACGTGTCCTTTAGTGAAAGAGGTCACTGCGTGTCCATTGTCTATGTGAGGGCAAGAAACACAAAATGGCTTCCGTGATCTAAGATGGATGCCATGGGTAGATCAGAAATGTGCTCGTAATAGGAGTGCTCTTGCTCGTAACATAGCGAAAACACCAGGATATGCTAAATGGATCATTTGCGGTTCACTGATACCAGAATTATGTATTTACGACAATGTTGAAAACACGGGTTCAAATCGTCACGGAACCTCAGGTTTAATGTGCTGAGAAATTTGATTCAAACTTCCCAGTTTTCAGTAAAGCCATTATGGTGCTGTGGAGTTCATAATGACAAACTCCCAGCACCATATACTCTTAATGGCAGTACTGCACTTACAATGCCTACGAATTGGCTTAGACACTGTGGGGTACAGGGATCATGCACCTGTACCCTCACCATTGGTATAGTGCACCCAGTTAGGGGGTGGCAGACCTATGCCAGGGCAGTGGATTATAGGCATGGCACACATCCCTCATGTCGACTCTTCACTTTGTTATGCACCAAAACACACAGCCTGCTAGGACAGTGTGTGTAAAGGTACAGGGCCTCTAAGGGTGGCACATTAAGTGCTGTAGCCTACAGAGGCCTTCCCTGGCCCTAGTGCCCTTGGTACCTATAGTATCATTTACAAGGGACTGACCTGTGGCCAAAGAGTGCCAACTGGGTTTTGTTTTAAATGCAGTTTAGTGAAAGAACATAGGCCCTGGGTACCTGTTTAGCAGGAACTCAGGGCTCACTTAGTCAAAGTACATCAGCATTCTGGCAAAAAGTGGGGGCAACCATGCATAAAGAGGGCACTTTCTTATAACAGAGGAACAAAAGTACCCACTGGCATGGGGTTCAACATTAGTCCGGCTCCAACTCGAGAATGAGGATGGGGACGGTGTTGGTCGAGGGTACGACCGGCGCCGGGGGCATCGTCATGGGATCGGTGCCAGAAAAGGTTGAGTGAGATCCAGCCCGAAGGCGGGCTGCCCAAATACTAGGTGTAAGGCCTCATATAACTGTCAAAGCTGGGCTGGGGACGCTCTGGCTCCCGGGAAAGGGGGGAGGTGCAGAGTCGTCCGTGAATCAGACACCAGAGACGGAGCCTTGGAACGATGATTCTCAGATTGCCACATTGCGTCAGCCGACCGAAAGGGAGAAGGTGAAGAGCGCTTGTGGTTCTTCGCCTTCTTCTTGTGTTTGTACTCACCAGATGAAATCAATGACTTGGAGTGCGCGATGAGGAGCGGGAGCTCCGCGAAGTGCCTCAAGATCTTCCTCTCGAACAAGACCTGGAACAATGCAGAGCTGACTGCCGGGCCTCCAACGACTACCGGGACCGCTCCCGCAAATTCTTCAGATGCATGGCAAGGCAGACGGAGCATGACTTTGGGTCCTGGTCGCGCTCAAACAACCACAAGCACACGAGGTGTGGGTCTGTCAGCGACATCATCTTGTGACAGCACCTTGACCCCACCTGCTGCAACGCGCTGCGAGACACAAGCTGGCCGGGAGAGTGTGATTGTGACATACCAGAGTACTCAGGAGATGAATTTAAAAAAGCAGCGCAGAAAGTGCTACTGTGCTGCACTGATGAGACCCACACACTGCATTCTGGTCTCTGTAAGTTTAATTTGACAGACTAACAATACATGGTTAACAGCCTGCATCTACAGTCTGCTCAGCAACTGATTGCAATGAATCATTCAGTCCCGACCGCGGCCTCAGAGGCCGTACCAGATCGCGTGTCTTGACTGTCACAACGTGATCACCCTATCCGGAGTCTGTCTTGTGTTGTATTTCCAGCAACTGGCACCACCCCTACCAGTGCTTCCATGACCTACTTTGGCAGGCATTACAGATCATGGCCAAAACTTTGTTTGAGAGCGCCCACCTCCCACCATCAGAGAACGGGCACTTCTCTACGGTCCATATGGCACATCCTGTCTCTTTCTTATGGCAGCCAATGCACCACTCTGAAGAGTGTAGCCAGCTGATAGTTTTAAGGCTAGAATGAAAAGGTCCGATCAGTGCAGGCAGCATCATATTTTAAATTCATTTAATTTCCTGTAGGATAGCATCGCTGCCTCTGCCTGGATGGCGCGGCTTGTCAGAAAAGGACAACTATCAAACTTGGGTCACTCTGTGAACTGAAGCAGCGTCCTCTTATGTGTGCTTCCCTGCTTGTGTGTGTGTGTGGGAGGGGGGAAGGGTAGGGGACCCGGAGTCAGCTCGGTTTAAGTTTGGTCAAGAGAGCAGGCATTGAAACAGTGTCTTTAAAAGGCACACACCATGGACCGCTCTCACCGCGACTTCGAGCATCATCTGTGCCAGTCTGCCAGCCTAGCTGCCCTAGGACCGATTCAAGAAGAGGAGTGGAGTTCCAAAGCCAGCCCGAATGGAAGGGTCCAGCGATATTTGATGCATTCCTCTCAGCTTTTCAGTTATTGATCAGAATTGTTGTCATTGTTGCAGGGTGGACTGTGCAAAGTCTTGAAACAACGTGAATGTGAAGTCTTTAAAGGATACAGAATCCTTCTTTCTGGCAATATGGCCTACTTTACCATAAATGAGTGGAGTCTTTATTGGTGATGGCAGCGGGTACTGTAAAGGCCGTGACCTGTCTTCATTCACGAATGTTGAACGAGGGTCTTGCTCCGTTAGCGACGTTAAAGGAGAAATTGGAAGAGAGCATAGGTAAACCCATACCTGATCCGGTTTGGGGCCACATCTGGCAGAGAACATGGAAGGGTAGCAGGAACGCTCGCTTTCAACAGATACACTTCTTCATACTGCATAGGGCGTGTCTGACACCAGGGAAAATTAGAAGGCACTTTCAGGTACAGGATGCTGCGTGTCCGAGATGCTTGGCACCTGATGTTGAGCTAGAACATATGCTATGGGACTGCCCGCGACTGGGGACATACTGGGCAGAAGTGGGGGAGCTCCTGAATGCAGTGACAGAGAGAGAAGTGGACTTTGATATGGCCGCCTGTATATTACTGTGGTTTCCGCACACGCCCAAGACCAAACTTACGAGTAAGTTTATTGACATGGGACTTATGCTGGCGCAAAGGGAAATTACTTGGCGCTGGAAATCCAAGGAGGGCCTGTCAGTCCGGAGATGGACGAATGAGTTGAGGAAATGGTCCAAATGTGAGAGTGAGATCAGAATGCATCAGGCCACAAGGTCTGGTAATGAGAGGAGTTTGGATCTTGCAAGAGCATGGGAAGCGATTGTGCAGGACCTGAACGACCTATTGATCAGGGATGAAGAGGAAGGGTAATTGGAAAGGGAGGTTCCATGAGACAGGAGAGGCCGAATGTTCGACCCCGATAGGCAAGCTGACATCGCTTTGGAACTCATAAGATGCCACCCACATCAGAGGCAGCGGGGGAGGGTGGGGTTGGGGGGGGAGTTACGGGGACACCGCAGACACACCAGAGGCGGTAATTACGGTAGGGAGAATCTCCAGGTTCCCCAGCAGATGGAGTGTAGGGGGGCACGTAGTTATCGATAAGGTAATGGAAGAAGCGCATGGCTGATGAATGATTGAGTTGAGAAAAGTGTGTGCATACACCTGGCAGCTTGGACACTGGGGATCAGGGCAAAGATCGAGGTACAGAATGGAAAGTCTTGGCGGTGGGGAAAGGGATGGGGGAGTTAGATAGGGTATAAAAGCGGATACAAAATTGTGCTGTTGACCAGGTGTCCCTCTGACCGGGGCGTGCGAACTCCTGCTGGGGCAGCTTGATGCGCCGCCCGGCCTCCGGGATGTGGGCTAAATGGCTGTGTACCATTTTCTTTAACAGCGATATAGTGCCTGACACTGTAAGAGGAAGCCAGGTCACCTGACCATGAAGATTGTTGATAATTCTGCAATAAAAAAATATTTAAAAAAAAAAAAAAAATGAGTGGAGTCTTTGTTCTCCGGGTGTCTGACGTCCAACTTGATGCACTCTCTCTATTTCGATTTTTGGCTGGTGTGACCCCAGCACCTCCGCGAATAAGCCCTTGATGAAGCTCTTCAGGTCAGGCCCCTTCCCTGCTTCCTCCAGGTATCTTATTCTACAGTTTTCTCTCCTCAATCTATTTCCCAGGTCCTCATTTTCCAGTAGGACCTGTTGCAGTTGCGCATGGAGGTCTTGCACATTATTGTGGGTATCAGTTACTCGCTTGTCGAGGTCCTGGGATTGAGCCTCTACCTCTAGTACTCTTGTACCAATGGAGTCTACATCTTGTTGGAGAGAGGTCATGCGCTCCGTTAGGTCAGCTTTGAGTTGTTCCAGAGATGCCTTCATGTCCATCTTGAGCTCCATGCGCAGTTCGGCCTTGAACTCCCTCAGAGAGGCCATCAAATCTTCTATGGTGAGGGTCATGCCTGTTTTAGTGTCTCCAATTGTTCCTGTGTGAGCCTCTTTTCAGCGGGAGCAACATAAGTAGAAACTCTGTTAGCGGATTTTTTTGGTGGCATAGGTCCGAACAGTCGACCCCCGAATTCATGGGCTCGGGTACACCCCCTGTCCGCAGGGGGTGGCGATCACAATAGTCAGTGCCATCTTGGGGAACTCCGCTGTCCTCTGCTCTCTTGTCCACCCTCCGCTGGATTCCCCCTCCACCCGGGGCCGGATTCGACCACTGCTATCTCTCTGTGTTATGCTGACCCATTTGTGGCTATATATTAATTCTCAGATTCTGCAGAAAGACAGCTGTTGGCGGCGGAGCCGATGTGGATCACATCCACCTGGCCATCTTGCCTAGCCACGCCTCAGAGCTTTTTTCTTGAAGGGTTCTCTCACACTTTCTTGCACTAGGTTTACTGTCTCAGTCTCACTAATTCACAGTCTCACCCATTCTACTCTGGTCTACTCTGTCTCTCTCAATCCCACTCACTCTGAATTACTTAGTCTTACTGTGACTCAGTCTTTCACATATAGTAATACTCAGCTACACTCATTGTCATTCACCCTCGCTCATATTCATTCTCACACATACTGGTCCTTACTGTCACTCATTCTCACTCACTCTGACTCATTCCTGCACTGACTCTCACTCACTTTAACTCACACACAGTCATGCTCACAGTGCTTGAATGGCGCAGGCACCATCGTGCACCTGTGTCCGCGATCAAAAATTGTCACCAATTGCCTCAGTTTATTGCTGGACCCAAAGCGGGTCTGCATTTTATTTTTATTGTGCCAAGAATGAATAATCATTCACTCTTTGTACAAAAAAAGTAGACCACAAAACAAGGAGGGTGTTGTGTAGCAGTAGAGCCCATAAACGAGAGCCACCACTGGCCCAGGGACACCTATCTAACAAACCAATCCATCCACTCAATCATCCATCCTTTCATTTACCCATCCCCCTTTCTTCAATCCATTAAATCAATTGTTTCGCTCATCCATACACCCTTTTGCTCCATCTAGCCATCCTATCACTCCTTCGATCCATCCTTACATCAGTTTATCCATCCTTCGCCCCATCCATCCATCCTTCCATTTACCCTTTCACTCACCCATTCTTTCACTCTCCTCCATCTATTCATCAGTCAATGAATTCACCCTTTCAATCATCCATCCAGACATTCATCTACCCTGCCTTTCACTCATCCATCATTTTACAAATGCATATTTACATATATCTTTCACTCGTCCAACATTCTCTCATGTTATATGGTTACTGCGTTTCTATACATTGTGTTAAGTTAGCATGAGTTTATTAAATGTTTAAACACCATTTTCCTTCGGCTTCAGTTTGCACACGACACCTAATTGTTATTGAAGCTTTCAACCTAGACGAAAGATGTGATTTATTTGAGAATAATATGTTATTGCTCTGATATCAGTTGTGCTTGGTACACTTGGTACAACTGTCTGCACACTGAGAACTGCACCCTCTAAGAATAACCTAACACAAGGTTGCTGAAGGCCTGATCCTCGCATCACATTAGACATAACACAAATAATGTTGCTGCCAACATTGGGCTCTACGCGGGTTTAAGATAGAGTTACGGGGAATGAATTAACACACTTGATGCTTCGCATGCAGAGAGCTGGTAGCTGTTGATGTGATCTGCTCCTACTGACCATTAGAGGTATGGGCCCGCCCTGCTAAAAACCCAAATGAGACCTTCTTAGATATAATATAGTATGCTAAATAGGGTGCACGAAATAATAGGCGATACAAACTTTATATAGATTTTGCATTATAATATGCTATCACCGTTCGCTTACTATGGACTAGTGACTATGGTGCTAACTCTGACTTTTATAATATGTATGTTGATATTATATAAGATACTGCGTTTGAAAACCTTGCATTGAAAAATAAATATTTCAAACTTGCATGTGTGTTCTTTGACTCCCAGGTTTTGTTTGAAATGATTATATAACGAAAGAGTGTTCATGTGTTCCACGATACCTGAGGTACCCTAAGTTCATGTTCTGGATTGTCTAAGTCATTGGGAAGTTGTTAGTACCAATGAGACACTGTAGCTAGCTTGGTAAGGGGATTTCTGATACTAAGGTGAGTTTTGGGTCACCCTAACTCACCCAGGTTCTAGATATCTGAGCACAGTTCTGTGGGAGAACGGAAACCCTGCTACACTCATACATACAAACTTTCACTCCAGCCATCCACTCATCCTACTATTTACCCTTCCACTCATCCATCCACTCATTCTACCATCCATCTTTTCTCTCACCATCCATCAACCGATTTTCACTCCATCCATTCATCCTTCCTTTCACTCATACTCCCTGCCTTTCACTCTTCCATTCAGCCTTTCACTTATTTGTCCATACATCTATCTATCCATCCATCCTACCACTCATCCTTACTTTCACTCACTAACCCTCCCAAGTTAATTAGGAGTCTTTGTCTGCTGAGCTGCATACAGAATTGGCCCATCGAGAACCCCACCCATCTGTAGCTGCTAGAGGTGAGAAGGGTTGAGGATACCCCTGATGCAGGCAGAAGCTTAACTGCACACTTACCTTTAAGTTCACAAGTGCAATTGTTGTCTGTAGCTGGTTTCTTCACTCTCTTAGGCCTCTGTGGTTGAGATAAGTGTAATACCGTGATGCATGATGCAGTCTAGTGGTTGGGGTGGAGGTAAGGGGAGGAACAGGAACGGGAGGAGCTAGGGAAAGACCTCGAGGCAGTTAGAGCAGGGACACCATGGAAGATAGATGTAGTGAATAAAGCTCCAGTGAAAATAATATATTGTCTATCTCGTACTTACCAGGACGACACTACAGCTGGCGACGAGGGTGGGATATCGCGCTGTGCAGCTGCGCGCGGATCCCAGGAGCTTTTGTGACTGTCCCATGTGGCACCTGTGAAGAGTCGCCGTCGCGACAAGTGTGCCTAGAGCGAGATAGCCGCTGAGACCAGAGCGGACAACCTCGCCGTAATCGTCTGAAGTTCCGTGGTCGGAAACCACGTGGAGCGCGATTGGGGATGCGCTGTCGGGGCGCTGAATCTGGGGCCGACAGCCTGGCGATTGATGCCTTGACGCTCCGTGGTCGGAGACCACGTGGAGCGCGATTCGGGAAGCGCTGTCGGGTGCTGTAGCTGGGTGCTCACCCCAGATGCGTAGTGGTGCATGGAAGTAAGGACGTCGGGAGCCAACCCCGGTCCTACTTGCTGATCGGCGCTGTTGCGGAGGCCCTCCGAGGAGATTTGGAGAAGTTTGGAGGTCCGGCATGGTATGCGCTTGCTGGATGAGTGCCCAACTGAAAATTGAGCTGAAAGGACCAAATCTCGGGGACACGAGATTTCAAGTGTGGCGGCCATCTTGGAGTCAGGCAGCTCGCTCCCATCCCCTGTCAGGGATCCAGGGCGGCCATTTGTAAGTCAGGCAAGCAAGGTTTTGAAATAAGCTTTGGCAAATCAAAAGGAAAACAAGCATTGGCGCACATAACAGCCAAGCATTGGTAAAGACAAACGAACAAACATTGGCAAATGTAGCTGAGCAAGCATTGATGAATGTAAGTGAACAATAAGGAACAAGCCGTGGCAAATGTAAAGGAGCAATCCGTGGCAAGTGTACGGAAACAAGCACTGGCAAATGTAAAAGAACAAGCACTGGCGAATGTAAAGGAACAAGCATTGATAAATATAAGCAAACAAGCACTGGCAAAGGTAAATGTGCGGACATTGACAAACGTGAAGGAACAAACATTGATGAATGTAGATGAACAAGCCTTGGCAAATGTACAAGAACACGCATTAGCAAATGCAAGAATTGCAACGAAACAAGTACAAGCAAATGTAAGGACCAAGCCAAGGCAACGATTGAGAATAAACAAACACAGGCAACTGCAAGGCCTGAAACAGACGAGCCCAAGCTGTCAGGGATCCCCTCGGTAGAGGAGGCTGTTCATCCACGGGAGCAAAGATGAATGTCCCACACACTTCCAGACAACAACGACCCAAGCGAGGAGAGATAACTTCGCTCAAAGTCAGCTGCTACCAAAAAGTGTGGGGGGAATTTTCCCATGGAGTATACCACTCTCCCCCAGCAAGGTGACGTAGCTGCAGTCTTGATGGCAGGAGATGACTGGAAAATATATGTACAACAATACTAACCTCACCAGTAATTTACAGGGTTGATACATAAGTGTTCAACATTAGCATTCCACTTACCTCACCAAGTGAGCGTCAGGGCTTTATGCTAGTCGTCAAAGCAAGAACCAGGAGTTATAGAAGGGAACCTGGGTGACAACCAGCAAAGATATCTCCAAAGCAGAATGCACACAATTCAAGTCCTGCTCATAAACTGAAGACAGAGCAGGACTGGAGCCACAAGCGCAGCTGATGACAAACTGGTATCACTTATAGAACTAAAGACAAAGTGATACAGGAATTCCCACTTCCAGCGCATAAACTTAAGACAGCGCGGAGTGAGAAACAAACACACAACACAGACAATCCCTACTTCCAGCTCCTAAGCTTAAGACAGAGCGGAGTGAGGGAACAACAACATAGAACAAGAACAATAAACACACCACGTTCGACTCGTAAACTTAGAACAGAGCAGAGCGGGTGTACATGGAACAAGACGAAATAGACAAGCAGCGCTCCACTCGTAAACTCAAGACGGAGTGGAGTGCATAAACACACATCAACAAAACCCCTACGATCACAGAAAGGATCGCAGAGAATAACAGAGCTGAAACGCCAGCAGGAAACTGACAAAAGCGAGGAGTGAAGGGTAGGCGGGGAATCAAGGCGGAAGGGCAAGTTAGGCACAGGGGAAGGGCGTGCCGCGAAGGAGAAAGTTAGCGGAGCAGAGCGGGAGGTTCAAACAACGGGTAGAACACAGAGCAGGAACAGAATACCGTGAAACTAGAGAGAAAACCACAGGAACAGGAAAAGAGCAGAAACAGGACCTCTAAGGCAAAGCAGGATCTCGGGACGAAATGGGAACCTCACGGAGCAGGACGCTGAGTAGAGGGGGCGTGGTCACTAACCGAACAGTAAGCCAAGCAAGGATTCGCAGGTGAGGTTCCCTTTTCTACTAGTTAGGGAGCGTCTCAAAATACCATGGCCTCAGGCAGAAAGAGGTTTAGGGAAAGTCACAAAAGGATCTGCGGGGCACAATAAGGATTGCAGAAAAAAGCATTCTACGCAGCCCTGAGGAATCTACATTGAACACTCATGAATGGGGTCAAATCCGACCACCCCTAACACAAGCAGAAACAAGCGTCAGATGTAAATAAGCACAAGGAAATGTAAGGCGCGAATACAAAGAACGCAGGTAAGTACAAGTCACGAATGGAACACACAAGCCAATACCAAGCGCGAATGCAACAAGCACCAGCCCATACAAGCCTCAGATGCAACAAGCACGAGCAAATGCAAGTCTTGAATGCAACAGGCACGAACGAATACAGGTCCCAAAGCAAGTTCCAGCGCTAAGTGAAAGTAAGCAATTAAAATCAAAGAGGAAACAATTGCACACAAGACTTCGACTGCAGAGAGTTATAGAATAACGCGGAAAGCACAAGTGAACAGTCTCGTGACAGTAGCATACTAGGACTCTCCTCCGCCATGTCGGTGAGAAAAGGAAAACAAAAATCCAATATCTGCATTGAGGTGCCACCCCCAGTGACACAGACCAGTGACCAGAGTCTGGGTTCTAGATGGAACTGGTGGCTAGAATCACTAGATGCATTTTTTTAAACAACCGGAGAGCAAAGAGATAGCAACCGTCTACTGTTACTACTTCGGCTGGTAGGTCACGAAGGCCGACGCCTAATCAGGACGTTCTCAGCAAAGGACACAGAGACATATAGAAACCTCAAAGAGACGCTGCGCACTCATTTCAATGCACAGGAAAATGTGGATCATGAACGCATGGTTTTCAATGCAGCACAGCAGGAACCAGGAGAATCATTGCCAAACTACATCACAAGGCTGAAAAGTCTGGTACAATGCTGCCATTTCAACACATTCTCAAATGAGGAAGCAGTTCGACTTCAGGTAATCGAAGGCTGTTCAAGTTCTAATACAAAGAGCAAGATCCTTCGAGGGCAGTGGTCGCTAAAGGAAATCATCAAGAAGGCCGAAGTTGGAGTGCGGGTCAAAGCAAGAGAATTATCAAAAGAATTACACCTGAGTGCAAGACAAAGATACCAGGAAAGAGACATCTCTCATGTCTGTAAATAAAGCCCCAGAAACAAACAAAACCAGAAACAGGGAGGGTGAAGACAGACCAGAGATAAGACAGCGAGATAAGACAGCGGGAGAGACAAAGTGACATGAAATACTCTGAGTCAGCAATACAAAAGACCGGGAGGATCCAGGATTACGACAGCCGCACTGATACAACCTCAAGGAGTTATTCAACCTCAAGGAGTCATTCAATGTATGGTGCAAACGATTCTGAAGCCAATGAAGTGTCCAGTAGGATGGAGCGCATCAATGGACCAGATGACAGCTTGCCCAACAAATGTGCAAGAAAGACAAATTATGGAAGAACGGACCAGTCACGTCAAAACTGGAAATCGGTACACGAACACGACCGAGCACCTCACCGCTCGCCAAATTCTGAAGATGAATCAGAGGAAGCATCAAGCAGTGAGACACATCGCACCTGTAGCCCAGATGTCAGGGCACCAAACAAGCGTGAAGAAGAAGCAAACCACATAAGACGGAATGATTCACTCAGGCACCGGAAAGGGGAAGACAAATGCATCCACGACACCGGAGACAACGAGACAATTGAGAGGAGGCCATCACCATCATACGAGAGAGGCAGAGACAAAGTGCCCGGGGATCAACCACAAGAAATAAGCATGTGGTTATCAAACAGCCTCTCCATCGAAATGACAACGAAGACATGTCGAGAAAGGTACCCGGAGAAATATCCCAAAGATAACTCTGACTCGAGGAGCAGCTTATCATGGCCTTGTCTTGGATCCCGGCATCGTGGAGTCTGCCTATTAGGGTGTGGTGAGAGACTGTGTTGAATGCCGCTGAGCGGTCGTGGAGGATGAGGGCTGCTGTTTCTCCTTTGTACAGTAAGATACGGATGTCATCTGTTGCGGCAAGGAGGGCGGTTTCCGTACTGTGGTTTTTACTGAAGCCAGATTGGGAGGAGTTGAGGATGTTGTGCTCTTCGATGAATGTGGCGAGTTGGCGGTTGATGGCTTTCTCGATGACTTTCGCTGGGACCGGGAGCAGGGAGATGGGTCTGTAGTTTTTGAGGTTGGTGGGGTCCGCCGAAGGTTTCTTCAGGAGGAGGCTGATCTCAGCGTGTTTCCAGTCATCAGGGAACAAGCTGGTTGCCAGAGAGAGGTTGATGGTGTGGCAGAGCATGGGTGTGATGGTGTTGGTGGCTCTGTTGAAAATGTGGTGGTGGCAGGGGTCCGTTAGGGCCTCGGAGTGGATTGACTTCATCGTCTTCAGTGTGTCTTCAGTGGTGAGGGCTGTCCAGTTGTCAATCGCTGGCTTCAGCGTGTCGGGGTGGTTGGTGAGGGTTCAGTGTGTTGGTTGTCTTCGTCGAAGTTGTCGTAGATGCTTTTGATTTTGCGGTGGAAAAATGTGCTGAGTTTGCCGCAGAGGTCTTGTGAGGAATGGATGTCGGTGGGCTCGCTGGTGGGTTGGGCAAACTCCTTGATGATGTTGAAGAGTTCTTTGCTGTTGTGTGCATGAGTGGAGATTCTGTCTTCAATCACTTTTTTCCTCGTTTTTCTGAAGAGTTGGTGGTGGGCGTTCGAGGCGGCTCTGAAGTTGTGGGCTTCTGTGGATTTGGTGTTCCAACAAGCCTATTCGAGGCGGCGGCAAGTGCGTCTGGACTCTCAAAGTTCGGTGGTGAACCATCTAGCTTTCTTGGCGTGGGTGTTGTTGTTTTTCTTGAGGAGGGCTATGGTGTTGGCGCTGTCGGAGATCCATCTGTGCAGAGTTCAGGCTGTGGTGTTGGCGTCGTCGTTTTCCGCGATGGTTGGGGTTGAGTTGCTAAGTGATGAGGTTAGCTGGTCGTCAGTGATTCTGGTCCAGTTTCTTTGTGGGAGCAGGGATGGTGTCTGTGGGTGTTCTGAAGGTGAAGAGGATTCATAGATGGTCAGTCCATGGGAGTTCGGTGGTGTGGCTGAAGGTGATGGAGTTTCCTGTTGTGAAGATGGCGTTGAGGGTGTGTCCTGCTGAGTGCGTGGGTTCGGTCACGATCTGGCGGAGTCCAATGTTGTGGAGGTTGTCCAGGAGGGATGTGGTGCTGAGGTCCAGTTGGTTGTTGAGGTGGAAGTTGAGGTCTCCCAGTAGGGTGTAGTTGATGGAGGCGATAGCATGCGGGGAGATGATGTCCGTGATGGAGTTGGCGAAAAGTCTGCGGGGTCCAGGGGGTCGGTGGATGAGGGTTCCACAGAGGGTGGAGGTAGGGCTGGCCAGTATCTTGAAGTGAAGGTGTTCCATCAGGTCTGTGGGCTCATCGGGGAGTGTGCTTAGACGGAGGGTGGATTTGTGGATGATGCCGATTCCTCCCTTAGGGAGGATGGGGCGGTTCTACCTGGAGATCTTGTATCCTTGGGGAATATCGATGGTGATGTCTGGTTCCGAGGTGGAGTTGGTCCAGGTTTCGGTAAAGGATGCTACGTCCGGGGTAGTGCAGGCGATGTCTGGTTCCGAGGTGGAGTTGGTCCAGGTTTCGGTAAAGGATGCTACGTCCGGGGTAGTGCAGTCGAGGAGGTCCCAGATTTCGGTGGCGTGTTTGTGGAGGGATCGGACGTTGAGGAGGATGAATTGCAGGGTCTTCGGTTCGGTTGTGTTCTTGCAGGCGGATTGCGCTGGGTCAGTGGTCTTGGTGGTGCTGCAGGTGTGCCAGCAGCGGTGACAGCTGAAGGGTCTGAGGGTGTCGGCTGGTGATGCTAGCTTGCAGTTGTTGTTGCGCCCTGGTTTGAGAGCGTGGAGTGCCGCTGGGTCGTAGCGTTGGCGGTGCAGCGATCCAGTTTTCCTGGCACTGGTCGCAGTCGGGTTGCGGACGGGCACAGATGGGCTTGCCTTTGGCGCCCCGGCGGCACGACAGCGCAGTGGCTGCCATTAAGTAGGGGTCAGGGAGGGCTGGACAGATAGGAGGTGGGAGCGGGGAGCTGGATTGGGCCGGTCACACTGGTCGTGCTGGGGGGGCTGCAGGGGCAGCAGCAGCGGGGGAAAATGGGCTAAAAAAGGCAAAGAGAGAGAGAAAAGTGCAAATAAGGCAGCAAAAGTACAAGAAAGGGGGAGGAAAGACACAGAGGACACAGGAGAGTGAAAGGGGGAAATTGAGATGAGGGGAAAAAATGAGTGAAAAATGGAGGAAAGACACAGGAGAGTGAAGGGGGAGCTTGAAATGAGGGGAAAATGAAAGAAAATGGAGGTTAAGACCCAGAAGTAGAGTGAAGGGGGGAATAGAAGTGAGGGAAAAAACAAGTAAAAAAGGAGAGAAAAAGCGGATCAAGAGAATGGAGACAGAAGTCCACTCAACCACCAGGGATGAGGCGCAGGTGAAACCTGCGGGTCGAGGAGGGCCTCGAACACCAACACTCAAGAGTGTAGGGGCTCGGGGGAAGGCTTCACTTAATGGTGGAGCTGCGAGGGAGGGAGAGCAATTTCACTGACAATGAGTCAGTGGTTTTGCTCGCCTGTCTCCGCAGTGGCCCCCACTAAGTAGGGGTCGGGGAGGACTGGACAGCTGGGAGGTGGGAGCGGGGAGGGGAGCTAGATTAGTCCGTCGCACTGGTCGTGCTGGGGGAAGGGGCCACGGGGCAGCATCGGCAGGGAAAAATAGGCTAAAAAAGGCAAAAGGAGAAAGGCAAAAAGAGAGAGAAGTGCAAATAAGGCAGCAAAAGTTCAAGAAAGAGTGGAGGACAGACACAGAGGTCACATGAGAGTGAAAGGGGGAGATTGAGAGGAGGGTAAAAAACGAGTGAAAAAACGGAAGAAAGAAACAGGGGAGTGAAGGGGGAGCTTGAAATGAGGGGAAAGCGAAAGAAAATTGAGGTTAAGACCCAGAAGGAGAGTGAAGGGGGGAGATAGAAGTGAGGGAAAAAACGAGTAAAAAAGGAGAGAAAAAGCAGAGCAAGAGAATGGAGACAGAGGTCCACTGGACCCCCAGGGATGAGGCGCAGGTGAAACCTGCGGGTGGAGGAGGGCCTCGGACACCAACACTCGAGAGAGCAGGGGCTCGGGGGGAAGGCCTCACTTAATGGTGGAGCTGCGAGGGAGGGAGAGCAATTTCACTGACAATGAGTCAGTGGAGATATAAAGCTTCTAGGCACTGGGCCCAATACCAGACTCTGCCCTGCTTTTTGCAGTATAACATGGTGGTCTTGTTGCCTGTGAGGACCTGCATCAGCCTCCCTTAAGCAAATGACAGGAAAAGCCAAAGCGCCAAATGGGTAGCCTGAATCTCCAATAGGTTAATGTTTTGCTGGCTTTCTGCTGGATGCCTAAGGCCTTAGATCTCTACCTACCCTAAATTGCCCATCCTCGACCTAGTAGCAAAACATCAGTCTGCATTGTGAGCTCTGTATTGGGAAAGGAACACAGTGTGCCACAAGAAAAATTGAGATCACTCAGCCACAAATGCAGCTTTTGAGCCTTCTCCTTCCTTCAAAACGTGGATTGGGTCAGAGAGGCAGCCTTAATGTGGGCTCAACTGGGATTTCAGGTTCCATTGCAGGGCTCGCACTTACCACCTGATGTTTCTGACAATGAGAACACAATGCCAAAAGATCAAGAAGCCTCAGAGTCATTATCTGAGATCAAGGACCAAACTGTTGATATTGGGATTGTGGCTTGAACGTCCTGGGATTGCTTTAGAGGTGAAAAAACCTTGAGCCTCACTGTATCTAGGATAACTGCAATGAACGAAAGAAACGGTGGTACTTTGCCTCGTTCATGGTAAAATCCAACAATGTAAAGTGCTCCCCCAACGTCCAGCGATGGTCTACAACTGACTGCAGTAATCAAGATACAGAAATACAGTGACTACTGCGCTCTAAATATGGGCTGGGAGCACAACCACCACTTTTGTGAGTGTCCAAGGAGTTGAGCGAGGATAAAGCGAAGCATGGCAAATAGAAAGTGTTCCTAGCCCACCTTGACCCGAAGGTAATGCCTGTGGGACTGCAGGACGAGTGTAGGATAATACGCATACTGCAGCTCCAGGGACACAGGTCAGTCTCTGGCATAAAGGACAGATAGATAATGAGCCAAACTGAGCATTTGTAATTTGTCCTTTTGCAAACAGGCATTTGGAGTCTGTAGGACTGGGACCACCCTCACACCCTTTTCGGAACAAGAAAGTCGCATAAATAACAATACTCTCCTCTCTCAATATCAGCTCGGCCATACAATAACAACTTTAGAAAGTAAGAGATGTACCTCCAGCAGTAGGATGGGCAGCTGCTCCTCTGAAATATATCCAGGTGCGGGACGAAAATGGAGTGGGAAGGAAATGAAAGACAGAGCATAACATATGAACAATCTTTAGGACCAATTTATTGGACTTGATTTATAGCCAACCTGGGAGGCAATAAATTAATCCTGCATCCTACTGTTTAGACACAAGTCAGTGTGGACAAACTAAAGCGGATCGGTAGCCATAGTCGCACTGGGCAAGAAGTTGGAAAACTGCTGTCAATATCTGGTGCTACAGTGTCCGTAGTCCTGAAAGGCCAGAGAGACTAGCTGCATCACTGGCTGAGAAGGATCCGTTGGCTGTAGGCTACCTAACTGGAATATCTCCTAAATTTAAATGGGGGGAATTATTTCACAGGAGTCAGAAGTCCAAAGGAGTGTACTGTGGCCCTTCCATCTTTAAAGCTTTCTAGAGTGGAGTCCACCATCTCTCCAAAGAGCCTATACCAGTCAAATGCATATTCATCAGCGGTGCTTGCCCACCACTAAAAAATGTGGTCAACCTCATCAAGGCATGCCTTTGAAGAATTTATTTTATTTTATTTATAGGTTTATATAGCGCTGTGAATAAACTCCCGGAGGAGTATCTCCGCGCTGATGACACCAGGTATAAAGCAGGTATTAGGCTACAGTAGTGAAGAATATATCCGGGGATTTATAGAGATCCAACAGGATGCATATTAAAATGAGCTGAACAGAAAGGTTTTCAGACATTTTCTGAACTTGAGATGATTCCTGCATTGTTTTAAGAAGAGCGGAAGAGAGTTCCAGAGACTAGGGCCTACCACAGACAGAGCCCTGCCTCCTAGCCTAGCTTTAGTTATTTTAGGAATGTTTAGCAGCAGCTGATCACTAGACCTGAGACTACGAGTGGGAGCATATGGAACAAATTTCGTAGCCAGGTACTCTGGGCCCAATTCGTTAAGGCCTTTGTGAATAATACAGCAGGCCTTAAACTTAACTCGTAGCCGAATAGGCAACCAGTGCAGTTTGTGAAGAAGTGGTTTCGAAGGGGACATAGGAGGTGCATTAAGCACTAACCTAGCTGCTGTATTTTGTACCACCTGTAGGCGGTCCAGAACCTCTTCGTTTGCTCCCATCAGAAGTCCATTACAGTAATCAAGAATGACACTGGTACCAACTGCTCTGAAATGCAGACCTAGGTATATAGGCCTGCATGGATACATCATTTTGCCGCACTATTTGGCACACAGATGGCAAGACCTCACTGGCTATTTCCCTTAATGCTGGAGTTTAAAAGCCCAACCACCAATCTGTGTTTATGGACTGCAGCACCATGCTGGCAGAAGACTACATGATTTTTCTAAAAGCACCAAATTTGTTTGGATACTCAATCAGGGGGATTGGTCAGAAATAATTTAGGATTAACCCTAGTGATCAACCTCTGCACACTACAATTTTCTGGGGCAGGGTGTCTGGTGAGGAAATTCTGATCACCAGGTGCAGGCCTGTGTTGCCTGGCTACTTACAAGCGAAGAGGCAGACAAGAATATGGGTTTGATCATGTAGCCATTAAGGAATCCATGAGGAACCATTGAATGTTAGTAAGGGCTCCGATGTCACGACCCAGGCTGGAGAATCTCCCTCACAACATCGGTAAGTCTCAAACGACGGCAATTTAAGGAACTCAGTTACCAACCGAACTACCATGGGAAAAGAGGCACTTTCCTCCATTGGCGTCCCATGGACAGAGTCAAGCTGCGGTTCAGTTGAAGTGCCAAGCCCACTGGCATTCTGTTAGTCAAGGTATAATGCAGCATCAATACAATGATGGGGAAAGCATGCCACCCTGCCTCCCACCATCATTATCCTAGAGAACTCTCTGTTGAGGTTAAAGGATCAGTCAGAGCCAAAGAGAATGGAATTTATGCCGCTTGATACTAACCCAACACCTCTACCGCAATGCAACCATCAGCAGAACCGCTGGTAGTCCTTTAGTTATTTCATAGCAGAAAAAAATCTGAGTTTGATCAGACACTGACACCGGGTCAGTTAGTACCAGTGGAGCCAGTATCTATGTTGGCACAGCAGAAACAGGCATGGATGGCGGGGCCAGCATGGAAGTCTGTTCAAGCCCGGTATAGGAGTCCAATAGGGTAGACTGTGCCAGGGGACCACCCACTAGCAGTAAACAAACTAAAGGCCCCAGTGGGTCCTTGGGGTCCAAAGGCAAGGCACTAATATGTGCAGCATGGCCTCCTTGATAGCTTTGATCTGCAGCAGTGTCAACAATGGTCCAGGAAACTAGAGCGTGCCAAGGCCAGTTGAGATATTGGTTCGGTAAGCACAGATTTCAAAGGCTTAGATACCGATGCCCTTGCACCTTCTCTTTGGAACCAGAGTGGTGGGATAGAGTTGAGTCTGGTGCTAAAACTTTGAGTTACCTGAAGACTTTGAACGGGAAATGGGGGGGGGGGGGTCGCAGGGTGGACTTGAAACTAGGAGCAGGCCTGTGAATTCAATCAGGACCTATTCAAAGTGTGTTTCTACTACTGATGTTTGGCAATTGAATGCTTTGTCTCCCAATCTCAGATTGCCTTTGATTGCATTTGGGCACATTGGTCACACAACTTTGAGTCTTGAGCGGAGATCAGCCATTTAAGAGAAACCTCGAAGAGGTCTGTGACCGAAATTTGCTTAAGGCAGTCTTGTGCATGACAAACCTGGTCATTTTTGATGGGGACATCTGATGGAGCAAGGATTCGCATGTAAAGCGCCTTGCTCACATACAAAAACCTTGCCTAACTGTATAATCATATTAAACCAGTTGTTCGTCATTTATTAAGCGTTTTTCCAAACACGCGGGTGTCCCCAGGATGCTTGCTTGTATGTCTTTCCCATACTAACGAAGCTTGCACTAAAGAAACGGCTGCTTCGCTGAAATTCAGTCTGCGCATGCGTCGGTCATACCCATGTGATGTGACGCACTCGCATTCTGGAGGGATTGTATTGCTCATGCGCACTGATGCAAAAATGGCCGCTTGTCTCTTACCACGCTCTCCGCTTGCTACCGCTGCTTCAGCCTATCTGTCTTTTCGCACTAAACAGTAATGCTATAGTCATTATAAAATAAGGCATGTTTAGAATTTCATCATGGTATACAGTGTGATCATTTTATATGTGATATTAATTTGTTCTCGCTTACTTTTCATGTACCGCGTCTTTGTGGGCTGGGGGCATACATGAGCGACGCCATGCTGAGGCTCCTCTGAACCCTATCATGTGACCTGGGAGAATCCTCACTGCGCAGAAGCTAAAACAAGCCAGCTGGCTCCTGAAGCTCGATGCGCCTGAGAACCCATCCCGAAGATGTAGTATTGCACCTTGAACCAAGAAACACTGTTGCTATATGCTGTACACTTGTATTGTATTCTGTATTCCTATGCCTGGGAACATGAACCCAAGGGGCGGGTGTGCAAAATTGAATAATAATGATGGGAAAGCCGAATTCTAGGAGGTGGTAATGACCGCACCACCTCTCCTGACCAATCATAATGTGGGAAACTGTCACTTGCAACATTAGTGGGTGGTCTGAGGGACCCCAAAACAGTATAACTGCCCTAGTTTAGCTTAGGAAAATTGTCCGACTTGTCCGAGTAGCAGACCTGTCACTGACCCTACGAACTCTATAGGTGCTCAATCTAAAGTGCTGCGGAGCACTCTGTCCATACTTTCCACAAACTCCTAAGGGGTGGAAATAATCCTAAGTGCTGGTGAAGCACTTTGCTGGGAAATTCGAAAACCCAATCGGGGTTACTGGCGGATTATTTGCAGAAAGAGTAACGCAGGCGTTGCTTCCGAAGCTGTGGGTGTTGGTCGTACCTTGGTGAGCCCAGTCCTGATCCCAAATCCTGAGGGGTATCCTGTCCTGACTGCCTGAGAGCTGTACCTGCTCGCATTCTGGCATTCCCTTTCTGAGGGTCCTTGTCCCCGTCCTTCCATCTGACCCGTGGCCAGGGTTGGTCTTCATTCTGAATTAGGTAATTATTAGTCTGTGGGTTTGCGTCTCTCTCTCTCTCTCTCTCTCTCTCCATTTTTCTTAATAAAGCACTCTTGCCTGTGATATAGCTCTATCACCTTGAAAAGCAAATTATATGCAGTTGTTTATTAGAATTGTTCCACTTCTCTCCCCACCTTTAGAGAATTGCCAAACTGTTATATTTTATTAGTATGTTCCCGTTTTTCCCTTTTCCCTTAGCATGATTGCCGTGAGCTTAGCAAGATAGCATAATAGCCTAGATAAATGTTATAGATCCTGTTCATATCCCATGTCCTAGTATAAAGTTGCAGTGACTAGTTCTGTTCTAAATTCCTACCTTTAGTCTTCCCATATACTCAAATGGTCCTAGTTTTAATTCATAGTTACCTAGTGGTTTTGATACTGATGATTGACGCATTATTCTGCATTTCGCTTATTGCCTTGTCATATTTTCTTTGAACTTCTATATAAAACTCTTAACATCATCAGGTGTCTGTGGTCATTTTACAGAAATTGTGGATAAGTATGTACTGATTTATAAAGAGTATTTTCCTAGGCCCTGTCTACTATTTCCCTGATAGCTCTAGATCTGTCATAAGTGATGTGCCTGTGGTAAGTCGGGTACATGGTAAGCAGAGGTGTAACCAAACTTTAATTGCTCATAGCAGCGTGCAGGAGGAGAAACAAATGTAATCATCACCCGGTTCACCCAAATGTCATTGTGGTATCTAAATTTGCACGCCAGGGCCCAGTGCGTGTAAGAAATTGGTAATCTCGGTGACCCGGGTGGACTGCGCGCTCTATCAGTAAATTTCTGGTAACCAGAGGATGGTTTGGACTAGTTAGATTAGGTAGACAGGATAACTGATAAATAAACCGTGAAAATAAAATGTGCTGCTGAAATTTCCATGCTGCTGATATTTTTTTATTATTACATTGATTTAAAGATTTTGAAAATTTTAGGATATATATGTCTATGTATATGAATGTTGCATTGCTGCTATTAGTGTGTATGTAATATTAACAGGAAAATTGTTTGTAAATGTTCAGTGTAGTCCGAATCCCCGGGGAAGTATTTAGCTAACGGTGAGCAGAATCCGGTTAGCTGTTGAAGTCACTGGTTTGAGTCATTAGTGCAGGGTTAAGAATAACTGGAAGCACTAATTAGGACCTTTGTTTGCATCTGAAGTAAATGATAGCTACGAGCCCTTTATAAAACTTTCATTGCGATATCACCTAGTAAGGGTCGCATACGGAAGAAGTAGTAGGGTCTCCGAGGCTTGAATGGTAAGTAAATTAGTCCGCTGGTGAAAGCCTGACTTAGTGTAAAGTGGATAAGTCAGGGGAATAACAGGTTCTATTTTACGTATGTAAAAGGTTAGGCAAAGAAGTCTATCCGGAGTGAATGAAAAGTAGACAGAAGTGGTTTACTAGCAGTGAAAGAAAATTCTTTTATCTCTTTAGAACACTCAGACATAGTGGCAAACGTTGCGTGTTGTTGACTAAAATTTGTATTCGCACTTTAGGGAGAGTAAAAAGTTTCCGTTACCTTGTGAAGGAGGGAGTCGGTCGGAAAGCTGCTCTGACGTCACTCCGTGCCACGCTGGTATTGGTCAAAACAGCGGGTGTGTAGTGGAGCTGAATTTGTGAAGGAGGGGTGAGTGCCGAAGCGTGAGACTCTGTCTTGCGGAAAGGCCGCGCACCCATTGGTTAAGGATCTTTTGTGTTCTTTGAGTTGATTGGGTGTTACGACATAAAAGTCGCACTAGCATTGGAAGCACAAAGGTAAACAAAATTAATCAAGCAGAGTTAGAAGCGAGTCTGGAAAGTTGCATGTGGTATCCAGATTTCATACCAAATCCAAAGTACCTAGGATTTCATAAGGATCAGCTTATACGAGGTAGACCGCACAGGATGTATGGAGTAAAAAGGAAAATGTCATTTTCTGATAAAATAAAGAATTTTTTTTAAACTGACAAGCCCATTAGAACGAGGGAAGGCGTGCTCATTCCCCCGCCGAATACTCCAGCCTCTTTCATGATGTTTGATAAAGGGTACCATACCTGTGTATGGTTAGAAAACTGGGCAAAGTATACTGCAGATGACGGAGTCCTAGCCTTCCCTGTTGAAGGTACATTTAATGGTCGGATTCTGTTTAACTTAAGGACCCGCATGAATGAATTACATCCTAGACCTAGATTGACCCAGTATGAAGCCCTGGAAGAATGGGAGATTGAGGCTCTAGAGCGAGATAGACCCCGGATGGACAAGGGAGTAAGTAAATGGTATCCGAGGGTTCAAGCACAGACCAAAGAGCAGAAAATGAAACAGTGGAGGCAAACCATGATAACTGAAGGACTGTTCCCAATGATGGGGGTGTTAGCAGAGGGGAAAGGAAAAAGTAAAGAAAAGACCCATCATTTAATGCCCGTGGGGGACTCAGAGGATGAGCACCTAGAAGATCTGTTGATGAAAAATCCACCTCCCTATGTTGCAGAATCAGAACCTGTGCATTCTCCAAACCCTTTTTCAAAGTATCCCAGATGTCAGAGGGATAGTGATACAGATGGAACGGGTACAGACAGTAAAGTCAGTAGTGGGGATGGGTTTTGCAGACCGAAATGTACGGTCCCAAATTATCAGCCGTTCGGAGAAGATCCACCTCGGTTGGTCACTCCGACTGCTCCCAGTATTTATCCTCCCTTAGTACCTCAGGTATTGCATGACCACTCTGCAGAAAAGGCTTTACGAGAGAAGGAGAAAGAAGCCCTGGCTAGACAGCGAGATGATTTAGTTCGAACCATTGCCCAGATACATCCCCATCCTGATTCTCTGACTATTCCAGTAACTATTGGTCCAGCTATTCCACTGTATAGAGATGACCTGGCTAGTCCTCGTCCTCCTGTTATCTCCCCAATACTGCCTACTCCTAGCATCCCTCCCCCGAGGAAGGAAGTATTCATAGATGATGATCAAGAGAGTGAATGTGAATCTGTGGTCCTGATGGACTTGCCCATTAGAGAGCCTAGGACTAGTATGTCGGGGGCAAGAAGTCAGACTAGACTGAAAGAGGTGTTGATTGAAGGTGCATCTGGGGTTAGGAGTGCCACCGTAGTGTCCCCAGAAGAATTAGACAGATGGACCAAGGAGCTGGAAAAGGAGGCCACTCCCCAACCGAAAGCATTAGAGATATATAAATTGAGAATAGAAATAGAAGAAATGATGGCTGGAAATGTAGGAGTTGAGCGCCTAAGTTCGTACAGTGAAGAAGAGTTACTGTTTATCAGCAAAAATCTTACCCGAAATGCTAGGTTGCTCCATGAAAGGATAATGGATACAGCCACAGAAATGGGAATTGATGTTAGCCGCTCCAAAATCCTTCAGAAACCCTACCGAGTAGACTTTTCAGACAAAGATTTAGAAAGCTTGAATGTGGTGGGAAAACAGATCCAGATAAAGGAATTGTTGAAGCTCTTGCAGAAGTGGGGAGAGGTGGGGAAATGGAGGACCCGGTGGGCAAAGAAAAAGGAAGACAGCAGGGCTAAGTCTCAGGCTTCAGAATTCGTGTTGAAAGAAGTAAAGCCAACAGAAAAATTGTGCCCCATGAGAGAGGTCCCGGGAGGGAAATATGTCCATGTCCCTTGGTCCCGACAGGATATTGTGTCATTTACTAATGACTTCCCGAAATTACGGGAGAAACCAGTTGATTGGTACAGGCAGGTAGAACGCTTCATAAAAGTTCAGAAATGTCTCTTGAAAGACCTGGATGGGTTTTTCGACATTGTGGTCCCCGTAGACTTGTGGACCGATTGTAAAATTGAAATTGATTGGCCCAGTGAAGAATTTCCAAGAGATGAGAAAACAGGAGCTCCCGCACCTGAACTAATGAGGAAGTATGAGCAAGTCATACAATACCTCAAGAAAAAGGTGCCCGCAAAAGAGACAGATTGGACCAGAATAGATAGAACCACCCAAGAACGTGATGAAACTGTCCAATCCTTTTATGAAAGGTTACTGCAAGTATTCAAGACTTACAGTGGAATCGATAATGTAGACATGAAAGACATGACCCATTTCAGTTACAGATTTGTGCTAGGATTAAGACCTGAAATATCACAATGGATTCGAGATAATAAAATCAGTTGGCAGGGAAAACCCATAGATGATGTCCTGAAGTATGCAAAATACTGCGAAGATGAAATCGAAAATAAAAAGAAGGCTCTCAAAGAAAAGGTAATGTGGGCACAGGTGAAATTAGCTGAACAGCAGGAAAAACAGTTAAGTAAATTGACTTCTAGTAATAATGCTCAAAATACCACTGCTGGGGGAGGAGGGAAGCCCCGAGTTAAAATGAGTCGGGAAGAGGCCATGAAGAAGTTTCCGTGCCATGGGTGCGGCCAGATAGGGCATTGGAGAGACGAGTGTCCACACCTGCAGGCCGGTAATGCCCCTGTAAATGGTTTAAATCCACAGGTGCCGAAAGAGGGGACAAGAAAGAACCAGCAACAGGTAAAATTACCTCCAGTACCTCGCGCTCCTAGACAAAATTTTAAGAATCAGGGTCAGCAGAATGAGAGGGCGGAAGTATGGGAAATCGAGAATGAAAGAGATGCCATTATTCCACAGTATTTGTTAAATGATACCTTCCTCCGTGAAGATCAAGATTGACGGGGCCTGAGAGGGGAGGACGAGGAGTGCGTGCTTGGCGCCTCCTTACCGGTAGACCAGACTGGACCATACATTGAAGGAAAGGTTGAAGGAAAAGACGTCACCTTTCTGTTGGACACTGGTGCTACTAGGTCTACTGTAAGAACAGTGGATGTTCCTAACCTACCCCTCTCGGGAGAAGCGATCCAAGTAGTGGGTGTTTCCAATCAAATAATAAGTACTCCAGTAACTGAACCAATGGAAGTTTCTATAGGAAATTTCAAAGAAATGCACAGATTTGTGGTCTGTGATTCCAGTCCTGTGAATCTGCTAGGACGTGATTTATTGTGCAAGATGCATTGTACCATCTATTGCACACCAAAGGGCGTCGAAATTCAGACCCCCGATGAAGATGGTTTGTACAAGCTGATGTTGGTCAGACAAGATTCTGATATCAAACCTTTAACAGTTGAGGATTTACCTGAAGAGCTCCAATTAAGAGTAGTTCCAGAAGTATGGGATTTCACAGGAAAAGATGTAGGCTTAATGGCAAATGTGGACCCAGTTAAAATAGCAATAAAAACAAATGCTGTATACCCCAAAACGAGACAGTACAAAATGAGTGCAGAAGTAAAAGCAGGAGTAGCGACTGAGATTACCAGGCTGCTCGAAGCAGAAATAATAGCGGAAGTGATGAGCAGTCCCTGTAATTCACCTATCATTGGGATCAAAAAGCCTAGTGGGAAATACCGGGTGGTGCAAGATTTGCGCAAGGTAAACCAGATTGTTGTGCCTTGCTGTCCTGTGGTGCCTAACCCTGCAGTGATACTATATCAGATTCCCTGGAATGCAGAATGGTTCACTGTCATCGACCTGTGCCATGCATTCTTTTCCATCCCATTGCATCCAGAAAGCAAGTTCCTTTTTAGTTTTGAATTTGACAGTCATATCTATGTCTGGAATCGTGTCCCCCAGGGGTACACCGAAAGTCCATCGATTTTCAATCAGATACTAAAAAAGTGCCTTGAAACCCTAGTGCTGCCAAGAGAGTCTGTTTTGGTACAGTACATAGATGACCTGTTAGTGGCATCTAAAACCCAGACGGACTGTGTCACAGACACAATTGCCTTGCTGAATCACCTAGGAAAAGGAGGACATAAAGTGTCACCTGACAAGTTACAATTTTGTAAGAACTCAGTGAAGTATCTGGGGCACCAGATAGAAAAAGGAATCAGGAAAGTTACTACAGAAAGAATCAAAATAATTAAAGCAATGGAACTGCCCAGAACACAGAAAGAGGTGAGAATGTTCTTAGGAGTTGTGGGTTACTGCAGACAATGGATTATAGGATTTGCGGCTCTAGCAAAACCCCTGATAAAAATGACCAAGAAAGGAGTAGAAGACCCCGTCAGTTGGGACAGTGAAAGCATGAACGCTTGGGTAACTCTGAGAAACTGTCTATGTACCGCTCCTGCATTGGGTATGCCTGATTACAGTAAGCCCTTTGAGCTATTCTGTGACACAAGAGAGAATTGTGCTCTTTCAGTCCTGACCCAGGAGCACGGATTAATTAGACGACCGGTGGCCTATTTTTCGGCCACCCTAGATCCGGTGGCTGCTGGATTACCTGGATGCCTGAAAGCAGTTGCTGCTACTTGCGTCAGTCTGGAACAGAGTGAGAACATTGTCATGGGACATCACGTCACTGTATATGTTCCTCATTCTGTTGTAATTCTACTGACTAGAACTAAGACCCAGTACCTCACACCTAGTCGGCTGACTAAGTATGAGAGAATTTTGATTGGTGCTGAAAATGTGACCATTTCCCGGTGCAATGTCCTAAACCCTGCGACATTGTTACCTGTTCCTCTGGATGTAGAAGTTGAAGAGGGAGGGGAACATAATTGCATCGATTTAACTGAGTTCAGTACTAAGCCCCGTCCGGACATCCGTGAAATAGCATTACTTGATGGGGATAAGACAATGTTCGTGGACGGCTCATGTTTGAGACATGAGAGCAGGGGTCTGTGTGCTGCCTATGCTGTGGTCACATTGACGGAAACCATAGAAGCATCTTACCTGAGCGAGGTGAAATCTGCACAAGTGGCAGAGCTCATCGCGTTAACCAGAGCATGTAAGAGGGGTAAGAACAAGAGAATAACTGTTTACACTGACAGCCAGTACTGTTACGGGGTTGTTCATGACTTCGGCCAATTGTGGCTACAAAGAGAATTCATGACTTCCTCAGGCACCCCTATCAGGAATGGAAAGGTGCTACATAACTTACTGGAAGCTATTCAATTGCCCAAAGAATTGGCTGTGGTCAAGTGTGCGGCTCACCGATCAGGTAATGACGATGTGACAGCCGGTAATAGGTACGCTGACCAAATTGCCCAGTTTTGTGCCCGATACCAAATGTCCCTCCAAATTGCGTTGTGGGGTGGAACCAGCTGCCAACTTATGTTGTTTGAGAATGTGTCAACGTGGGAAGAATTAAAGGATTTGCAACAGGCCACAGACAGGCAAGAAAAAGGCAGGTGGGCAGCAGAGGGATGCAAATTGAGAGATGATGGTGTGGTGGTAAACTCGACTGAGGTGCCTGTATTGCCTGACAGCCTGATAGACCCCATGGTCAGAATGATACATGAACCAACACATATGGGAAGGGACGCAATGTGTCGGGTGTTTGACAAGGTGTTCTGTAATTCAAAATTCAGGAACCAGGCGGAAAGGCTTTGCCAGAGGTGCCTAGTGTGTCAGCAATTCAATGCAGGAAAAAGGACTGTGGTAGAACAGAGTAATATCGGAAAGGCAGTAGGTCCCTTTGTCAGAATGCAGGCAGACTTTATAACAATGCCTAGGTGTCAAGGGTATAGATATATCTTAGTCATAGTTTGCCTATTCTCCAGGTGGGTGGAAGCGTATCCCGCAAAGAAAAATGATGCCCTAACTACAGCCAAGTTATTGCTTAGGGAGTTGATACCTAGGTACGGAATTCCCGAGACAATCGAAACGGACCAAGGTGGGCATTTTGCCAACGATGTCCTAGAAGAACTCTGTAAAGCATTCAAAATGAAGCAAAGACTGCATTGTGCCTACCGTCCAGAGGCTTCTGGGGTAGTGGAGCAAATAAATGGCACCCTGAAATCCAGATTGGCCAAAATGTGCGATTCCACAAAGATGAACTGGATAGAGGCTTTACCCCTTGTGCTGATGAGTTTGAGAAGTATCCCGAACAGAAAAACTGGCCTAAGTCCCCATGAAGTGTTGATGGGAAGAGTGATGCGACAGGCATGGGCACCCGGACACAAACTGCTAAGCATTTCTGATGATATGGTATTAGAATACTGCAAGCAGCTGGGTGACCAAGTGCATTCTCTCTCTCAGCAGATTGGAGAGACTGAAGACGAGTGGCCAAAGACTCCAGCACATAAACTGCAACCAGGAGATTGGGTGGCGTTAAAGAAACACACCCGGAGCAGTTGCCTGAAACCAAGGTGGGGAAAGCCACGACAAGTGATCCTCGTCACTACAACTGCTGTGAAGTGTGCTGGTGTACCGAAGTGGATCCACGCCAGCCACACAAAACGGGTAACTGGAGAAAACGCGACTGGAGCTGAAGGCAGCACAGCTGAAGAAGCTTCCGAGGAGGAAAGTCCGGAGCTAGCTGACATCGAACTGCCGAGCACAAGTCGAGACGTTGAATGGTTCCCCGTCGACGACCAGGTTCATGACCCAATACGAACCAGGAAATATTCCTACTTAGACAGTGAGTGGGATAGTCCAGGTGAGCTAGAAATAGAGGAGGAAGGTCAGGTCAACGAGAATCACAGTACACCTGATCAGGAAGTAGGCCAAGTAGGGTCAGATCAAGACATCGAAACTCCTCCTGAAACTCCAGAGACTGGAGAGGGACAGATAATAATTAGAGCTGACATTCATGCAGAAGAAAACAAAGAGATCGAAGAGCATGAACAGGAACAGATAGAAATAGATCAACGTGCTCAGACAACCGAAATAAAAGCAACCAAAAATAAAAAGCAAGTACGATTTGAATCTGAGCAGGGTCAGATTAGGGACCAGGCAGAAGAAATAGATGAAAGACCTGGAACTAGTCAGACAGGCAGGGAAACAGAGGTGCCACAACAAAAAGTGAAGAGAGTGCACGAAGAAGGCCAAGTTTCCTCAACTACTGGGAGGCACGGAGGCAGAAGTGCACCCCGATACGTCAAGAGACTGAGGCTCAGACTAAAGACAGTCGAAGAAAAACTGAAAGACCGAAAAAGGGCTGAAAGTGAAAGAAAGGCAGCCCAAGGCAAATCGCTAAGAAAGAGCGACAGAGTAAAGAAACAGAACCAACTGTATCGGAGCCCTGACTGGACTTACTTTGTGTTGGAGGAAATTGACGAGCCCCACCACAGTGGCAACAGTGACGAAGAGTCCATCGCTGATCGGAGTTCTGACGAAGACCCTCCTTGAGAAAGCCCCGAAGTGAGCCTCTGGTACAAAGAAACGAAGAGGGGTAGCAAAAGCCACCTGTAAGCTAAAAAAATGTCTGATCCGAATGTCTCTGGAAGATCCAGATGTGGGTGTCTTAAAACTTGCTGTAAGATATGCTTGTGTAGTATAGCAATGCTAATAGTAATGTGGATAGGACTAACAGTTTTTCTACCTTTTATGATAAATAAAAATCCTAACTTGTCCCCTACTGAACCAGAAGCAGTAGACGTAGGGGCTGTACGGACTGCAGAGACACCACGAAGCTTAGAAAGACGTGACAAACTAGTAAGTCTGACACACACACGACCTAATTTAGAAGCATCAGATGAGAATGGACTACACTTTCACAAAATGAGAAACAGGACACATTTAAATGTTTTTGCTAACTTGTTAGTGCATTACGTAGAAGCTATGGAAATAGAGGACTGTTATGTCTGCATGAAGCTACCAACTTCAGTGGCTGAAGGCGTGACATATCACCATCTACCTTTAACCTATGGAATTTCCTGTAGTATATTAGCTAGCTTGTTTTATAGGAGCACTTTGCAGTACTATTATTCAAATGCTGACGTAGTATTTTCTGAGCTTCCTATTAGAGGACACCTGAACCTTGTACATATTAAAAGTGACGTGACCCGTTATATGGGAGAATATTTTCTGACTATAGGCAACATAGATTTAGACGAAGCAAGACAAGCTAATCTGACCTGTTCTCTGCAAGAGCAGGAAAAGATGTTCATAAAGATGGCAGACAGAAGGAGAGAAAAGTTTCAGAAGAAAGCAAATGACGAAAAGGATAGAGTCCCTAGGTGGGCTGAGCACATGGATAACACCTCACAAGGGGAAGCTAATCCTGCCTTGTTGTTGGATTTTGAACGAAAGGGGAAACTTTGTATCCATAGGGAAAAGACAGAGTACTATAATAATGTATTCATCGGTTCCAGCGAGTGTGAACATAATTACAAGGTAATTGGAGGTTGGGGTTTCAAAAATGGGTCAGAACCTGTGTTTCCCGGAATATATTATATATGTGGGAACAAGGCTTATTTCAAATTGCCGGACCACTGGTATGGAAGCTGCTATTTTGGCATTGTTTTCCCGAAAATATACCATGTGAATAACGCAGCTGGAAGCGATGAAGAGACTAATGGCTTAGTGCGTAGTAAACGTGAAAGTGTAGGTGAAATTATAGGTGATATTTTTAGTGCACTGATACCTGGAATGGGGGTAGTTCTGAACACTCATAGAATCTGCAAATTGTCTACAGTAGTGGACCGGCTATCAACGGACACTGCTGCTGGATTCCTGATGGTCAATACTGAAATGGTTGCGATCAGATCAATGGTTTTGCAAAACCGTCTTGCCCTTGACACCCTATTAGCAAAAGAGGGCGGAGTCTGTAGAATGCTGAAAGCGCAACATTGTTGCATTTACATTCCTGATAAAAGTATCGAATTAAAACAATATGTGAAAAACATAACTAATTTGGAAAAAGAACTCAAACCATTGGAGGTTGACAGTGCCTGGACGAGACTGACTGGAGGTCTCTCCTCTATAGGTAGTTGGTTTACTAACCTAGGTAGAAATCTTTTGTGGAAAATACTGATGCCAATAGTTGTAATAGGCGTAGTTGTATTGATCATTTTCATTTGCTGCAAATGCCAGAAATGCAAAAAGAAATGTACAGTAAATAAGAGGGGGGTGAAGAGAAATATTGATGAACTAGAATTAGAAGAATTAAGGAATGAAATCTACAAAAAGGTGAAAAGTCACCACTCTCATAGAGAAGCTGAAAGAAAACTCAACAATAAGTTTGTTGAAATCCAAATGAGTGATGTGGATGAATGAGAAAAAGTTGGCATCTGTTTCCTTTATGTGGTGATGATAGTAAATATCATCAAAGAGGGGATTGATGGAGCAAGGATTCGCATGTAAAGCGCCTTGCTCACATACAAAAACCTTGCCTAACTGTATAATCATATTAAACCAGTTGTTCGTCATTTATTAAGCGTTTTTCCAAACACGCGGGTGTCCCCAGGATGCTTGCTTGTATGTCTTTCCCATACTAACGAAGCTTGCACTAAAGAAACGGCTGCTTCGCTGAAATTCAGTCTGCGCATGCGTCGGTCATACCCATGTGATGTGACGCACTCGCATTCTGGAGGGATTGTATTGCTCATGCGCACTGATGCAAAAATGGCCGCTTGTCTCTTACCACGCTCTCCACTTGCTACCGCTGCTTCAGCCTATCTGTCTTTTCGCAATAAACAGTAATGCTATAGTCATTATAAAATAAGGGATGTTTAGAATTTCATCATGGTATACAGTGTGATCATTTTATATGTGATATTAATTTGTTCTCGCTTACTTTTCATGTACCGCGTCTTTGTGGGCTGGGGGCATACATGAGCGACGCCATGCTGAGGCTCCTCTGAACCCTATCATGTGACCTGGGAGAATCCTCACTGCGCAGAAGCTAAAACAAGCCAGCTGGCTCCTGAAGCTCGATGCGCCTGAGAACCCATCCCGAAGATGTAGTATTGCACCTTGAACCAAGAAACACTGTTGCTATATGCTGTACACTTGTATTGTATTCTGTATTCCTATGCCTGGGAACATGAACCCAAGGGGCGGGTGTGCAAAATTGAATAATAATGATGGGAAAGCCGAATTCTAGGAGGTGGTAATGACCGCACCACCTCTCCTGACCAATCATAATGTGGGAAACTGTCACTTGCAACATTAGTGGGTGGTCTGAGGGACCCCAAAACAGTATAACTGCCCTAGTTTAGCTTAGGAAAATTGTCCGACTTGTCCGAGTAGCAGACCTGTCACTGACCCTACGAACTCTATAGGTGCTCAATCTAAAGTGCTGCGGAGCACTGTGTCCATACTTTCCACAAACTCCTAAGGGGTGGAAATAATCCTAAGTGCTGGCGAAGCACTTTGCTGGGAAATTCGAAAACCCAATCGGGGTTACTGGCGGATTACTTGCAGAAAGAGTAACGCAGGCGTTGCTTCCGAAGCTGTGGGTGTTGGTCGTACCTTGGTGAGCCCAGTCCTGATCCCAAATCCTGAGGGGTATCCTGTCCTGACTGCCTGAGAGCTGTACCTGCTCGCATTCTGGCATTCCCTTTCTGAGGGTCCTTGTCCCCGTCCTTCCATCTGACCCGTGGCCAGGGTTGGTCTTCATTCTGAATTAGGTAATTATTAGTCTGTGGGTTTGCGTCTCTCTCTCTCTCTCTCTCTCTCTCTCTCTCTCCATTTTTCTTAATAAAGCACTCTTGCCTGTGATATAGCTCTATCACCTTGAAAAGCAAATTATATGCAGTTGTTTATTAGAATTGTTCCACTTCTCTCCCCACCTTTAGAGAATTGCCAAACTGTTATATTTTATTAGTATGTTCCCGTTTTTCCCTTTTCCCTTAGCATGATTGCCGTGAGCTTAGCAAGATAGCATAATAGCCTAGATAAATGTTATAGATCCTGTTCATATCCCATGTCCTAGTATAAAGTTGCAGTGACTAGTTCTGTTCTAAATTCCTACCTTTAGTCTTCCCATATACTCAAATGGTCCTAGTTTTAATTCATAGTTACCTAGTGGTTTTGATACTGATGATTGACGCATTATTCTGCATTTCGCTTATTGCCTTGTCATATTTTCTTTGAACTTCTATATAAAACTCTTAACATCATCAGGTGTCTGTGGTCATTTTACAGAAATTGTGGATAAGTATGTACTGATTTATAAAGAGTATTTTCCTAGGCCCTGTCTACTATTTCCCTGATAGCTCTAGATCTGTCATAAGTGATGTGCCTGTGGTAAGTCGGGTACATGGTGAGCAGAGGTGTAACCAAACTTTAATTGCTCATAGCAGCGTGCAGGAGGAGAAACAAATGTAATCATCACCCGGTTCACCCAAATGTCATTGTGGTATCTAAATTTGCACGCCAGGGCCCAGTGCGTGTAAGAAATTGGTAATCTCGGTGACCCGGGTGGACTGCGCGCTCTATCACATCATTCCCTAGCACATTGTCTTTTCAGAATTTTGAAACTGTTGGAAGATTGTCAAAGGTGGGGGCAGGGCACCAGCTCCACGTTAAAAGGTGTGAAAACAAATAACTGTTACACACCGAGGCGGTACCTACATGACTCCTCCCCCTCATATCTAGGCGAAACTGAGCCATAGGACACTGTATTTATTTATTTGATTTATTTTTGACACTTATAAAGCGCACTGTTACCGTAAGGCGTCCTCCTCAGCCCGGTAGCATGCAAATTACCATACCCCATTAGGAGCTCTTTATTCTTTAGAGGGCAACAATTAACTAACTGTACACATTGTGTCATGAACTTTATTAAACACACCCAAACCATTACACCATTCTTCTACAGAGTCCAAGATAGGCCAGAAGGTTGCTGCTATGGATTATCTTACTTTCCCTGTAAGCATCTGTTCTTGGCATGTAGTGCTGTAGATTCACATGCTTTGCACACTCCTGCCATCTAGTGTTGGGTCTGGATGTTTGCATGTTGTTTTTCTTTGAAGAAGTCTTTACAGTCACAAGGTAAGGTGACTCCTCCTTTCGGTGATAGTGCACATGGGCATCAACTCCATTGTTAGATTGTTTTCCCATAAGAAGGTGAGAATGAAGTGAGTGTAGTAAAGAGATGTCCATGTGTATATAATGTGAAAAACTGCAACAGCCACAGGTGTCAGGGGAGGAGGGAGGGCGCATGTGAATCTACAGCTCTACATGTCAATAACAGATGCTTACAGGGTGAGTAACATAATCCGTTTGAGGCATGTGTACACATGCTTTGCATAGACCGTATAGCAGTAACCTCCAAAAACGGTGGCTAACCAGTGGGTGTTGCAGTTGTTTGAAAGAGTGTCTTTAGGACTGAATGTCCGACAGCCTGCTGACGTGCTAACACGTCTACACAATGTTTTGTAAATGTGTGTGATGTAGACCATGTAGCGGCCTTACATATGTCAGCTATGGGAATGTTACCTAAAAAGGCCATAGATGCTCCTACTTTGTGAGCAGAGTGGGCTCTAGGAGGTACTGTTAAAGTTCTTTTAGCTTTAACATAGAAAGTATTAATATATTTGGCAATCCATCTCAATATGCCGGATTTTTAGATGGGTTTCCTTTTATGAGGTGGAGCGAAAGCAACAAAAAATCGTTTTGCATAACTTTTTGTCCTATCAATGTAGTACAATAATGCTCTTTTGATATCAAGTGTGTATAGAGCCCTTTCTGCTACAAAATCAAGTTGAGGAAAGAATACCGGTAACTCAACTGATTGGTTAATGTGAAAAGCAGAGACAACTTTTGGAAGAAATGTTGGCTTTGTACGAAGAACAATCCTATCTTTATGCAGTTGAAATAAGTGATCTTCTAAGGTTAATGCTTGTAACTTACTAACTTGTCTTAGTGAATAGCTATTAAGAAGGCAACTTTCCATGAAATAAATTGTAAGGAACAATTGAATAATGGTTCAAACGGTGGGCTCATAAGTCTTGTAAGAACAATGTTATGGTTCCAGACAGGTGCAAGTGGTACTCTGGGTGGTATTATTCTTTTAAGGTCTTCCATAAATGCCTTGATCACAGGCACTTTAAATGAAAATAAATGTTGCCTGTTCTATAGAAATGCAGCCACTGCTGAAAGGTGTTGTTGAATAGATGTGTAGGCTAAACCGGTGCGTTGCAGATGCAAACGATAACGAATAATGTTTTGTATTGATACATCTAGTGACTGAATTATTATTACAATATGACAAATCTTTTCCACTTTGCTGCATAACATGCTCTGGTGGTGGTCATTCTTGCTTCTTTAATAATTGTCATACACTCTGGTGGTAGGTTTAGATAACCAAATTCTAGGATTACAGAAGCCAAATCGCAAGGTTAAGGTCTTTGGCGATTTGGATGTCTGATTGCTCCAAGGTTCTGTGGGAGAAAATTTGACGTTATGTAAAGCTTCTGATGTGGAACTACTGACAGTTCCAACATTGTGGTGAACCATAGCTGACGATCCCATGTGAGAGCTACGAGAATCATTGTGAGAGATGTCTGCCTGATTTTCCGAACTAGAAATGGAAGGAGAGGGAGAGGCAAAAAAGCGTAAGCAAATATCCCTTATCAGTTCATCAATAGGGCATTGCCTTTGGATAGAGGGTATGGGAACCTGGTGGTGCAGTCTGGGCATTTTGAGTTCTGTGCTGTGGCAAAGGAGGTCTATTAGTGGAAATCCCCATTTCTGAAAGTACGGAAGGAGAACTTGTCGGTGAAGTTCCGTTCGTGTATTTGTTGTGTCTTTCTGCTGAAGAGATCCGCAAAAATGTTGTCAGTGCCTGGAAGCTGCTCTGCTAGTAGATAGATTTTGTGATGAATTGCCAACGCCAAATGGTCTGAGAGAGGCGTGACAGTTGTAGCGAGTATGTCCCCCCCCCCCTGTTTTCATATATAGTGCATAGTTGTCATATTGTCAGTCCGGATAAAGTCAACTTTCTTTAGCAGGTGAGTTAAAAATGCTTTTAACGCTAGTTGAACTGCTTGCAGCTCTAGGTAGTTGATGTAATAGTTCTGCTGCTTGGAATTCCTAAGAGGCTGAAATGTCAACTGTGTAAGTGTGCTCCTTGCCCTGTGAGATGAGTTTATTGTGAATACAACTTGTGGAATAGGGTTAATGAACAGCACCCTTTTGACAAATTTTGGGTGTTCCACCACTGCAGAGAGAGTTGAGTGCAGCTGTCCACCAACACTATATCTGTCAGCTGACCCTGTGATTGATTCCACTGACGTGCAAAGCATTCTTGTAGAGGGTGCATGTTTAGTCTTGCATGAGGCACTATCGCAATGCATGATGCCATCATCCTTAATAACTGCATGAATGTTCTGGCCAAGAGATACTGATGGACTTGAAACTGTTGTAACAGTGTCTATAAATTCTGAATCCTGGCTGTATTGGTATATGCTGGAGCTACGTGAGTGTTTAGAATGGCTCCTAAATATGGTTGTGTCTGATTGGATTGAAGATGGTATTTTTGTATATGGACTGTGTGACCCCACCTGATGTAGAATGTTTGAGGTAATTTGAGTGTGATGCACATACTTGAGATGTGAGTTGGCTTTTATGAGCCAATCGTCTAAGTATGGGAAGACACGTATTTGTTGTTGTCTCAGATGTGCCGCTACTACTGCTGGGCACTTGAACACCCTTGGTTCAGTTATTACTCCAAACGGAAGCACTTGGAACTCATAATGATTTTTCCCTGTCATAAATCTGAGGTATTTGCGATGTGCTGGATGAATGGGTATATGAAAGTAGGCATCCATTAGGTCTAGCGTTGACATAAAGTCGCCTTGTTGGAGAAGTGGAAGTACTTGTTGCAGAGTGAACATGTGGAAGTATCGAACAAGTTACTTACCTTCGGTAACGATATATCTGTAGGAAACATAGATTAGTTATAGATTCCTTACCTTACAATAGAGACCTTAGAATTACCCCCAGGAGTCAGACTGCATCCAGAAAGTTTTTCGTCAGCAGTACCCCTGCGCCTCGAAAGTTAGCATCGGTCACCTACTCATTCGTCCTTGGCGTCATGGTCACAGTGATGTCGCAGTAGCTACTTATACGCTGCCCTCGCACACTGACGTCGGTTCTGTACACAACTTTCCACGCCAGAAGCGCAGTCCCATGCAAGGCACGGACCACTGGTGCACAAAAATAGGGCCCTGAAAGGAAGTCCCTAACCCTCGAAATCAGTTCGCAGAATGGGAAGGATGGGTGGGGCGGTAAGGAATCTATAACTAATGTGAGAAAGTGCCCTCTTTCTTGCATGGTATGCCCCCCACTGTTTGCTGAATTGCTGATGTGCTTTGACTGAGTGTGCCCTGGGCTCCTGCCAATCAGGTACCCAGGGCCGATGTTCCTCCCCTAAAATTCATTGAAGCCCAAACCCAATTGGCATCTCTGGCCACATGTCAGCCCCTGGTAAATGGTACCCTAGGTACCCAGGGCACTGTGACCAGCGAAGGTCCCCAAAGGCTGCAGCACTTATTGTGCCACCCTTAGAGGCCCTAGGTCCTGACACACACACTGCTTTGGCAGGCTGAGTGTCTCGGTGCAGAACGAAACAAAGAGTCGACATGACACACATCCCTGTGTGCCATGCACACAACACACTGCATTGGCATACATCAATCACCCCTCTAGCTGGGTGCCCTAAGCCAGTGGTGAGGGAACAGGTGCACGAGCCCTGTACCCCTACAGTACCCAGGGCCATTCATGGGCACTTTAAGTGCAGTGCTGCCATTAAGAGTATATGGTGCTGGTAGGTTGTCATTACGAACTCCACAGCACCATAATGGCTACACTGAAGACTGAGAAGTTTGGTATCAAACTTCTCAGCACATTAAACCCACACTGATATGAGTGTGGGATTTAATGTAAAATGCACGACAGAGGGCATCATAGAGATGCCCCCTGAAACTCGACCAACTCCCAGTGACCTGACTGAGTGGCTGCCGAGGCTGCCACCCCAGACATGCTTCTGGACCCCTGGTTAGAGAGCTTGCAGCTCTCAGGGGCCTGAAACAATGCACATCATGGGACCAGGTGCCAAGCTGCCTCCCCCAGGATGGGCAGTGCTCACGAAGGAGAAACTTCAAATGTAATGTAATGTATTGCGATTTATATAGCGCACGTATCACCCGAAGGCATCAAGGCGCTTGCCTTGGGAACCCGTCCTGGTATTCCCCTGTGAGATAACCCCAGCAGGGTATCCACAAGGTGAAAGCCAGGCATCCCGCCGCGAGGGGCCGTAGTGGAGATTAAGCAAGCTATTGCCCAGAGTCGCAGAGTGTGAACCCGTGAGTCGAGTAGGCACCGGAACGAGAATTATCGAGTCCGTGGAATTTTTGAGCCCAAGACCCGCCGAGGCGGGGAATTGAACCCTGGTCCAGGACCGATCTCAGCTTCCGGGTCTGCCGCCTCTAACCCCTGAGCCACACCACCTTTGTGAGCCTCTCCAGACCACTTGCTGTACTCCACAACTGGTCACCACTGGTTCTACCCCCCACTTTGGGCGTGAGACCCAGCGGGAAAAACAAAGTGAGGTAGATAGGTGTGCCTATCTCTGCCAACTCCACCCCTAGGGTGGGGGAGGCGAGGTGAAGCACAACCTAGAGTCCCTGCCATCTTGGAGATGGGGGGACCCAGCCAACCAGGGACAGGCTCCTGCTCCCTTCCCAGTGGATAGTGGCAGAATAGTGGGTGTACCCTTTACCTACCTGTAACTCCCTTAAATTTAGTATTTAGGGGGCACCCTGAACCTTCCTTCCTCAGATCCAGCAACAACAGGAAAAGAAGAAGGAAGAGAAGCCGTGCAGGGCTAACAAGAGGAAAACGCCCACTGACTTGACCCCAGCCCTACAGGCCTGTCTCCTCACAAACCTGCTCCTAAAAAATCCCAGCGTGTCCAGCGGCCAGCAACCTCACAAACCCCAGAGGACCTGCCTGCATTTATTTCCCAAGCTGTTTCACCCGTGAACACCAGACGTGTTTGAACTGCAGCTTCTGGTGCCAACCAGGAACTGCGAATCCAGCACACTCAGCACCCGCCGAGCCCGACCCGTGTTTGAGTGAACAAACCCCACGAGGAGGTCCCTCTGGTGATCCTGACCTGAGATCTGGTGACCCCTGACCAGTCTCAAGCCTCCAGATGACCCCTGCAGCCTCAATCCAGAGGGCCCCCCCTACCGCAACCAGAGCGGGCAAGAAAATCCGTTGTCAAAAAGGCCTTGTGTGCCCAAACCAGCAGTGTCTAACCATCCCTCTACATCCCAACTTTCCCCTCGAAGTGGTGGTCACTCCTGGAAGATCCTTGTCCCAGAGCCTGCAGTTTTTCTTTGCCCCGAAGTATTCCCATTGAAATCCATAGGGCATCCGACCTCAAAACAGTACCCTGCACCCAGCTGCCCTAGCGCCGCTGAGGGTGCCCCTTTGGTGCTAACTTAGTCCCCAACATGCCCTGAGCTTAACCCTAGGAGCTTTGCTCCCACAACCCTGTGGCCTGCTTGCCAGCCGCCACCAACCGGAGTCCCCCTATCCCTCGTTGGATAACAATGGGGCTCAACACCCTGCAACCAGCCGCCCGAGTGCCGCTGAGGTTGCAACAACAGTGGATCACTAACCCTGGGAGACTCCTGAGTCTAACCTCAGAACCCTAACTCAAAAGACCTCCTACAAAAGGCGGACAAACTAGGTGCTCAGCCTTGTTCATTTCTAAGGGGCATTGGCAGTAGTGAGGACGCGCTGCATTAGTTTAAAGCGTGCTGCGCTTTAATGCAAATTACAAGCTGCATATCGCTATTAGTTTTAAAACGCCCGTTTTTGCCCAAATAATTTATTTTGAGTTTTACCTTATCCCCTGTTTTTAAAACCCATTGACTTGCACTATAATTGTGGAAAACCCACCGCTCTTTGCGGGTCCTTCTCCTTGCCTTCCTGATTCCGACTCCGGCGGCCATATTGGGGGTAAGCGGGACGCCATTCCTCGCACGGTCTAGTCGTCACAAGGACGCTAGACCTCCTACAAAAGGCGGCCATGCAAATGCGCAGCGGGTCCGCCGTCATTCCGCCGGAGTTACGCCAGAGTTCAGCCCGTCTGTGCCCGTCCGGGCCCAGACGGGCTTAGGGCTAGTCACGCTGGCACTTTCCCCTAAGGTTGGCATTATATATACTAGAAATGATCTTATATCATTACGACCTTCGATTGATGTGCCCTGCAACTACATTCATAAAAGAGATAAACCTTTCGTGATGTGCAGGCAATGCATCAAGGGCCAGAGAGCTAAGGGAAATAAGGCCCTACTAATGGCTCTGCTGAATTGTAGGTCCCTTCCTAGTCATTCAATTGAAATCAATTCTCTCGTACAAGATCAAGAGCTGGATATTCTGTTTTTATCAGAAACCTGGACCACGTCTAGTTCTGGGCCAGATATGGTGCAAGCACCCCCCCCCTGGCTATCTAATATACCACCTAGATAGGCCTATTGGACGAGGAGGTGGTATTGCTATCATCTATAGGGACACGTTTGTCTGCAGAGCCTAGGACGGGGGGGTTCGCGATTGTGAGAGCTGTCAATTCTCACTACGGATGTCATCCACGACCTCCATATCAGGCCTCCTAGTGTATCGCCCACCGGGGTGTGTGGGCAATTTTGCCAGTTCATTTATGGAAACTGTTACGCTCTTGGCATCGTCGACTGCCAATTTTGTGGCACTTGGAGATTTTAATCTCCATTTTGACGACTCTGCTGACACACTCGCTGTTGACCTGCAGGGTGATTTGAAAGCTTTTGATATGAGGCTAATCAACTCAGGGGCCACGCATTGTAAGGGTCACTTACTTGACCCAGTTTTCTCCAATATGGTCCGTATTAAAGCCCCGACTCCCTTGGCTGACCAGGTCCCTGGACGCCATTCTCCCTAAAAAGAGAATGCCGAAGAGGGAGAAGAGAGTGGGTTCAGGCCCTTGGTATACTCAGATTTTAAGAACTCTTAGGAAAGGCTGCAAGAGGCTAGAGCGGATTTGGAGAAAGGATTGGGGAGAGGCAACCCGGAAAGAGTATCGTACGGCAATCAGAGGATATAAAGCTGCTCTCCGGGACGCCAAAGCTAAGTTCTTTGAGGACAGAATTGGCAATTCAGCTAACTCCTCCAGAGAGTCCTTCAAGGTCTTTAGAGACCTCTTAAAAACTCCTGAACCGCCAGTGAAACATGAGTGTCCTCGAAAGAAATGTAAGGAACTGGCCAACTACTTTCACACGAAAGTAGAAAACATTGTAAGTCCCTTACCACGACCAGCCCAGGAATTAGATACAGGCAAACAGCGGGGTGATGTTGAAATCGAGCTTGACGCCTTTGGACCAGTGACCACTGACGAAGACCTCAAGGTGCTAGGGGCCATCAAGAATGGCTCGCCTAGGGAACCGCCCGATGAGATACCTCAAGCAGATAGCAACTACTATCGCCGCACCAGTAACAGATCTTATCAACGCATCTTTTGCGCAGGGGGTGGTTCCACCCAGTTGGAAAAAAGCGGTAGTAAAGGCCCTTCTGAAAAAGCCTGGTCTAGATCCATCTGACCTGGCTTACTTCAGACCGATTTCCTTGCTGCCGGGGCTCGGTAAGATCGCGGAGAGACTGGTGAACAGGCGACTGTCACAGTTCCTGGAGTCCAACGGCTTGTTGCGGAATTCCCAAACGGGATTCAGGCCAGGTCAAGGCACTGATACTGCCCTTCTGGCAGTCGTGGAAGAAGCCAGGTGCATTTTGGATTCAGGGGGATCGGTGGCAGTGATCCTCCTGGACCTCAGTGCAGCTTTTGACACCGTAAACCATCAGGTGCTGCTCCAGCGACTGTCAGAGGTAGGCTTGACTGGAATGGCCTTAAAGAGGCTCGCGTCTTTTCGGAACCATCGAACCTACCAAGTCTGGGAAGGTAGTGCACAATCAGCCTCTATCCCCCTCCAATGTGGTGTGCCTCAGGGCTCCTCCCTGAGCCCCACATTGTTTAATGTCTATATGGCACCGCTGGAGGATGTGGTGGCACCATTTGGTATCAAAATTATCAGCTACGCTGATGATACCCAGTTGGTGGTGGCCCTCTCCAAATTGGTGAATCAACCGGACCTACTTCACTCCTGCTTGTCCAAGGTGCACACATGGATGGACAATTCCGCATTAAAACTGAACGACTCTAAAACAGAGATGATGCTGCTTGGACATTCGGGCTTTCTTTTCCGCCAGGCAGCTGGCCGAGTTGTCTTGGCGATCCTCCAAGCCCCAAAAAGGAGATCAAAAGTCTGGGGGTGTGGCTGGAACAAGACCTGTCTTTCAAGACCCATGCCACAAAAACCGCTGGAGTCTCCTTTGGTCTGCTCCGGTAAGCCCGTAAGATCTTACATCTTCTGCCTCCAGCCTCCAGGAAACTTCTTATCCAGGGATTAATTGCCTCGAGGTTGGATTATAGCAATGTGATTTTTTTGGGCGCTCCGGAAGCAACGCTCAATAAACTCCAACAAGTGCAGAACGCAGCAGCAAGGCTGCTGATGAATATTCCAAGGAGACAGTCAGCAAAACCGGCATTAAGAGCGCTGCATTGGCTCCCGGTATGGGAGAGGATAACATTTAAATCTCTCTGTACGGCTCATAAAATCCTTCGGGGGAAGGGACCTTCCATCTTGGGTAATATGGTGCTCCCTACAAGGCTACTAGAGCCCTGCGCTCTGACCAGAAATTTCTGTTACAAGTGGTCAGAGTGAAAAGAGCCCAGACAGGCGGTAGAAGATTCTCTGTGAACGCAGCCAATTTATGGAATGCGCTGCCTTTGAATTTACGGAAAGAGACTTGTACTATTCGGTTACGGAAGCTACTCAAGACCCACCTGTTCCCTGCTTAATGCGGTCTTCCTAGCTCTACACCCTTGAGTCATGAACTAGCGCTGGGATGCCCGAGGGTAACCACGCGCTATACAAGATTCATAATAATAATAATAATAATAATAATAATAATAATAATAAAAGACTGATTACTTACCTTGAAACTGATAAACTAATTTTTCCTCATAGGATAACATGGACACTTTTTCTCCCAAAAAGTTTTTTAAGTGTCGACTTTTAAAAACTGTCAATATTCCTTAAAAATCAGCCGAATAACCAAAACGCATTTTCTCAACTGTTTTCAGGAAATGTCCCAGTGCTGAATTCCGGATCCAGCACTGAGTAAGAAAAAGTAACAATAACCTAACTTACCTGCTAAGTGAATTTCCTCCCATAGGAGAACATTGGTGATTCTATGTGAAAAAGTTTCTAAGTGTTAACTTTTGAAATACAATAATATTCCTTAAAAATCGTACCTTTAACCAAAACGCATTTGCCAACCTGTTTTCAGGAAATGTCCCAGGACTGAATCCAGGATCCGGTCCTGTGTTAGCAAAAGTAATCTGAAAAGTAATTAACTGCATTTTACTTGAAAAGCCCATTCAATTGAATGTACTATACCCTCAATGTGTTGTAAACTGCTTTATTAAAACTGTAACCAAAATCAGTAAAAGTTACACTGCTATTTTTTATACTGTGTTCATACAAGTAATTTACTACTGAAAAGTATTTTTATGCTTACCTGCACCAGGCTTGCTTGGTCCTAGAAATAAAACAACAGTATATTTTTTTGTACAAAACAATTGGTCTAAAGTTCAGTTCTTGAGTGTGTGAGACCATTTGCTGACTGTGTACATCAAATGCTTTACACTGTCCTCCTATACTGTCTTACTGCTTGAGCAAGCTACCGCTTTAGAGAGTAAGGTTCTATCTAACTTTAGCCTTTGCCAAACCTCTGGAGACCCTTGGACTCTATACACACTGTACCTCACTTTGGTGCAGTATATATAGAGCCAGTTTCTTACAACTAATCTATGTCTCTTACAGAAATATCGTTACCGAATGTAAGTAACTTGTTCATCTGAAAGAAACAATTAGTTATAGATTCCTTACCTTAGAATAGATACCCCAGGAATACCACCCTCGGAGGAGGGTCTGCAAACCAAGTTCACACCAGAAAGCCCTGGAGAATAGAACGGCCAAAGAAGCAGTCTCTACGGACTTGGCTGTCCAGGCAGTAATGTTATGTAAATGTGTGCAGTGATGCCCAAGTAGCTGCCTGACATATGTCATTGAGGGGGAATCCACGTCCCAAAGCAGTGGTAGCTGCCATCGCCCTGGTGGAAAGGGCGCGTGGTCCAACTGGAGGCTCCTTCTTTGTCAAAAAATAGCAAGCTTTGATTAAAAAAAACAACACATCTAGAGATGGTCCTTTTTTGTACAGCCTGATCATTTTTAGCACCCACGTTGCCAACAAAGAGCTGGTCATCCACCCGGAATTGCTGTATGCGATCCAAATGAAAGGAAAGCACACGTTTCAGGTCCAGACAGTGGAACCTCTCTTCTTCTTTGGAAGGATGCAGAGGCAGAAAAAAGGTGGGCAAAGTGGTGGTCTGTCCAATGTGTAAAGAAGTAACCACTTTGAGAAGGAAGGATTGACGAGTACGAAGCACAACCTTGTCCGGATGAACAGCCAGAAAAGGAGGCTTAGAAGAAAGTGCTTGGAGCTCACTCACCCTGTGCGCAGAGGTGATGGCCACCTGAAAGGCAGTTTTTAAGGTCAGAAGCCTGAGAGGACAGTTATGTAGCAGCTCAAAGGGAGGGGACATAAGATAAGTAAGAACCAAGTTCAAGTCCCACTGGGGCATTACAAAGGGAACAGCAAGAAAAAGATGAGTAATGCCCTTAAGGAAGGGATTTACAACAGGGGACTTGAAAAGAGAAGGCTGATCAGAAAGCCTAAGAAAGGCTGAAATTGCCAAGAGGTAGCCCTTTAGAGTGCCCAGAGCAGAACCCCGCTGGGCCAAAGAGGTGAAAAAAAGAGAACCTCAGAAAGAGGGGCGGAAAGGGGATCCACAGCCTTTGCTGTGCACCATGCCACAAATTTGTTTCATCTGCACGTGTATACCATCTAAGTGGAGGGACGCCTGGCTGCCAAGATAAAATCACAGACTTTGGGAGGAGGGTTGAAAGCTATCAACTGTCGCTGCTCAATCTCCACGCAAGGAGGTGGAGGCTGGATAGATTCGGGTGGAGGACCGTCCCCTGCTGCTGCGATAGAAGATCCTCGTGAAGAGGCAGTCGGATCGGAGGATCGATGGCCATGTGTAATAGCTCAGGATACCAGACTCTACGTGCCCGATCCAGAGCCATAAGAATGACTTTGGCGAGGTTATGCCTGATCTTCAGCACTCTGGGCAGAAGTGGTATAGACAGAAAGGCGTATATAAGACCGGAACTCTACTCGCAACGAAGAGTGCAGAATTGCTGACATTGTGCGTTCTCTTCGGTGGCGAATAGATCTAACCAAGGCTCTCCCCACTGTTGAAAGAGACCTTGCACCACCTCAGAGAGAAGACGCCATTTGTGATCCATCATGCACCTGCGGCTGAGTTTGTCCGCCCTGCCGTTCAGCGAACCTGCCAGGTGTTGAACCGCCAGGGATATGCCCTGCCATTCCAGCCATGTCCAGAGGCAGAGGGCCTCTTGAGATAGGGTCCACGACCCCACCATGCCTTGTTTGTTGCAGTACCACATGGTGGTGGTGTTGTCCGTGAACACCTGCACTACTCTTTCCCGGACAGTGGGAAGGAATGTTTTGAGAGCAAGGCGAATTGCCTGAAGCTCCAGAAGGTTGATTTGGAGCCCGGACTCCGCTGGATATCAGAGGCCTCTGATCTCCGCCTCCCCCATGTGGCCACCTCATTCAAGAAGTGGTGCATCAGTCACCACTATGAACTCTGGTTGGGGAAGAGAGAGGGATTTGCCATCGACTCAATCCTTGTTGGTTAGCCACCACTGCAATTGGTGTGCAGTTCCCTCAGAGATCTGGACGCAACCGGACAGGTTCCCCTGACGTTGTGCCCACTGGAACTTCAGGTCCCACTACAGAGCCCGCACATGCTATCTGACATGGTCCACCAGCAGGATGCAGGAGGTCATTAGGCTCAGTAGCCGGAGGGTCATCCTGACCGAAACCCGGGATATAGGCTGAAAGATCGGAATCATATCCCGAATATCCCGCACTTGCTGTTCGGGAGGATAGACCCGAAACTTCTTTGTGTCCAGAACCACTTTGATGAAGAGGAGCTTCTGAGCGGGAGTCAGGTGCGACTTCGACACGTTGATGGAGAACCCCAGTGAATGCAAGAGGTCGACTGTAGTCTGGAGGTGGGAGACGACTGCCTGGGGCAAGCCCACCTTCAACAGCCAGTCATCGAGATACAGGAAGACTGAAAAGTCTGATCTGCACAGATGAGCTGCAACCACTGCCATCACTTTTGTGAACACCACGATGGTCGCTGGTGAGGCCAAAGGGGAGCATGGTAAACAAAGTGCTTGTGGCCTACAATGAACCGCAGGTAACGCCTGTGGGAAGGCAGGACGGGGATGTGAAAATAAGCATCCTGCAAGTCCAACGCTACATCCAGTCTCCAGGACAGAGAGCAGACAGGACCTGAGCTAGCATCAAAATTTTAAACTTCTCCTTCCGGAGGAAGCGGTTAATGCTCTTTTTTTAAAAAACATTTTTTTTATTAAGTAGCTTTTAGCGAGAGTACATAGAGCCCGGGAATCGGGGACACACACTACCAATGTAGCAAATGATAATACAAGCAATGTTTTTTGCATGTTGTACCCGAAAAAAAAACCAGAACGTAGAACAAACCAACAACAAAAGTATCCCCACAACCCCCCACCCCGCACTGTAGATATGCAAGTTTGAACCTCCAGCCTCCCATAACAACATGTGTGGCGTTCCTAGTAACAATCCCAGTTCCTGCTTCCCCTGACTATACACCTGATAATACAACAGAATCATTGCAAGTCAGGATGACTTAGTAGGTACATAGTGAGTAGGGCCCAAAAGTCCTTAGGCCCCGAGGCCTCGAGAAGCTCCTCGCATAGGTCTCCAGCTGTCCCTACAATAGATCACATCGCGAACCGAATTCTTGACAGTGGGGGTAGTTTTGGCTCCCTAGCATTTTGCAACCACACGTTTAGCTAACAAGGTCGAGACGGCGACTAAAAGCCGATTGCACGGCTTAAGTTTCTTCACCCATCCCAGCAGGCAAACCTCTGGCACACAAAGCACTTTTTCCAAAACCACTGCTGAAAGCACACGTATCACTTGAATCCAGAATGCAAATATTCTTGCACAATACCACGCCATGTGCAGAAAATCTACATCGTCCTGCACGCACCTCACACAACAGGCATGCTCCCACAAACAGAACCTCCGCAGTTGCATTGGTGTATAACTGATGCAGGTACTTAAAAGGATTATGCAGAGATTACAGTTCGCCGCCAAGCGTCCCCCTCAGCTCACAGTAAAACTCCCATTGCTCAAGCAATATTGTGGACCCCAGCGATGCGTTCCATTTATGGTATGAGGGGTGCTCCCCTGGCTCTCTCTCCCGCAGTGATGCATTATACAACTTCTTGATCAGGCCACTACGTTCTTCCCCCACCAGCACCGCCTGCAGTGCTAGCAATGTTCTAGGTTCAGCTGGATAACCAGGATAAATGGCTCTAACTGCCTGCTGCACTCTCACATATGTGAAACCCTACATCATGCCACCGTCCCGACCCCTCTGCACAACTAGTAGCGAGCGGTATTGACCCCGTCATACAGGTCACCCATCCGTGTGATACCCACTGACTTCAGCGTGCGTCAAGTGGCCTGCTCCTGAGCTGTAGAGATCTCCGGATGCGCTGCTAGCGGCAGCGATGGAGCATAGAGGTAGTCCAACTGTTCGCGTTTGGCAAGTGCCTTCCAGGCCCATGCGGAGCACTGCACATGTTTGATTTCAGTCCTACAGCCGCCTCCTCCTCCACCAGACAATGCCACTGCTACCAACAACATTGGCAGTACGGCATCTGCTTCGATTGCGGTATGCAGCAGGAACCTCTGCGGGAAGAACCAATAATGCGAAGTGCGCCTGCACGTACCGCATGTCGGGTGCTACGAAGCCCCCACGGTCAAACGGCAGGACGAGGTCATCCCAGCTACATATGGTTTTCTAACCACCCCAAACGATAGCAAGGCAGACTGAAGCGTATTAAACAGCGAGGCATTGAACCGAATAGGAATATTAATAAACAAGTAGAGGCGTTTGGGCAATATATAATACACTAAAGGGGGGCCTGAATGGGAAATATTTAATGACCTGGCATTGTTACAGTCCCTATAACTCCATAACAAACAAAGTGTAACAATGGGTCAACAGAAAAATAGTGCAGCTATCTATATGACTGTGTGCGTGAAAGAGGAACACAATCCCTGAATCCAAAGTATTCTTGGTGAAAAAAAAACAATGTTCCCATCAGATACCCGTCCTGTACCGCCCTACATCACTTGGGATCCTTCACCCGAAGGAAGTGGAAAGAACCACTTAGGATTAGGTAGATTGTGCACATTCAACAAACAATTAGGGAGGGTCTAAGGGCAAGTTTACCGACCGACCAGATATAAGCCCCGAACTCAATGTACAACAACAAAAAATATCTGGGGGTCTGAGAGCAAGTCAGTAAGTCAAGCAAGAAGGACCACTAAACCAAAAGCATGCAAAACAGTATCAGTGAGAGATAGTAGTTAATTAACGGCCAAGTCAAGGCTCAAGAGTATGTGGAGAAAAATATTGTTCCCATCAGAAGCCACACTGTACCGCCCTTGTTGTCATCATTTGGGTTCTCCTTACCCAGGAGACATAACGGCCAGGAAGTTGTTACCGTGACCGAAATGTGGTGTGAGGGCAGAACAGAAAGGTATGTTAGTGGCTAATGAAAAAAGCAGTGTCTGGTGATTAAAGTGAAACGTGAGGGGTAATGATAAGAAAACACTGGTCTATCCTCAAAACCGGAGGTGACGACATCGCCCAGCCTATGTTTGCCTACAAGAGAGGACCTAATTTAAAAGATCAACTAGTCCACACACGCCCACGTAACAAGGAAGTGAGGCAAGTGGGCACCCTATGGGACTTACCACCTGTGGTTGGACACCATCCGTGTGGGACTTGTACCGTCTGTCCCCAGACCAACAAGTGTACTGAGATTGACATAGGCACCAACCGCCCATGGATACAAAGCAAGTTTACGAACTGCAACAGCAGTAATCTTATTTACTTGATTAAATGTCCTTGTCAGTTACCGTATGTCGGCATGACGACTAGAAAGATACGGACACGCATCCAAGAACACAAAAGCACAGTACGCTGTCGGAAACAAGCCACCCGCCTCACAGCACACTTTTTGGAGAAGGGTCATGGTCCTGAAGATTTTTACTGGACAGTCCTTGAACAACCGCACATCCCTGATTCATGTGCGGATGTTAGCCGGTTTTTGTTCAAAATCGAACAAAAATGGGTGTATCGCCTTAACAGCGACAAGGAGGGCCTTAATGAGCCTATACCCTGGATGTCCCTCTGATTGCCGCCCTGTATAGTGTCATCCCACACCACCCGTTAACACCATACGGAGAAGGTCTTCCAGCTGCCATACATTCTTATCCTGACAATGTTGGATATCCTATCCGATATTGATGCCCAACTTTGTTGCCCTGTAGAGTGTCATCTCACACTCTATGGAGTGGGTTTCCAGCTGCCACACATACCTGTTAGATACCTATATTCAACAACACACGTGTGACTTATTTTGTCACACTTTGGTGATCTCATGTGGTATACCACCTAGAGTGAAGTCTCTAAACATACGTTTTTGCCTGGTTCGCGCTGAATAACTGGCACAAACGCGCAGTGAACTACGTTTCCCAGAAACCCAGACATCACGTGACCACTTCTCGTCACGTGATGTTCAGGGAGTTATTCACAATCCTACAAAACATCACCGCAATCCGCGGTCGGTGCCCCCCCAAGCAGTACTGAAGACTGCCCGGAGACACCGACGGAAAGGTGAGCGTGCCCTGGCTGTGCGCACTGACTAACTCCTTAATGCGCACTGACCAACTTCTTAACGCGTACACGGAGAAGCTATCGCTTTTAATGGCCACTCCGTTTTTGAGACTAAAGGCTTTGCGCTCATAGCGCTTATCACGAGGCATCTTTCAAAGTGTTGGTACTCTTTCGAATAGTTACATTTACACGGAGCATTTTCCGCTTTAAAAAGAGCTCTCCGTGATCGAAAAATTTTGTACTGTGTAGCGCCCTGAAAAGCTAACTACCGCTCTTAATCACTCGCTGGCATCGAAAATGAGTCCCAGCTACGAGCATACCATCAGTACAATTTATCATTGTCAAACTCGTTTTTATGCTAAGCCACGCAATTCTCTCGCTCGTGCATGTACATTATTGTCTGTACAACGCGAGAGACTCTGTATGCATAAATATTTGGTATCCGTCCGTTTTGACTTTGACAGATCACGGCGGGCAGCCTAGAAGTCTGTCACCACTTGACATATAAGAGGTCTAGACCACCTCTTGTCTCTAAGCAAACTCTGTTTTATTTTATTTTTCTTTCATATTATGAAACCGCTTTATAAATACCTTATGATTATCCCTAGAGCGGTGCTCCTTTTACCTGCGCTGCAGCCAGGTGGGGTGAAGCCTCTCAACCTACATTTATGGGTGAGTGTATACTTGAGACTGCGTCCTAGTATGAGTGAACATATTGTATTTTCAGAATGATTACAAACAGAAACAATGTGAATAACATTTGGTGTCCATTTGTTTCTTTGTTTGTCTGTCTGTTTGTTTTACATGTTGGATCCCTTACCACTATGCACTAACAGTATACGGTTGAGTACGCCTGGATTTCCAGGTGATATTTTTTCATTATTTATGTAATTTTCTTTCAAAAAAGCAGTAGTGTATTTCCAAGGTCCTGAAGAATGCATTAGAAACTCCTTTCTTGTGAATGCAGAAACATGTCGACCACTAACAAGTGCGGTTATTATTTAAAACCTGCACCCACACCTGCCTTTTAATCTTAGGGATTGGGGGATATTAATAAAATTCTTTTTCCACCCAATTCACCTAATTTTATCATTACCCCTCACGTTTCACTTTAATCACCAGACACTGCTTTTTTCATTAGCCACTAACATACCTTTCTGTTCTGCCCTCACACCACATTTCGGTCACGGTAACAACTTACTGGCCGTTATGTCTCCTGGGTAAGGAGAACCCAAATGATGACAACAAGGGCGGTACAGTGTGGCTTCTGATGGGAACAATATTTTTCTCCACATACTCTTGAGCCTTGACTTGGCCGTTAATTAACTACTATCTCTCACTGATACTCACCCGGCAACAGCTCAGGTACAAATGGAGCACCGCTCTGTCCGTCGGTACTCCTCGCCTTCCTCTAGGCTGACGTTGGGAGGTGGAGAGTACATTCCCCAGAACATGGGTGATATGATTTTTTTTAATACACACTAAACACTTGTAATTCAGCAGTTGCACTTTAATTATAAGAAGGTCCTGATGAAGCAGACTGGTATCTTTTGAACCAATGAATACTGCAGAAACATGTCGACCAAAATCTGAGTAGTTATTTGTTACCACTACTCGCACTGTTTTTTAGCCTTGGGTGTGGGTAGGACCCCAATACACTTCTTTTCCACTCCCACAACCCAATATTAATTCTTTCACTTGCACTGCTTTTTGTTAATTTTCTGTGCCCCCTGATACCATTAAGAAACTTTCAGACCCACACACTTTATATTCCCTCACACTGTGATTAGGTCACAATCTACCTAATCCTAAGTGGTTCTTTCCACTTCCTTCGGGTGAAGGATCCCAAGTGATGTAGGGCGGTACAGGACGGGTATCTGATGGGAACATATTTTTTCACCAAGAATACATTGGATTCAGGGATTGTGTTCCTCTTTCACGCACACAGTTATATAGATAGCTGCACTATTTTTCTGTTGACCCATTGTTACACTTTGTTTGTTATGGAGTTTGGGCAATATAGACATTTTTGTCACCGCGATCCGGTCCGCAAGAGAGAGAGAGAGAGAGGCAGCCTGGCCCAACGCGTCACCTGGTCAGTGATCTGTGTTATAACTCGATCATAATTCATAGAGATGACCTGATCGGGATCCCTATGCAACGATATCCCCAATAACGCACTAGGTCCTGCGTCCACGTCAGCGGAGAGTCCAACTCCACCTCGCACGCGCCAGCCATCAGCGGGAACACCGTTGACTTCGCCCAGTTGATCAGGAGGCCGGAGAATCTTTCAAACTTAACATATTCACAGGGCAATTCTGGCAGATAGATGGCAGGCTCACAGACATACAGCAACATATCATCGGCATACAGTGAGACCACAAATGGTCTCGGCCGAAACCGCAACGCATCCGATGCATGCCGCTGGCGCAGTTTACAAGTCAGAGGCTCCAACGCCAACACGAAGAGCATCGGCTACAAGGGGGACCCCTGCCGCGTACCCCTTCTAATAGGGAACTCCGGGGACACCCGGCCGTTAACCCGTACCCAGGCCAAGGGCTCTGTATACAGTATCTTAATCCAGTGAAGAAAAAAAACGGGGGAAAGCCCATTCTCGATAACACCGTAAACATGTATTCGCATTGCAGGGAGTCAAATGCTTTTGCTGCGTCAAGCAGCACTGCCACTGCCTTAAAATCTGGGTCAGAGTAATGCAGTGTTGCGAAGACTGTACGCAGGTTATGCGTGGTTGATCTGGCGGGCACAAAGCCTGACTGATCAGGGAGAACCAGCAGAGGGACTAGCGGCAATCATTTTCGCAAGAATTTTGGCATCAATGTTAATAATCGAAAGTGGCCTATAGGAGTCGCACCGATTGGCAGCCTTGTCAGGCTTCAGTGACATTACCAGCATTGCCTCCTTGGGAGTGGGAGGAAGTGCCCCATCTCATACGCCTCTGCATATACAGCTAGAAGTCTAGGGGCCAACACATCCGCAAAAGCTTTCTAAAATTCACTCTGGAGCCCATTGAGACCCGCATCCTTGCAAGTGGGGAAAGACATCATAGCAACCTTAACATCTTCAACATCGAAAGGCTGAGTGAGATATATCCTCTGTGCCAAAGACAGTCACCCAAGTGCAATATCGTCGAGATAGGAATGTATATCCGCCGGCTGCACCATAGACCTATCCCCATACAACCCGGTATAAAAGTGCTGGACCACCTCACTAATCTCGGGCGTGGTATAATGCGCTGTTCCCTCCTCGTCCAGCATCTCCTTAATATACTTCTGACACCTGGGCGCTGCTAACTTTTGTGCCAACGAACGACTAGTCTACCCACCTCACCATAGTACCGGGCCGTACTACGTTGCGACCAATTATGTTCGGACACAAGCTCCTGCATTGCGGAAAGTGACTCAGGAGACGGATTCCTCTCATACTCCAGAGTTCATATCTCTGTGGCCAATTTACGGATCCTACGCCACAAGCCCCGCAGGACGCCGACCTGGTCACCTAGGCAGACACCTCTAATTGTTACCTCCAAGGCCTCCCACAAGACCCCTGCGCTCTCCACCGTGCCCTCATTTTCCCTGAAGCAATTGTGAATTGCCTCGCCGACAGTGTGCTTAAAAACTGTGTCAGTTAAGGATGACAGATGCAGGCACCACATGAAATGTGGCTGTTCACATGCAGGAACCTGGAGCTCGAGAACAACTGGGGGGGGGGGGTCAGAGCGTTTTCGACAAGTGGCGAAGATGGACTACCCACGTGAAGATGACCTCAGAGACGATCCAATAATTTAAGTGGGACCATGTCAAATGTACAGAGGATATAAAGGTGCTTTCCCGTGCTCCAGGATGTTGCAGGCGCCAGCAGTCATGTATGTTCCCAGCCTCAACTAGACCAAGGAGGACCTCCGTTGCCTGCCTATGTCGTGCTGTCCCACTTCCCAGCCTATCCACGGCCACATCCAAGCAAGTATTAACCCCTTCCGTGCTCATGACGAGCTGAGCTCGTCATGACCACACCCATTAACATTATGGTCCAGTACAGCAGGGCAATTTCAAGAGCAGCCAAGGTGCTAAAGTCCCACCCCAGATGATTTCAGCTGGGGGAAACTGCGAGATGCTACGCCAAACAGCCACAAAGAAGGAAGGATCATCAATATTTGGTCCGTATACATTAGCTAGTAACACATTCACTCTGCCCAGCTTACCCTGGTTCAGAAAAGGGGGTGGTGATGGACAGAGTATCTGAATTAAACAGAACACTCATACCCAGTCAAGAGATCAGGGCTTGATCCATCACCGTTTTTTAGCTCACTGCACCATCCAAGCTCAGAACCTGGCTACATGCAAATTAGTCTATCCCTGGCCCAGTGCATCATGGGAACAGGGCAGACCAAACTACCAAGCCAATTCTTATACTGGGAAGGAAACAAGCTTCCGGGGACCGGTTTCTGGCATTACAGCCGTCTTCGGCCCGGCTTGCTAGAATCCTGATGGTGCAATGAGCAAGGGACTGTAATGCCAGAAACCGGTCCCCGGAAGCTTGTTTCCTTTCCAGTAAAAGAATTGGCTTGGTAGTTTGGTCTGCCCTGTTCCCATGATACCCTGATCTGTTGACTGGGTAGGAGTGTTCTGCTTAATTCAGATACTCTGTCCATCACCACCCCCTTTTCTGAATCGTTTTGTCCACCATAAGCGTGGAAGGGTATGCTCAGACATGAGTCCCTTGCTCAGGCGATGGTTCACAGCTTCCATAGTTCCCTCAATGGATTGAAGACTGCGCTGCAATGCCAGCAATGTGGTCTCCAGCATGGATGGACCATCCCCCTGCAGATCTGCCTCTGAGTCAGAAGCACCTTCTGGTGCGCTTTACTAGCTTTATGCGCCTCAAAAGTGAGGCGAGGCTGTGATTTGTCAGTCTTCCCCATCATTAACAGTGAGTCCCAGGAGGCCACCCACGGCATTGGGGTCGTAAGAAAGGCTGGGGCAGGGAACAGCTCCGCTATCTCCCACCAAGGCGACCCAGAGACAAATTGCTGCATTCTAATATCACTGTCACAGACTCCGCCTCAAACCACCCGTTACACGGATACCAGCATGGGGGACCGGATTCCACACAGTGTTATAATGTTCAGGGCCCACTAAGAACTCCCAGATTATTTCCACAGGCTATATGACCTGGAGCCTGCTCTGTAAGGCGTAAAGTAAAGCCACAGCAGAATGTGGTGTCAAAGGAGCAGTTCAACCAGCACGACTTCCTTCAGGTGCAGGAGACCCCTCTCCGCCTCGCAGCTCCCCACACGTGCTTGCTGTGCATGACAATGGTTCAGGTATGCCGGGCCCCACAGTCAACTTCTCAAATTGCCCGATGAGGCAAGCAGCTCCCAGCTACCTACTGTGAGGCGAGGCACCAGCACCAGGAACCGCTAGTATGCAGGGAGGGTCCCATTACTCCCGAGCCGCTGTGCCCCAGCCCGCGATCACCAGAGCTTCGGCTCGCAGGCTGTGGCCCCTGCCCAGGCCCATGCCCGCCGCCACAGCCGCAGGCCAGAGCCATGCCGCGCCTCCACTCACCGCAACTCAGACGCAGCACGATGTCTTCTTTCCGGGGGCAGCAATGAGGATGTTGGACACGGAGCCTCTAGGCAGTCTCTGCACGCTGGCACCCCTCCACACTCTGCCACACAAAGCCGTCGATAATGCGGGCTGCAAAGTCGCCACTGCAGCCCTCACCCGATGCCAGGGGTCCGATGCAGGAACAGGCAGCCTTTGGGCCCCAGGGGAAGCGGTCCAGTGCCCAGTTGTAGTCACAGCCAGGCCAGTCTTGCCAAACAGGAGTAGAGCCGGCAGCATAAGCTGCTATACAATGGCGGCCACCATGTTGCAGTGGGAGCCTCGCCTGCAATGAATCGCCCAAACAGTTGCTCCAGCGATAATCAACACCGCTACTCCATTATTAACGTGTCAGCAGGCAGGGCAGTTCCCCTGCAGACATGGATGCAGCGATTTGGGCGGATTAGGGATCAGCCAGGCAGAGCAGCACTTCGGCACCGCCATCTTGCTATGCACCCTCTAGCGCCCCCCGGTTGACGTCCCTAGATAGGATGCAGGCCTTTGTCCTTCTTGGGCACCAGAAAGTAGTGGGAATAGCAAACCCGGCCAACTTCTGGGGCAGGAACTCACTTGATGGCTTCCTTGACCAAGAGAGCCGTAACTTCCTGTTGAAGGGCCAGATGATCCTCTGACATGTAATGGTACTGAGGTGGCATGGATGGAGGGGTAGTCTCAAAGGGGAGGGAGTAGCCCCTTTGGACTATTTGCAAAACCCACCTGTCCAACGTGATGGTGCACCAGTGGGGCAGGTGATGGCAAATCCTGCAACCCACTGGCGATTGGTTGCCCTGAAAGGTCAGACTAGAAGTTTTTGAAGGCTGCTGCCAAGGGCGCGGTGGTGGACTGGCCCGCTCGCTGGCCCACAGACCCACGCAGTAGGTCCCACGTCTCCGGTCACACAGGGACGGAAGAGCTTGAGCTGGCCTGTGGCTCTGGGAGGAACGTGTCGGGGCACCCCTTCCGTAGCCACGAAAGGGGTGAAAGGCAGACTGTGCAGGACGGGTGGTGGAGAGGCCCAAGGACTTGGCAGTAGCCCGAGAGTCCTTGAAATGCTCTAGTGCACTGTCTGCTCTATCGCCGAACAGGCGACGGCATTCAAAGGGCATGTCCATCAGGGTACTTTGGACATCCCCAGAGAAACCAGTCAACCTCAGACAGGCGTAGTGTTGAAGGGCTACCAACGTTGAAATTGTTCTGCCTAGTGAGACGGCGGTGTCCAGTCCTCAACGATTCATAAACTTGGTTGAGTCTCTCCACTCGGCGACAGCACGGGGGATCACTGCTCGGGCATCCTCCGGGCTCTGAGGCAGCACCTGCACCACACGGAGTGGGTGTAACAGCCCAAAAGACATGCAGTGTATACAGACCGCAGTCCCAAGCTGGAGTAAGAAACATCTTCTTCCCAAGATGGTCCAGCTTTTTGGAATCATATCAGGTGGGGCAGTAGGGAAGGTGCTTCCTTTTGACATGGAGGCTTGGACCACCAAGCTCTCAGGGGTGGGTGTTGGGAGAGGAAAATGGGGTCGCCCGGTGCCGAGCGGTGGCGTTGGGCAATCATCCTATCCATTGGAGCCCCAATGCTGGCCTAGACCAGGTGCCCCAAAGAACCTCAGTGAGGGCTTAGTTGAACAGCAGCAGGGGCTCGGAAGAGCTCGCTGCCTGCTAAAGCACCTCTGTCAGGAGGTTAGTCCTGACTGCCACTGTAGGTATCTCGAGGTTGAGAGTCTCGGCCGCCCTTTGCAACACCACTGGGTAAGACGCCCCCTCCTCCATAGCTACAGTAGGAGGAGACAACATACCAAGGTCTGGGGAAGTATCCAGACCACTGGCTTCCCCCAGTTTCTCGCTCCAGTCCGGTCATTTAGAGTGTCTCCAGACCCCTCCCAGTCGTCCTCACCCTCCTCTGGCCTGGTTGGAGCACCAGGGTAGAACAAGTACACAAAGATACCCATTGACACCGGTCCGGCTCCGTGTCCAGTACAGGGTGGATGCCGGGGTAGGTGCTGGCTAGGGACAAAACCGGCATCCACTGCGGACATTGTGCCGCTGGAATTGGCGCCGGGGGAGGTGTAATCAGATCAACCTGCGCAGATACAGACCCAGGCCTGGATCCAAGGGGACACTGCGGTGCCAGAGCTCCCAGCATCAAAGGCCCAGAGCTCCCAGCGTCAAAGGCCCAGGGCCCCCAGCTGAGTCTGCGGGTCTGAAGGCGTGCCGGCGGAGTCGGGTTGCCCAAAGATGACATGCATTGCTTCGTAAAAGATGCAAATCTGGGCAGGAGTCACTCCAGGTCCCAGGTAGGGAGGGAAACTCAAAGTTGACCCTTCAGGCTCTGCATGCGGAGCAGAGGGAGGGGCACCACCTGCATCCCTTGTCGGCCGACCAACGGTGACAAATCAAAGAGGGACAATGCTTCTTTGACTTCTTCTTGTGCTTCGAATTACCTGAGGAGTGAGAAGACTTTGAAGAAGACTGGTGGTGGTGGCTCTGCAACCGTCCCTCGACCTCCCATGTGACCGGGACCTTGAACGGCACGGAGTCGACTGCCGGGCCTCGAGAAGCTTTCGGGACCACTCCTGCAAAGACTTCAGCTAGGGAGTGAACCAGTGCTGTGGGAATGGCTGTTGTAGAGTTTCTAAAAAGAGTTTACTTTATTAAAAAAATAAAATGCATATTTTGAAAACAGCCATAGTACCAGACTGCAATGTAAAGAAACCCGGGAGTTGGGTGTGTGCGCAGCCCGGGAGTTGTGTGTGCGCGCGCGTGACGCGGCCGTCAAAGTGAAAGTGATCACGGGCTGGAAGGGTGCCCGCGTGTGACTTTGGCGAGGTCATGCCTGATCTTCAGCACTCTGGGCAGAAGTGGTATAGACAGAAAGGCGTATATAAGACCGGAACTCTACTCGCGACGAAGAGTGCAGAATTGCTGACATTGTGCGTTCTCTTCAGTGGCGAATAGATCTAACCAAGGCTCTCCCCACTGTTGAAAGAGACCTTGCACCACCTCAGAGTGAAGACGCCATTTGTGATCCATCATGCACCTGCGGCTGAGTTTGTTCGCCCTGCCGTTCAGCGAACCTGCCAGGTGTTGAACCGCCAGGGATATGCCCTGCCATTCCAGCCATGTCCAGAGGCAGAGGGCCTCTTTAGATAGGGTCCACGACCCCACCATGCCTTGTTTGTTGCAGTACCACATGGCGGTGGTTTTGTCCGTGAACACCTGCACTACTCTTTCCCGGACAGTGGGAAGGAATGCTTTGAGAGCAAGGCGAATCGCCTGAAGCTCCAGAAGGTTGATTTGGAGCCCGGACTCCGCTGGAGATCAGAGGCCTCTGATTTCCGCCTCCCCCATGTGGCCACCTCATTCAAGAAGTGGTGCATCAGTCACCACTATGAACTCTGGTTGGGGAAGAGAGAGGGATCTGCCATCGACTCAATCCTTGTTCGTTAGCCACCACTGCAATTGGTGTGCAGTTCCCTCAGAGATCTGGACGCAACCGGACAGGTTCCCCTGACATTGTGCCCCCTGGAACTTCAGGTCCCACTACAGAGCCCGCACATGCTATCTGGCATGGTCCACCAGCAGGATGCAGGAGGTCATTAGGCTCAGTAGCCGGAGGGTCATCCTGACCGAAACCCGGGATATAGGCTGAAAGATCGGAATCATATCCTGAATATCCCGCACTTGCTGTTCGGGAGGATAGACCCGAAACTGCTTTGTGTCCAGAACCACTTTGATGAAGAGGAGCTTCTGAGCGGGAGTCAGGTGCGACTTCGACACGTTGATGGAGAACCCCAGTGAATGCAAGAGGTCGTCTGTATTGTGGAGGTGGGAGACGACTGCCTGGGGCAAGCCCACCTTCAAAGCCAGTCATCGAGATACAGGAAGACTGAAAAGCCTGATCTGCACAGATGAGCTGCAACCACTGCCATCGCTTTTGTGAACACCACGAGGGTCGCTGGTGAGGCCAAAGGGGAGCATGGTAAACAAAGTGCTTGTGGCCTACAATGAACCGCAGGTAACGCCTGTGGGAAGGCAGGACGGGGATGTGAAAATAAGCATCCTGCAAGTCCAACGCTACATCCAGTCTCCAGGACAGAGAGCAGACAGGACCTGAGCTAGCATCAAAATTTTAAACTTCTCCTTCCGGAGGAAGCGGTTAATGCTCTTTTTTTAAAAAACATTTTTTTTATTAAGTAGCTTTTAGCGAGAGTACATAGAGCCCGGGAATCGGGGACACACACTACCAATGTAGCAAATGATAATACAAGCAATGTTTTTTGCATGTTGCACCCGAAAAAAAAACAGAACGTAGAACAAACCAACAACAAAAGTATCCCCACAACCCCCCACCCCGCACTGTAGATATGCAAGTTTGAACCTCCAGCCTCCCATAACAACATGTGTGGCGTTCCTAGTAACAATCCCAGTTCCTGCTTCCCCTGACTATACACCTGATAATACAACAGAATCATTGCAAGTCAGGATGACTTATTAGGTACATAGTGAGTAGGGCCCAAAAATCCTTAGGCCGCGAGGCCTCGAGAAGCTCCTCGCATAGGTCTCCAGCTGTCCCTACAATAGATCACATCGCGAACCGAATTCTTGACAGTGGGGGTAGTTTTGGCTCCCTAGCATTTTGCAACCACACGTTTAGCTAACAAGGTCGAGACGGCGACTAAAAGCCGATTGCACGGCTTAAGTTTCTTCACCCATCCCAGCAGGCAAACCTCTGGCACACAAAGCACTTTTTCCAAAACCACTGCTGAAAGCACACGTATCACTTGAATCCAGAATGCAAATATTCTTGCACAATACCACGCCATGTGCAGAAAATCTACATCGTCCTGCACGCACCTCACACAACAGGCATGCTCCCACAAACAGAACCTCCGCAGTTGCATTGGTGTATAACTGATGCAGGTACTTAAAAGGATTATGCAGAGATTACAGTTCGCCGCCAAGCGTCCCCCTCAGCTCACAGTAAAACTCCCATTGCTCAAGCAATATTGTGGACCCCAGCGATGCGTTCCATTTATGGTATGAGGGGTGCTCCCCTGGCTCTCTCTCCCGCAGTGATGCATTATACAACTTCTTGATCAGGCCACTACGTTCCCAGTGGCCTGGATTTACATCATGATAATCCATCTCTGCACCATCACTAGGTGCATTGTCTGAGATTTGGATTGGTGATATCTCCCACATGACGACACTCCACCAAATGGGTGGGCTGATGGGATTTTCTTTACCAGCCCAGGGTTATCACTTCTAGTGTTACTAATGGTTTAGGGGTTCTAGTTCAGTTACGGCACACTTACAGTTTTTCTGGACCAGACCACTTCCTTGGTTGTTGACACTACGTTCTTCCCCCACCAGCACCGCCTGCAGTGCTAGCAATGTTCTAGGTTCAGCTGGATAACCAGGATACATGGCTCTAACTGCCTGCTGCACTCTCACATATGTGAAACCCTACATCATGCCACCGTCCCGACCCCTCTGCACAACTAGTAGCGAGCGGTATTGACCCCGTCATACAGGTCACCCATCCGTGTGATACCCACTGACTTCAGCGTGCGTCAAGTGGCCTGCTCCTGAGCTGTAGAGATCTCCGGATGCGCTGCCAGCGGCAGCGATGGAGCATAGAGGTAGTCCAACTGTTCGCGTTTGGCAAGTGCCTTCCAGGCCCATGCGGAGCACTGCACAGGTTTGATTTCAGTCCTACAGCTGCCTCCTCCTCCACCAGACAATGCCACTGCTACCAACAACATTGGCAGTACGGCATCTGCCTTGATCGTGGTATGTAGCAGGAACCTCTGCGGGAAGAACCAATGCGCAAACAGCGCCTGCACGTACCGCATGTCAGGTGCTACGAAGCCCCCATGGTCAAACGGCAGGACGAGGTCATCCCAGCTACATATGGTTTTCTAACCACCCCAAACGATAGCAAGGCAGACTGAAGCGTATTAAACAGCGAGGCATTGAACCGAATAGGAATATTAATAAACAAGTAGAGGCGTTTGGGCAATATAGACATTTTTGTCACCGCGATCCGGTCCGCAAGAGAGAGAGAGAGAGAGGCAGCCTGGCCCAACGCGTCACCTGGTCAGTGATCTGTGTTATAACTCGATCATAATTCATAGAGATGACCTGATCGGGATACCTATGCAACGATAGCCCCAATAACGCACTAGGTCCTGCGTCCACGTCAGCGGAGAGTCCAACTCCACCTCGCACGCGCCAGCCATCAGCGGGAACACCGTTGACTTTGCCCAGTTGATCCAGAGGCCGGAGAATCTTTCGGAGTTAACATTCACAGGGCAATTCTGGCAGATAGATGGCAGGCTCACAGACATACAGCAACATATCATCGGCATACAGTGAGACCACAAATGGTCTCGGCCGAAACCGCAACGCATCCGATGTATGCCGCTGGCGCAGTTTACAAGCCAGAGGCTCCAACGCCAACACAAAGAGTATCGGCTACAAGGGGCACCCCTGCCCCTTACCCCTTCTAATAGGGAACTCCGGGGACACCCGGCCGTTAACCCATACCCGTGCCAAGGGCTCTGTATACAGTATCTTAATCCAGTGAAGAAAAAACGGGGGAAAGCCCATTCTCGATAACACCATAAACATGTATTCGCATTGCAGGGAGTCGAACGCTTTTGCTGCGTCAAGCAGCACTGCCACTGCCTTAAAATCTGGGTCAGAGTAATGCAGTGTTGCGAAGACTGTACGCAGGTTATGCGTGGTTGATCTGGCGGGCACAAAGCCTGACTGATCAGGGAGAACCAGCAGAGGGACTAGCGGCAATCATTTTCGCAAGAATTTTGGCATCAATGTTAATAATCGAAAGTGGCCTATAGGAGTCGCACCGATTGGCAGCCTTGTCAGGCTTCAGTGACATTACCAGCATTGCCTCCTTGGGAGTGGGAGGAAGGTGCCCCATCTCATACGCCTCTGCATATACAGCTAGAAGTCTAGGGGCCAACACATCCGCAAAAGCTTTCTAAAATTCACTCTGGAGCCCATTGAGACCCGCATCCTTGCAAGTGGGGAAAGACATCATAGCAACCTTAACATCTTCAACATCGAAGGGCTGAGTGAGATATATCCTCTGTGCCAAAGACAGTCACCCAAGTGCAATATCGTCGAGATAGGAATGTATATCCGCCGGCTGCACCATAGACCTATCCCCATACAACCCGGTATAAAAGTGCTGGACCACCTCACTAATCTCGGGCGTGGTATAATGCGCTGTTCCCTCCTCGTCCAGCATCTCCTTAATATACTTCTGACACCTGGGCGCTGCTAACTTTTGTGCCAACGAACGACTAGTCTACCCCCCTCACCATAGTACCGGGCCGTACTACGTTGCGACCGATTATGTTCGGACACAAGCTCCTGCATTGCGGAAAGTGACTCAGGAGACGGATTCCTCTCATACTCCAGAGTTCATATCTCCGTGGCCAATTTACGGATCCTACGCCACAAGCCCCGCAGGACGCCGACCTGGTCACCTAGGCAGACACCTCTAATTGTTACCTCCAAGGCCTCCCACAAGACCCCTGCGCTCTCCACCGTGCCCTCATTTTCCCTGAAGCAATTGTGAATTGCCTCGCCGACAGTGTGCTTAAAAACTGTGTCAGTTAAGGATGACAGATGCAGGCACCACATGAAATGTGGCTGTTCACATGCAGGAACCTGGAGCTCGAGAACAACTGGGGCGGGGGGGGTCAGAGCGTTTTCGACAATTGGCGAAGATGGACTACCCACGTGAAGATGACCTCAGAGACGAGCCAATAATTTAAGTGGGACCATGTCAAATGTACAGAGGATATAAAGGTGCTTTCCCGTGCCCCAGGATGTTGCAGGCGCCAGCAGTCATGTATGTTCCCAGCCTCAACTAGACCAAGGAGGACCTCCGTTGCCTGCCTATGTCGTGCTGTCCCACTTCCCAGCCTATCCACGGCCACATCCAAGCAAGTATTACCCCTTCCGTGCTCATGACGAGCTCAGCTCGTCATGAGGCACGGTGCTCATGTGCTCATGACGAGCGGAGCTCGTCATGACCACACCCATTAACATTATGGTCCAGTACAGCAGGGCAATTTCAAGAGCAGCCAAGGTGCTAAAGTCCCACCCCAGTTGATTTCAGCTGGGGGAAACTGCGAGATGCTACGCCAAACAGCCACAAAGAAGGAAGGATCATCAATATTTGGTCCGTATACATTAGCTAGTAACACATTCACTCTGCCCAGCTTACCCTGGTTCAGAAAAGGGGGTGGTGATAGGGGGCATAGCAGTCTTGGTCGTTAAACTTCCCCTAGGACCCTGCACCCCTAGTGTGTTTTTGCATGTCTTACCACGCCACTAAGTATTTGAAGTGTGGTTGTGGTCTTATGTGATGTCAATAAAGTGTCCATTAGGAAATCTTCTTCCATTGTATCTGTGTGTAGGTATACCCCATGGAAAGTGGCTGCTCTATGAATGAGCTGCGTAAACCCAATAGTGTCATCTGGGGGAGATGGTCTAGACGGGTATACATCATCTTGTGGCAGATCTGGTGCATTATAATCTTCCCATGGGTCACCTGATGGCCCAAGAATATCATCTGGGTCATTAATGTCACCCATGTGATGTTCACTCTGTATTTCCTGTGAGTAACTATCCCCATCATCCTCATCTTGTGGTATAAGACTATGTGTACTAGATGGTGAATGTACAAAAGACATTTCTACAGGTACTTCTCTTTCTGGTGAAGGGATCCTCATTGGTGAAGTTTGAGCATGCGTTTTTAGAGGAACTGGTGGTGTTTAAGGATAGTCCATTTTACTCTTTTCAGGCACAGAAGTGATATGTTGAGTCTGGATTATTATGAAGAGTTTTTTGCTTTGGATCGGGTTTAAAAAGCTCTTCTACTGGCAAATCTTTTTTTGGCGCCGATTTATATGGTATGGGTCCGAAATGCTTAGGTTTAACAGTGTCCATTGTCTTTGGAGCAGATTTTGGTTTCGGTTCCGAAGACTTTTTCCTAGGATCTGTGCTCTTTGGATCCAGAGCTTTTGTTCCTGGAGTACTTTTTGACTCGTCTACCTTCGGAGCCGAAGTATGTTTCGGTACCGGAACCTTCTTCGGGTCCACATTTTTCGGAACCGGGGTGGTTTTCGGTTCGGTAGCTTTGGGTACTTCTTTCGGTGGCGAACTTGCTTTCCGTTCGACCACTTTCGGTACCGAAGGATGCTTTGGTGCCGGTGTTAATTTTTATGTTAAGGACCTTTTGCTTTTCGGGACCGACAGACTGACTCGAGCCCGAGTCGACTGGAGGCTTTTTTGTATTCTTCGCTGCTGAGCCAGAAGGCGGGGCGTCCGAAGGGTTTGGTCGGTGTGCATCTGGACCCTAAGGTGGAGGTGGAACCGAAGCCTGTCCCGGTATGGTGGGGTAAACAGAATCGACGTCTGTACTCACGACCTGTTGACCAGCTGGAAGATCTTCATCTTCGGATTGATCCTCGATTCCAGAAGCTGAATCCTCTGCTTCGGAAGTGATGTCTTTGTGCTGTTGTTCTTCGGCGTCTACTTCAATTGCAGCCTCGTCTATGATGAGGTCTGGTGTCGACGAAGAGGACTGCGCCATTACTCTTCGAGCTCGACGGTCCCAGATTGTTTTCTTGGACCGGAACGAAGCGCAGTCCTCACAGTCTCGACTCTCCTGCTCTGGGGATAAGCAGAGATTGCAAACCTCATGAAGATCGGTGTGAGGGAATTAGTGTCCACACTGAGGGCACTTGTTGAAGGGTGTTCTTTCCATGAGCCAAAGGCCCAATGGCGCAGTTGGGCCTGACGGCCCCAACGAACGCTGGAATCGAGAAGTGAAGTCTCTATTCGACGCTGGTAACCAGAATCAATGTCAACGATGATGCCGATGGTATTTGGATTGATTTATGGATTCCAAAAGAGATCGGTAACGGAACCGAACAGGGAACACATCCGAGCCCGATGGCGGAAAAAAACAATCTGAAGATGGAGTTGATGCCCATGTGCACTACGATCTAAGGGAGGAGTCATCCAACAGACAAAGACTCTTCCAAGACAACAACAAAGTGTAATCATCCGGGCCCACCACCAGATGGTGATCTAATGCAATAGTGTGTGGTCTGCATCCTTTATGCCTCGAACATAGTGTGATCGATTTTGAGTTAAGTATTTGGAAGTGGGAGTTGAGGTTCTGGGGGTAGACTCAGGGGTCCCCCAGGTTCAAGGATGCACTCTTGTTACACCCTCAGCTGCACTAGCGCGGCCAGGTGCAAAGTGCTGAGGCCCAATGTTATCCAATGGGGGAAAATGGGCCTCTGGTTGGTGGCTGCTTGCAAGCAGGCCACTGGGTTCTGGGAGCAAAGCTCCAGGACTTTAGCTCAGGTCAAATGAGGAAACAAAGTAGCACCAAAGGTGCACCCTCAGCTGCACAAGGGCGGCCGGGTGCTGTTTCGACATTGGGCGCCCTGTTTTCAATGGAGAACCTCCGGTTTGCAATATCACTGCAGGCTGGGGGATGAAGGTCTTCTGGGTGTGACCACCATTTCGAGAGGTAAGTTGGGAAGTTAGGGGTTGGTTAGGCACAGTCGGTTTGGGCACAAAAGGACGTGGGGCATCGGGTGCAAGTGTGCCTTTTGGAGTCGGATCTTCTTAACAGCTCCTGGTCGCAGTTAGGGGGCCTTCTGAACGAAGACTGCAGGTGTCGGCAGGAGGCAGGTCAGGGGTTGCCGGATCTCTGGTCAGGATCCCCGGGGTGACCTCAAGGTATTTGCCCACTCGAGCTCGGGCCGTGGACGGCGGGTGCAGAGTGGTACGGATTTGCGGTTTCCGGCCAAGGCCAGAGGTTGCAGATGAACAAATCTGGTGTTCACAGGAGACAAAGTCTTTGTAGTTGAAGGCATGCAGGTCCTCCGGGGTTTTCGAGGTTGCTGGCTGCAGGACACACCGGGATTTCACAGGAGCAGGTTCGAGATGGAGACAGGCCGGTAGGGCTGGGGCCGTCGGTGGGCGTCTTCCTCTTGTTAGCTGCTGCATGGCTGTTCCGTCCTTCTTGTACTTTCTTCTTGTCTGAGGAAGCAAGGTTTAGGGGTGCTCCTAAATACTAGATCTAGGGGTGTTACAGGTAGGTAAAAGGCAGGGACCAATGGTCCCCTTCCCTGGGGTGGATACACCCCCTATTATGCCACCCTCCAGTGGGAGAGGGGCGTAAGCCTGTCCCTATTTGGCTGAGTACCCCCATCTTCAAGATGGCGTGGACTGAGTTGTGCTTCACCTTGCCCCCCCCACCTAAGGGGTGGAGTTGGCAGAGGTGGGCACACCTTTCTTCCTCACTAGTTTTTCCTGCTGGTTCTCCTGCCCAAAGTGGGGGTCAGAACCAGTGGGGGCCAGTTGCTGAGAGCAGCAAGAGGCTTGGGGAAGCTCACAAAGGTGGCAAGCCTTTGAAGCTTCCCCTTCGTGAACCCTGCCCATCCTGGGGGAGGAGGCTTGGCACCTCGTCCCAGGATACTCTTAATGGCAGCACTGCACTTTCAAAGTCTAAGAATGGACTTAGACACTGTAGGGGCACAGAGCTCATGCACCTGTACCCTCACCGCTGGTATAGTGCACCCAGCTAGAGGGGTGACTGACCTATGCCAGGGCAGTGGATTGTAGGCATTGCACACAAGGATGTGTGGTCCAAGACTTTTTTAATTTATGATTCCAAACGTATTCCTGTTTGTAATTAGCAAGGCACATAAGATCATAGGCACCCCCAGAAAGAAACACAATTTTTCAGAAGGACTAATAAACTCAGTTTATTTAGTCACCATGAGAATATTTCAATTGTACTTAATTAATCATTTCAAAAATTATTATTCATCGGTTATCATCAGCCGGAAAAGAGTGTGTCAAAAGTTGGTGCTCAAGTGAAAGGAAAATAAAGGAAAATGGCGATTCAAAATTTTGCAAACAACAATAACAAGGGGCTATACTAGTTGAAAAAACAGTCTCCCTTGATATATTCAAGTCTACCCCTCTGGGTACTTTCGTGTACACAACTGTTATAATTCACAGTGTAACTACATCTGTAGCACAGGGGTAAGGGGCAGAAGTAGGGTGAAGGCTTCTAAAGGTGCATCGACGTTTCAACCCTAATGCATAAGGGTGAGTGCATTCCTCAGCAGCGGGTCTTCTTCAGGACAGGGGTGGGGGGTATCTGAAAATAACCGGGAAAATAATCTTAGGTGCCTAGGTCAATGAAGTCATAGTGCCTGAACATTAAATTTAATCAAAGGGTCTCACCATAGTTAACAATTAGGGGAGTACCAAGGGCTGTGGCCTCAATAAAGGAAAATTAAACGGGTCCTGTCGATTCATCAGGATGAAGGTGGGAACCTGTCCCAAGAATAAAAACCAAACACAAACGAAAACAATTCAACAGTGTTTTACATGTGGGCACAATGCTGAAAAAACCCACCAAAAAGGATACGAAGTCTCACCCGCTCCGGTAGAGATGCGGCGTGTAACAATTGTATGGATGAGCTGTTTAAGGATTTGGGTTGTGCGTCGTGCTGCAAAGGAAATTAAACGGATTAGGAGCCAGCGAGGCACACGCGCTGAAAAAATATCAAAAGACACGTGGTCGAGAGGGCACATCCAAGCATTTAAAGATTGAGGCCCAGTACAAAGACTCGCGGTCAGAGGGTAGAGACCCCCACGAGTGTAATTACCTTGTGAGCAGAGTTCGCAGTATTCTCGGCTTCTGACAGCGCTCCGTGTCCGCCGTGCACGTTGAAGCAGACAGCAAGCGGAGCGCTGAGTCGTATATAAGCGTGCACGTCTGTGATACCATGGTGACAGTTAAAGGAGGAGTGTGAAAAGACTATAGCCAGATGTATGGGCAAATGGTTAGATATGTAACCCTTACAATGTGCACTTAAAGGTAGACGATGACATAGTCCTGGACATGTTTCCAAAAGGAAATATCATTAGTGCAGGGTAGAGTCAATATACGAACACGTCCAATATATATAAAAACAAGAATTGGAAATGCAATAGGTCTCGCACCATTAGAGTTAGTGCTTTTAGAATTGTTTATGGGTTTTTTTTGTAAATGTTTAGCATTTTTGTTTCCTGTAGCCAATGCTAAAGAATTACAAATAAAAAAAGCCATAAACATTTCTTAAAGCTCTAACTGAAATGGTCTGAGACCTATTGCACTGTGTGAGGGTGAGGGGTTGAGGGTGAGTGAGGGTGAGGGTGAGGGGGGGTGAGGGTGAGTGAGGGTGAGGGGTTGAGGGTGAGTGAGGGTGAGTGAGGGTGAGGGGTTGAGGGTGAGTGAGAGTGAGGGTGAGTGAGGGTGAGGGTGAGTGAGGGTGATGGTGAGTGAGGGTGAGGGGTTGAGGTTGAGGGTGAGGTGTTGAGGGTGAGTGAGGGTGAGGGTGAGTGAGGTGTTGAGGGTGAGTGAGGGTGAGGGTGAGTTAGGGTGAGGGGTTGAGGGTGAGTGAGAGTAGTTGAGGCTGAGTGAGGGTGAGTGAGAGTGAGGGTGAGTGAGGGGTTGAGGGTGAAGGTTTGAGGTTGAGGGTGAGGGGTTGAGGGTGAGTGAGGGTGAGGGGTTGAGGGAGGGTGAGTGTGGGTGAGGGTGAGTGAGGGTGAGGGTGAGTGAGGGTGAGTGAGGGTGAGGAGTTGAGGGTGAGTGAGGGTGAGGAGTTGAGGGTGGGTGAGGGTGAGTGAGTGTGAGGGGTTGAGGGTGAGTGAGGGTGAGAGTGAGTGAGGGTGAGGCTGAGGTGTTGAGGGTGAGTGAGGGTGAGTGAGAGGTTGAGGGTGAAGGGTTGAGGGTGTGAGGGTGAGGGGTTGAGGGTGAGTGAGGGTGGAGGGTGAGGGGGTGAGGGTGAGGGGGTGAGGGTGGGGGGGTGAGGGGGTGAGGGGGTGAGGGGGTGAGGGGGTGAGGGTGAGGGGGTGAGGGGTAAGGGTGAGGGGGTGAGGGTGTGGGGTGAGAGTGAGGGGGTGAGGGTTAGGGGGTGATTGTTAGGGGGTGTGAGCATTAGGGGGTGTGAGCGTTAGGCGGTGTGCGGGTTAGGGGGTGTGAGGGTGAGTGTGAGTGAGGGGGTGTGAGGCTTCGGGTGTGTGACGTTGCGTGAGTGTGAGTGTGTGTGAGGGTGAGTGAGGGTGTGAGAGGTGTTGTTATGCAGAGGGTGTGTGACGGTGTGTGAGGGTGAGGGTGTGTGAGGGTCAGTGTGAGTCATTGTGAGGTGTTGAGGGTGAGTGAGGGTGAGGGTGAGTGAGGGGTTGAGGGTGAGTGAGGGTGAGGGTGAGTTAGGGTGAGGCGTTGAGGGTGAGTGAGGGTGTGGTGTTGAGGGTGAGTGAGGATGAGTGAGAGTGAGGGTGAGTGAGGGGTTGAGGGTGAGGGGTTTAGGGTGAGTGAGGGTGAGGGTGAGTGAGGGGTTGAGGTTGAGTGAGGGTGAGGGTGAGTTAGGGTGAGGGGTTGAGGGTGAGTGAGGGTGAGGGGTTGAGGGTGAGTGAGGATGAGTGAGAGTGAAGGTGAGTGAGGGGTTGAGGGTGAGTGAGGGGTTGAGGGTGAGGGGTTGAGGGTGAGGGGTTGAGGGCGAGTGAGGGTGAGGGTGAGTGAGGGTGAGTGAGGATGAGGGGTTGAGGGTGAGTGAGGGTGAGTGAGGGTGAGGGTGAGTGAGGGTGAGTGAGGGTGAGGGGTTGAGGGTGGTGAGGGTGAGTAAAGGATTAATTTGATTGCAAAAGGTATGGACCATTAAAGAATTAAGATCTAAGGTGGAACAAATAATACTCAAATAAAAAAATAAAAAAATACCCTGTGCAAGCGTGCTACCAGTAGCAAATTATCAGTTGTTGTAGCCCTTTAGAATTAATGGAAACAGAAATGACATTAGAGTTAACATGACAAGAGCACAAGTAGAGATATTGAACTACGATTTACAATGCGAGAGTTGGAAAGTTCTTGCATAGTGCATCCAATTAATGAGGGCACATTCTGGGGGAGTGCGAGCGAAAGTTGTTGTTACATACTCTCCCTGCTTTAGTGACTCCGTTGGACAATAAAAGTAAATGCATTTCTGCGTGGTATCTCTGAAATCGATGTAGCGCAGACGTACTCTCCTTTCACGTTAAAGTTTGATTAGAGGCACGACAACATGGGGTAAAAAAAAAACAACAGGCTTTTACCATCTCTCACATTTTAAATGACCAAATGTTGTTGTATAAAACGGCAAATGCTAGCAGTCAGCGATAACACGCCACCTCCAAAGCCACCACCACTGGGGGACCAGTTGGGCCAGGGGAGGCGGGGCAATAACTGACAGAAAGGGGTCATCCAAGTTCTGGCAGCCACGATCCAGCTGTGAGGGCGGGGATGTAGTTTCAGGAGTACCAACTTCTGCCGAAGATCCCAACAGACACAGAGGGGGAGGAGAGCGGGCTGAGAAAGCAGATCTGGCCGGGTGAGTTGGAAAAGCCATGCTGGATCTCCACCCCCTCCATACACAGCAGAGGTCTACTTGCCAGTGGAAAGGCAGGGCACAAACAGGCAGCCGCAATGAGAGTGGTCACCTTTGTCCTGTAACCCTGGGGGCTCACACTGCCGCATGGTGCTCTAACTCCACAGAGAAGGATTGCAATACAACAGCCTCCCGGTCCCCAGAGCCACAGGAAGAGCTTACACTCTGCTTGCAGGCTCCCCTCCCAGTGTTAGTGCTACGACGGAAAAATCTCTCCTGCAGCGCTACCACACACTGCAATACAATAACACTCTGTGGATGTGGTTACGCATACACGTCTCCCCAAAGCGTCATATACAGCACGGCGTCAGTGTTGGAATTGCTGGGGGGTAGGGGGTAAGTGGTGATTTAAAAAAAAATGCGACACGGCGGGCAGGGGAGGGGGCGGAGCGGGGAGAGGGAACAGGCGGAGGGAAGGCCAGATAAGGGGAGGGGGGAGGAGAGTAGGAGGAGAGTAGGGGAGGCACGGCCTAGCGGCCGTGCAATCAAGAAGTGAGGGGGCGGGAGAGTAGGCAAGGCAGGCGGCTGGGGGGAGGGGGGAGGAGAAATGCGACGCGACATGGCAGGCAGGGGAGGGGGCGGAGCGGGGGTGTGGGAGGAGTGCGGGAACAGACGGCGAGGGGAGGAGAGTAGGAGGAGGAGGAGAGTAGGGGAGGCACGGCCTAGCGGCCGTGCAATCAAGAAGTGAGGGGGCGGGAGAGTAGGCAAGGCAGGCGGCTGGGGCATGTGCACGCGCTTTTAAGCTCAATGCGCATGCGCATTGAGCTTAAAAGTCACGGGCACTGCAAGGAATCGCCACGATTACTTGCAAGTTGGACAAAGAGTGGATAAGCCCCCATAGTCTCGCTTGCTCGATGCGCATGCGCATCGACAGGCGAGACCTAACAATGCGCAATTGATGGATACAGAATATATTATATACAGAATTACAAAAATAAATAAAGACACAACAATGAAACAATAAATAAATGGGAAACCGGATGAGTATAATGGAGAACATGAAACATAAGTCTCAAAATTCTCTCATCTGGCCCAGCAAGTATGTATACTTCAACCTGTCATGTAACTGACCTAATGTTTTGCATGCAAAGACCTCCCTGGCCTACATGGAGCCCCATGTGATACCAGAGGGTAAAGGCAAAACAGCCTACCCACACTTCAGAAAGAGGGAGGTTTTTAACAAGGACATGAAAAAAACCAAATTAAGAAGTCCCATGGAATTGTAGAGATATAAACTAGCCATTATTAAGGGTACCTATCTGTCTTGAGATTTCCTCATGCTCATTGAGACCCCTATTGACAGTGTCAAAAATGTGGATCCATTTACATTTGCGGACACTCATTATGTTTGAAAAATTGCCGCTGCGAGGATTAACCTGAACCTTCTCGATGACCCACCACCTGAGACTCTCCGCCGGGTGTGCAAAAGTAGTAAAATGGTTCACTAGTGGAGCGCCTTGGGTGGTGCACTTTATGTTACAAAATGCGACATTTTACTTTTTGCACAGTTTGCCCTATGTATAGGAAATCACAAGGGCATGCTATGGCGTAGATGACTCAGACTGAGTTGCAATTAGTGTGTTGCCTCATAGTATGGGTGTAAGAGTTGTAAGTGCAGTTCTTGAGTTCCTTAGTCAGTGGGCAGGCCTTACATGTCCCGCATTTATAGTGGCCCTGGATGGTGGGAATATTCCATAGGGTAGTTGGGTTTTCCCTTGGTGTCTTGGGTAATAGTGATTAGACTACATAGTCCCTCACATTTTTTCCTTTTTTGAACGCATGCATGGGTGGATCAACATTGCCAATCTCTTCACCCACTAAATGCCAATGACGATTGACAATTTTCTTGATATCACTAGATTCTAGTCAGTATAGGCACCCTCAGATCGAGAGAACCGCCCAAACTCCGCTCATGGCCCAGTAGTCCTCCCTAGGCATAGCTAGTCGCAGCAAGAGAGAAAGAAGGAAGAAGAATACAAGACAATCACCCCAACTATCCCCCACCCTCGTCCCTCCCCAACATCACCCTCCCTCCAGTGGCGGCGACCAGCAAACATAGCAAACAATACAGACATTCTTGAGATCAAATTTGGAAGAGATGGAGAGATCGCAGCGTTGACGGGCATACAGCCGAAGGCAAACCTCGGGACAGAAATCTCACCAGCGAGCCCCAATTGTACATAAAGTTCTTAAAGTTCCCCAGGAAGATGTCAGAGAGGCGTTCCATGCTCAACAGACGCCACAGTCGGGCATGCCACAAGGAAATAACCGGGGTAGATGGGGACTTCCACGCTGCCGCTAGAGTCATCTTGGGCGCACCCAAACACAACCACATAACACGCTTATCCGCCCTAGTCTGGTGTTCAAGCAGCGGATCCCTAAGTCCTAATAGGACAAAGTCCATGGAGTTCGGAATCGGGTAACCCAAGATGTCCCTAATGTGGGACAGAATCTCAGCCCAGAACGGCTGGATGGTGGGGCAGTCCCACCATATATGCTTAAAGTCTCCCAACATCCCACAGCCCCGCCAACACCTATCCGAAGTAGCCGGGAATATTCGGTGTAATTTGGAGGGGTATAGGTACCAATCAAAGATGAGTTTCATATGCGCTTCTCTGAGGTCAGTAGAGTGATTGTGCGTTGTCACATCTCTCCATAGGGCCCGCCATTCGGTAGCAGAAATGTCCCTCCCCAGTGTGGATTCCCAATGGTCTTGATATCGCGGTCTAATAACAGTTTGTACAGGAAAGAAATCGTACCCCTCATGGTAGAAGTGTGAAGAAGGAAGAACTCAAATTTTGACAAGGGTCTGGTAGCCGCGTCTACTACGGCAGGCGACGTCGCCCAATGCAGGAGTTGGAGATGTCTAAAGCTTTCTGTCGGGAGGACTCCGTAGTCCCTCATACAGTCGTGGAAAGTGAGGGGTTCGATGCCATGGAACAAGTGGGTGAGGGCTCTACAGCCACCCTCCCTCCTAGCGTCAAAGGGACCCTCCGCCAGGGCCGGGGGAAAAGCCGGATTGAAGTGAATCGGGGTGAATGGGGACGGGAACGTGGTCCAACGGTCGTCACCGCTCACCGTGTCCCATACCTTCAGCACCGTGCTCGTGGGGGTGCTAATGAAAGCATTCTTGGGGCGGTCTGCCTTAGGCTTCCAGGCCAGATCCCAGATGGAGCGGCCCGCAACGCTACAATCCATGTGGAGCCAGTGCTTTTCCGACTTCTGTTGGGACCACTCCACGATGACCCTCAGTTGGGCAGCTTTGTAGTACAAATGCATGTCCGGAAAGCCAACCCCCCCTCTAAGCGTGGGCGCCTCAGGATGTAGAATGGAAGCCGTGCTCGGCCGCCCTACCAGACATATCTTAGCATCATGGTCTTCAATCGGCGGAAGTAGTCTAGCCCTATCGGAATAGGCAAAGCCTGAAATAAATACAACAGTTTGGGAAGGAGCACCATTTTAAGGGCGTGTATCCTGCCCAGCCACGAGATGAATTTAGGCTTCCAACGTTCCAGCTCAGTTCTTACGGAGGATAACATCGGAGGGAAGTTAGCGTGGAACAGGGCATTCACGGTGGAAGTCAACCGCACGCCCAGGTAGAGCAAGGACTCTGACGCCCAAGCAAGCGGAGTGAGCAGCCTGGTCATTTGCACCTCCCCCGCCGAGAGGGTCAGGTTTAGGATGTAGGATTTATCGAAATTAACCTTGAAACCCGCCACTTCCTCGTAGGCAGAGAGCACTGAGTGGACATGCGGTAGCGACAGCGCCGGCTCCCTGATAGACAGCAGGACATCGTCCGCAAAGAGCGAGATCTTGTGCTGCTCGCCCGTAAAGGGAAGTCCTAGAATCCTCTCATTATCTCGCACCGCTAACGCTAATGGCTCAATACTAAGAGCAAAGAGAAGGGGTGAGAGGGGACCTCCCTGGCGTGTCCCTCGGGAATGGCGAAAACTCGTGGATCTATGGCCATTGACCAGCACACGGGATGTGGGCCCACTGTAGTTAGCCTCAATCATCTTCACGAAAGAAGGCGAGAAACCGAAGGCCAGTAGAGTCTGGTGCAAAAACCCCCAGTCGACGCGGTCGAAAGCCTTCTCTGCGTCGAGCCCTACTAGCACCGCGGGTATGCGGAATCGCTCCGCCTTTTCGATGAGGTGTATGACGCGGCGCAGGTTATCGTGGGTCTGTCTGCCTTTAATAAATCCCGATTGATCAGGATGGATCAGGGCAGGCATCAGGTCCTGCAGCCTACCCGCCAAGATAGAGGAATACAGTTTGGCGTCCAGATTGAGAAGCGCTATCGGGCGGTAGGATGTACAAAGGGTAGGATCCTTCCCCGGTTTGGGAATAATACTGATCAGTGCCTCAGCCATAGAATCCGTGGTCCTGCCATCAACCGCCATTGCGTTGAAGAGGGAGACCAGGTAGTCGCATACTTCAGAAGCAAATGTTTTGTAGAAGAGGGCCGTGTAGCCGTCAGGCCCGGGGGCCTTGTGCAGCTTCAGGCCTTTAATGGCATCCAAGACTTCCTCTCGAGTGATGGGGGAGGATAGTGACTCGTTCCATTCCCTAGAAACCTTCGGGAGAGACAGGCCCTCCAGGAATTTGGATTGTGCGCCGGGATCGAGAGCGTCACTCGAGTAGAGTGCCGCATAAAAGCGCCCGAATATGGCCGCCTTGTCCGCGTCTCTATGCTGAACAGAGCCCGCTCGATCGCGAATACCCCCGATATAGTCCTTCTCGCGTTTGTCCCGGAGTTGCCGGGCAAGATGGCGCCCGATCTTGTTGCCCTGGGAGTAGGAGGTACGTCTAAGTCTCAAAAGAGTAAATTCCGCCCTGTTATTATAATGGGCCCTCAGTTTCCCTCGGACCGCCGTCAGGGGGCGTAGGGTCACCCTGGAGGGGTTCGCCTTGTGGGCCTGTTCCAAAGTAGCCAGTTCCAATTCCAGAGCCTCCCTCTCCTCGCGCCTTAGCTTATTCAGGTTCGCGTTGAGGGCGAGGCACGTGCCCCGTAAGGAGGCCTTGCACGCGTCCCACGTGTTATACACCGACGTGTCTGAGGGCGGATTAAGGAGGAAAAAATCACCAATCGCCTTGCGTAGGGCCTTACACGATTCCTCATCTCGCACCAGAGCTGCCGGGAAATACCACTTGCGCCAACCATCCCCCCCGGTGGCCCAGCGCAGTCCCAGAACCACAAGGCTATGATCCGATAGCGAGAGCGGAAAAATACTAGCTAATTGTATGTCCCCTCGAAGGGCCTGACTAAGCAAGACATAATCAATGCGGGAGTACGAGTGGTGTACGTTGGAAAAAAAGGTGTAATCTCTGGTCTGTGTGTGGAGAAAGCGCCAACTGTCAATCAGCCCCAGGTCTCCCAACTGCCGTTTAGTTTCGTCTGAGAAGACGCCAGTGTCTGCCCTGCGGTCCCCAGAGCTATCCAGACCCCTGTCCCACACCATATTGAAATCGCCTAGTAAAAGTAAATGACCCTCCACAAAGTCCCCCATCCTGTCCAGTAGATCCTGCAGAAAGCCATTCTGTCCACCATTAGGGGCATACAATACAGCAAAAGTACACAGGCGGCCCCGCAACAGTCCCTTCACCAGTAGCCAACGGCCGTCCCTATCCACACTCACACCCATGGGCTGAAAATGCAGGGAAGCCCGAAAGAGTAGGGCCACCCCTCTATGCTTCGTGGCTGCAGAGGCCCTGTAGATAAGGGGGAACTGCCGATGCCGAAGCCTCAACTCATCCTTCCTAGCCAGGTGGGTCTCCTGGAGGGCCACTACATCCAAATGGTGATCTATGATGTACTTCCAGAGTTTCTGCCTCTTCTGCGGGGAGCTAAGGCCCTTTACATTCCAAGTTCCTATACTGACAGGCATAAGGGATTACACAGGTTCCACGCCATGCTCACAGCCAGACAGCCACGGTGCCCGCACCGGTCCCGCACACGCTCCACAAACCAAGCCCAGGGAAGATAAACAAACATGGGGACTCTAGGGAAGAAACCCAGCCACAACCAACCCAGGAGGCCCGCCCAGTCACTCCGCAAGTCCCGTGAGGTATCCACAGTCCTAAGGTACGCAAGGGTTAAAGAAGGCAGATCCCAAAACCATATACAAAACACAGAAGAAAATATCGACAAAGGCCCTTTCAACACACACTCGTCACACAATGCCGCCGCCACCCCCCGAACTCCCATCCCCAACCCAAAACATCCCGCCATGACACCCATATTCAGAGCGCCAACAATCCCACCCCCTACCCCCCCAAGAACAAAGAACAACAAAATGCAACTCAAGGCACTGAACCTGAACCTCGCAGTCTTCAGTTCCAGCAGGTCATGGTTCAAAAGTCCCCCGCTGGACTGGGGTTGGGGCAGGGGTGTCCACCTGGGGACCCCCAGGTCCAAAATCCGGGGTGTCTTCTCCAAAAGTACCTTAGTACCCCGAGGACCTCAGGCCAAGAGCCCCTCCGACGCCACTCCATAAGACCGGGGTCACGCTGCACCAGAGCTCATCTGGGAATCCGTCATGGTGGCGGAGGCCACCGAGGCCACCGCAGCCCCTCTCTCCTGCTCACTAGTCGCCGAATCCGGCCGCCGCCGCTCCGGGGACGGGCCCACCCTGTGCCATGAGGAAGAGCGACACCGTCTCCGGAACGGAGAACCACGCGCCTCCTGCGACGGCTCCGTGTCCTCAATACCCAGAAGATCCTTTGCCTCCCGCAGGGAATTGATCTGTCGTAGCCGATTCTCCCATCGAAAGATGATCCGGAAAGGATGGCCCCAGGAGTAGGATATTCCGCGCCCCCGGAGAAAGGCGGTCACAGGTCGGAAGTCCCTTTGTTTCTGCAAGGTCGTCGCCGCCAGGTCCTGGTAAAGCTGGGGGTGATGGCCCCTGAATTGCAGCGAAGCAGTGGTTCTCGCTTTTCTCAATATCTTTTCCTTTATCTGGAAGTCATGTACGCAAACGAGGATATCTGGAGGCGGCCCCCCGCCCCTCCTGGGCAGCCCCACTCTGTGCACCCTATCCATCTGGACGTCACGCACCTCTTCATCCTCTAAGATCTGGAGAAACAAGGCCAGGACGTATCCACGCAGGTCCCCCGCTTCCCCGTCCCATGGCACTGCTTTGATACGAATGTTATTTCTTCTGGAGCGGTTCTCCAAATCCTCTGCGTGGGTTTGCAAATCCAGATTCTGCTCCGTGAGGCGTATGATATCCTGTTGGAGTTGATGCACATCATTCGCCATGCTAAGGTCATGGTCCTCCAACGTCGCCACTCTCTCTCCAATCCCATCTACGTCCCTCCGTACCTCCCTGAGGTCCGAGGCCAGCTGCGTACGGAGCTCGGAAATGTCTTCCTTGATAGTCGCGAAGAGTTCCTTCATGAAAGCTTTAGTTGCCGGCGCCTCATCATCCGATTGCCTGGAGGAGCTGCTGGCACCCGGCGACGCCGGTTGCTGCGATGATTTGGGGACTACCTCCTTCCCCGTCTTCCCCCCTTTGCGTTGCGAGTTGGACATGGCTGCGGTCTGCTCCCACGCACTTCCACTTGGGCTCCGGATAGCTGCCGCCGGGAGGCCGAGGCTCGGGCCGGTGATTCACCGCGTTGGGACGGTCCGCTGAAGGTGCTATTCGCCCTCCTCAGAGGTCATTCAGGCACACCGTCAAAAGTGCGGTCCCTCTCCCACCAGGCCACCACTATTCATTGACGCCGCTAGCATTCAAGGGTCCTTCCGGCCCCAGGGGCAGAAAGCGGGCGGGAAGGTCTACACCCCAAAGCTGGCGACCAGGCGCGGGGCCTATGGGGGACCCAATACAGCATGCGTCCTCACCAGTGTTCAAGACCCGGGAGGAGCCGGCCCGGTCCGCCACCGTCAAAGCCCCTCCAAGGTGGCGTCAGGCGCTCAGTCACCAGCAGGACCCACCACCTAGGCGGGCGGCAGTCCAGGCGCTCCGCTCTCCAAGATCTGCGCCAGCAAGCCGCAAGTCCTCCGCTCTCCCTGGCGCCAATGCACAGCCGAAGGCCGCAACTGCGCCGGCGGAGCTTCCTTCGGAAGGGTGCACCACAAGCGCAATGGCAGGTCACTCCACAATGTCCACCAGCAGGGCCAACTGGGTATCCAAAGTCCCTTCACTACTTTGGGCCGGCCGCCAGCGTTGTATGGCTCTCCTTGCGTTATGCCGGCGTGTGCAGGACCACGCGCCGGCCCTCCAGCCACTCGCCTTCACCAGGCTCAAGTTCGGAAGGCCCCAACGTGGCGTGTGTTCCTGGGTAGGTATTGGGCCTCGCTACCACACAGCTCTTCCTTCCCTCCCCCGCCGGTATACACACCAGTCCGCTGCTCTCCGAGGGGGGGATCCACTTGCTCTGCCCCCGCCGGGCCTGTGTCACAACGCTCGGATCAGGTGTTCTAGGGGCTGCTCTCCAACTCGTCGCCGGCTCCTCTGCCAGCCCCCGGCGGTGTTCAGCCCCCGGCGCGGCCCGCCAAGTGCTCCTCTCAGCGCCTTTCAGCAAGCGCTCCTCGGCCGGCGAGGTCAGTACCCCGCCTCACCCGCTCAGCGCGATACAGCCCGCGCCGATGCTGCGCCAGGGCTTAGGACCGCTCCGCCTCCTCCGGCCTCCAGGTCACGCGAGGCCGCCGCTTCACAGGCCGCAGCGCGGCTCCCTCCAAACGGCTCCTGCTGGTCACCCTTCGCCGAGGTGACGACACCGGGACACGCCGCTAGTAATCGGCAGCCTCCGCCGATCGGGCAGCTCAGGCAGGACGCCTCAGGACCCCGCAGTAAGTCGCTGTGCAGGATCGGCGTCGGAGAGGCTCGAGAAAGCGTCCTACTCCGACGCCATCTTGGCCACGCCCCCCCCCCGATATCACTACTTTTTGTACAAAATGTGGTGGCACGTACAATTCTCTGACTGGAAGATTGGTCATGTGATTTAGGTTCCAGGAGGAACTCATGATGGCAAAACGAGGCACGTTTTCGTGCCTTCTTAAGTAAGCTCCTTGGATACCCTCTCTCACTGAGGCGTTCCATAAGATCTGCTTATTCTCGAAAGAAATCCTCCTTCCTGCTGCAGTTCCTACGCAACCTTAGGAGTTGACCGAAAGGTAAATTATCCGTAAGGTTGCGTGGGTGGTGGCTCGTGTAGCGTTGGAGAGTATTTCTCTCACTGGGTTTCCTGTAGAGGGTAGTGTGAAGTTCGCCACCCTCCTCTTTTATGGATATGTCCAGGAAATTGATAATACTCCTGTCTTATTCAAGGGAGAACTGGATATCTTGTGATTGATTATTCAGCCAAGAATGGAAATCTGTCAGTTGCTGTTCATCGCCCTTCAATATCATTAAAACGTCGTCGATATAGCACGTCAGAGTGAGACCTGGTCTCTATGGGGATTGGTTTAGCTGAAAACGTGTGTGTGTTCATACATATCCATATAGATAATGACCAAATCTGGGGCAAAACTTTCCCCCATAGCCACACCTTTTATTTGTACATAATAGTCTCCTACAAAATAGAAAAAAAGTTCTTGGTCATGGCGATCTCCAGCAACTGAAACAGAAAATCAGTTGGGACCTGCCATGGTCTGGGACGTTTATCAAGTGCCATTCTGATGGTGTCAAGTGCAGCTAGCTGTGGGATGCTTGTATAAAGTGATGTTATATCCATTGTGACTAATACATTCTCTGCAGCGTTAAAAGGGCGTCCATCAACCAACTGTATGGTTTGTCTGGTGTCCCGTAAGCAAGCCGTAGTCTCTTCGGCAATCGGTTTGATATAGACATCAATATATTTACACAGAGGTTCTAACACCGAACCACATCCGGAGATGATTGGTGGTTGTATCTGGTGTTTCTATTGGGTTAGGGTTAATGTCCTCATTGGTTGGGTATTTGAGGGTTCTGATTGGTTTCTGGGTCTGTGATTCAATCATTGTAGGGTTGGGACTAGGGTTAGGATTTCTATTGGAAGTAGGGACTAGGGCTTCCTATGTTATTGGTTGTTGGGAGTAGGGTGGGACTAGGGCTAGGGTTAGACCTTTAATTGGAAGTAGCGATTAGGGCTTCTGATGTGATTGTTTGCTGGACTAGGTGTGGGACTTAGAGTAGGGTTAGGCTTTCTATTGGAAGTAGGGAATAGGGCTTCCTGTGCCATTGGTTGCATGGACTTGTTTTGGGACTGCTGGTAGGGCAAGAGCCTTTATTGGACGTAGCGGTCAGGGTTTTTGATCTGATTGGGTGCTTGTACTAGGGCGAAGATTGGCTGTAAGGTCCTGGTCTCCAGTTGGTTCTAGATTTTAGGGCTAGTGTTGTGATTGGATAGTGTTAGGGCTAGGGTTCCCATTGGCTGAAGGGGTCACCTGATTACTAGGGCTATAAAAAAGGCCATTCTTAGGGCGTCTCAGCCCGGGCGTCGAGGCTAAGGGCAGAGAGGACAAGGGCAGAGAGGACAAGGGCAGTTTCCTGTTTGAGCCTGATAAGGGCAGAGAGGACAAGGGCAGTTTCCTGTTTGACCCTTTGAGACTGGTCGGGACTAGGGCCAGAAATATTGCCCAATATACATACCTCCTTTATGTATCTATATACTTTCAATGTACTCATGGATCAATATATTTATCACTTTCTTCTAATTTATCATTTCCAATGCACTTCCCTATTTCTCAGCCTATACTTCGCTCAATATATCTTCTAGCACAACCTTCTGACTCATCTCAAACTTCTTTCTAGTACTCTTTCCAGTGCACTACCCTATCTCTCATCCTATACATCTATCAATATATCCTCTACATGCACTCTCTCATTTATCCCAAACCCCATACCACTACTATGATCCTCAAAATAACCCTTCTAGACTCTCCCCTACACTACCCCTCATTGCATCTGACACCTCTTTTACTATACCGATCCCCCAAAACAAATCTTTCTAAACTCCTCCCTCTTTTCTACCCCTCCCGAACCCTTCTCAATCCAAATAACTGACTAACATATCCACCACTAAAATTACTTTCATGTTTCATCATACTAATTCAACACTAATTCTGATGGGTTCCCGAGTAGCATGCTACTTGCGCTTCAAAACCCCATCAGGGGCAGCAAGCGCTATATAAATACAAACCTCTTTCCCTTCACTATTCCGCCACCCACCCTTTTCTACCCAAATAGCTGAACAACATATCCACTACTCAAATTACTTCCTATTTTACTATACTAATTTTCAACACAAATCCTTTATGGGTTCCGGAGTGGCGTGTTACTCGCCAGAAAAGCGCATCAACATCCATCAGGGGTAACTAGTGCTATATGAATGCAAACCTTTCTTCCCTTTTATCCCTCCACTATCCTTCTCACTTCAAATAACTGACAATCAACCACTGCACTGCCATGCTGCCAGTCTGTCTTACCTGGCATTGTGAAGAAGCAGTGGCCCAGAGACACCACCTAAGCCATCCTAGCCGTGAGGGGAACGGCGCGGCATATCTACGTCCGTGTGGGGGCAGTGAAGGACTACAAGCCCACAGGACTACAACCCCCAGAAGTCTCGGGGAGGCGCAGAGGAAGTGACGCCGCTAGAGGGCGTCTGAGGCCCTCATAACCGGCCCGGCCTTCCCGCAGCGTCATGTAGATTCAACAAAAACAGCCGACACGTGTTTCGTCAGTACCATCAGTTGGTACAATGACTTTCTCAAAGCTTGACAGGCAAAATTGCCAAAAGATGTGTTGAGGTCTTGTCTATATAAGAATATAGCTGAAAAAGGTTAGGGTGAAGCCTTTTTATTATCAAGACCATTGCTTGGGACCTCAACTTCCGATTGATATCTAAGTCCTGGCACTAATCTTCACCGTATACATGCTAGGTTCCTCCTTTTTAAGCTATAATCTTATATAGACAAGACCTCGATGCATCTTTTGGCAATTTTGCCTGTTAAGCCTTGAGAAAGTCATTGTACCAACTGATGTTACTGACGAAACACGGTTCAGCTGTTTTTGTTGAATCTACATGATGTAACTTCAAATAAAGAAAATTTACAATATGAACTTTTGGTTCTGTTATCCTGTCTAACAAGGAAGATCTCAAGACATCTGATTGGACTGATGTGTTTGTGTATTGTGACTATCGAGTCATTTAATGCCTTTTGGTGCTTATGGATTGTGCTCTTCCACGAGCCCCATTTATAGCTTTGTATTTGCCAGTCTTTGACGGGCATCAGCCAGTCTTGGTAGTGAGTGACAGTGGTCTGTTTAGCACTCTGTCTTTAATTTAAGATTCCAGTTTACACTGTAAACTCAGTACTACTATTCAATCTACGTAAGCTAGTGTATGTGCCGTTCTTTCCTTGTAGGAAGCACCACTATTGTTTTTCTTGTTATTGTAAGGAAGTCGCCCTGTTGTAGTAGTGGAAGCACCTGTTGTAACGTGATCATATGGAAATGATCTGATTGTATGTAGCGATTGAGGGGCCTGAGGTCGAGTATTGGTCTCAGTGTCCCGTCTTTTTGGGGAATTAGAAAATACAGCGAGTAAACCCCCATTCCCTGTTCTTCTAAAGGAACTATTTGAATAGCACCCTTCTGTAGAAGTGATAACATTTTTGTCGAAGCAGAGTTAGGTGGTCTGTAGACATTGGACGCTGTCTTGGAGGTATGTTTGGAGGGGTTGCTGTAAGTTCTAGGCAGTAACCATGTTGGATAATCTGTCTTACCCACGTGTCTGTTGTAATGGAGTTCCGGACAGGCAGGAACTGTGATAATCTGCCCCCTACAGGAGTGGTATGATGTAGGGAGAGCAGAGGGAAGTCATTGCTTGGTGGTGGAAGAGGATCGATTGTTATTGTTACCGCGACCTCTTCCTTTGTTATTGTTTCCTTTATATCCTCCTCTAAAATATTCTTTATTGGAGGAGGTTTGTGACTTAAAAGATGATGTAGTGTCTTCTCCAGTCTGCTTAGAGCCTCCTCTGTAGGAGAAGCGACGAAAGGAACCTCTATTTGGTGTAGACTGTAACGCTCCCATAGACTTAGCCGTGTCAGTGTGTTTTTTAATCTTTTCTAGTATGTTGTCTACTTCAGGACCAAATAATTGGTTTGGATTGAAAGGCTGAATTAAAATGGTAGTTTGCACCTCTTGTTTAAACCCTGAAATGCATAGCCACGCATGTCTCCCAAGTATGCCACTGGTGTTTATGGCTCTAGATGCTGTGTCCGGGCATCTAGTGCACATTTTATTGAGGCATTAGATATTAGCTTGCCTTCTTGTATAAGATCAGTTGCTTGATCCTTGTACTGATCTGGTAGATGTTTAAGTAGTTTTTCTAGTTGATCATAATGAGCCCTCTCATAATGAGAGAGGAGGGCTTGTGTATTTGCTATACGCCACATGTTTGCTGCTTGTGCAGCTACTCTTTTCCCTGATGCATCAATTACCTTTGATTCTTTATCAGGTGGGGGGCACTTCTCCCGATGTTTGAGAATTAGCCCTTTTTCTAGCATTGGCACCACTAATTAATCTAGTGGAAGGTGTCCTTTAATATAGACTGGGTCTGTAGGTGCTGGTCTATATTTCTTTTCAATTCTAGGATTTAAAATTCTCGTGCGTACAGGATCTTTAAATACTTCTGGAGCATGCTTGACTACTCCCTTAATCATTGGAAGAATTTGAGAAGTCCTCTGAGAGTGCTCAAACGTGTCTAAGAGAAAATCCTCTTCAATATCGTCAGAATCCATAGACACTCCATGGTAAACAGCAGCGCTGTTTAACAAATGACTAAAACTAATTGGGTCTTCTGGAGGGGAAGGCTTTGATGGTATGAATGCGGTTCTGGAACGTCAGGCATATTCTGTGGATTTGAAAAATCATATATGGGTACCTCTGTTGGGTTTGAATAATCCCATATACCCTCATCTATGTGGTATGAGCTAGGCTCTTCCTCATCCTCCCCTCCCTCTAAGTTATATTTATCATCATTTTGCTGTGAGGAATGTGATGATACTGGAGAATGTGCAGGAGATATACGAGGTGATATGTGAGGAGGTATAGGAGAAGGAGGAAGAAGAGGTATAGGGGAAGAAGGGTGCAAAGGAGATGTTGCACAGTCCTTCTTGGCAGGCACCACATGAGTGGGTGGTGCATCTGCTGGTCTCTTCTTGTGAAGTGTAGTGCCCACATGACATGTCTTGGGTCTATATAGATCTTCTTTTGTTGAGGATCTGGTGTAAAAAGTTCCTCCTCTTCTACAACCTGCCTGGGCTTCGATTTTTTCGGCTTCGGCGGAGGTTGTGGTTTTTCTTTAGCATTTGGAGGTGTTGTAACGTCCCGTGGCAAAGTTTTCGGTGCCGAAGGTTTTGTTTTCGGCTTGGTAGGCATGTACGAGGGTTTGGTCACCTCAGAATCATGCTTCTTTGTCTTCAGCACCGAAGATGTGGAAGTGGACGGCTTCGGAGCCGATGCTTCTTTCGGTTTCGACACTTCTTTATGTTTCGGTGAAGGTACGATTTTTGGCTTCGGAACCGAAGGGTCTTTTGGCTTCGGTGCCGAGGTGTCTTTATGTTTCGGTGCCGACAGTAGATGTTTACTCTGTGTCGAGGCACTAGAAGGCTTTGTTGGTTTCTTCGGAGCCGGGCTAGATGGCGGGGCTGTCGAAGTGGATTTTCGGTACTCACGCGCTGACCCGATGGAATGGAGTCATCGGAGTCGTCTGCCTCTGATACGATCTGAAGCTCCGGAGAGTCTTCTTCGGGAACGAGGGGAACCTCTTCGTCGAAGAAATCCTCCGGTGCTGGGGCTGATCTCCTCATCTCGTGTCGACGGGCCCTCCGATCCCGGATGGTTTTCTTCGATCGGAAGGACGCACAAGCCGTGCAGGTCGACTCGTCGTGTTCCGGCGATAGGCAGAGGTTACAGACCTCGTGGTGATCGCTATGTGGGAATTTTGCCTGCCATTTTGGGCATTTCTTGAACAGAGTTCTTTCCATGTGGTGTAGGGCGCACGGCGTCGATAGGCCTAACGGCTCACTTCGATGACCGGAATGAAAGTTATGTCGTCGAAAAGCATAGTCTTCGATGTCAAAGGTAGTTTGTTGAACTTTGTGGAAGTTCTGCGCTTCGAAGTTGCTGACATTTTTTTTCTGGCCGGAGCGGAGAAACTTTCATCTGCACCCAGTGGCGGAAAAAAACAATCTAAGGATGGAGTCGATGCCCATGCGCACTGTTGTCCAAGGGAGGAGTCACCTATACCATGACTACAAAGACTTCTTCCAAGACAACAACAACCTGCAATCATCCGAGCCCAACACCAGGTGGCGGTCTAATGCTAAGGTGTACAATCTGCAGCTCATATTCCTCGAACATTGCAATCCTCTCCCACACCTGCTTTGAGAGAGCAGACATAACAAATGGATGTTGCGTTGTTTTGGGAGACATGCAGTTGCACACATGACATTCCTTTAACTCCCTTACAACACTTGGTGGCGATGACCCTCAAGGGCTAGATCAATAACTTGCAGACATTCTGGTATGACAATTCTAGAACCTCGTTATTTAATTCTTTCTTGTGTGACAGAGTTCCTTGCTCAAATTTTTGAACCTTTGTTATTCAAAGGCATTTGTTAGAGTTTGGTTCTTCCAGGATTGCTGGGCAGTAATGTCTTTGCAAACACACAGATCTCGATATGTAGTTGTAGCTGCAAGAATTTGCTCAACTGAAAGAGCTGCAGGTATGCTTGACTTGACTAGAAAAGTTAAAAGGCCTCAGCTGCTTTATGGAACCATTCTGTTTATTGAAAAGATCCAGGTCTTGCACACAGCTGATTGCCTACAACTCTTAGGCCAGCAGAGTCTTCAGAGAATATAACTATACACAGCTGTACACCTACACCCCAGGGGTGGCAGCGTTTAAAGGATCACTTGAAAGGGATCGACAGAACCCTGAGTAACATTGGAAGGAAACACCCTCCCTACAGGGGTTGATCCCCAGATCTCAACCAGGGGGGAAGCCCAGTGCTCTCCCTCTCAAGGAGGGAGGAGTCGCAGGATTCGCAGGTATTGAAACCATGCGATCTCCCGTAATTCAGTCGATAGTATCTGGATGAACGGGGACATGGGAGTGAGGTACCAATATGATAGGACTTTGTAGGCTGATTCTGTCCCTGCGTTGCTTATTGCTGTGTGGTGAGCCCTTAAGTATATACCCTCCCACTTTATCAGAGAGAGTGCGCCCTTGTTCCTTCTCCCACCGCCGCAGTCCCTTGAAACATTCCCCCTCCGTATCTTTCGTCAGTATTGCATAGAGCTCAGATATGAGGTGCTTGTCATCCTGTTTGCGAACCAACGATTTCTAAAAAAAAAAACGCCGTCAGTCTCCTCGAGGCCACCGCCTGGTATGCTGGCAATGCAACCCAGTGGTGTATTTAGAGGTATTGAAAGGCGTTGTTTGTGGGAGCTCATTTCAAAGGCTCCAAAGTGCGGGCAACTCAAAGCCCACTCATGATAATTCCATGGTGCGTGAATTAATGTATGTAATTGGTGAATTAATCGCCATCTGAAAAAAGTAACTCGCCCGGGCAGAAGTAGACACCTCGCTCGTCAGTTCAAGTTGCCAGCACTTTGGAACCTTTGAATATTGGCTACAGACTGCAATGGAAGTGCGGACATCCCATCCCCAGGGGCTGTGATCAACTGGCATCTTTGAATAGGTTGTCTCCTTATTCCCCTGTCCTGAGGAAGACCCGCCAGCTGAGGACAGCTAAGTCAGGTCGAAACTTCAACACTTGTCCCACAGTGGGCCTGTACCACCTACCACCATTATTTTGCCCAACCTACAGATGATCTCTCGGTCTTTGGAAATCACCAAAAATGCTTATATAAAATGACCAATGATGGACATGCCATGCCTAACTGATTTTGTTGTTATTAATAACCAGTTATCTTTTGGAATGATAGTAATAATTTTGTATTTTGAATTACCCTCACCCTGATTCCTTTTTAGGTCGAGTTTACTCAAACCTATTGTTGTCAATCCAAAAAATTCCTTTCCTAACAGGCGGATTCGGCGGATTTTGGACAGTGCACGAGAGAGTCACGTGACTCCTCGTGGACGAGCATGCCCAGCCTTCCCACTGCCAGCAGCATTTCTCCACGGCCGCCAGGCCACATCAAAGGCTTCCCCAGCACTGCCCCGCCCATCAATCACCCTCTCACTGCCAGCAGCATTTCTCCACGGCCGCCAGGCCACATCAAAGGCTTCCCCAGCACTGCCCCGCCCATCAATCACCCTCCCACGCCACATTGCAACACACATTTCAACATAGCCTGCATCCCAACAGAGCATCTTTCTGCAGTCTTGACTGATCAAACAAATATCCCCTTTGCCTAGGAGTTCTGATGAAACAGCAGACAGCTTAAATTATCTGGCGTTTCACTGATGGAATGACCCGCCCCCCCCCAACAGCAATGCCAAGAGCTTGTTGTACTGTATTTTGGAGCGCGAGACAGCGTGGAGAGTACGCTCTGTTTTCAGCCACATTGCAACACACATTTCAACATAGCCTGCATCCCAACCTCGATGCAAAGCGAATACTTGGTTGCACAGTGCGGAGGGCTGATGGTGCATCATTCACCGTCAGAGACGTGAGGCAGACATGTGTGGCATCGCCGATCACAAGCAATAGAAGATACACTGAGGGGGGAGATGTGTTTCTCGTGGACTGCTGATAACAACACTGAGCAAGCTTATATGTCCAGACTGCAGCACTGTTCTCACACAACACTCGAAGGACACGCAAACACCCCCTGGGCTTCCGCAGATGAAATTCCGTACCTTGTGGTTGGTCCAGATATTTCAATATTCGGAATTGCTTCTTATAAAATCTGCACATTTGGCAAAAAAAGTACTTGTCATAATACTAATGGAAAGCATATTTTCTTGGAAACCAAAGAATGCAGTGGATGCCTGCACCTCTCCAAACAACAGCAGCATTAACCGAAAATATGGAGGAGGATTTTTTCTCTTAAAATGAGTTTGCGTTTACCAATATTTTAATATTTCATTAATGTGACACACCGCTGAAACCTGTTCACGTTCTTGACAGTTTTGAAGTCACTGTACCCTGTGTTCGGCATGCTCCTGAATTTGTTGCAGAGCAAAATATATTTTTATGCTCTTCATAGTCAAAAGGAGCTTTAAAATAGAGATTGCGTTGTTGCTTTAAAAAAAAAATAGAAAAAATATGGTTTGGTTAAAGTGTTATAACATTTTGTATATTCTGAGAACTAGTAGTTAACAACTAGACGAATCTGAACAAGTGTCTGGAAGGCCTCGCCTACCTCTGCATGATTGTAAACGAGCAATCACTAATTATTTTTGCAAGAGCATCTTTCTGCAGTCTTGACTGATCAAACAAATATCCCCTTTGCCTCGGATTGCTGATCAAACAGCAGACAGCTTAAATTATGCAGTGTCAAGCTGTAACAACATTTATCTGGCGTTTTACTGACGGAATGACCAGACCCCCCCCCCCACAGCAATGTCAAGAGCTTGTTGACCGTTTCTCTCCACCCCCTCCCTATATAATCTGTTTGCTGCGTGTGTCCTGCTTCTCAGTGAAGCGTCGTGCCTGGTTCCTGGAATGTTTCTATGAGAGCCTGTGCGCGCGCCATAGTTATTTCTCGCGTTTCCTAATTCGCTTTACCGCTGCCATTAGTGTTTTGAGAAACGGAATAGGCCTGTCTTTAATTTAATAAGGAAGAAGCAAGCCCCTTTCAGCAGATGGCGTTTAATTTTGCCTACCGTTCTTATTTTATTTAGCAGATTACTAAAGTGACGCACACGTCTGCTTTCTGTCCTCTTGAACTTAATAGAGACGCGAGGTAGTACTTTAGACCAATTTCATTAAAAAATTAAGTATAACGCGTACTGATAAAGTGTAACTTACTTTACAAAAAAATTAAGATTTACACGTTGTTTAGTACGGATGGAATTGTGTTGCCTGGAGCGCTTGGCTCTTCAAATGTGTGAAGTTTGCCATAACACAGGTTAATGATCGGGCCACCTGCTGTTCTTATGCTTTCTCCTGACAGCGGTGAAAGCAGCACACTTTTTTTTCTCAAGTACATCCAAATTCTTAGGCATACAAAAAACGGCATTAACTGAAACATACTGATAAATATGTTTACATACAAGCAAACTCGCAGGACACCGACATGTGGAAACAATCTGCGTGAAAAAATACTGCATTGACCTGTTTAATAGTAGAAGGCAAAGTTATAATGACATTTATGATTTCAGAATCACAGTATTTGCCCTTTGTGCACTGCTGCGGCAAATCATCCCCGATTCGACACCTTCCATTAAAACATCATAGATGTACGACCCTCTATGTCAGAAAGCCAATTAACGCTTTAAGACACTCACAAATAGAATGCTTGCCAACTACATTACACTGAGCTCATGGCATACAGACATCTGATTGTTGAGTCTCTTTGAGAGGTGACATTCCTGATGTTAGCAATGTTTAAAATGAGACTGCCGGTAAATTAGAGCATCCTTATGCAGTTAGGCAGGGCATGTTTTGTGGAAACGTGGCGTTTACCAGTGAAAATTGGTATATGTGCCTAGCTTCTGATGTGAAACGTTTTTGATAAAATGCCCATGGAGCTGAGTGGCTTGTGCACGTGCGCGTTCCAGTCTTTTGGCCCTCTCAGTAAATTACAGTGGATTCTCCCCACGTTTTCTTTTTACTCTCAGTGTCACTCAGATTGCTATGAACGTTAATAAATAGAGGAACAAGTCTGAAAAGTGTTGTCATACTTTAAAAAAAGAAAATGTATTTTAATTGTTTGTAATGTTTGTTATTTACATTCACATTGACTGCAAATGGTGTAGGTAGCATTACCCGTGGGCAAAGCATAGGGCCCTAGATCCCCCGTTGTGCAGAAGGCCCTCCGTCTCCTAGTTATGAGTTCTGAGCCATTTTGCACTAGTCTGTCAGGGTTTGAGTGGCCCATTAATGAAGGTAGCAGACCTCAGTGCTCACGTTTCGCTACACCACTCGCATGACTCCCTTTACTATGTTCACTAAGTCTTTGAAATCCTTACTGCTTCCATGTCGCAGGAGGGCATCACTCGCTAGAATGGAACATACAAATGTCGATTTGAGACTCCCAGAATCCCCTCTGCCCTAAAATAGAGGGGTGCTGGGGGCTCCCTAGTAATCAGTCTTTAATGATCAGCCACACAGTCAAATAGTAGACTGTAGCATGGTGCAGAGGACCTTTCTGCCTTTTATGCCCTCTGAAGGCTTAATAACTGAAGGTATTTGAAAGCTTACACTGCACTCAATGCAACATACACTCCAAACTAAAAGAATTGAAAAACGCCAGAAAAAAGGCGGAGAAGCTCTGGAGGAAAAATTACTCGGAACAGGAGAAAGTGATGTGGAGGCTTACAATCGCGCAATATAAGAAGGAAATTATTAGAGCCAAAGCAAGCCACTTCGCAGACTTAATTCTCAAAAGCTCTAATAAATCTCGTGACACCTTCAGGATTATTAGAGAGCTATCTCATCCTGCTTGCGCTGACAATCAAATCAAGCCCTCACAAGAATTATGTGACGGCTTAGCACTATTCTTTCAGGAAAAAATCAGTAACATTGTCGAGGGAATGAAAGGTAATTCTACTCCCACAATGCAGGACAACAGCAATCAAGAGAACAGAGATAAGAAGGCGGAAAATGTTAGAGGCCCTCCTCCAAATGCCATCTTGGAACATTTTGAGGTCCCTACAGAACAAGAATTTTTAAGAATAGCCCTTAACACGTCATCAGGATTTCCTCTAGACCCTCTACCCCACAGAATAGTTAAGGATTTCGGAGATGAAATCTTTCCAGTGCTGCATCAGTTATGCAACCAATCTCTCCACACAGGCTCCGTACCTAAAGACTGGAAATTGGCGGTTATCACCCCATTACTAAAGAAACCAAATCTGGACCCAATCTGCCAAAAGAACTACTGACCTATATCGCTCCTACCATACCCGATAAAGATCATAGAGCGATGGGTCAGCAGATCCCTAGCCCTCTTCCTAGAAACCAACAACATCCTGGAAGAGGAGCAATTTGGTTTCAGACCAGCTCATGGAACTGAATCAGCTTTGCTGACAGTTCTGGATGACTTACGAATGAGGGCGGACAGGGGAGAATCAGCAATCTTAATTTTGCTGGACCTGTCCGCCGCATTCGATACGGTGAGCCACGAAATCCTGATAAAAAGACTGAAGAACATTGGAGCCGGAGGAGTCGCGCTTGACTGGTTCCGCTCCTACCTGACGGATGGATGTCAGGCAGTAGCTATCCCTCCATATCAATCAGAGTTTGTTAAAGTTCCACATGGGGTCCCACAGGGGTCTGCAATCAGCCCTATACTCTTCAACATATATATGCAACCCCTGATGAGCATCATCAAAAGTCACGGCATTAGCGTGACTAATTACGCAGACGACACACAGCTGATGATCTCTCTTGATGGAGCTCATGCAAACTCACTTGAGACCTGCCACACCTGCATGCTGGAAATGTCACTCTGATTAAACCAGAATTCACTACAATTTAACAGTGACAAGACTGAAATATTGCACTGTATGGTAGGAAGAATCCCCAAAATTGTACCTACAGACTTCTGGCCTCAGCTGTTAGGAGACGCGCCTGCCCCAGTGAAATCAGTAAGGAATCTCGGAGTTACTTTTAACAACAGTCTGAGCCTAGAGACCAATGTCAACAAGCAGGTCAGCAGCTGCCTTGCTTTAATGCGAGGATTGCGAAAGCTGCTACCTCTCCTGCCTTCACAGGCCAGAGCCAACATAGTCAGGAGCACCATCCTCAGTCGCCTGGATTACTGCAACGCCCTTTTACTGGAATCCCCTGCCTATCTTATTTCCAGACTTCAAAGTATCCAGGAGGCGGCAGCTAAACTGGCACTCTCTCGAGAACGAAGATCTTCTACCACTCTCGCCTTGGCCGACCTCCACTGTCTGCCTATGCACCAGAGGATTTGATTCAAATCCCTATGTATTGTTTTCGGGGCAGTTCATGGGCTAGGCCCCCGACCACTCCAAAATAAATTTAACTGGTATGAGCCTACCCGGTCTCTTCGATCCTCATCCTTAAACCTTATCAGCATACCCAGGATCAAGAAAGCCACCTGTGGTGGCAGAGCTTTTAGTATAGCTGCAGCTCATTTGTGGAACAACCTTCCTACTGACATCAGAAAAACAAACGAACTGATGGCCTTTTGAAAAAAGGTTAAAACATGGCTCTTCCCAAAAATCGAATCGTTCAGAACTTTAGACCACTGTCCTCCTCGGTTACACAGGTTTTCTCAGCTATATGTACTCAGCGCCAGGATGCCCGTAGGGTTGCAGAGCGCTCTATAAATGCTATAAATAAATAAATAAAATAAATACCACTCAGTGCCACATAATTACACTGCACTCAATGCAACATACACTCCAAATACCACTCAGTGCCACATAATTACACTGCACTCAATGCAACATACACTCCAAATACCACTCAGTGCCATATAATTACACGCCACATAATTACACTGCACTCAATGCAACTTACACTCCAAATACCACTCAGTGCCACATAATTACACGCCACATAATTACACTCTACTCAATGCAACATAAATACACTTTATCTATCTATCTATCTATCTATCTATCTATCTATCTATCACCATCCCTCTAGCTGTCTATCTATTGCACTCACTATCTATCGCCATCACTCTATCTATCTATCGCCCTCACTGTCTATCAATCGCCCTCACTCTATCTATCTGTCTGTATCTATCTATCTATCGCCCCCTCCCTCTATCTATTGCTCTCTATCTATCTATTGCCCCCTCCCTCTATCTATCGCTCCCTATCTATCTATCGTCCTCTATTTATCACCCTCTATCTATCTATCGCCTTCACTCTATCTGTCTATCGATTGCCCTCACTCTATCTATCTGTCTGTATCTATCTATCTATCGCCCTCTATCTATCTATCGCCCTCTATCTATCGCCCTCTATCTATCGCTATCTATCACCCTCTATCTATCTATCGCCCTCTATCTATCGCCCTCTATCTATCGCCCTCTATCTATCGCCCTCTATCTATCGCCCTCTATCTATTTATCGCCCTCTATCGCCCCCTCCCTCTATCTATCGCCCTCTATCTATCACCCCCTCCCTCTATCTATCGCTCTCTATCGATCGCCCCCTCCCTCTATATATCGCTCTCTATCTATCTATCACCCCCTCCCTCTATCTATTGCTCTCCATCTATCTATCGCCCCCTCCCTCTATCGCCCTCTATCTATCTATCTATCTATCGCCCTCAATCTATCGCCCCCTCCCTCTATCTATCGCTCTCTATTTATCTATCCCCCTCCCTCTATCTATCGCTCTCCATCTATCTATCGCCCCTTCCCTCTATCTATCGCTCTCTATTTATCTATCCCCCTCCCTCTATCTATCGCTCTCCATCTATCTATCGCCCCTTCCCTCTATCTATCGCTCTCTATTTATCTATCCCCCTCCCTCTATCTATCGCTCTCCATCTATCTATCGCCCCCTCCCTCTATCTATCGCTCTCTATCTATCTATCGCCCCCTCCCTCTATCTATCGCCCCCTCCCTCCATCTATCGCCCCCTCCCTCCATCTATCGCCCCCTCCCTCCATCTATCGCCCCCTCCCTCTATCTATCGCCCCCTCCCTCTATCTATCGCCCCCTCCCTCTATCGCCCCCTCCCTCTATCTATCGCATCACCATAGCATCATTCAGCATCACTCAGGGGCACCACAACATCAATCTGTGCAACCATTCAACAAGAACTGGTTCAAATATGTTCTCTCAATATTTCAAGCTTTATTACAAATGTCACAAAAACATGTTAATATTTCACTTCTGTTCTTGGATTTTTGTCACAATAAAATACAATGAACATAATCTTTATAAAAGTTATTTACAAAAGCTATTGGCATTATAAATTACAATAACTTTTATATTGCATTTCAAATGCTATAGGTGTCACATTTGCGAAAAGTTAAAACTATTGGCATTGTAAATGACAAAGCAATTAATTTAGCTATTTTCAAAACCAACACATAAATAAAAAAATGGTCATTTACAATACCAATAGCTCAAACTTTCCTAATGCGAGACCTATTTCATTGCAAATGCTTGTTTCTCTATGTATTGCATGCATGAGCACAGCTTTTTTGCACGCCCCTCCCTTTGGAGCAAACTTCGAACTATTATTGAGTATGGTAGTGTATCTACCAGTTTGGAAATGTATCTGTGAATAAAAACAGAAATGTTCTTAGAAAGTCAATAGGTGCCAATGTTGTTTATTATGCCTGGTGCACACTTAGTCTGTTTTTGATACTCTTTGCTGACTATATGCATGCATAAATCTAGACTTGAATCGAGATTACTCCTAGACTTTGTTCCTTTATAAATAATTTCAGGACCAACTGTTTTCTGTACTACTTGATACCCAGGTCCGCGGACATTAAGTGGGTTACCCCATTATTTTATAATGACTCTCACATAGATCACCTTGTGCGGTCTAGATCCAAGGGGGGCAGCAGCAGGCTGAGCTCTTTGGCCAGGATTCACTTCAGAGCCGCCCTCCTCCCGAGCGGGTCCGAGCTATCATCTGCACTCTCCAGGCTTGCCCAGGGGCACCACAGAGCACGGTCTTCTCCTCACGGCCCTCGCTACGTAGATGGCGTCATGGAGCGGTACGGAGGGCCGGCTCACCTCACCAGCCAGCAGGGGGTCTTGGTCTGCGGCACACAGCCCCTGGTCCAACCGGGTGCGATCTTCTTCCCCAGGGACCTCGCCTACCTTTCCACACCTGGGCCAGGCATCCGCTGGGATCCGCAGGACCTAGAGTGCCACCGGGGACTGCTCTCCGCAGCTGTAGCAGCTCCGCCCATACCGTTTCCAGCCAAGTCCATTGCACCATTACAGGCGGGTTCGCCGGCGCTCCTCCGGAGGTCTGCCTACCCAGGTGGGGAGGGCTCGCTCAGATTTCTATTGTAGGAAGCTGGCTCTGTATGTACTATACCAAACTGAGGTATAGTGTGCACAGAGTCCAGTGGAACCCCAAAGGTAAACAGAGGTAAAGTTAGATAGAACCTTACTCTCCATTTGTGGTAGTGAGGTCGAGCAGTAAGGCAGTATTAGAGGACAGTGTTAAGCATTTGTTGTACACACTAAGTCAGCAAATGAATTTGCACACTCAAAGACTTAACTTCAGACCAATTGTTTTCGTATACAAATATTCTTTGTTATTTTATTTTCTAGACCCAAGCAAGCCTGGCACAGGTAAGCAATAAGTACTTTACACTAGTAATGCAATTGAAATACACTTTGGATGATAATTGTATATGCACTTTGGTTTGATTTACAGTATGGATGCAGAGAAATGCAATACTTACTAAATGCAGTACATAGACTTGAATCGACTTATTTGTGAAATAGCAGGTAAGTAACTTGAGATTACTAGGCTTAACAGAGTAGTATACCTAGATACTGCTCTGGGACATTTCCTGAAAATTGGTAAGAAAGATTGTTTTTGTTAGATTAGGCAATTTTAAAGAATTTCTTTAGTTTCTCAGACTCCACACTTGGAAACTTTTCACAGAAAAACAGTCAATGTTATCCTATGGAGGAAAGGAAAAAGCTACTAACCAGTATGCATCTGTTCTTGGCATGTAGGGCTGCAGAACCACACACTAGTGCGTTAGATCAACATCTGGTGGTGGGCACGGATGATTACACTTTGCTGTTGTCATGGAAGAGTCTTTGTCTGTTGGATGACTCCTCCCTTAGATCGTAGTGCGCATGGGCATCAACTCTGTAGGAGAGTAGGGTCTGCTATCCTATGGTCACCCCAAATTTTTGCTTTTTGCTTCACTGGTTTATGACTTAATGTGGCTGTGGGCCTGCTAATCAGACCCACAGCCTGCTGTTCTCTCCCTAAATTACTGCCAATGCACTCTAGGTGCATTACGAATTGGAACTGGTTCACCTTGTTGGCCCCTGTAACAGTGTACCCTAGGTACCCAGGGCATAGGTGCATCCAAGGCCTGCCAGGGGCTGCAGCATGTATTGTGCCACACCTGGCCTGGCCTCCATATTTGACACAACTGGCTGATCACTCAGCTGGGGTAAGTTGGTGTAATCACCTCTTACTTAGATATAGTATCCCTATATCTAACCTTAAACTGGACACATATGTTCCTATCAGCCACTCCTATGGAAGGCCTCATCAATCCTGGAGGCAGAGTGCTTGGAAATATGTGAGATGGTGCTCTAGCATGAGCTGAGCCTGTCTGCAGCTGTCGGGAACCACTCCCTTAGCTGTCCCGGGATATTGCCATACCATATACTCTTAAGTGCATTATAATCCTCACGGTTATTTGCTAACTTTGGTTTGGCTTTATCAAAACATGTCGAGTAAGGTGTCATACGATTTGGAATACTATCCCCTCGACAGATCTGTCAACGGGGATAGCATTCCACCCTTCTAGAGGGACACGACATGTGCGTAGCCTTAACCCTGGTTAAAGTTAAATAGAGACTCAGCATCACAAAATGGAGGCTGCCACCACAGACACAAGTCTGACCTCCTGCTGCTGGGAGTCCTTCCAGCGAGGAAGGCTTGGATAAAGGGTTTCCTGCCTTGGGAGGTGCGAGCACCACCCCAGACAGGATTTTGTGTATTGGGTAGGACAGGGCTGAATAGATTGAGACATGCCCGGGGCACACAAGGTGTCCCCGTGCATAAGCCAGTCCAAACCGGTCCTGGGACTTTCCAGACCCAGGCCTGGCGAGGAGCTGGACAAAGGAAAGGGGGTGTAACCGCCCCCCTTCCTGGTCCCACCCAGAGGAGGGATCTAGCAGGTGATCCACCCCTCAGATTGGGAATAAGAGTGGGAGCAGTGCCAGAGCACCTCAGATCATCCTGAAATCAACTTTAAACGAAGAAGACGACTGGACTTCGAATTTCTGCTGCACAGAAGACTGAAGAGAATCTCCCTTGTGGCCTAGGAGTGGCCACCCTGTGAAAACAGGTACCAACCAGCGAATCGACGTCTGCTTTGCCGCCGCCTCCCGCCGGAGCCCGAGCCCAGAGCCTGACAAGACCCAGACTCCCAGACTTCTCACAGCCCGATCCACAGTCCCTGCAAAGAAGAGACCCGTGGAGGCACCGAGAGACGTGGGACCGGACATCTTGGAAGACACCCGAAGAGCTGACTGCGCAGCATCAGAGTCACACTCGACGTTGTGCTTTGGGGACTGAGAACCCCCACCACCGAGCAGCCCTTGCACCGAAGATCATCCCCCCAGCATCTCCACGATCTGCGTGGCGCCCTTTTGCATTGTGCCACTCGACGCGCCATCCCGACCACTAGCCACGTGGTCAGCGGCCATCTTGGCGACGAAACCGAAGAACTACACTGCGGGTCTGGTTGCTCCAGACTTGCCCTCGCTCCTGTAAAAAGGAGCACCCGCTCTGACCTTGCTGGTTAGAGTGATAAGTCTTTTTCAACTCCTGCGTGGCTTGCATTAGCCAAGGCCTGTTTGCTCCGATCAAGTTGCCGACACCGTCAACAGCGAGAAGCCTGCGTGGGACAGCACGTGACCGACTCCTGGACGTCCTCGACCCCCGGTGTCCACGTGGCTGCAGAGAGAAGCTACACCTCAACGCCTGTTTGCACCCGACATTGCCTTGTTCCACGGTAGTCACTGGCTAGTGACTTTGAACATTGTCCCCTCTGCTTTCAGGTCTTCACATCTTCAGATCCACCCTTGGATCCACCGGAACTCTTCACATCGAGCCGCCTGCAGCATCTTCAGCTCCAAGCACCATCGACCAGCGTGCACCCGCTTCCTGTGGGTGAGGTAAATCAGCAACGCCGGTGTTCCTACACTGGAACACACCTCTAGGGCCGGTGTCTCAAGTTTCAGCTTTCTAGGTCACTCGGAAGGTTCCTAACTTTCTAACTTTTACGCACCATAGACTTTGCATTGGTGAGTGCGTGCACTTTAAACACTGCACCCGAGTCCCACGGGCCTTTCCCGACTTAGTCACTGCTAGTCCCGAACAGCTCCAGCGATTCCCAAGGCCCTAGGCCTGTTTCCCTATCGATTGGTATCTCTTATACCACTTTCTTAGTATATGGTTTAGGTGGCCCCTAGGGCTCATCCATATTGTGCAACTTTTGTGTATTTTAAACTGTGTTTTGTTTAACGCTTGTGCTTCTGTGCTCATAAAGAGTTCAGGGGATATTTGTAGTTAATAAATATATATATATATTTTCAATATATATCTGTGTGGTGTCCTTTCATCTGGTATTCAAGGGGGTTGTGTATGGTAATACAGCTGGCTTCACATGCTTTTCAGAGTTTAGCCTAAGACTGCTTTGTCCACGTTACCACTAGGATAACTGGTCTATAAGGTTGACTTACAACCGATCATCATAAGGGTTGCTTGGCATGGTGCAAAGTGATCACTAGAACTAGTGAGCATTATATACCAGGCCAACTTCTCACATTGGTGAGCAGCGGATTGGGATCTGAGCTTGCTGTTGTTTTACCATTACAATCTTTGAGATTATCGTTTGAAAGATCATACAGGTACCGGTTAGGTACATATAAAACAAGACTAGTATACATAAGTTCTACTGAACTTAGTTGTTGTAGAGGATAGGGAGTAGCACACCCTGACTACAACTACTAGATAGGTTTAGTAGGTAAACACCAGTGTAGGTAGATTGCAACACATCCACCACACTAGAGCAATGTCTGGAGCAGAGGGGTCCAATGGACTTACTCCTGTTGAGAGTGACCCTCCAAGGGCACCATCCAAATTTGCTATCTTTTCCTTTAAGGAATTAAGGCAGCTTTGTACCTTAAGGGGTCTGAAGACAGGGCCTTCCCCTACTACAGACCACCTTAGAGAGATCTTGGATCAGTCTGAGACTCTAAAGCAGACCCCACAGGGAATGCCAATGCTGATGCCCCTGTCCCTATAGTCCTCGTAGATGAGGATGTCCCCATCACTGGAGCTCCTCAGGTAGATCCAGAGGAGGAAAAGGAAGAAGAGACAGAAGGGGGGAGCAGTGATTCTGAGGATGGTAGAAATAGCCAGGTGCTAGTCAGTAGGCTTAACCAGGCTAACTTAAGTAAATTTGGGACTGAAGCAAGGCTGACCTTGCCCAGACACCCAAGTGGACTTAACCAGGAGCGTAGGAGGAGGAGGAATCACTCAGGTGAATCCAATACCTCCCAGGCTTCTAGAGGTTCTCATGGTCACTCCAGAAGGGAGATGACTAGCCCTCAGAGAAGGGAACATGAGGCCAAAATGAGAGAGGCTGAGCTTTGGATCCAGAGACAAGAATTAGAAGTTGCCCTGGCCCAAGAGAAACTTGCTAGAGAAAGACAGCCTAGAGAGAGTGGGGCAATAGAACCCACTGGTGGCAGCAATATCCACAAGGATAAAGGCAGGTCTTTTGATAACAGAAACCTGAGTAAGATTGTGCCCCCCTACAAAGCTGGGGATGATATCCACAAATGGATGACTGCACTTGAGAGAGCCTGCAAGGTACAGCAGATCCCTCAGGAGCAGTGGGCAGCAATCTTGTGGCTCTCCTTTTAAGGTAGAGGCCGAGACAGACTCCTCACAGTTAGTGATGGGGATTCTAGACACTACCTGGTCCTGAAGAGTGCTCGGATTGATGGGTTAGGCTTAACCACTGAACAGTACAGGTTAATGTTCAGAGACAAATTAAGCCAAAGGAAATTCCCTGGACTGTGTACTAATTGCTCTCTATCTTCATACATATATATCACTCAAACATTACCATGATCATACAGTATCAAACCAACACGAAAATATGACGTTTACAATCTATATACTTTTTTTTAAATCATTGTATCCAAGGTTAAAAAACAGACCTATGTCTGTGGTACATAAAATCAATTTGTTATACACTTTTATGTATATGTACATGTGCAAATTAAAAAATGAAAAAGTACATTGAAATAAGAAGAAAAGGCAAAGAACGGTCATAAGAGTTACACCAAATATATGCTACTAAGTTACACAGAACAACCCCTTTCCCACCGTAGGTAGAACTTTTTCCCTATTCTTATGTAGGCATGACCCAGTATCCTCTTGTAGATATAATATACAAGTATACAAATGGTAGTAGAGATCACAGTAACCACAATCCAGGTGTATCTGTTCTCTGTTTGGGATCTGGCTGGGTTCTATTTTCTAAAGCGTCGACGCGTTTCGGTGTTCACAACTGATATGTATACACCTTCATCAGGACTGCTGTATACGTGGGGTTCATCAATTTTGTATATCTTTTTGTGTGTGTAAAACAATAATATGCAGTTAGAAGAAGTCTAAATTTATTTGCTGCATTTTTCAATTTTGGACCTAAGGCCCATTACACTGACTGCTCTGATCCTAAAAGAAACCCTTATTTAGCCACTTCTTTTTGTTTTCAAACATCTATGTCACCCTATTAGCTCATTACCTCTTTGAAAAGACACTTTTGCGACATTATTTTGTAACGTTGTATTCAAGAACAGACCGTTTCTATGCAGCAATACCGGACATTACTGTTGGCGCAAGGATCTCAGATATCCCTCCGTTATATTTGGGTGTTGGATTCTTATTCATTCGTACCTATGTATATCCATTCATTCACATTCATTCACACACTTCCATTCCTCGTTTTACAAGGAGGAATAGAGCAGTTTTTAACTCACTTCCAGGAAAGTATATCCTTTATTTCGGTTGGTATCCCCCGTAATGATATGACAGTTGGAGCTACCTAAGGGATCAAAATATATTTTCTTTAGTAAGTAGATTTTTAGGTCCCTGGCTTTATACTACTTATTGGATTCAGTTATTACCTTAGTTTAATTCTTCAGGACGTCACTAGTTATCTTTTCAGAACAAAGGTGAGAATCCTGTTTTGCTTTTCTCTCAGACAGTTGTATGTTTCTCATTTATAGCTGCTGAAAGTGTTCAAGAACAGGGATGACAAAAGGAATTGTATCATACCTTATACTTTTTTTGTCAAACTATTTTATTTTCTGCACACGTGTTATGGGCATAAATTTACCTTTTCTTATGTTAGGCAGAATTTCTTATTTGGGTTTCTTTCCTGCGCTATCTCGATCTGGGTAAATTTGTTTCTGTAAACGATAGACAATGTTTATTGTTAAACTATCCCTCTCTCGTTTTTTGCGTTCATGTTATTGTCTCAACAAGTAACTCCTACCTTGGTTATGTTAAAACTCGTAGCGTCGAGGTATGGCGTTTTCTTTCTGCGTGCCAATGAACCGGATATGTTCTGTGGAGGAATGACAGTGTCCTCCATTATTCTGATTCCCCTTATATGTTTCCTTAACTTACAATGTTTATCATTCTTTTGAAAATCAAGGGCGATTAGTATTATTTTAAAACGCTAGTAATTTCCATTATGATTGATATGTGCATTATTCTTAGCTCTCTAGGGATTCCCAAAAGTGTATGTCTATGTGTATTCCGATTAATTTACTCCAAACTACAACATCATGTTGTGTATAGTTGATCTTCCTGTTTGAGCCCTTTAAGAATCACCCTTATTACTACAGCTTCCTTTTATATACAGCGTGGTAAAATAGTGGAGCCCATTATATTTTACAAAGAGGAGTTTTAGCCGTTTATCGAAATAGGCATTTGTTTCTGTTCTCTCCTAGGAGACTAACGTTGTTATCTAGAAATTCTATGTAGCACCAGCCTTCTAATAAGGATGTAGCCTTTGTGCCAGTTTTTTGGCATTAGACCTCCTGCTCGGATTTTACTCTAACAAAGATCTGTCCCCTGGATCCTATTTCCGCTTACCAGAGTATCGGTTGATTCTCGCGTCTACCTCGTCTTTCCCGGCTTGCCGCTGTATGATATGGGACGGTTTGCTTCCCCTATTTGTAGCGTGCGTGGGGTTTTGTTATTGTTTACCGGTGTGTGCGTATTCATTCCGCACATGCGCACATGTCCGTTTTCCGTTGGTTTATATCGCCGCCATCTTGGAACCTTTGTTTGTTACGAGTGTATTTTCTATTTCCAAATGTTTTTGTAATTATTAATTTATTTGGGGTAGGTTTGTTTTTTAAAACCAAACATTTTACTCGGGTAATATTATGAATTGCTCTCATCCCGATTCAGCAGTGTTATCGGACACCTCTCTCTTAAGTTGTTGAAGAGTCATTTATTTAGAGGCGATATTGTGTTAGTATATATGCATATCTTACACGGATACAGTGAGCCTATCCGGTGAATTTTTAAGAAAGATTCTCATTTTCTGATCTCTGTTTATTCATATAGGGTTTAGACACCTATATTTCTTGACGTTAAATGCTACACTATTCGAGGTCCCACGTTGCTTAAATGCCCTCGTTCCATGCCTCCTATCTGTAATTTGAAGAAAGCAGTGAAATGGTTATTCTGGGATGTGTGTGTGTTTTTGTATTGATAAAATGCCAGAGAAAGGTGGACTCCAAATAACTAACTTTTCTTTCTGTACGTTATCGCTAAATGAGTGTTTCCCAATCTTCTTTTGAATTCAGGCCAAATTTTATGGTGTTGAATTTAACAATATACCATTGTTCTCAAAATAATGTTCAGAGACACCCAGAAGACACAGACTCAGACTGAATTTGTTGAGTGTGCCACTAAGGCTCTGGAGGGATGGTTGCTGGGAAGCAAGGTTACAGACTATGAAGGATTGTATAATTTGCTGATGAGAGAACAAATTTTAAATAATTGTCAGAACCAGCAGTTGCATCAACATTTGGTTGACTCAGATTTGACCTCTCCCCAAGAATTAGGAAAGAGGGTAGATAAATGGGTTAGAACCAGAGTTAAGCAAAAGAACCAGAACCAGGGTGGTGACCAGAAGAAAACAGACCAGAAGGATGGGGAGCAGAAAGTTAAAGACCAGAAGTCTTCAACAGGGCCCCAAACTAATGCTGAGGGTGGGTCCCAAACTTCTAAGAAGAAGAAGAAAGAAGGTCAAAGAAAACCCTGGTGTAGTACTTGTAAAACACCTCTCACTGGACAAGTGAGTGTAAAAAGGGTGGAGCCCACAGCACTGCAGCCCCTAAGGCACCTGCACCCACAAGTACAGCTAGCAGGGCTGGTCCACAAACCAAGGGGGTAGTGGGTATCACCTTGGGAACTGAAGGAGATTCTGACCTAGTCGGAACCCTTACACAGGCTGTTCTGATTTGTGAGGGGGGCATAGATTTAGCCCCTACCATAAGTCCCAGTAATCTGGGCAAATACAGACAGACACCTTTGATTAATAACAAAGTGGCTCAAGCTTACAGGGACACATGTGCCAGTGTCACTATGGTGACACCTAACTTTGTGGACCCTGGACAATACATGCCAGGTGATAATTACCAGGTGACCAATGCCAGCAATGTCACCACTACCCATAGTGTGGCAATTGTTAACTTTTCCTAGGGAGGGGTAACTGGCCTAAAAAGAGTTGTGGTTAGTGCTGATCTCCCAGTTGAATGTCTGTTGGGCAATGACCTGGAGAGCTCTCTATGGTCAAAAGTTGAGTACAGGACTCATGCAGTGATGTTAGGGATATCATCACATGCCCTTGCTGTGACCAGGTCACAGGCCAAAAGTTGCCTCTCTGAACCTCAGGTCTTGGATCCTGGAACAATGGACCAAGCACCTTCCAAGAAGAAGAACAGGAGGGTTAAGGCTGTGCCTTCCCAACTGCCTACAAGTGAGGATCAAGCTTCACAGGAAGCTGGTCTTGAGACCCCTGAAGGAACTGTCTCTGAAGAACTTGAACCTGACCAGGTTGAGTTTCTGGGGACAGGGGGACCTTCTAGGGCAGACTTGGGCAGGCTCAGTTAACCTGTCCTTCTCTTGAACCCCTCAGACAGCAGGCTGCTGCTGAGGCTGCTGGGAATGCTCAAGGTGCCCATAAAGTTTATTGGGATGATGGAACCTTTATACAGAGGGTAGAGACACCAAACCTGGTGCAACCAGGAGGTTGGTTATACCTCTGCAATTTAGGGGTTTCCTTCTCACCTTGGCCCATGATATTCCTTTAGCAGGACACCTAGGCAAGAATAAGACTTGGGACAGACTTGTCCCTCACTTTCACTGGCCTGACATGTCTGAAGACACCAAGGAGTTTTGTCGCTCCTGTGAAACCTGCCAAGCCAGTGGTAAAGCAGGTAGCACCCCAAAGGCCCCCCTGATACCACTACCTGTGGTGGGGGTTCCCTTTGAAAGAGTGGGGATTGATATTGTAGGTCCAATGGACCCCCCTACAGCATCTGGGCACAGATTCATACGGTTGGTGGTGGACCATGCCACCAGGTACCCAGAGGCAATTCCACTTAGGACCACAACAGCTCCTGTTGTGGCCAGGGCCTTACTTGGAGTTTTCTCCAGAGTGGGGTTTCCTAAGGAGGTAATATCTGACAGAGGTGCCAACTTCATGTCAGGATATTTGACAGCTATGTGGAAGGAATGTGGTGTCAACTACAAGTTCACCACTCCTTACCATCCACAGTGTAATGGGCTTGTTGAAAGATTTAACAAGACCCTAAAGGGTATGATCAAAGGATTACCTGAAAAGCTCAGGCGCAGATGGGACATCCTTCTACCCTGCCTTTTGTTTGCTTACAGAGAGGTCCCTCAAAAGGGGGTTGGCTTCAGCCCCTTTGAATTGTTGTTTGGGGAGCCTTATGTCTAGTGAAGGGAGGATGGGAGTTACCTCTCAAAAAGCCTAAACAGGACATAGTGGACTATGTACTTGGTCTCCGCTCCAGGATGGCTGAGTACATGGAAAAGGCATCCAAAAACCTTGAGGCTAGCCAAGAATTACAGAAAGCTTGGCATGACCAAAAGTCTGTCTTGATTGAGTATCAGCCAGGACAGAAGGTATGGGTGTTGGAGCCAGTGGCCCCAGCAGCACTCCAAGACAAATGGTCTGGACCCCATACAATTCTGGAGAAGAAGGGAGAGGTTACCTACTTGGTGGACCTAGGAACTCCCAGGAGCCCCCACAGGGTGCTCCATGTCAACAGACTAAAGGCATATGTCAACAGGGAAGACATGGGCTTGCTCATGTCTACAGATGAGGGACAGGAGGAAGAGAGTGACCCTCTCCCAGGCCTGCTCACTCAGAACCCTGAGGATGGCTCAGTTGATGGTGTGGTCTTAGATGGCAGCCTTACTGAACATCAGCAAAATGACTAGACAAGTTCTGCAGGCATACAGGCATATGTTCTCATTGACACCCAGTCAGACTAACTGGTGTACCCATGTGGTGGACACTGGTGACAGTCTTCCTGTAAAGAGCAAGATTTACAGGCAACCTGATCATGTCAGGGACTGTATAAAGACTGAGGTGCAAAAAATGCTGGAATTAGGTGTCATTGAGCCTTCAGAGAGCCCCTGGGCTAGCCCAGTGGTTCTGGTCCCCAAACCTCACACCAAAGATGGCAAGAGAGAGATGAGGTTCTGTGTGGATTACAGAGGACTCAATGCTGTCACCAGGACAGATGCACACCCTATTCCAAGGGCAGATGAGCTCATTGACAAGTTGGCTTCTGCCAAATATTTGAGCACATTTGACTTGACAGCTGGCTACTGGCAAATCAGGTTAGCTGAGGAGTCTAAAGCCAAGACAGCATTTTCTACCCCTAGTGGGCATTATCAATTTGTGGTGATGCCCTTTGGTTTGAAAAATGCACCTGCCACCTTCCAAAGGTTGGTGAATCAAGTCCTTACTGGGTTGGATGACTTTTGCGCAGCATATCTGGATGATATTGCTGTCTTTAGCTCCACCTGGGAGGATCACCTGGTCCACCTGAAGGAAGTGCTGGGGGCTCTGCAAAGGCAGGCCTCACTATCAAGGCAACAAAGTGCCAGATAGGGCAGAGTAAGGTTGTATACCTAGGCCACCTTGTAGGTTGAGGCCAAGTTCAACCACTGGAGAGTAAGATCCAGACCATCAAGGACTGGTCCCCTCCAACTACCCAGACTCGGGTCAGAGCTTTCTTGGGCCTGACTGGGTACTACAGGAAGTTTGTTAAGAACTATGGGTCCATTGTGACTCCTCTTAATGATCTGACATCCAAGAAGATGCCCAAAAAGGTTCAGTGGACAGTAAACTGTCAAAAGGCATTTGATGACCTGAAGAAGCCCATGTGCTCTGCACCTATCCTGAAGAGTCCTGACAACTCAAGAGAGTTCATTGTCCAAACAGATGCTTCTGAGTTGGGAGTGGGAGCAGTGCTTTCACAGCTTAATGCAGATGGCCAGGACCAGCCCATTGCTTTTATTAGCAGAAGGCTGACCCCCAGAGAAAAACGTTGGTCAGCCATTGAGAGGGAGGCCTTTGCTGTGGTGTGGGCCCTGAAGAAGTTGAGACCATACTTGTTTGGCACTCACTTCAAGATTCAGACCGACCAAAAGCCCCTCTTATGGCTTAATCAGATGAAGGGTGAAAACCCCAAACTACTCAGGTGGTCCATTTCCCTACAGGGGATGGACTTTACAGTGGAGCACCGCCCAGGGACTTACCAAGGCAACGCAGATGGTCTCTCCAGGTACTTCCACTTAGAACATGAATACACAACTGGTCAAGGTTAGTCTAATGTCCCTGCGTTTGGGGGGGGTTGTGTAGGAGAGTAGGGTCTGCTATCCTATGGTCACCTCAAATTTTTGCTTTTTGCTTCACTGGTTATAACTTAATGTGGATGTGGGCCTGCTAATCAGACCCACAGCCTGCTGTTCTCTCCCTAAATTACTGCCAATGCACTCTAGGTGCATTACTAATTGGAACTGGTTCACCTTGTTGGCCCCTGAAACAGTGTACCCTAGGTACCCAGGGCATATGTGCATCCAAGGCCTGCCAGGGGCTGCAGCATGTATTGTGCCACCTCTGGCCTGGCCTCCATATTTGACACAACTGGCTGATCACTCAGCTGGGGTAAGCTGGTGTAATCACCTCTTACTTAGATATAGTATCCCTATATCTAACCTTAAACTGGACACATATGTTCCTATTAGCCACTCCTATGGAAGGCCTCATCAATCCTGGAGGCAGAGTGCTTGGAAATATGTGAGATGGTGCTCTAGCATGAGCTGAGCCTGTCTGCAGCTGTCGAGAACCACTCCCTTAGCTGTCCCGGGATATTGCCATACCATATACTCTTAAGTGCATTATAATCCTCGCAGTTATTTGCTAACTTTGGTTTGGCTTTATCAAAACATGTCGAGTAAGGTGTCATACGATTTGGAATACTATCCCCTCGACAGTTCTGTCGACGGGGATAGCATTCCACCCTTCTAGGGGGACACGACATGTGCGTAGCGTTAACCCCGGTTAAAGTTAAATAGAGCCTCAGCATCACAAAATGGATGCTGCCACCACAGACAAGTCTGACCTCCTGCTGCTGGGAGTCCTTCCAGCGAGGAAGGCTTGGACAAAGGGTTTCCTGCCTTGGGAGGTGCGAGCACCACCCCAGACAGGATTTTGTGTATTGGGTAGGACAGGGCTGAATAGATTGAGACATGCCCGGGGCACACAAGGTGTCCCCGTGCATAAGCCAGTCCAAACCGGTCCTGGGACTTTCCAGACCCAGGCCTGGCGAGGAGCTGGACAAAGGAAAGGGGGTGTAACCGCCCCCCTTCCTGGTCCCACCCAGAGGAGGGACCTAGCAGGTGATCCACCCCTCAGATTGGGAATAAGAGTGGGAGCAGTGCCAGAGCACCTCAGATCATCCTGAAATCAACTTTAAACGAAGAAGACGACTGGACTTCGACATTCTGCTGCACAGAGGACTGAAGAGAATCTCCCTTGTGGCCTAGGAGTGGCCACCCTGTGAATACAGGTACCAACCAGCGAATCGACGTCTGCTTTGCCGCCGCCTCCCGCCGGAGCCCGAGCCCAGAGCCTGACAAGACCCAGACTCCCAGACTTCTCACAGCCCGATCCACAATCCCTGCAAAGAAGGGACCCGTGGAGGCACCGAGAGACGTGGGACCGGACATCTTGGAAGACACCCGAAGAGCTGACTGCGCAGCATCAGAGGAATCCTCGACGTTGTGCTTTGGGGACTGAGAACCCCCACCACTGAGCAGCCCTTGCACCGAAGATCAGCCCCTCAGCATCTCCGCGATCTGCGTGGGGCCCTTTTGCATTGTGCCACTCGACGCGCCATCCTGGCCACTAGCCACGTGGTCAGCGGCCATCTTGGCGACGAAACCGAAGAACTACACTGCGGGTCTAGTTGCTCCAGACTTGCCCTCGCTCCTGTAAAAAGGAGCACCCGCTCTGACCTTGCTGGTCCGAATGATAAGCCTTTTTCAACCCCTGCGTGGCTTGCATTAGCCAAGGCCTGTTTGCTCCGATCAAGTTGCCGACACCGCCAACAGCGAGAAGCCTGCGTGGGACAGCTCGTGACCGACTCCTGGACGTCCTCGACCCCCCGGTGTCCACGTGGCTGCAGAGAGAAGCTACACCTCAACGCCTGTTTGCACCCAACATCGCCTGGTTCCAATCTGGTTCCACGGTAGTCACTGGCTAGTGACTTTGAACATTGTCCCCTCTGCTTTCAGGTCTTCACATTTTCAGATCCACCCTTGGATCCACCGGAACTCTTCACATCGAGCCGCCTGCAGCATCTTCAGCTCCAAGCACCATCGACCAGCGTGACGAAACCCGACACTACTTCGACCCTATGCACCCGCTTCCTGTGGGTGAGGTAAATCAGCAACGCCGGTGTTCCTACACTGGAACACACCTCTAGGGCCTGTGTCTCAAGTTTCAGCTTTCTAGGTCACTCGGAAGGTTCCTAACTTTCTAATTTTTACGCACCATAGACTTTGCATTGGTGAGTGCGTGCACTTTAAACACTGCACCCGAGTCCCACGGGCCTTTCCCGACTTAGTCACTGCTAGTCCCGAACAGCTCCAGCGATTCCCAAGGCCCTAGGCCTGTTTCCCTATCGATTGGTATCTCTTATACCACTTTCTTAGTATATGGTTTAGGTGGCCCCTAGGGCTCATCCATATTGTGCAACTTTTGTGTATTTTAAACTGTGTTTTGTTTAACGCTTGTGCTTCTGTGCTCATAAAGAGTTCAGGGGATATTTGTAGTTAATAAATATATATATATATTTTCACTATATATCTGTGTGGTGTCCTTTCATCTGGTATTCAAGGGGGTTGTGTGTGGTAATACAGCTGGCTTCACATGCCTTTCAGAGTTTAGCCTAAGACTGCTTTGTCCACGTTACCACTAGGATAACTGGTCTATAAGGTTGAGTTACAACCGATCATCATAAGGGTTGCTTGGCATGGTGCAAAGTGATCACTAGAACTAGTGAGCATTATATACCAGGCCAACTTCTCACATTGGTGAGCAGCGGATTGGGATCTGAGCTTGCTGTTGTTTTACCATTACAATCTTTGAGATTATCGTTTGAAAGATCATACAGGTACCGGTTAGGTACATATAAAACAAGACTAGTATACATAAGTTCTACTGAACTTAGTTGTTGTAGAGGATAGGGAGTAGCACACCCTGACTACAACTACTAGATAGGTTTAGTAGGTAAACACCAGTGTAGGTAGATTGCAACACATCCACCACACTAGAGCAATGTCTGGAGCAGAGGGGTCCAATGGACTTACTCCTGTTGAGAGTGACCCTCCAAGGGCACCATCCAAATTTGCTATCTTTTCCTTTAAGGAACTAAGGCAGCTTTGTACCTTAAGGGGTCTGAAGACAGGGCCTTCCCCTACTACAGACCACCTTAGAGAGATCTTGGATCAGTCTGAGACTCTAAAGCAGACCCCACAGGGAATGCTGAAGGAGACTCTCCTTCTGAGGATGACAATGCTGATGCCCCTGTCCCTATAGTCCTCGTAGATGAGGATGTCCCCATCACTGGAGCTCCTCAGGTAGATCCAGAGGAGGAAAAGGAAGAAGAGACAGAAGGGGGGAGCAGTGATTCTGAGGATGGTAGAAATAGCCAGGTGCTAGTCAGTAGGCTTAACCAGGCTAACTTAAGTATATTTGGGACTGAAGCAAGGCTGACCATGCCCAGACACCCAAGTGGACTTAACCAGGAGCGTAGGAGGAGGAGGAATCACTCGGGTGAATCCAATACCTCCCAGGCTTCTAGAGGTTCTCATGGTCACTCCAGAAGGGAGATGACTAGCCCTCAGAGAAGGGAACATGAGGCCAAAATGAGAGAGGCTGAGCTTTGGATCCAGAGACAAGAATTAGAAGTTGCCCTGGCCCAAGAGAAACTTGCTAGAGAAAGACAGCCTAGAGAGAGTGGGGCAATAGAACCCACTGGTGGCAGCAATATCCACAAGGATAAAGGCAGGTCTTTTGATAACAGAAACCTGAGTAAGATTGTGCCCCCCTACAAAGCTGGGGATGATATCCACAAATGGATGACTGCACTTGAGAGAGCCTGCAAGGTACAGCAGATCCCTCAAGAGCAGTGGGCGGCAATCTTGTGGCTCTCCTTTTAAGGTAGAGGCCGAGACAGACTCCTCACAGTTAGTGATGGGGATTCTAGACACTACCTGGTCCTGAAGAGTGCTCTGATTGATGGGTTAGGCTTAACCACTGAACAGTACAGGTTAATGTTCAGAGACAAATTAAGCCAAAGGAAATTCCCTGGACTGTGTACTAATTGCTCTCTATCTTCATACATATATATCACTCAAACATTACCATGATCATACAGTATCAAACCAACACGAAAATATGACGTTTACAATCTATATACTTTTTTTTAAATCATTGTATCCAAGGTTAAAAAACAGACCTATGTCTGTGGTACATAAAATCAATTTGTTATACACTTTTATGTGTATGTACATGTGCAAATTAAAAAATGAAAAAGTACATTGAAATAAGAAGAAAAGGCAAAGAACGGTCATAAGAGTTACACCAAATATATGCTACTAAGTTACACAGAACAACCCCTTTCCCACCGTAGGTAGAACTTTTTCCCTATTCTTATGTAGGCATGACCCAGTATCCTCTTGTAGATATAATATACAAGTATACAAATGGTAGTAGAGATCACAGTAACCACAATCCAGGTGTATCTGTTCTCTGTTTGGGATCTGGCTGGGTTCTATTTTCTAAAGCGTCGACGCGTTTCGGTGTTCACAACTGATATGTATACACCTTCATCAGGACTGCTGTATACGTGGGGTTCATCAATTTTGTATATCTTTTTGTGTGTGTAAAACAATAATATGCAGTTAGAAGAAGTCTAAATTTATTTGCTGCATTTTTCAATTTTGGACCTAAGGCCCATTACACTGACTGCTCTGATCCTAAAAGAAACCCTTATTTAGCCACTTCTTTTCGTTTTCAAACATCTATGTCACCCTATTAGCTCATTACCTCTTTGAAAAGACACTTTTGCGACATTATTTTGTAACGTTGTATTCAAGAACAGACCGTTTCTATGCAGCAATACCTGACATTACTGTTGGCGCAAGGATCTCAGATATCCCTCCGTTATATTTGGGTGTTGGATTCTTATTCATTCGTACCTATGTATATCCATTCATTCACATTCATTCACACACTTCCATTCCTCGTTTTACAAGGAGGAATAGAGCAGTTTTTAACTCACTTCCAGGAAAGTATATCCTTTATTTCGGTTGGTATCCCCCGTAATGATATGACAGTTGGAGCTACCTAAGGGATCAAAATATATTTTCTTTAGTAAGTAGATTTTTAGGTCCCTGGCTTTATACTACTTATTGGATTCAGTTATTACCTTAGTTTAATTCTTCAGGACGTCACTAGTTATCTTTTCAGAACAAAGGTGAGAATCCTGTTTTGCTTTTCTCTCAGACAGTTGTATGTTTCTCATTTATAGCTGCTGAAAGTGTTCAAGAACAGGGATGACAAAAGGAATTGTATCATACCTTATACTTTTTTTGTCAAACTATTTTATTTTCTGCACACGTGTTATGGGCATAAATTTACCTTTTCTTATGTTAGGCAGATTTTCTTATTTGGGTTTCTTTCCTGCGCTATCTCGATCTGGGTAAATTTGTTTCTGTAAACGATAGACAACGTTTATTGTTAAACTACCCCTCTCTCGTTTTTTGCGTTCATGTTATTGTCTCAACAAGTAACTCCTACCTTGGTTATGTTAAAACTCGTAGCGTCGAGGTATGGCGTTTTCTTTCTGCGTGCCAATGAACCGGATATGTTCTGTGGAGGAATGACAGTGTCCTCCATTATTCTGATTCCCCTTATATGTTTCCTTAACTTACAATGTTTATCATTCTTTTGAAAATCAAGGGCGATTAGTATTATTTTAAAACGCTAGTAATTTCCATTATGATTGATATGTGCATTATTCTTAGCTCTCTAGGGATTCCCAAAAGTGTATGTCTATGTGTATTCCGATTAATTTACTCCAAACTACAACATCATGTTGTGTATAGTTGATCTTCCTGTTTGAGCCCTTTAAGAATCACCCTTATTACTACAGCTTCCTTTTATATACAGCGTGGTAAAATAGTGGAGCCCATTATATTTTACAAAGAGGAGTTTTAGCCGTTTATCGAAATAGGCATTTGTTTCTGTTCTCTCCTAGGAGACTAACGTTGTTATCTAGAAATTCTATGTAGCACCAGCCTTCTAATAAGGATGTAGCCTTTGTGCCAGTTTTTTGGCATTAGACCTCCTGCTCGGATTTTACTCTAACAAAGATCTGTCCCCTGGATCCTATTTCCGCTTACCAGAGTATCGGTTGATTCTCGCGTCTACCTCGTCTTTCCCGGCTTGCCGCTGTATGATATGGGACGGTTTGCTTCCCCTATTTGTAGCGTGCGTGGGGTTTTGTTATTGTTTACCGGTGTGTGCGTATTCATTCCGCACATGCGCACATGTCCGTTTTCCGTTGGTTTATATCGCCGCCATCTTGGAACCTTAAACGGGCGATTTGTTTGTTACGAGTGTATTTTCTATTTCCAAATGTTTTTGTAATTATTAATTTATTTGGGGTAGGTTTGTTTTTTAAAACCAAACATTTTACTCGGGTAATATTATGAATTACTCTCATCCCGATTCAGCAGTGTTATCGGACACCTCTCTCTTAAGTTGTTGAAGAGTCATTTATTTAGAGGCGATATTGTGTTAGTATATATGCATATCTTACACGGATACAGTGAGCCTATCCGGTGAATTTTTAAGAAAGATTCTCATTTTCTGATCTCTGTTTATTCATATAGGGTTTAGACACCTATATTTCTTGACGTTAAATGCTACACTATTCGAGGTCCCACGTTGCTTAAATGCCCTCGTTCCATGCCTCCTATCTGTAATTTGAAGAAAGCAGTGAAATGGTTATTCTGGGATGTGTGTGTGTTTTTGTATTGATAAAATGCCAGAGAAAGGTGGACTCCAAATAACTAACTTTTCTTTCTGTACGTTATCGCTAAATGAGTGTTTCCCAATCTTCTTTTGAATTCAGGCCAAATTTTATGGTGTTGAATTTAACAATATACCATTGTTCTCAAAATAATGTTCAGAGACACCCAGAAGACACAGACTCAGACTGAATTTGTTGAGTGTGCCACTAAGGCTCTGGAGGGATGGTTGCTGGGAAGCAAGGTTACAGACTATGAAGGATTGTATAATTTGCTGATGAGAGAACAAATTTTAAATAATTGTCAGAACCAGCAGTTGCATCAACATTTGGTTGACTCAGATTTGACCTCTCCCCAAGAATTAGGAAAGAGGGTAGATAAATGGGTTAGAACCAGAGTTAAGCAAAAGAACCAGAACCAGGGTGGTGACCAGAAGAAAACAGACCAGAAGGATGGGGAGCAGAAAGTTAAAGACCAGAAGTCTTCAACAGGGCCCCAAACTAATGCTGAGGGTGGGTCCCAAACTTCTAAGAAGAAGAAGAAAGAAGGTCAAAGAAAACCCTGGTGTAGTACTTGTAAAACACCTCTCACTGGACAAGTGAGTGTAAAAAGGGTGGAGCCCCCAGCACTGCAGCCCCTAAGGCACCTGCACCCACAAGTACAGCTAGCAGGGCTGGTCCACAAACCAAGGGGGTAGTGGGTATCACCTTGGGAACTGAAGGAGATTCTGACCTAGTCGGAACCCTTACACAGGCTGTTCTGATTTGTGAGGGGGGCATAGATTTAGCCCCTACCATAAGTCCCAGTAATCTGGGCAAATACAGACAGACACCTTTGATTAATAACAAAGTGGCTCAAGCTTACAGGGACACATGTGCCAGTGTCACTATGGTGACACCTAACTTTGTGGACCCTGGACAATACATGCCAGGTGATAATTACCAGGTGACCAATGCCAGCAATGTCACCACTACCCATAGTGTGGCAATTGTTAACTTTTCCTAGGGAGGGGTAACTGGCCTAAAAAGAGTTGTGGTTAGTGCTGATCTCCCAGTTGAATGTCTGTTGGGCAATGACCTGGAGAGCTCTCTATGGTCAAAAGTTGAGTACAGGACTCATGCAGTGATGTTAGGGATATCATCACATGCCCTTGCTGTGACCAGGTCACAGGCCAAAAGTTGCCTCTCTGAACCTCAGGTCTTGGATCCTGGAACAATGGACCAAGCACCTTCCAAGAAGAAGAACAGGAGGGTTAAGGCTGTGCCTTCCCAACTGCCTACAAGTGAGGATCAAGCTTCACAGGAAGCTGGTCTTGAGACCCCTGAAGGAACTGTCTCTGAAGAACTTGAACCTGACCAGGTTGAGTTTCTGGGGACAGGGGGACCTTCTAGGGCAGACTTGGGCAGGCTCAGTTAACCTGTCCTTCTCTTGAACCCCTCAGACAGCAGGCTGCTGCTGAGGCTGCTGGGAATGCTCAAGGTGCCCATAAAGTTTATTGGGATGATGGAACCTTTATACAGAGGGTAGAGACACCAAACCTGGTGCAACCAGGAGGTTGGTTATACCTCTGCAATTTAGGGGTTTCCTTCTCACCTTGGCCCATGATATTCCTTTAGCAGGACACCTAGGCAAGAATAAGACTTGGGACAGACTTGTCCCTCACTTTCACTGGCCTGACATGTCTGAAGACACCAAGGAGTTTTGTCGCTCCTGTGAAACCTGCCAAGCCAGTGGTAAAGCAGGTAGCACCCCAAAGGCCCCCCTGATACCACTACCTGTGGTGGGGGTTCCCTTTGAAAGAGTGGGGATTGATATTGTAGGTCCAATGGACCCCCCTACAGCATCTGGGCACAGATTCATACGGTTGGTGGTGGACCATGCCACCAGGTACCCAGAGGCAATTCCACTTAGGACCACAACAGCTCCTGTTGTGGCCAGGGCCTTACTTGGAGTTTTCTCCAGAGTGGGGTTTCCTAAGGAGGTAATATCTGACAGAGGTGCCAACTTCATGTCAGGATATTTGACAGCTATGTGGAAGGAATGTGGTGTCAACTACAAGTTCACCACTCCTTACCATCCACAGTGTAATGGGCTTGTTGAAAGATTTAACAAGACCCTAAAGGGTATGATCAAAGGATTACCTGAAAAGCTCAGGCGCAGATGGGACATCCTTCTACCCTGCCTTTTGTTTGCTTACAGAGAGGTCCCTCAAAAGGGGGTTGGCTTCAGCCCCTTTGAATTGTTGTTTGGGGAGCCTTATGTCTAGTGAAGGGAGGATGGGAGTTACCTCTCAAAAAGCCTAAACAGGACATAGTGGACTATGTACTTGGTCTCCGCTCCAGGATGGCTGAGTACATGGAAAAGGCATCCAAAAACCTTGAGGCTAGCCAAGAATTACAGAAAGCTTGGCATGACCAAAAGTCTGTCTTGATTGAGTATCAGCCAGGACAGAAGGTATGGGTGTTGGAGCCAGTGGCCCCAGCAGCACTCCAAGACAAATGGTCTGGACCCCATACAATTCTGGAGAAGAAGGGAGAGGTTACCTACTTGGTGGACCTAGGAACTCCCAGGAGCCCCCACAGGGTGCTCCATGTCAACAGACTAAAGGCATATGTCAACAGGGAAGACATGGGCTTGCTCATGGCTACAGATGAGGGACAGGAGGAAGAGAGTGACCCTCTCCCAGGCCTGCTCACTCAGAACCCTGAGGATGGCTCAGTTGATGGTGTGGCCTTAGATGGCAGCCTTACTGAACATCAGCAAAATGACTAGACAAGTTCTGCAGGCATACAGGCATATGTTCTCATTGACACCCAGTCAGACTAACTGGTGTACCCATGTGGTGGACACTGGTGACAGTCTTCCTGTAAAGAGCAAGATTTACAGGCAACCTGATCATGTCAGGGACTGTATAAAGACTGAGGTGCAAAAAATGCTGGAATTAGGTGTCATTGAGCCTTCAGAGAGCCCCTGGGCTAGCCCAGTGGTTCTGGTCCCCAAACCTCACACCAAAGATGGCAAGAGAGAGATGAGGTTCTGTGTGGATTACAGAGGACTCAATGCTGTCACCAGGACAGATGCACACCCTATTCCAAGGGCAGATGAGCTCATTGACAAGTTGGCTTCTGCCAAATATTTGAGCACATTTGACTTGACAGCTGGCTACTGGCAAATCAGGTTAGCTGAGGAGTCTAAAGCCAAGACAGCATTTTCTACCCCTAGTGGGCATTATCAATATGTGGTGATGCCCTTTGGTTTGAAAAATGCACCTGCCACCTTCCAAAGGTTGGTGAATCAAGTCCTTACTGGGTTGGATGACTTTTGCGCAGCATATCTGGATGATATTGCTGTCTTTAGCTCCACCTGGGAGGATCACCTGGTCCACCTGAAGGAAGTGCTGGGGGCTCTGCAAAGGCAGGCCTCACTATCAAGGCAACAAAGTGCCAGATAGGGCAGAGTAAGGTTGTATACCTAGGCCACCTTGTAGGTTGAGGCCAAGTTCAACCACTGGAGAGTAAGATCCAGACCATCAAGGACTGGTCCCCTCCAACTACCCAGACTCGGGTCAGAGCTTTCTTGGGCCTGACTGGGTACTACAGGAAGTTTGTTAAGAACTATGGGTCCATTGTGACTCCTCTTAATGATCTGACATCCAAGAAGATGCCCAAAAAGGTTCAGTGGACAGTAAACTGTCAAAAGGCATTTGATGACCTGAAGAAGCCCATGTGCTCTGCACCTATCCTGAAGAGTCCTGACAACTCAAGAGAGTTCATTGTCCAAACAGATGCTTCTGAGTTGGGAGTGGGAGCAGTGCTTTCACAGCTTAATGCAGATGGCCAGGACCAGCCCATTGCTTTTATTAGCAGAAGGCTGACCCCCAGAGAAAAACGTTGGTCAGCCATTGAGAGGGAGGCCTTTGCTGTGGTGTGGGCCCTGAAGAAGTTGAGACCATACTTGTTTGGCACTCACTTCAAGATTCAGACCGACCAAAAGCCCCTCTTATGGCTTAATCAGATGAAGGGTGAAAACCCCAAACTACTCAGGTGGTCCATTTCCCTACAGGGGATGGACTTTACAGTGGAGCACCGCCCAGGGACTTACCAAGGCAACGCAGATGGTCTCTCCAGGTACTTCCACTTAGAACATGAATACACAACTGGTCAAGGTTAGTCTAATGTCCCTGCGTTTGGGGGGGGTTGTGTAGGAGAGTAGGGTCTGCTATCCTATGGTCACCTCAAATTTTTGCTTTTTGCTTCACTGGTTATAACTTAATGTGGATGTGGGCCTGCTAATCAGACCCACAGCCTGCTGTTCTCTCCCTAAATTACTGCCAATGCACTCTAGGTGCATTACTAATTGGAACTGGTTCACCTTGTTGGCCCCTGAAACAGTGTACCCTAGGTACCCAGGGCATATGTGCATCCAAGGCCTGCCAGGGGCTGCAGCATGTATTGTGCCACCTCTGGCCTGGCCTCCATATTTGACACAACTGGCTGATCACTCAGCTGGGGTAAGCTGGTGTAATCACCTCTTACTTAGATATAGTATCCCTATATCTAACCTTAAACTGGACACATATGTTCCTATTAGCCACTCCTATGGAAGGCCTCATCAATCCTGGAGGCAGAGTGCTTGGAAATATGTGAGATGGTGCTCTAGCATGAGCTGAGCCTGTCTGCAGCTGTCGAGAACCACTCCCTTAGCTGTCCCGGGATATTGCCATACCATATACTCTTAAGTGCATTATAATCCTCGCGGTTATTTGCTAACTTTGGTTTGGCTTTATCAAAACATGTCGAGTAAGGTGTCATACGATTTGGAATACTATCCCCTCGACAGTTCTGTCGACGGGGATAGCATTCCACCCTTCTAGGGGGACACGACATGTGCGTAGCGTTAACCCCGGTTAAAGTTAAATAGAGCCTCAGCATCACAAAATGGATGCTGCCACCACAGACAAGTCTGACCTCCTGCTGCTGGGAGTCCTTCCAGCGAGGAAGGCTTGGACAAAGGGTTTCCTGCCTTGGGAGGTGCGAGCACCACCCCAGACAGGATTTTGTGTATTGGGTAGGACAGGGCTGAATAGATTGAGACATGCCCGGGGCACACAAGGTGTCCCCGTGCATAAGCCAGTCCAAACCGGTCCTGGGACTTTCCAGACCCAGGCCTGGCGAGGAGCTGGACAAAGGAAAGGGGGTGTAACCGCCCCCCTTCCTGGTCCCACCCAGAGGAGGGACCTAGCAGGTGATCCACCCCTCAGATTGGGAATAAGAGTGGGAGCAGTGCCAGAGCACCTCAGATCATCCTGAAATCAACTTTAAATGAAGAAGACGACTGGACTTCGACATTCTGCTGCACAGAGGACTGAAGAGAATCTCCCTTGTGGCCTAGGAGTGGCCACCCTGTGAATACAGGTACCAACCAGCGAATCGACGTCTGCTTTGCCGCCGCCTCCCGCCGGAGCCCGAGCCCAGAGCCTGACAAGACCCAGACTCCCAGACTTCTCACAGCCCGATCCACAATCCCTGCAAAGAAGGGACCCGTGGAGGCACCGAGAGACGTGGGACCGGACATCTTGGAAGACACCCGAAGAGCTGACTGCGCAGCATCAGAGGAATCCTCGACGTTGTGCTTTGGGGACTGAGAACCCCCACCACTGAGCAGCCCTTGCACCGAAGATCAGCCCCTCAGCATCTCCGCGATCTGCGTGGGGCCCTTTTGCATTGTGCCACTCGACGCGCCATCCTGGCCACTAGCCACGTGGTCAGCGGCCATCTTGGCGACGAAACCGAAGAACTACACTGCGGGTCTAGTTGCTCCAGACTTGCCCTCGCTCCTGTAAAAAGGAGCACCCGCTCTGACCTTGCTGGTCCGAATGATAAGCCTTTTTCAACCCCTGCGTGGCTTGCATTAGCCAAGGCCTGTTTGCTCCGATCAAGTTGCCGACACCGCCAACAGCGAGAAGCCTGCGTGGGACAGCTCGTGACCGACTCCTGGACGTCCTCGACCCCCCGGTGTCCACGTGGCTGCAGAGAGAAGCTACACCTCAACGCCTGTTTGCACCCAACATCGCCTGGTTCCAATCTGGTTCCACAGTAGTCACTGGCTACTGACTTTGAACATTGTCCCCTCTGCTTTCAGGTCTTCACATTTTCAGATCCACCCTTGGATCCACCGGAACTCTTCACATCGAGCCGCCTGCAGCATCTTCAGCTCCAAGCACCATCGACCAGCGTGACGAAACCCGACACTACTTCGACCCTATGCACCCGCTTCCTGTGGGTGAGGTAAATCAGCAACGCCGGTGTTCCTACACTGGAACACACCTCTAGGGCCTGTGTCTCAAGTTTCAGCTTTCTAGGTCACTCGGAAGGTTCCTAACTTTCTAATTTTTACGCACCATAGACTTTGCATTGGTGAGTGCGTGCACTTTAAACACTGCACCCGAGTCCCACGGGCCTTTCCCGACTTAGTCACTGCTAGTCCCGAACAGCTCCAGCGATTCCCAAGGCCCTAGGCCTGTTTCCCTATCGATTGGTATCTCTTATACCACTTTCTTAGTATATGGTTTAGGTGGCCCCTAGGGCTCATCCATATTGTGCAACTTTTGTGTATTTTAAACTGTGTTTTGTTTAACGCTTGTGCTTCTGTGCTCATAAAGAGTTCAGGGGATATTTGTAGTTAATAAATATATATATATATTTTCACTATATATCTGTGTGGTGTCCTTTCATCTGGTATTCAAGGGGGTTGTGTATGGTAATACAGCTGGCTTCACATGCCTTTCAGAGTTTAGCCTAAGACTGCTTTGTCCACGTTACCACTAGGATAACTGGTCTATAAGGTTGAGTTACAACCGATCATCATAAGGGTTGCTTGGCATGGTGCAAAGTGATCACTAGAACTAGTGAGCATTATATACCAGGCCAACTTCTCACATTGGTGAGCAGCGGATTGGGATCTGAGCTTGCTGTTGTTTTACCATTACAATCTTTGAGATTATCGTTTGAAAGATCATACAGGTACCGGTTAGGTACATATAAAACAAGACTAGTATACATAAGTTCTACTGAACTTAGTTGTTGTAGAGGATAGGGAGTAGCACACCCTGACTACAACTACTAGATAGGTTTAGTAGGTAAACACCAGTGTAGGTAGATTGCAACACATCCACCACACTAGAGCAATGTCTGGAGCAGAGGGGTCCAATGGACTTACTCCTGTTGAGAGTGACCCTCCAAGGGCACCATCCAAATTTGCTATCTTTTCCTTTAAGGAACTAAGGCAGCTTTGTACCTTAAGGGGTCTGAAGACAGGGCCTTCCCCTACTACAGACCACCTTAGAGAGATCTTGGATCAGTCTGAGACTCTAAAGCAGACCCCACAGGGAATGCTGAAGGAGACTCTCCTTCTGAGGATGACAATGCTGATGCCCCTGTCCCTATAGTCCTCGTAGATGAGGATGTCCCCATCACTGGAGCTCCTCAGGTAGATCCAGAGGAGGAAAAGGAAGAAGAGACAGAAGGGGGGAGCAGTGATTCTGAGGATGGTAGAAATAGCCAGGTGCTAGTCAGTAGGCTTAACCAGGCTAACTTAAGTATATTTGGGACTGAAGCAAGGCTGACCATGCCCAGACACCCAAGTGGACTTAACCAGGAGCGTAGGAGGAGGAGGAATCACTCAGGTGAATCCAATACCTCCCAGGCTTCTAGAGGTTCTCATGGTCACTCCAGAAGGGAGATGACTAGCCCTCAGAGAAGGGAACATGAGGCCAAAATGAGAGAGGCTGAGCTTTGGATCCAGAGACAAGAATTAGAAGTTGCCCTGGCTCAAGAGAAACTTGCTAGAGAAAGACAGCCTAGAGAGAGTGGGGCAATAGAACCCACTGGTGGCAGCAATATCCACAAGGATAAAGGCAGGTCTTTTGATAACAGAAACCTGAGTAAGATTGTGCCCCCCTACAAAGCTGGGGATGATATCCACAAATGGATGACTGCACTTGAGAGAGCCTGCAAGGTACAGCAGATCCCTCAAGAGCAGTGGGCGGCAATCTTGTGGCTCTCCTTTTAAGGTAGAGGCCGAGACAGACTCCTCACAGTTAGTGATGGGGATTCTAGACACTACCTGGTCCTGAAGAGTGCTCTGATTGATGGGTTAGGCTTAACCACTGAACAGTACAGGTTAATGTTCAGAGACAAATTAAGCCAAAGGAAATTCCCTGGACTGTGTACTAATTGCTCTCTATCTTCATACATATATATCACTCAAACATTACCATGATCATACAGTATCAAACCAACACGAAAATATGACGTTTACAATCTATATACTTTTTTTTAAATCATTGTATCCAAGGTTAAAAAACAGACCTATGTCTGTGGTACATAAAATCAATTTGTTATACACTTTTATGTATATGTACATGTGCAAATTAAAAAATGAAAAAGTACATTGAAATAAGAAGAAAAGGCAAAGAACGGTCATAAGAGTTACACCAAATATATGCTACTAAGTTACACAGAACAACCCCTTTCCCACCGTAGGTAGAACTTTTTCCCTATTCTTATGTAGGCATGACCCAGTATCCTCTTGTAGATATAATATACAAGTATACAAATGGTAGTAGATATCACAGTAACCACAATCCAGGTGTATCTGTTCTCTGTTTGGGATCTGGCTGGGTTCTATTTTCTAAAGCGTCGACGCGTTTCGGTGTTCACAACTGATATGTATACACCTTCATCAGGACTGCTGTATACGTGGGGTTCATCAATTTTGTATATCTTTTTGTGTGTGTAAAACAATAATATGCAGTTAGAAGAAGTCTAAATTTATTTGCTGCATTTTTCAATTTTGGACCTAAGGCCCATTACACTGACTGCTCTGATCCTAAAAGAAACCCTTATTTAGCCACTTCTTTTCGTTTTCAAACAATTTTTGTCACCCTATTAGCTCATTACCTCTTTGAAAAGACACTTTTGCGACATTATTTTGTAACGTTGTATTCAAGAACAGACCGTTTCTATGCAGCAATACCTGACATTACTGTTGGCGCAAGGATCTCAGATATCCCTCCGTTATATTTGGGTGTTGGATTCTTATTCATTCGTACCTATGTATATCCATTCATTCACATTCATTCACACACTTCCATTCCTCGTTTTACAAGGAGGAATAGAGCAGTTTTTAACTCACTTCCAGGAAAGTATATCCTTTATTTCGGTTGGTATCCCCCGTAATGATATGACAGTTGGAGCTACCTAAGGGATCAAAATATATTTTCTTTAGTAAGTAGATTTTTAGGTCCCTGGCTTTATACTACTTATTGGATTCAGTTATTACCTTAGTTTAATTCTTCAGGACGTCACTAGTTATCTTTTCAGAACAAAGGTGAGAATCCTGTTTTGCTTTTCTCTCAGACAGTTGTATGTTTCTCATTTATAGCTGCTGAAAGTGTTCAAGAACAGGGATGACAAAAGGAATTGTATCATACCTTATACTTTTTTTGTCAAACTATTTTATTTTCTGCACACGTGTTATGGGCATAAATTTACCTTTTCTTATGTTAGGCAGATTTTCTTATTTGGGTTTCTTTCCTGCGCTATCTCGATCTGGGTAAATTTGTTTCTGTAAACGATAGACAACGTTTATTGTTAAACTATCCCTCTCTCGTTTTTTGCGTTCATGTTATTGTCTCAACAAGTAATCCTACCTTGGTTATGTTAAAACTCGTGGCGTCGAGGTATGGCGTTTTCTTTCTGCGTGCCAATGAACCGGATATGTTCTGTGGAGGAATGACAGTGTCCTCCATTATTCTGATTCCCCTTATATGTTTCCTTAACTTACAATGTTTATCATTCTTTTGAAAATCAAGGGCGATTAGTATTATTTTAAAACGCTAGTAATTTCCATTATGATTGATATGTGCATTATTCTTAGCGCTCTAGGGATTCCCAAAAGTGTATGTCTATGTGTATTCCGATTAATTTACTCCAAACTACGACATCATGTTGTGTATAGTTGATCTTCCTGTTTGAGCCCTTTAAGAATCACCCTTATTACTACAGCTTCCTTTTATATACAGCGTGGTAAAATAGTGGAGCCCATAATATTTTACAAAGAGGAGTTTTAGCCGTTTATCGAAATAGGCATTTGTTTCTGTTCTCTCCTAGGAGACTAACGTTGTTATCTAGAAATTCTATGTAGCACCAGCCTTCTAATAAGGATGTAGCCTTTGTGCCAGTGTTTTGGCATTAGACCTCCTGCTCGGATTTTACTCTAACAAAGATCTGTCCCCTGGATCCTATTTCCGCTTACCAGAGTATCGGTTGATTCTCGCGTCTACCTCGTCTTTCCCGGCTTGCCGCTGTATGATATGGGACGGTTTGCTTCCCCTATTTGTAGCGTGCGTGGGGTTTTGTTATTGTTTACCGGTGTGTGCGTATTCATTCCGCACATGCGCACATGTCCGTTTTCCGTTGGTTTATATCGCCGCCATCTTGGAACCTTAAACGGGCGATTTGTTTGTTACGAGTGTATTTTCTATTTCCAAATGTTTTTGTAATTATTAATTTATTTGGGGTAGGTTTGTTTTTTAAAACCAAACATTTTACTCGGGTAATATTATGAATTACTCTCATCCCGATTCAGCGGTGTTATCGGACACCTCTCTCTTAAGTTGTTGAAGAGTCATTTATTTAGAGGCGATATTGTGTTAGTATATATGCATATCTTACACGGATACAGTGAGCCTATCCGGTGAATTTTTAAGAAAGATTCTCATTTTCTGATCTCTGTTTATTCATATAGGGTTTAGACACCTATATTTCTTGACGTTAAATGCTACACTATTCGAGGTCCCACGTTGCTTAAATGCCCTCGTTCCATGCCTCCTATCTGTAATTTGAAGAAAGCAGTGAAATGGTTATTCTGGGATGTGTGTGTGTTTTTGTATTGATAAAATGCCAGAGAAAGGTGGACTCCAAATAACTAACTTTTCTTTCTGTACGTTATCGCTAAATGAGTGTTTCCCAATCTTCTTTTGAATTCAGGCCAAATTTTATGGTGTTGAATTTAACAATATACCATTGTTCTCAAAATAATGTTCAGAGACACCCAGAAGACACAGACTCAGACTGAATTTGTTGAGTGTGCCACTAAGGCTCTGGAGGGATGGTTGCTGGGAAGCAAGGTTACAGACTATGAAGGATTGTATAATTTGCTGATGAGAGAACAAATTTTAAATAATTGTCAGAACCAGCAGTTGCATCAACATTTGGTTGACTCAGATTTGACCTCTCCCCAAGAATTAGGAAAGAGGGTAGATAAATGGGTTAGAACCAGAGTTAAGCAAAAGAACCAGAACCAGGGTGGTGACCAGAAGAAAACAGACCAGAAGGATGGGGAGCAGAAAGTTAAAGACCAGAAGTCTTCAACAGGGCCCCAAACTAATGCTGAGGGTGGGTCCCAAACTTCTAAGAAGAAGAAGAAAGAAGGTCAAAGAAAACCCTGGTGTAGTACTTGTAAAACACCTCTCACTGGACAAGTGAGTGTAAAAAGAGTGGAGCCCCCAGCACTGCATAGACTTTGCATTGGTGAGTGCGTGCACTTTAAACACTGCACCCGAGTCCCACGGGCCTTTCCCGACTTAGTCACTGCTAGTCCCGAACAGCTTCAGCGATTCCCAAGGCCCTAGGCCTGTTTCCCTATCGATTGGTATCTCTTATACCACTTTCTTAGTATATGGTTTAGGTGGCCCCTAGGGCTCATCCATATTGTGTAACTTTTGTGTATTTTAAACTGTGTTTTGTTTAACGCTTGTGCTTCTGTGCTCATAAAGAGTTCAGGGGATATTTGTAGTTAATAAATATATATATATTTTCAATATATATCTGTGTGGTGTCCTTTCATCTGGTATTCAAGGGGGTTGTGTATGGTAATACAGCTGGCTTCACATGCCTTTCAGAGTTTAGCCTAAGACTGCTTTGTCCACGTTACCACTAGGATAACTGGTCTATAAGGTTGACTTACAACCGATCATCATAAGGGTTGCTTGGCATGGTACAAAGTGATCACTAGAACTAGTGAGCATTATATACCAGGCCAACTTCTCACAAACTCCATCTTCAGATTGTTTTCGCCATTGGGCAAATGATGGAGAGTACATATAGAGATGACCATGTATTGTTGTGAGGAGGAGACCGGAATAGAGGAGAACTGTACCTCTTGCTGCCCTGAAAACGGACTTCAGCAACCACGCCCCTTTGCTGTCTCTCCTCAGGCACTCTGATGCGGTGACGGGGGTGACCCGGAAGTGGATGAGGCAAAACCCGGAAACAATAAGGCAGGACGAATGAGAGGCGACTACAAAGAGGCGAGGGCGGAGAAAACAATCTGGCACGCCGAAGACGGAGGCAGCAGTGTGCAGACGGAGACGGAGAGAGAAGACGCGGGACCCATAGAGGAGGCAGGAGCCCTAGAAGATTACGCAGACCCGGTGCAGGAGGACGCAGTACCAGAGGAGACCAAGACAGCCCACGATCAGGACGTCGACGAAGACAGCTGGTGTGAGGACTGGTGGTGTCCGGTGGATGCTGGAGAGCAGCCGTGACTCTAGGAAGAGTTACGGCGGGGTCGGTGAGTGACATCGGCTCTAGGGAGATTTGGGGTAGCGTGTGGGAAAGGAGACAGGGAGGGATTGTTTAGTACTGTTATCTTGGTTTGGTTATCGGTGTCGCCTCCCGTTGTCTATGTGGTTAAACTACTCGGACCACGACCTGCTAGTGCAGCGTAGGCTGGTTAAATACACGGCGCACTTCTATTTTTTTTCATAACATGCAAACTGTGAGCACTCTTTTCGTCCTACTCTAGGCACTATAAAAACTTTGCTCCCTAGCCCCTACTTTCATAACCTAAATCTACCTCGGAATTCACTATTGACTGTGTGCTCCGTCAGCTTCTAACTGATTAGCACAGAACACCAATGGTGTGGTGAAGGGAAACTCATCCTACCTATTTTATTATTGCCATTCTCACGGTCCCCTCATTTATTCCTCCCTTCTCTTATGAGCCACCGGGGAGACCAACCACGTCCTGAAGACAAGGCGAAGATCACACGAGAACCTTCATCACCCACTACTTCCCCGGAGACAACAGAAGACGAAGAAAATATCGAAGAACCTTTACCAATCCCTGTCGCATCGTCATTTGTTTTCAATAAACCTTCTTCCTTTAAACCACCACTACCGCCTCCACGCATGTTTATAAAACCCGCCCTCTTACAGGTGGTGTCAGAAGTGGGATCACAAGGCAAGATGGAGGCTGCCATGGCAAAGATGGCCGAGAATCAAGAACTCCTGGGGAAAATCATGGAACGGTTTCTGAATGTTGTGGAAGAAGACCGGGACAAGATTCAAAAGGTCATTTCCGGACAAGGACAAACACGAAGCAGCTATGGGCAAACTTACTGAAGTACTAGGACAACAAAGATGTCCTACCACTTTACCTCCGTAGTACTGCAACGATACGTGGCAGGAGAGGACCCTGATTTCTTCTTTAATAATTTCGAGAGAATGGCCACTGCAGCATCCTGGCCGGCCGAGAAATGGGGCCAATATTTGGGACCTTTGTTATCCGACGACTTACAGGCAGCATACCAAGCTGCAACTCTACAAGGAGCAGTCCCCTATGCTGATTTGACAGATCGGTGGCTATTCTCACGGTCCCCTCAGTTATTCCTCCCTTCTCTTATGAGCCACCGGGGAGACCAACCACGTCCTGAAGACAAGCCGAAGATCACACGAGAACCTTCATCATGCTGGAGAGCAGCCGTGACTCTAGGAAGAGTTACGGCGGGGTCGGTGAGTGACATCGGCTCTAGGGAGATTTGGGGTAGCGTGTGGGAAAGGAGACAGGGAGGGATTGTTTAGTACTGTTATCTTGGTTTGGTTATCGGTGTCGCCTCCCGTTGTCTATGTGGTTAAACTACTCGGACCACGACCTGCTAGTGCAGCGTAGGCTGGTTAAATACACGGCGCACTTCTATTTTTTTTCATAACATGCAAACTGTGAGCACTCTTTTCGTCCTACTCTAGGCACTATAAAAACTTTGCTCCCTAGCCCCTACTTTCATAACCTAAATCTACCTCGGAATTCACTATTGACTGTGTGCTCCGTCAGCTTCTAACTGATTAGCACAGAACACCAATGGTGTGGTGAAGGGAAACTCATCCTACCTATTTTATTATTGCCATTCTCACGGTCCCCTCATTTATTCCTCCCTTCTCTTATGAGCCACCGGGGAGACCAACCACGTCCTGAAGACAAGGCGAAGATCACACGAGAACCTTCATCACCCACTACTTCCCCGGAGACAACAGAAGACGAAGAAAATATCGAAGAACCTTTACCAATCCCTGTCGCATCGTCATTTGTTTTCAATAAACCTTCTTCCTTTAAACCACCACTACCGCCTCCACGCATGTTTATAAAACCCGCCCTCTTACAGGTGGTGTCAGAAGTGGGATCACAAGGCAAGATGGAGGCTGCCATGGCAAAGATGGCCGAGAATCAAGAACTCCTGGGGAAAATCATGGAACGGTTTCTGAATGTTGTGGAAGAAGACCGGGACAAGATTCAAAAGGTCATTTCCGGACAAGGACAAACACGAAGCAGCTATGGGCAAACTTACTGAAGTACTAGGACAACAAAGATGTCCTACCACTTTACCTCCGTAGTACTGCAACGATACGTGGCAGGAGAGGACCCTGATTTCTTCTTTAATAATTTCGAGAGAATGGCCACTGCAGCATCCTGGCCGGCCGAGAAATGGGGCCAATATTTGGGACCTTTGTTATCCGACGACTTACAGGCAGCATACCAAGCTGCAACTCTACAAGGAGCAGTCCCCTATGCTGATTTGACAGATCGGTGGCTATTCTCACGGTCCCCTCAGTTATTCCTCCCTTCTCTTATGAGCCACCGGGGAGACCAACCACGTCCTGAAGACAAGCCGAAGATCACACGAGAACCTTCATCATGCTGGAGAGCAGCCGTGACTCTAGGAAGAGTTACGGCGGGGTCGGTGAGTGACATCGGCTCTAGGGAGATTTGGGGTAGCGTGTGGGAAAGGAGACAGGGAGGGATTGTTTAGTACTGTTATCTTGGTTTGGTTATCGGTGTCGCCTCCCGTTGTCTATGTGGTTAAACTACTCGGACCACGACCTGCTAGTGCAGCGTAGGCTGGTTAAATACACGGCGCACTTCTATTTTTTTTCATAACATGCAAACTGTGAGCACTCTTTTCGTCCTACTCTAGGCACTATAAAAACTTTGCTCCCTAGCCCCTACTTTCATAACCTAAATCTACCTCGGAATTCACTATTGACTGTGTGCTCCGTCAGCTTCTAACTGATTAGCACAGAACACCAATGGTGTGGTGAAGGGAAACTCATCCTACCTATTTTATTATTGCCATTCTCACGGTCCCCTCATTTATTCCTCCCTTCTCTTATGAGCCACCGGGGAGACCAACCACGTCCTGAAGACAAGGCGAAGATCACACGAGAACCTTCATCACCCACTACTTCCCCGGAGACAACAGAAGACGAAGAAAATATCGAAGAACCTTTACCAATCCCTGTCGCATCGTCATTTGTTTTCAATAAACCTTCTTCCTTTAAACCACCACTACCGCCTCCACGCATGTTTATAAAACCCGCCCTCTTACAGGTGGTGTCAGAAGTGGGATCACAAGGCAAGATGGAGGCTGCCATGGCAAAGATGGCCGAGAATCAAGAACTCCTGGGGAAAATCATGGAACGGTTTCTGAATGTTGTGGAAGAAGACCGGGACAAGATTCAAAAGGTCATTTCCGGACAAGGACAAACACGAAGCAGCTATGGGCAAACTTACTGAAGTACTAGGACAACAAAGATGTCCTACCACTTTACCTCCGTAGTACTGCAACGATACGTGGCAGGAGAGGACCCTGATTTCTTCTTTAATAATTTCGAGAGAATGGCCACTGCAGCATCCTGGCCGGCCGAGAAATGGGGCCAATATTTGGGACCTTTGTTATCCGACGACTTACAGGCAGCATACCAAGCTGCAACTCTACAAGGAGCAGTCCCCTATGCTGATTTGACAGATCGGTGGCTATTCTCACGGTCCCCTCAGTTATTCCTCCCTTCTCTTATGAGCCACCGGGGAGACCAACCACGTCCTGAAGACAAGCCGAAGATCACACGAGAACCTTCATCACCCACTACTCCCCCGGAGACCTCAGAAAAAGAAGGAAATATCGAAGAACCTTTACCAATCCCTGTCAAATCGTCATATGTTTTCAATACACCTTCTTCCTTTAAACCACCACTACTGCCTCCACGCCTGTTTATAAAACCCGCCCTCTTACAATTGTGTATCTAAATAAGATAATACTGGAACAGACACCGGTAGTCGGGGAGGCGGGTGGGCGTGTGTGGTTTGCAGTCCTACATGCCAAGAACAGATGCATACTGGTAAGTAGCATTTTCCGTTTAAGGCATATGGGCTGCAGACCACACACTATTGCATGGATTGCACAGCAGTTTCTCCCTTAGCAGCAGTAGTTTGAAAATGTTTTGAGTACAGCCTAGCCCACACTTGCTTTTTGTTTTGCCTGAACATCTACACAGTAATGTTTTATAAATGTGTGCGAAGTAGACCATGTAGCTGCTTTACAGATGTCATCTAATGGTATGTTCCCTGGGAATGCCATAGATGCCCCTAATTTACAGGTTGAATAAGCCCTAGGGGGAATGGATAGAGTGCGTTTTGCTTTTTCATAACAAATTTGAATGCACTTAACAATTCATCTTGCAATGCCTGATTTTGAAATTGGATTTCCCTTATGAGAAAAAGACACAAACAAATGTTTAGTTTTACTAAAAGGTTTTCTCCTATCAATGTAGTAGAGAAGTGCTCTCTTTACATCTAATGTTTGTAGAGCTCTTTCTGCCACTCTTTGTGGTTGGGGAAAAAATACTGGCAACTCAATAGATTGAGGTGGAAAGGTGAAATGACCTTTGGCAGAAATTTTGGATTTGTTTTAAGAACCACTTTATTATGATGAAGTTGTATAAATGGTTCTGGAATTGTTAATGCTTGTATCTCGCTTACTCTTCTAAGTGAAGTTACAGCTACTAAAAAAGCAACTTTCCATGTAAGGAATTGTAATTCATACTTATGTAATGGTTCGAAAGGCATTCCCATAAATCTTGTGAGAACAACATTTAAGTTTCACTCTGTAGAGGGTGGTTTTCTAGGAGGAATTATTCTTTTAAGTCCTTCCATAAACGCTTTGATTGCAGGTACTCTAAACAATGACAAATGTTGTCTGTTTTGAAGATATGCTTCTATAGCCGCAAGATGTAACATGATTGAGGTATACTCTAAGTTAGATCTTTGCAGATGTAAGAGAGCATATAATGTTTTGTATGTTTTGTATGGAAACATCTAAGGGATTAATGTTGTTATTTATACAATATACAACAAACCTTTTCCACTTTGCTGCATAACATGCTCTAGTGGAAGGGCGTCTTGCTTCTTTAATGACATTCATACAATCAGGTGGTAAATTTAGATATCCAAATTCTAAGACCTCAGGAGCCAAATCGCTAGATTGAGCTGCATTGAGTCTGGATGCATAATCTCTCCATGGTTCTGTGTTAGTAGATGTGGAGAGAGTTTTAGTTTGTGATGTGGTACTACGGACATCTCTAGTATTGTGGTGTACCAAGGTAGTCTTGCCCACGTTGGTGCTATGAGACTCAATGTGAGAATGTTGCTGTAGCTTGCGTACTGCAAATGGAATTAGTGGGAGAGGTGGAAAAGCGTACGCAAATATGTTTGACCAGTTCAGCCAAACCGCATTGACTTTGGATAATGGCTGTGGGTATCTGGCGGCAAAGCTTGGGCATTTGGAGTTGTGTTTTGTAGCAAACAGATCTATCTCTAGTTAACCCCATTTTTGAAAAAATGGCTGAAGAACTTGATGATGAAGTTCCCATTCGTGCATCTGTTGTCTTTGATAACTTAACAGATCTGACACTTGATTGTGAACTCCTGGTAGATGTTCTTCTAATAGAAAAATGTTCTGAGGAATGGCCCATCTCTATATGCGCTGTAGGGAGTGTGTTCCTTCTTATTTTTAATATAATACATTGCTGTCATATTGTCCGTCTGGACTAGTACAGCTTTGTTTGATAGGTAATGCTGAAACTATTTTAGAGCTAGAAAAATCGCTAGTAACTCTAGATGGTTTATGTGGAGTAGTTTTTGTTGCATTGTCCATGTACCCTGTACTGTGTGATTTTGTAAATGCGCTCCCCATCCTGTAAGAGATGTGTCTGTGGTTAGTATGATCTGTGGAACAGGTTCTATAAACAGCCAGCCCTTGGAAAGGTTCTTGGTGTTCCACCATTGCAGAGAGCGATATGTCCGGTTGTCTACTACCACCACATCTGTTTGTGTTGTTGAGCCTGAATCCACTGACTTGCCAAGCACTCTTGAATGGGGCGCATTTGTAGTCTTGCATATGGCACTATGAAAATGCAAGATGCCATCATTCCTATTAGTTGCATAAACACTCGAGCTTGATAGTGAGTATTGTGGCTGGAATCTTTTGACAAAGATCCTGCATAGTTTGCATTCTTGCTGGTTTGGGGTACGCTATTGCTTTGGAGGTATCTATTGTAGCACCCAGATACTGCTGAGACAGGGATGGTTGGAGATGGGATTTCTTTTGATTTACTGTGAATCCCAGTTTGTGTAGCAGACATATTGTTTGATGCGTGTGCTGTACACATTGGTTGTATGACTTGAATTTTATTAACCAATCGTCCAGATATGGAAAGATATGAATATTGTCCCCTTTTAAGTGTGCTGCTACTACTGCTAGACACTTTGTGAACACTCTGGGTGCTGTAGTTACTCCGAAAGGGAGTACCTTGAATTGGTAGTGTGGACCTTCTAGAATGAACCTTAGGTACTTTCTGTGCGATTGATGTATGGGAATGTGGAAGGAGGCGTCCTTGAGATCTAATGTGGCAAGGAAGTCTCCCTTCTTTAGCAACAGTAGAACCTGTTGTAGTGTGACGATATGAGTGGTCTGATTGTATGTACAGTTATAGGGGCCTTAGATCTAAAATAGGTCTGAGGGACCAGTCGTTTTTGGGTATGAGAAAGTATAGAGACTAACCTCCTGTGTTTTGATGTTCTTTTGGGACTGGTTCTATTGCATTCTTTTGCAGTAGAGATTCCACCTCTTGTCTTACGAGTAGGAGGTGTTCCTGTGACAGGACGCTGTCTGGGTGATATGTTTGGAGGAGTGGAAATGAGCTTTAGACAATAACCTGACTCAATTATTTGTCTTACCCACCGGTCTGTGGTGATGGAGTTCAACAGGTAGGAACTGTTGTAACCTCCCCCCGACACAAGTGAAATGGTCTGGGGGGATGGAAGGGAAGTCACTCTTTGGGAGTAGAGGTGTTGCGATTGTTTCCTCTACCTCTGCCCATATTGTTGTTTCCTCTGTAACCTCCTCTATAATATCCTTTATTAGGCGAGGTTTGGCGCTTTAAAAGAAGAGGAGGTAGTGTCTGTTTGGAAACCCTTAGAGGCGCCCCTATATGAGGAGCGACGAAAAGAAGGTTTGTGGGTTTGTGTTTGTAAAGCTCCCATAGATTTTGCCATGTCTATCTTTTTTCATCTTTTCTAGTGCACTATCAACTGATCAACCGAAAAGATGTTCTTGGTCAAATTGCTGGTTTAAGATACTGGCTTGTACTTCTGGTTTAAACCCAGAGATGCGTAACCATGCAGGTCTACGCAACAATACCCCTGTGTTTATTGCTCTAGAAGCTGTGTCTGCAGTGTCTAGTGCACATCTTATGGAGGTATTTGTAATAACTTTGCCTTCCTGTATTCGGTCAGAAGCCCTGGTTTTGTACTGCTCTGGCAAGTGTTGCATGAGTGACTCGAACTCATCATAATGAGCTCTATCATATCTTGCTAACAAAGCTTGAGTGCTAGCAATCCTCCAGACATTAGCAGCTTCTGAAATGATGCGTTTTCCCAGCACATCTAAAAGCTTAGACTCTTTGTCAGGAGGTGGAGCATCTCCTGTTGTCTGCAAATTAGCTCTTTTTCTCGCATTTGACACTACTAGTGGGCCCAATGGCAACTGTCCGTTAATGTATGCTGGATCAGTTGGAGCCGCTTTGTACTTTTTTTCTAGTCTGGGAATAAAAACCCTTGCTCCGACTGGGTCCTTAAATATTTCAGGTGCATGTCTTACCACACCACTAAGTATTGGAAGTGTGGTTGTGATCTTATGTGATGACATTCAGGTGCATGTCTTACCACACCACTAAGTATTGGAAGTGGGGTTGTGATCTTATGTGATGACATTAAAGTGTCCATTAGGAAATCTTCTTCCATTGTATCTGTGTGTAGGTATACCCCATGGAAAGTGGCTCCTCTATGAATGAGCTGCGTAAACCCAATAGTGTCATCTGGGGGAGATGGTCTAGACGGGTATACATCATCTTGTGGCAGATCTGGTGCATTATAATCTTCCCATGGGTCACCTGATGGCCCAGGAATATCATCTGGGTCATTAATGTCATCCATGTGATGTTCACTCTGTATTTCCTGTGAGTAACTATCCCCATCATCCTCATCTTGTGGTATAAGACTATGTGTACTAGATGGTGAATGTACAGGACACATTTCTACAGGTACTTCTCTTTCTGGTGAAGGGATCCTTATTGGTGAAGTTTGAGCATGCTTTTTTAGAGGAACTGGCAGTGTTTAAGGATAGTCCATTTTTACTCTTTTCAGGCACAGAAGTGATATGTCCAGTCTTTGGATTATTATGAAGAGTTTTTTGCTTTGGATCGGGTTTAAAAAGCTCTTCTACTGGCAAATCTTTTTTCGGCGCCACTTTATTTGGTATGGGGCCGAAATGCTTAGGTTTAACAGTGTCCATTGTCTTTGGAGCAGATTTTGGTTACGGTTCCGAAGAATTTTTCCTAGGATCTGTGCTCTTTGGATCCGGAGCTTATGTTCCTGGAGTACTTTTTGACTCATCTACCTTCGGAGCCGAAGTATGTTTCGGTACCGGAACCTTCTTCGGGTCCACTTTTTTCGAACTGGGGTGGTTTTCGGTTCGGTAGCTTTGGGAACCTCTTTCGGTGCTGAACTTGCTTTCGGTTCGACCACTTTCGGTACCGAAGGATGCTTTGGTGCAGGTGTTAATTTTTATGTTAAGGACATTTTGCTTTTCGCGAGCCCGAGTCGACTGGAGGCTTTTTTGTATTCTTCGCTGCAGAGCCAGAAGGCGGGGCGTCCAAAGGGTTTGGTCGGTGTGCACCTGGACCCTAAGGTGGAGGTGGAACCGAAGCCTCTCCCTGTATGGTGGGGTAAACAGGGTCGACGTCTGTACTCACGACCTGTTGACAAGCTGGAAGTTCTTCATCTTCGGATTGATCCTCGATTCCAGAAGCTGAATCCTCTGCTTCGGAAGTGATGTCTTCGTGCTGTTGTTCTTCGGCGTCTACTTCAATTGCAGCCTCGTCTATGATGAGGTCTGGTGTCAACGAAGAGGACTGCGCCATTACTCTTCGAGCTAGACGGTCCTGGATTATTTTCTTGGACCGGAACGAAGCGCAGGCCTCACAGTCTCAACTCTCGTGCTCTAGGGATAAGCAGAGATTGCAAACCTCATGAAGATCGGTGTGAGGGAATTAGTGTCCACAACGAGGGCACTTGTTGAAGGGTCTTCATTCCATGAGCCAAAGGCCCAATGGCGCAGTTGGGCCTGACGGCCCGACGACCTCTGGAATCAAGAAGTGAAGTCTCTATTCGACGCTGGTAACCGGAATCAATGTCGATGACGATGCCGATGGTATTTTGATTGATGTATGGATTCCAAAAGAGATCGGTAACGGAACCGAACAGTGAACACATCCGAGCCCGATGGCGGAAAAAAAACAATCTGAAGATGGAGTTGATGCCCATGCGCACTACGATCTAAGGGAGGAGTCATCCAACAGACAAAGACTCTTCCAAGACAACAACAAAGTGTAATCATCCGGGCCCACCACCAGATGGTGATCTAGTGCTGAGGCCCAATGTTATCCAATGTGGGAAAGGGGGCCTCTGGTTGGTGGCTGCTTGCAAGCAGGCCACTGGGTTCTGGGAGCAAAGCTCCAGGACATTAGCTCAGGTCAAATGGGGAAACAAAGAAGAACCAAAGGTGCACCCTAAGCTGCACAAGGGCGGCCGGGTGCTGTTTCGACATTGGGCGCCCTGTTTTCAATGGAGAACCTCCGGTTTGCAAAAGCACTGCAGGCTGGGGGATGAAGGTCTTCTGGGTGTGACCACCACTTCGAGAGGTAAGTTGGGAAGTTAGGGGTTGCTTAGGCACAGTCGGTTTGGGCACAAAAGGACGTGGGTGCAAGGGTGACTTTTGGAGTCGGATCTTCTTACCAGCTCCTGGTCGCAGTTAGGGGGCCTTCTGAACTTAGACTGCAGGTGTCTGCTGGAGGCAGGTCAGGGATGGCCGGATCTCTGGTCAGGATCCCCGGGGTGACCTCATGGTGTTTGCCCACTCGAGCTCGTGCCGTGGACGGCGGGTGCAGAGTGGTACGGATTTGCGGTTTCCGGCCAAGGCCAGAGGTTGCAGATGAACAAATCTGGTGTTCACAGGAGACAAAATCTTTGTAGTTAAAGGCATGCAGGTCCTCCGGGGTTTTCGAGGTTGCTGGCTGCAGGACACACCGGGATTTCACAGGAGCAGGTTAGGGATGGAGACAGGCCGGTAGTGCTGGAGCCGTCAGTGGGCGTCTTCCTCATGTTAGCTGCTGCATGGCTGTTCTGTCCTACTTGTACTTTCTTCTTGTCTGAGGAAGCAAGGTTTAGGGGTGCTCCTAAATACTAGATCTAGGGGTGTTACAGGTAGGTAAAAGGCAGGAACCGATGGTCCCCTTCCCTGGTGGATACACCCCCTATTATGCCACCCTCCAGTGGGAGAGGGGCGTAAGCCTGTCCCTGGTTGGCTGAGTACCCCCATCTTCAAGATGGCGTGGACTGAGTTGTGCTTCACCTTGCCTCCACCACCTAAGGGGTGCAGTTGGCAGAGGTGGGCACACCTCTCTTCCTCACTTGTTTTTCCTGCCGGTTCTCCTGCTCAAAGTGGGGGTCAGAACCAGTGGGGGCCAGTTGCTGAGAGCAGCAAGAGGCCTGGGGAGTAGCATTCTCAATTGCATGTGTGATTTTCTTGAAGCTTTGGTCGCATTTAGGTGACCCATGGAACACAGCGTTCCTTTTTGTCAAGTCTATTAACGGGGCACGAACTGTGGCAAAATCATAAATATACCTGGAACAGTTATTGGCCATGCCAAGGTAGGGTAGCAGCATGGTCACATTTTGTAGCGAAGTAGTGGATAAGGCTTGTAATTTAGCCAGATCTGGTGTCAGCCCCTTTTCGAAGAAAATATGCCCAAGTAATTTGAGTTTTATTTTGTGAAACTCACACTTTACTGCTTTCAAAGTGAGATCAGCATCAGCAATCCGTATACTTGCGTAAGGGCTTTGTCCTGTTCCTTTAGAGTGTGCCCCAAATACTAGTATATCATCACTATAATTAGGCGCTTGTATTATACCGCTAATGACATCCTGAAATGTTCTGCAGTTGATGACACCCCCAAAACATAGTCTTTTTTTAACTTAATAAAACATTACGGGTCTAAAAGGTGGCAATGTACCTGCAGTTTTCCTCTATTTCGAGTTGATGATACTTTAGCATCATTCAGCTGTGGGATCATATCTGCAATGTGCAAACCAGGATGTTGTTCTCTCTCAATTGCCTTCTTAGCTTAACACATGTCAACACAGATGTGCACGGCACCTCCACTGTCCTTTTTGGGCACTACCACTATGGGTGAAAACCCTTGTGTCGGGACAGTAGAGCGTTCAATTATATCAGGTTTTAACAGCATTTCCAGTTTTTTCTCAACAGCTTCCTGCAAGTGAAAAGCAATTTGATGATGCCGTTGAGCAACAGGGCAAATGTTATGATATGAAGTTGTACTTCGTCTTATGCTTTCCTAGGCCATGACACAATGACGGGCCAATATTCAGTTTTGCCGGTATTGGCTGGAAGTGGCGGCTTAAAGAACATGGTGGCATCATAACCACCTGTGGAATTTCCTGCTTTTGAGAGTGGGGCTTGCTCTGGGGCCGTCGGCTTCCCGCTTGGACCTGCTCCATTCTTACCATCTCTGAGCCCCAGCTGCATGCTTGCATCAGTGTTGTTGCAGCCGATCTGATGTTGTGTGGCCTCTTTCATCTTAGGCTGTGAGTAACTGTTGGTATCCTGTACAGGGTTGTCACCACTCTCAACCTTCTGCATCATACCTGGATTTCACTGCTATTAGCGTTTCGTGGCACCTGGATGATTCAGCTTTTGGTGCGCTTGTCTGCATCAGGGTTTCGCAGACGTTCGTGCTTCTCTGTACATGGTTGATGCTGCCTTTAGAGCTGACATGCTGTATGTATGCTGCCTCTGTTGTGTTGCGGCACAGCACCTCTTTTAGTCATACGAGCATGTTACGGGCTGTGACTGAACTTTCCGTAGGGCCTTTGCCTTCTTCGAAAGTCTTGCACTGGCTGGAGTGGCTCTTTTCTCCACATAGCCAACCATCGACTGCTTCACTCCGACTGAGGCGCACATGGCACACATGATCAATTTGATGCACTTCGGCAAGCTCTCATGGAAAGCACTCTCGTTACTTTGGCTTGATCCGCTAATTCGTCTGTTGTTTTAGCGTCCTCCCCAGCCTAATATCTTGCAAATTACCACGCCACACAAGAAGCTCTGTGGTGCACGTCTTCATTCTTCACAGTGCAACCTTTAACTAACTGTACGCACTGCATCATGAACTTTATTAACCACACCCAGACACACCCAAACCATTACATCATTCTTCTAAGAAGTCCATGAGGGACCAGAAGGGACCTCCTATTCATATTAACAAGACACTATAGACACCCCATGTCAGCACCCCGTATTTCACACAAGAACACAAATGAATGCAAGGTAATACTTGGTAAATAACACAACACTGATTTTACAAGGTAACCAAGGGTTTATTTCACAATATAAACTGCAACATTTGATACAAGCTACCCCCTAAAAAGGGAAAGCCAAAGTACAGGTGTGGTTTTAACTTCACAGATCTCCTGTCTGCTACACCACAAATTTGTCAGTTACACTAAACCCTAAACATCTCCGTTCTGTATACCAATCAATGCTAAAAGCACCAACACGCCGTTTAGAATTCAATTCCAGCCACTGAAACCAGACATACCGGTTATTGCTCAGATAAATAAAACTAGTCTACAAAAAAAAATAACAAAATGGGTCAAGGTGTGGGAGGGATATTGGGTGGTGTGGGAAGAAACAAAAAGGGTAACAGGTTTTTTTAGGATGCTGTAAGGGGAGCAGCAATTCCAGGGAGGATTTAATAGTATTTGTGGACCTGCTTTGTTCTTCCCTTTCCAGCACCAGAGACTTGAGAGGAGTGGCTTGGTGAATCCCATGCTGAGGTATGAGTGGTAACTCTGTACATTAAAAGGTGCATGTATCAAAGACTCCAAATCACTGAAAACCCTGGCTGGAGAAACAGGATAACAGACCCCGCCCTTACTGCCAACACCACCACAAACTGCTCGTAAGAAAAATATACAAAATTGTCCAAAAAAGTCTGTCTTTTGTAAAGAGTTCTGAAAAATGTTCCCAAGAGGGTAGAAATAGCACCAATTGCAGTCTTGCAGTAGAACCTAGTCCTGTGGCTGTTGCAAGGGATAGGAGGAGGGGTGGGAGGTCAGGAGTGAGCAGGTAAAAGGGAACGAAACAATTACTAAAGTCCTGAATGTTTTGCAAAATAAGTTCTATTTTCGTTTCATAACATTGTTTGCTGTGCACCGAATGCAGACATAATCTTCCTTTTCTGCCATTTCTGAGGTAACTCCAACACAGACCTGATGAAACCATTGGTTGCAACTGCCGTCACATTGGACCCAATCTACCTAAAGATAAAGAGAAAAACAAATAACCTGAGAATTATTGCAGAAATATTATTTTAAGTGCTCTATTGGAAATTAGCGGCCATATCTGTCAACATGTCGTTCAATTTGAAGTCCACAAAAGAATAAGTTACTTACCTTTCTTAAGGGTCTATCTTATTGATACCCTAACCACATATTCCTTACCTTGTAAATCTTCGCTGATGCTATAGAAACGAAAAACTTTTGCAGTAGCTCCTGCCCGTTGACAGGTAGGGCCACAGACCTCTACTGAGACTTCGTCCTGTCTCCGAACAGGACGACATGCAGCTGTATAAAGGAGCTACCCAAGCACACTGATGCCTGGTGAACCCGATAAACGGTGCCGAACCGGAGGGCAGCAATTCATATTTGAACCCGAAGGCGGAAAAAAACAATCCAACAATAGAGTCGATGCCCATGCGCACTATCACCAAAAGGAGTCACCACCTACCTCTTTACTAGAAAAGACTTCTTTGAACAAAAACAAAGTGCAAACATCCGGACCCAACTCTAGATGGCAGGCTATGCAAAGCATGTGATCTACAGCTCACATGAATCAACATTATCTTTTATTTGAAGTGCAAGCCAGCTAGCTTGGGACCTGATTAGAACATAAAAGTCCACTACATAACAGAAAAAAAGGGGCCGGTTGGTGAGGAACCTGTGGTCAGTATTCACTAAAAAGAGTGTAATTGACGGGTAGTACCCTTCTGATGGATACGTCTACCTACAGATGCCTCACCTTCGGAACCAACCCAAAAGCAAAGCTCCCTGCAATGAGAATTGTTCGGGGAGCAGACATTACACAAGGAAGTCTTACAGGAGCAAGCTGGCAAAATGGTCCTCTGCTAAGTTGTGCATTAATTTAGTTGTGCCGGGTGAAAGAATGGAAAGATACCCATGTGGCTGCCTGGCACATATTTAAGACTGGAGGTCCCAAGCTAAAGCAGTTGAAGCCTCCTGATGTTGTTAGACCCCTCAGCTACCTTTGACACAGTCGACCAGTCGACCACCGTCCATGGGATTCACTGGCAATGTTCTTCACTGGTTTTATTCCTGTCTTTCTGCCAAGCATCAGTATGTTCATCAGGCCACCTCCAGGTTGCAATATATGCCCATCACTTCCAGAGTCCCTCTGGGTTCCATATGGTCCCCTGTTATCTTCAACTCTATCTAGAGCACCTTGGGGTTCTACTTGCAGATGACAGCATCAAGGTTCACCAATATGCTGATGATATACAACTCTACATAAATGGTGCAATGTAAAAATTATACCCCCGTAAAATGTGAATGCGAAATGATGGGCTCCAGATTATCCCAAATCTCACAAATATCCATAGGCCTTGGGCAGAATGGGGCACAGTTGAAATGGTGGGGGGCCCTGAAGGATTGGGGGTCCCCACTGCAGTGCTTAGGCTGCAGGGGGCTGTGTCATGCCCCTCTCTACATGAGTCTCCTCTGCTTCAGACATCAAACACCTACAACACTGCCTCCACTTCATCCTGATCCGGAAATCCAGCACCTCAACGAAGGGAGAATTTCAGTTATATGCACAAAAATGACAAGTAATAAATAGTACAAATTTGGCTCAATGACATGAACCTTGACGGTTTAGAACCCCAATTTTAAATCGCATGCCAAGTCACTTGGATTCACTCTGGATATTGACATCACCATCAAGGAACAGACTGCAAAAACAAACATGACCTGGTAGCAGCTCACTTGTCTATGAAAAAGAAACTATTTCTTCCAGACTTCAGAACTGCTGTTCAAACCCTCATATCTTTAAATCTGGATGGTGGTTAACACCTACAGGAGCACCCCATAATTACATTTTACGCGCCCTGTGCTGTTGGAGCTTCACTGACTCCCCTGTTGGCACATGGTGCACCTGTGGCCAGACACCGTCAGAATGAAAACCAAGAAGTGCAAAAAACAAAAAAAAAGCCATCAGGCTTTTTACATATATGTATCTAAGATCAGGAACAACATCCTTGTACCCATCCTGAATACCTGAACACTGCATCAATTCAGGAACGAGCAGAAGATGCATCTCTTTAAACAACACTACATCACAATGAATAGCCAATCGAAAAACCAGCAACCTCTATCACTCGTTGACTTTATGTTCATATTTGACTCTGTACAATGTTCAGTTGGCTTTTGGCTAGGTTTGTGCTACAAATAGTGCATGCATACATACAGTTTTTAGAGGTCAGCCTTCATCTCAGTGGGGAGCTGCAATTTCAGGACTTGTGCAACACACTGAAACACAACTGCAAAGTAGGCACCATAAAGACTAATCCAAGACAGAGTTCAGAGAGGTGTCTCAGCTACTAACATTCTGCAAATCAAGATACAGGCATCAATTTAACAAGATAAAGCAAATTATCTGCCTTTTCATCATGCAGAACACATTGGAGGCCTTGAATGATGGGTGATTATGACCCCACAATGTCCTCCATCCACTTCAACTATTATTACTGAGGCTGTTAAACTAGAATGTATAGTCCATCACCCTTAGCAATTGTTTTGGTAATTGCATACCTCTACATCAGACAGGCTCTTGTAGGCGCACAAGCACTTGGCAAAGCTGTTAGCGGAGCAGGATGACTTCGATTGTGGTCAGTCAGCACCATAGGAGAGAGAGAGTCACCTGGAGGCCTCAATGGGTTAATGGCACACCAGAGGGAGGCGGAACGAACAAACTGCAGCTTGGTGTGCTTGAAACAACGTGCTGCTGCGGAGTAGATTATGGCACAGGAAGCATCTTCTCCGAAGAAGTTATCGGATCAGTGTTAGACAGAGGTTAGAGTTAGGTGTCATGACCACCAAATGGGCAATCTATTGCTGGAGTGGAAGCCTCTGGATTTCAAGGAGCTATGGTTGTGATTCCTGTTTTTGCCCTCGACATTGCCCTAGACGTACCCAATAACAGCTATTTTGACAGAAACAGACCATGCTTCTTGTTGTGTCCTGCAACCCAGAACTGTGCCTCACTGTCTCCGAGGGGCTTCGGGTGAGCAAAGGACATATGCTGCATGAGTCTTGTTTGGTACAGATGCATCATAAGCAAACGTCTTGTGAGTGTGCCACTGTCATACTTCCGACATAGCTTGATACAGGTATTGTTCTAGGCAGACATCCCTACACACTGCCAAAGTCTTGTTGATGTAAACCGAAATTGGTAGTTATACCAGCTTCACTTTATCAAATCTGTGCCCCACTGTAAGAGATTTTTCTTTAGATCCTGTGACAATCAGCAGCTACTGAGCAATTCACATTAGTATAATCTTTACAATCATTTACCACAGTCGTTTCATGGCTACAAAACTACGAAAGAACTGAATTGGCCAACCAAATTACTATTTAGGAACCTAAACTACCAGGGAACAGGGTCAATTAGTTTAGGTTCGAAGAGTTGGAACCCGGACAAAAACTTAAAATATAGAGTAACATATTAAATTGGAAACCACAAATGAAATGCCCAGTTAGGGCAACTACTACCAACAAGACATATCGAAAAAGTTGCCTTCCATAGCAATCTGGTAGATGATCTAGATACCTGCAGGTTTCTCACTTCTTGAATATCTACAGGCATCAGACAGGATCCATAAAGATTGAATTGCTTTCTTATGCCAGTAGGTGGCGCTGGCTCTATCTCTGCACTGTGGGGTGGGCAAGTGGGATGTAACTGGCCCATATAGCACCAAACTGGCACATCGGTGTCACTTCCTTAGTCATTTATCGCATGCACGTAGAGGCAAAGACAATTGCAGCACAACAAAATACATTCTACTAGCAGATTCCTCACCTCTTGAATAGATTATAGAGCAGTACCCCCTTACATGAGGTGTGTATGACTGAGTGGTCAGGGAAGAGAATCCTGAAGCATATCTAATGCAAAATGACCATGCCTCTTGCTTCAGCGTATCAGAGGACAGTGTTAAGCAGTTGTTGTACACAGTCAGCAAATTAATTCACACACTTAAAGACTGAACTTCAGATCAATTGTTTTTGTATAAAATATTTTTTTAGTTATTTTGATTCATAGAACCAAGCAAGCATGGTACAGGTACGCAATAAGTACTTTACAGTAGTAATACAGTCTGTAAACAATTGGAAGGGTGCATTGGAGAAGTTGCACAATCCTTTTTGGCAGGAACCACAGGAAGAAGTGGTGTGTCTGCTGGTCTCTTCTTGTAAGGAATTGCTTCCACATGTCCAGTTTTTTGATTGATAGACCTTTTTATGTTTAGGATCTGGTCTAAACAGTTCTTCCTCCTCTACAATCTTCTTCGGCGTCGATTTTTGCTTTAAGAGTAGTTATTGAGTCCTGTGGCAAATTTTTCGGTGCCGAAGGTGGTTTCGGCTTGGTAGGCTTTTTAGAGGGTTTAGGTGTCTCTGTATCAGGCCTTGGAGTCTTTGGTACCGATGTTGGAGATTTCGGCGTGGAGACCGGGCTTGTTGGCCCTGCGGCGCCGGACTCTGGCTTTCCATCTTTATTTTTTGAACCGGAAGGTTTCAGAGTCAAAGCTTTCCGATCCGGTACAGTTTTTGGCTTCGGCACTGATGTGTCTTTTGGTTTGGGTGCCGAAGGATCTTTGTCTTTGGGCACCGAAGGGCGTCTTGGCTTTGGTGTCGAAGAGTCCTTCGGTGTCGAAGGATGTTTCGGTGCCAATGGAGGAGGTGAAATTGGCACATGTGGTTTCTTCGGTGCCGAGGCACCGGAAGGCGTAGTCTTTTTCCTCTGAGCCGAGCTCGAAGGCGGGGCGTCTGAGGGTAGATTTCGGTCTCGACTGGGCCTCAAAGACTTCAGGAGCCAGATCGCCAGATTCAATTGACTTGGATCTAGATGTCTGACTTCTCCATTGTTCTGCGTTAGCATGGATGGTGTCAGGCACAGTCTTTGGTGTGGAACTAGAGAGAGTTCTAGTAGCGTTGTGAAACGGTTGGCGTGCCCATGTGGGAGCTACTAGAATAATTTTGAGAGACTGTTGTAGCTTGCACACTACTAGTGGTATTAATGGGAGTGGCGGAAAAGCGTACGCAAATCTGCCTGACCAGTTCATTCAGATCGCATTGCCCTTGGACAGCAGGTGTGGAAACCTGGCGGCGAAGGTTGGGCATTTTGCGTTTTCGTGTGTGGCAAACAGATCTATGTCTGGGTGACCCCACTTGTGAAAGAATTGTAGAAGAACTTGTGGATGTAGTACTCATTCGTGAATCTGTTGTGTCTGTCGACTTAACAGATCTGCAATCTGGTTGTCAACCCCTGGAAGGTGTTCTGCTAGCAGGTATATGTTTTTTGGAATGGCCCATCTCCAAATGTTTTGTGCAAGCTGGGACAGTTGCAGAGAATGTGTGCCTCCTTGTTTTTGAATGTAGTAAATGGCTGTCATGTTATCCGTGCGGATTAAGACAGCTTTGTTCTGTACATGTACTTGAAAGGACTTGAATGCTAGGAATATTGCTAGCAGCTCTAGGTGATTGGTGTGGAGCACTTTTTGTTGAGTGGTTTAATTTTTCTGAGTTGTATAGTGTAGGAGATGGGCTCCCCATCCTGTCAGGGATGCATCGGTTGTGAGAACTATCTGTGGAACTGGCTCGAGGAACTGCCGCCTTCTGGACAAGGTTTTGGTGTTCCACCAGGTCTGTAAGTTGTCCTTGAGACTGGTTCCAATGTAATGCTAGACATTTCTGCAGTGGACGCATTTGCAGTCGTGCATATGGTACAATAAAAATGCAAGATGCCATCATGCCTATTAGTTGCATGAAAACTCTGGCTGGGAAAGAGAGTTGGTTCTGAAACCTTGTGATTAAGGTTTGAATACTATGCACCGTGCTGGACTGGGATACGCTAGATCTGTAGACCTGTTTATTGTGGCCCCTAGGTATTGATGTACATGAGATGCGACTTGGTGTAGTTGATTGTGAACCCTAAGTTGTGCAATGTTTGAGATGTGTGTTGGACACACTGGTTGAATGACTTGGCTTTTATGAGCCAATAGTCTAGGTATGGAAAGACATGCATGTGTTGTCTTCTGAGATGTGCTGCTACTACTGCTAGGCACTTTGGAAACACTCTTGGTGCAGTTGTTACCCCAAATGGAAGGACTTTGAACTGATAGTGTTGTCCTTCTAGCACAAACCGTAGATACTTCCTGTGAGAAGGATGTATGGGAATGTCGAAGTAAGGATCCTTGAGATCTAGTGTAGTCAGGAAATCACCTTGTTGCAACAATCGGAGCAACTTGTAAAGTGATCATATGAAAATGATCTGAGTGTATATACAGATTGAGGGGCCTGAGGTCAAGAATTGGTCTTAGTGTCCCTTCCTTCTTGGGTATTAGGAAATAAAGTGAGTAAACCCCTGTCCATTGGTGTTTTAATGGAACTATTTCTATTGTGTCTTTTTGAAGCAATGATAGAACCTCTTGTTTGAGCAGAGCAAGGTGTTCCGTAGACATTGGACGCTGTCTGTGTGGTATATGTGATGGGGTAGCTGTGAGTTCTAGGCAGTAGCCATATTGGATAATCTGTCTTACCCACTTGTCTGTTGTGATGGAATTCCAGACGGGTAGGAACTGTGCTATTCTCCCCCCTACAGGAGTGGAATGCTGTTGGGGGGAGCGGAAGGAAGTCACTGCTTTGTGTTGGGAGAGGTCCGATTGTTGTTATTAACGCTTCCTCTGCCTTTGTTGTTATTACCTCTGTAGCCTCATCTAAAGTATCCTCTATTGAAGGATGATTGTGTAGTGTTTTTAAAAGAAGCTGAGTTGTCTGCTCCAGCTTGTTTGGAGCCTCCTCTGTAAAAGGAGCGACGAAAGGAGCCTCTTGTTTGAGTGGACTGCAAAGCTCCTTTAGATTTGGCAGTCTCAGTATCTTTTTTGATTTTTGCAAGTGCTGTGTCTACAGCTGGGCCAAAAAGCTGCTGTTGATTAAATGGTTGATTTAATATGGTAGTTTGCACCTCTTGCTTAACTCCCGAGATGCGTAGCCATGCATGTCGTTGAGGAGGACACTAGTGTTTATTGCTCTAGACGCAGTGTCTGCTGCATCAAGTGCACACTTGATGGGCGCATTAGAAATTAGCTTACCTTCTTGAATAAGGTCATTAGCATGTTCTTTATATTGGTCAGGTAGATGCTGTAGGAGTGTTTCTATCTGATCATAATGAGCCTGGTCATATCTTGCAAGGAGGGCTTGTATATTAGCTATGCGACAAGTGTTACCTGCTTGGGCAGCTATTTTCTTGCCTGAAGCATCCATCATTTTTGACTCTTTATCAGGAGGTGGTGCATCACCTGATGTTTGTGAGTTTGCTCCTTTTCTAGCGTTGGAAATGACTAGCGAGTCTAAAGGTAACTGTCCTTTAATGTATGCAGGGTCCCCAGAAGCAGGCCTATATTTCTTTTCTATTCTAGGTTTTATGATCCTAGCCCGTACAGGGTCTTTAAACACTTCTGGTGTGTGTTTAATTACTCCTTTGATCATAGGTAGAATTTGCACTGACCTCTGGGCTTGCTCAAAAGTGTCAAGTAGAAAATCCTCTTCTGCCTCATCCGAGTGCATTGTGACCCCATGATGGATGGCAGCTCTATTAAGTAAGTGTCCAAACCCAATATTATCTTCAGAAGGAGAAGGTTTGGATGGGTATGCATATGGATCAGGAATATCTGGTACATTCTGTGGAACATCTGGTGGGATTAGGTCCTCCCAGTCAGGTGGATCTGTTGGGTAGTTAAAAGGGTCATTTGGGTCATTCCCTCCCCCCATAATATCATCATCGTCATTATTATGAGGTGTATGTTGTAGTGAGAAATGAGGTGGAGAATTTTGAGGTGAAGAAAGAGGAGGAGAGATAGATGGAGGTACAAGAGAAGAAGGGCGCATAGGTGATGTAGCAAAGTCCTTCTTTACAGGCACTGGATGTGGAGGTGCTGTATCCAATTTCCTCTTTCTGTGCGGCCCCGTAGACACATGTCCTGTGTCTGGGTCAATATAGATTTTTTTCTGTCGAGGATGAGGGTGAAAAAGCTCCTCTTCCTCATGAACCGCTTTCAGTGCCGATTTTTTTGGTTCCAAGCGTGGTTGTGTCTTTTGTGTGTCTTTAACCTTAGGAGTTGTGACAGAGTCCTTTGGCGTAGATCTTGGCTCCGAAGATCTTGGCTTTGGAGCCGAAGCTGGTTTAGTCGGCGTGGAAGCGTCGGAAACAGTCTTTTTTATACTCTGAGCCGATTTATCTTTTGAAGTCGACTGTTTTGGAGTTTTTTTCGGAACCCGGACTTCTTTCGGGTTTCGGTGCCGATGGAGCTGGTGGTACCGGCACATGCTGTTTGCTCGGTCCTGAGCTACCGGAAGGCTTTTGTATTTTCTTCGGAGCCAAGCTCGAAGGCTGGGCTTTTGAAGTAGTTTTTTGGTTGCGACTGGGCCCTGGAGGCGGAGTGTTGACCTTGGCCTTCGATTTGTGTTTCGGAGATGGGGCAGGGGCAGTAGTACTCACGCGTTGACCCGAAGGTATGGAGTCATCGGAGTCGTCTGCCCCAGATACGATTTAGAGATCTTCGGAATCTTTCTCGGGTATATCTGGACCTTCGTCGAAGATGTCGTCTGGTTCTGGAGCTGATCTCTGCATGATTTGTCGACGGGCTCTTCGATCTCGAATAGTCTTCTTGGTTCGAAAGGATGCACAGGCCGGACAGCTGGACTCGTCGTGTTCTGGTGATAAGCACAGGTTATAGACCTTGTGATGTCACTGTGCGGGAATTTTGCTCCACACAGGGGAAATTTCTTGAACGGAGTCCTTTCCATGAGCTGTAGGCCTCACGGCGTGGATAGGCCCAACGGCCCGTGTCGACGACCGGAATCGAGCTGATGGGATGTAGTCAATGTTTCTTGATGTCGAAGGAAAATGCTACTTACCAGTATGCATCTGTTCTTGGCATGTAGAGCTGCAGAGTTACACACTGTGCATAGATCGCCACCTAGTGTTGGGCCCGGATGTTTGCAGTTTGTTGTTGTCCTGAAAAGTTCTTTGGAAGTCACAAGATAGGCGACTCCTCCTTTGGACCACATTGCGCATGGGCATCGGCTCCATCCTCAGATGTCCATGTAAGCTGTATCTAATTAAGATAATACTGGAACAGACAAGGGTAGCCGGGGAGGCGGTTGGGTGTGTGTAACTCTGCTGCTCTACATGCCAAGAACAGATGCATATTGGTAAGTAGCATTTTCCATTCTAGGCATATGAGCTGCAGATTACACACTGTGCATAGACTGGATAGCAGTACCCTCTCTTAGAGGCAACCACCTCTACACAATAGTGTTTTGTGAATGTGTGCGGTGTAGACCCTGTAGCTGCTCTGAAGATGTCATATAGGGGAATGTTCCCTAAAAATGCTATTGAAGCCCCTATTTTTCTTGTAGAATGGGCTTTAGGAGGAGCAGATAAAGTATGTTTAGCTTTGTGGTAACAAATCTGTATGCGAAGGGAGGTCCCATTAGCCGTGTGAGAACAATGTTTAAATTCCACACAGGTGAAGGTGGCACTCTAGGAGGAATTATTATTTTAAGACATTCCATAAAGGCTTTAATAGCAGGCACTCTGAACAGAGATGGATGCTGTCTGTTTTGCAGATATGCTGCTATTGCAGCAAGATGCAGTCTAAAACACAAGTAGGTTAAGTTACATCTTTAGAGGTGCAACAAGTATCCTATGATGTGTTGAATAGACACATCTAAGGGGTTAATATTATTGTTGTGACAATATATTACAAAGCATTTCCACTTGGCTGCATAGCATGCTCTAGTGGTAGAGCGTCTAGCTTCTTTTATGATATTCATGCAGTCTGGAGGAAGGTGCAGATATCCAAATTCTAAGACCTCAGGAGCCAAATTGCTAGGTTGAGCTGAGCTGGGTCTGGGTGCCTGATGTCTCCATTGTTCTGTGTTAAAAGGTGCGGGGACAGGTATAATTTTTGGTGCGGTACCACAGACAGTTGTAGCAGTGTTGTGTACCACGGCTGTCTGGCAAACGTTGGAGCAACTAGGCTGAGGGTTAGAGAATTCTGCTGTAGTTTGCGTACTACTAGTGGCATGATTGGTAGAAGTGGAAAAGCGTACGCAAATCTGTTTGACCAGCTCATCCATATTGCATTGCCTTTGGACAATGGGTGTGGAAATCTGGCGGCGAAGCTTGGGCATTTGACGTTTTCATGATTGTCCCCACATCTGAAAGAATGGTTGAAGAACTTTCATATGAAGTTCCCACTTGAGGGTTTGTTGTGTCTAACGACTTAACAAATCTGCTATGGTGTTTTGTACTCCTGGAACATGTTGGGCTAGAAGGAATATGTTTTGAGGTATAGCCCAGCGTCATATGTCCTGAGCTAGTCGAGAAAGTTGTAGGGAGTGTGTTCCGCCCTGTTTCTGACTGTAGTACATGGCTGTCATGCGGAATAACAAAGCCTTGTTTGACACTTGTTTTTTTAAAGCTTTCAGTGCTAGGAATATAGCTAGTAACTCTAGGTGATTGATATGGAGAAACTTTTATTTTGGTGTCCACCTGCCTTGCATGGTGTGTTGCAGCAGATGGGCTCCTCAGCCAGAGAGCGATGAGTCCGCTGTCAAGACTATTTGGGGAACTGGCTCTAGGAACGGTCACCCTTTGGAAAGGTTTTTGGTGTTCCACCACTGCAGAGAGCGATAAGTCCGGCCGTCTACCAACACTAGGTCTGTTAATTGACCTTGAGCCTGGTTCCATTGACATGATAGGCACTCTTCTAGAGTACACATTTAAAGTCTTGCATGGAGCACTATGAAAATGCAAAAGGCAATCATCCCTATGAGTTGCATGAACACTCGTGCTGAAAGGGAGTGTTGTGGCTGAAACTTTGTGAGAAGGGTTTGCATGCTTGCTATCCTTACTGGAGTGGGATAAGCTAGCGCTGTTGAGGTGTTTATTGTAGCACTGAGGTACTGCTGTACTTTGGATGGCTGCAGGTTAATTGTGAACCCAAAGTTATGGAGCAGTTGGATTGTGGCGTGAGTGTGCTCCACACACTGGTTGTATGAGCTGGCTTTTATGAGCCAGTCGTCGAAGTACGGGAAGACATTTATGTGCTGTCTTCGTAAATGTGCTGCCACTACTGCTAGGCACTTGGTGAATACTCTTGGTGCTGTTGTGACTCCGAATGGGAAAACTTTGAATTGATAGTGCAGGTCATTATTACAAATCTGAGATACTTCCTGCGAGCCTTGTGAATGGGAATGTGGAAGTATGCGTCCTTGAGATCTAGAGTAGCAAGGAAGTAGTTTTGTAACAGGAGAGGAAGGACTTGCTGGAGTGTGACCATGTGAAAATGGTCTGACTGTATGTATATGTTTAGCGGTCTGAGGTCTAGAATAGGCCTTAGAGAGCCGTCCTTTTTTTGGAATAAGAAAATATAGGGAGTAAACCCCCTTGTTTTGTTGGTGCAGAGGAACTGGTTCTATTGCACTTTATTCGTAATATTTTTACCTTCCTGTAGGAGTTCATTGGCCCTATTTTTATATTTGTCTAGTAGATGCTGCATTATGGACTCCAGCTCATCATAATGTGCCCTGTCATATCTTGCCAACAACGCTTGGGTATTGGCAATACTCCAAATGTTAGCTGCCTGTGACGCTGTTCGTTTAACAGAGGCGCCAAGGAGCTTAGATTCTTTGTCTGGTGGTGAGGCCTCACCTGATGTTTGTGAATTAGTACCTTTACGTGCATTAGACACTACTAAAGAATCTAGTGGTGCTGGACCTTTGATGTAAACAGGGTCTGTAGGGGCAGCTTTATATTTTTTCTCAATGCGAGGGTTGAGGACCCGAGCCCTGACAGGATCTTTAAAAACCTCTGTTGCGTGCTTAATGACGCCTTTAAGCATTGGCAAAATGGCAGTAGACCTTTGTGTGTTATCAAAAGTGTCTAAAACAAAATCTTCCTCCACAGCATCAGTGGGCATGTCAACCCCATGGTACTGGGCAGCTCTTTCGACTAGTATGTTAAAACCTATAGTGTCCTCTAGTGGGGAAGGCCTGGAAGGGTATACATCATCTTGTGGGATGTAAGGCACTTCAGGGGTGTTATAATCATCCCAAGGATTAGGTGACTGAGGGGGGACTATTGGTCCCTGCTGCGTCATGTGCACCCCCCCGTGTCATCCGAGTCTGTATCCACATCATCATCTGGATTAGTGGATGGTGTAGGAGAATGATGTGGTGGAGGAGGTGAGGGAGGAGGAACAGTATGGGGAGGTGGTGGAGAAGGGATCCTTAATAGAGAGGTTGCAATGTCTTCTTTGGAGGAGGAGGAGGTGCTGGCGTTTCTAGTGGTCTCCTCTTGGAGCCAAGAGCTAGTTGGCCCGTCTTAGGGTCTTTAACAAGAGTTTTTGGTGAGGATCTGGTGTAAAACGTTCTTCTGTATAGGGCAGATCCTTTGGCGTCGAAGTTTTCGGTTAGAGGTATTTTCGGCACAGAGTCTGTAGATGGTCTAGGGTCTTTTGGTTTAGAAGTGTGACTTTTTGAAATGTCCTTTACCGGAACATGTTGTTTCGGTTCTGGGTGTTTCTTCGGCTCCGAAGCGTGTGAGTCGGGCCTTTGGGTGGTTTTTTACTCAGCTCCGAGTGAGGTTTCGGCATGGATGAACCGCTGCCAGTCTTCGGCGCAGAGTGCTTAGGTGTCTGAGGCGGGTGTGTCAGTGAGGAATCCACAGGCAGATACAGTATCTACCAGAAAAAGCGTTACCGAAGGTAAGTAACTTGATAGATAGATAGATACATCTGCCAGTGGATTCCTCACCTTGTGAAAAGAGTCCCACAGCTGTCCCCACTCCCGGAGGAGGGTGTCCACTCTGCTATACCAGGAAATCTTGGAGGACAGAGCGCGCAAAGTGGCCGTCCCTCCTCACTTCGGTATCCAAGCAGTAATGCTTCGCTAAAGTGTGGAGGGAGGCCCAAGTCGCGGCTCTGCAAATGTCCTCAACAGGTACACCTCTAGACAACGCAGAAGTAGCAAACTTTGACCTGGTAGAATGCGCTCTTATACCCTCTTATACCCACAGGAGGGTCCTTACCCGCCAGAGAGTAGCAGATCTTAATGCATTGAATAATCCACCTGGAAAGTGTGCGCTTGTGCACCGCTCTACCCTTCCGGCAGCCAGCAAAACCAACAAAAAGCTGGTCATCCACCCGAAAGTCTTTTGTTCTATCAAGATAAAAGGATACCACCCTCTTAGGGTAAAGACAGTGCAGTCTCTCTTCCTCCTTGGGAGGGGGAGGATAGAAGGTCGGAAGGGTAATGGACTGCCCTAGATGGAAGAGAGTCACCACCTTAGGCAGAAAAGCAGCCCTGGTCCTAAGAACCATTCGATCAGCATGAATGGTCAGGAATGGGGGCTTAAAACTAAGAGCTTGGATGGGGCGTGGCTTGCAAGGCGATGTGAGCGGACGCGCTTTGACGGGGCTCCCGCTGTCGACGGCCTTTATACGCTATTAAAGCGGAGTAGGGGGGCCTTGAAATCACCCCCGGAGCTCCTTGAGGGCGTTGAAGTACTGAGAGCTGGGGACTGTCCGGCAGCCCTGCAGGGAGACGCTCATTGAACAATTGAGGCCAATGTATCCACAGGATTACTTAAACATTAGTTGGACAATTTCTTTAGAAAGAGTATATTCAATCTAGTAACACGTAAAGCAAAAGAGAGAAGAAGCACACAGCCAAGAGAAGTTATGTTTAAAATGAATTGTATTTGAGTAAATCACAAAGAACAAATCATGGGGACAAACAATAGAACAAAACTTTAAATCAAGGTCATGAAAAGCAGTGTATTCATATTCACTCATCAATTCGTAACATTTCATCAGCTCCTAAAAGAATTTAAATGAAGAAGACCAAACACAACAGATGTATAAAGGTGTCCTTCAGTGCGAGAAAGCTGAGGAGTTGATGACTTTGGTCGACGTTTCGGTCTTTTCTCTTTAATATTATAAGACCATCATCAGGACTTAGTATTTCATCAAGTAAAAACCTCTTCAGTGAAATTGGTGTCTGGGACTGATCTTCCAATTGGGTATATTTTGAACAGAAGAATCTGCCAAAGCTTTTATCAACAGTTGGAGTTATTGAAGCGATGTCATAATCCTGGTATCTTTATTTCCAGGTAAACTATTGTGTTATTTATATGAATCAGAAGAGAGCCTCGAATTGGTATTCTCGCACTTCCTCGTAGTCTCCAGTTGATAAGACAACCTTTGTTGTCAGGCTGACACTGCACGCATGGCACACCCTAGGTACCCTCTTCAGTTCTGGGCTGCGGCAGACACGAAGACAGCAGGAGTGGCGATATTGTGCAGGGATGGCATCAGGCGGCGGGAAGACAGACCCTTTCGGGGTGGGGATGGGCGCTTTCTCAGAGTGAGTGTCGAGGTGGGACACCTCCGCTTCACGCTGTGCAACATATATGCCCCCAACAAAGCGCAGGACCGCTACCTCAGAGACCTCTTCCGAGACAATGTGCCGCAGGGCGGGCCCTCGCTTATTGTGGGGGGTGATCTAAACAGGGTCTGGTGCCCGGAGATGGATCGGAGTGAGGGCTCCTTCAGTGGTGCTGGGACAATGTCCTCAGCGCTACGCAAGCAGAACGCAGACTTAGGGCTGTTCGATGTGTCGCGTTATTTTTCCCCGGGCAAGAGGGAGTACTCATTCTACTCACATGCTCATATATCTATTCTCGCATTGATTATTTGTTTATGTCCCATGATCTCTCCCGGGATGCCTTAGGAGTCGAAAAGGCCGATATCTCGATTTCTGACCACGCTCATGTGGAATTGCTCCTGCAGAACCCAGATGCTTGTCCTCCCCAGGAACGGAAATGGTGCGTGCCGCCAAGTATCCTCCGAGATGCAGCGAATGTCGAGGACATACGGGGGGGGGGGGGCATTACCTCCTACTTTGAGTGCAACGACTTGCCGGAGACGCCCTTCCCGGTGGTCTGGGACGCCTTCAAGGCCACGATACGGGGACATATTACGTCCCTTTCGATCGAGAGGTCGCGAGAGGCGCGAGCGGTGGAAGACAAACTGACGGATGACCTGAGGAAAGTGGAGACACAAGATCAGGGCGGCTCTACTCAGCAGACGAGGAGACATCTAGCTAATCTTAGAGGCCAGCTCAGGATGTTGCGCACCAATAGGGCAGAAAGTTCCCTGTTGGCTTTAAAACAGAAATATTTTGAAGGGGGGGACAAGGTGGGGAGACTATTGGCGAGGAGATTGAGGGCCAGAGTCGCTAAAGCCCACAAGGCTAACGTTCAACTGCCGAATGGGACCAGGGTCGTGGCGGCGAAGGATAAATGCCAGGCTTTCAGGGATTACTATACATCACTCTACTCGGAGGAGAAACCGCCTCCTGAGCTGGTGGAGGAAGTGTTGGGGCAGTATGGTGGGGCAATACTGCACCCCCACTTTGCGAAGCTCCTGGAGGACTCGATCACACAGGAGGAGATAACCACAGCTATCCGAGAGCTCCATCTGGGGAAAACACCGGGCCCGATGGGCTCCCACTATCCTTCTATCGCATGTTCCAGGCGCAACTTGGGCCTTACCTTCTCCGGCTATATAACTCTTTTACTGAAGAGCAGGGGCCATTCCCAGACATGGGATTGGCCGAAAATCTCTTTAATCTTGAAGACTGGGGAGGACACCACACTGTGCTTGTCGTACCGCCCGAAAGCTTTATTAAACACCGACTTTAAAATCTACACCAAGTTGCTGGCGAGGCGATTGGACCCGCGAGACACGGCTACCGAGGGTAGTAGCAGGTACCAAGCGGGGGCTTGATGTTGAGGGCGGTGTGCCAATTGTGTCACCATCTCCCTCCCGAGGTCTATGGTGTGATAGAATCTCACCTGTCAAGTGCATTTTAATTTTTGCGTGGTCTCCAAAATTGCGAGTACCTATCATTTTGTTGCACTTTTTTTACATAACTTTTTACTTTCACGTCCTTTGGTGGGGTGGGCCTTCGCGTGTCCATACCTGCGGGGTTTAGTACACTATAGGTCCTGACAAATGCCAGGTAAATTAACACCAACATTGGCAGAAACATGTTGACCAGCACGTAAATCTATAGGAAACAAGCCATTCAATCTATTTGGCTCAGTTTTCCTACACATATTTTAATATGTTTTATTGATCAGGCAATAAAGGAATTTTTTGATACAATTAAGACATTTTTAACCTCACCACTTACACTTCCTTTATTCACCTATACAACCACCTAGCCACTCACGACTTCACATTATCCGCTCCGCAGTACATCTGGCGTTGAAGCACACTGGGGTGGCACTCTGCCACTCCCAGTGGGGCCCAATGATGAAGCATGTCACCGACTAGGTCGGTGAGTGAGGGCTTTCTATAACACCAAATGGGTATTGTTTTTCTCTTAGTGCTCTGAATCTCGCCTTCCAGATGAGCTACGAACACTCTTTTGTTGTTGTTTTTGAGGCGATTGGACCCCCATATGCCTGGCCTGATAGACCCTGACCAGGTGGGTTTCATACGTGACCGGCAGGGGGCTGATAACGTGCGTAGAGTGGCACATCTTGTAGAGAAGGCCCATCACTGGCAGATCCCGGCCTGCCTCTTCTCGCTAGACGCCGAAAAGGCGTTCGACCGGGTGGACTGGTCCTTCCTCCGGGCGGTCCTCCACAAGATTGGGATCAGCCCAAAGATGGTCACTAGGATTATGGGGCCTTACATTGCACCGCGGGCCAGGATTCGAGTGAACGGTCAGCTCACTGAGCCATTTAATATAGGGAGAGGAACCAGGCAGGGCTGTCTGCTCCCGCCTTTATTATTTACCTTTGCAATTGAGCCACTGGCGGACATGATTCGTCAGGCTCCTGACATTCATGGCATCCCTCTAGGCGGCCAGGTTCATAAAGTGGCGCTCTTCGCCGATGATCTCATCCTTACACTTACTAAGCCCCGGGAGTCCTTGCGGGCGGTACATTCTACGCTTTGCCTCTTTGAGCGTGTTTCGGGCCTGAAAATCCACCACAGCAAGTCCTGGGCGCTCAACCTTACCATCCCCAAAACAGAAATCCCCCTTCTGGAACAGATAGGCCCCTATCGCTGGACGGAACAGCATATCCGTTATCTTTGCTTGCAGTTGACCCCCTCGCTGGATGGCTGGACACATGTCAACTGCAGGGAATGCCGCAGATCGGTCCTCGCGGATCTGCGGAGATGGAAATTGCTTGTGTCGTCATGGTTGGGTAGAATCAATGCGCTAAAGATGTCCATCCTACGCAAGATTCTTTATTTATTCCAGTCTCTCCCCACTCCCATCCCGCTGCATAATATAAGAAGTTTGCAGAGAGATTTAACCAACTTTATCTGGGGGGGGGGGGGGGGGGGGGGAAAGAGGCCACGTTTCACCCAGGCACTCCTTATGGCGCCGCGGGATCGGGGGAGGGGGGGGTCAGGCATGCCCTAATTTGGTGGAGTACTATTGGGCTGCCCATCTCCGCTTCATAATCGAATGGGGTACTACGGAGAGTGAAAAGGGATGGCTGCATATGGACAGAGCCGTGACTGGACGCACCATCTGGGATATGGAGTGGAAACATAAGGCGGGGCGATCCCCGAGCGCCTACTTGGAGGTGCCCACGAAAACGGTGCTGGAGATATGGGACAGGATAGCGGTACGTAGGGGCCTCACGACCTTTCCCTCTCCGCACACCCCAATTGAAGGGAACCCGTGGTTTCCACCGGCTCACCGCACTAGAGCCTTTCATAGGTGGCCTCAGGGCAATTGTAGGGTGCTTACGGACCTCTTTGAGGGAGGCACCCTTGATACCTTTGTACACTGCAGGGAGGAATTCCGACTCCCACCTGAGGCTGAGATGCAATATGCTCAGCTGAGGCATTGGGTGCTGGCAAATGAGACGTACCAGGCGGCTACTCGCGCTTTTACCCTGTTCGAGCGGCTAGCTGGCTCTTTCACAGAATCAAAGGGTCTGATCTCGAAGATTTATCAGATTCTGCAACACCCTCAGGCGCCTACTTCGGGTACAGACATCACATCGGCACAGTGGCTCCGTCTGTGGCGCGACATACCTAGAGTATATCATAGCATACCGCAACAAGAGAACGCATATAAAATTATGACTCAGTGGTACTATACACTGCAACGATTACACAAAATGTTCCCGACCTCCTCTCCTGAGTGCTGGAGGTGCCGATCTGCGACTGGGGATTTTTTTTTGCATGTATGGTGGTCCTGTCCCTTGCTTGCACTCTTCTGGAAGGAGGTCCTGAGTCACATCAGGGGGTCCTGGGGTTTCCTCTGCCTGAGGCCACTAGCACAATATTACTGGATGTCAAACCTACGGGTCTGCTGGCTCTGACCCGGAGCGATTGGACACTAGCGCTTCAAATGCTGGGAGCAGCCAGGTAGCTCATTGCCCTGTATTGGAAAAAGACCGAAGCGCCGCCCATTGCTGCATGGTTCGTGAGGCTCTGGCATGTCATAACAATGGAGCTCCTTTCAGCTAGATTGCAGGCTCGCGACATGCGCTTTAAGGCGGTGTAGCAACCCCTGGTGAAATATTTATGCACAGTAGAACATGCGCGACACATGCCCCCTAAGCTTAGGGCGCTGCGTTTGGTAGAGGACACTGATCTCCCCTACATTGAACAGGCTACTGCTATAGCAGCCCTAGTGACCGAGATATAGAGTCTGGCAGGCGCTGCTGATATCCCCATGGTCTGGTGCGATGCTCTCACCCCCGCCTCCTCAGCTGTACTCTAGGCCCCCTCTCTACTCTTTCCTAATTCTTTCTCATTCTTTTCTTCTGTCTTCTCTGATCTGATGCCTCTCTTTTAGGCACTCTGTTACAGTTCGGACCCGTCTGGTCCTGTAGTTTCACCAGTTCTAGTTCTTTGACCCCATTCGGCCCTAGGGGCCAGGCTATCCTTGGCAGTGACTGCCCGGTATACACTGGGTTATTTAAGACGCGGCCGGCCCTATCGGGTTGTAGGCAGAACGCTGTGTATAATGCTACTACTTGTGTGCACTGTCAATGTTTTTTAATGCATTTTACTTCACGCGGCCGGCCCTTCCATGGTTGTAGGCTTATCGCTGTGTGCATGTCACTCCTATGCGTACTCCCTGTTTCGGGGGTGAAATGAAAAGATTTGAATATAAAACTAAGAGCTTGAAGCTCACTTACCCTCCTTGCCGAGGTGATCGCAACTAGGAAGACCATCTTAAAAGACAAAAGCCTCATGGGACACTTGTGTAAGGGTTCAAAGGGAGAACCCATCAAGAATGTTTAGACAAGATTTAAGTCCCATTGAGGTACGATAAATGGAGAAGGAGGGAACTTATTAGTGAGGCCCTTCAGAAACCTCAAAACCACAGGAGATTTAAAGAGAGACGGCTGATCCGGCAAACAGAGAAATGCCGACAACGCCGAAAGGTAACCTTTGACTGTGGCAACAGCAAATCCTTGCTGTGCCAAAGAAAGAGCAAACTGCTAAATATCGGACAAATGAGCCCTCAAAGGATCAATAGCCTTCTCCCTACAACAAACTTAGACCACCTATACGAATAGATGGACTTGGGGGAGTCATGCCTGGCTGAAAGAATGACATCCACCACATCGTGAGGGAGAGAAAAGGAATTCAGGTTGCCCCGTTCAATCTCCAGGCATGAGGGTGTAATGTCTGGAGGTGGGGGTGTAGAACCTGCCCCTCCATCTGAGAGGAGATCTACCCTGAAAGGGAGCGGGTGAGAGGAGAGGTGGAGTAGGTCCGTGTACCACACTCTTCTTGGCCAATCCGCGGCAACCAATATGACTTGGGCCCGGTCCTGACGAATCTTCCTCAGAACCTGAGGAAGAACAATAGTTACTTACCTGTAAACAGGTGGTTCTCCAGTATTGGTGTCTTTCATAGATTCACATGCCTGAATCATTCCCCGTCGTCGGAGTGGGAGCCCCACGGTACATAAAAAAGTATGCCAAAAATATATAGCAAGTACCAGTTATACTAAACCAGGAAGTAAAGTAGCCCCAGATACAGTAGAAAAAACTTCCACATTAGTGACCATCCCTTTCATTTTGTATAGCCCAAACTGCAGCCAATCAGGCGACAGCACCCACCAGAAGGTTCTCCCCAGATGCTCAGGCTGTCAGATTTTCTCGCAGGGAGTGATAATAAACCAATGTATCCTAAGAGCCTCTGAAGGGGAGGTGGGCGGGTGCATGTGAATCTATGAAAGACACCCATACTGGAGAACCACCTGTTTACAGGTAAGTAACTATTGTTCTTCTCCAGTATTAGGGGTGTCTTTCATAGATTCACATGCCTGAATCAGAGTAGACAGCAGTAAATATCCTTGCTAGTCAGACGCCATAGTAACCCAGCTTGTAAAACTGTGCACATTATCATGAAATATATAAAATGCATTAACACAGTCCGAAGCATGATAAAATGCATCTAGTGAAGAATGTTCACACTAAAAACGGTATCCTAAGCGTCTGACTGCAGGAAAAAAGGAGGTGGGAACAGAGGCTCACCTTAGTTGAAAAGATTACATAAAACTGCTTGACACATGTAAACATCGGTCTCACTGGCTGCAACCAACAGTAGTGATTGGTGAAAGCATGCCTGCTAACCTAGGTTGTCGCTCTGCCGATGTGCTGGAGAAGAACTCCAGCAAACAAAGCAGTTGAGGAAGACAGTGCCCTGGCAGAGTGCGCTCTAGGGGCTGCTAGCAAAGCTGTTTAACTTGTGCATGGCAAAAAAAAAAAAAAAAAAATCGATCGAAGCAGAGATCCATAATGCAACTGTTTGCCAAGATCCTGTTGGGTTTTAACTAATCGTACCCTAGTTAATAACTAATTGATCGGATCTGCGAAATCGAACTATCCCACGAAAATAGAACATTTGAAACTTCTCCTAATATCAAGAGTATGCACAACCCATTTGTTGACAGTGGTGGAGGAAAAAGATGCCTTTAAATTAACAGGCTCGTTCCGAAAGAAATTTCGGAGGCACTGAAAGTATGAATTCCGGAGCAACGCGAACCACCACAGAGTCATAGTGAACTGTATGAAAGGGCTGAAGAACCGATAAAACCTGAACCTAACTGACTCTAATAGAGGAATGTCAAAGCTAAGAAAAAGAAAATGACACCTTTCAAGTAAGTCATTTTAGATCATCACTGAGGATAGGATCAAAGGATAGCACATGAAACTGCGCTAGTACCACATTGAGATGTCTCGATGGTAATGGACTAATTGGCGTAGGAAAAATATTCTGAAAATTCCTTTGAAGGATTGATTTATATCTCTTGAAGAATAAAAAGATGTGTTCCTATCTGGTCGGCATCTGGAACTGCTGCCAATAAAAAACTATCAGAGTTGCACGAGGCAATCCTGAACTTGCCAGCTAAATGTTTCTGTTTAAGGAGTAAAAGGATGAAGTCCAGCCGAACAATATCAGACACCGCAAAAACACTTCCGTTTGAGACCGTGTCCCTGTTATGGCGAACACCTCCTTGCAAACCGCAGGGATCTTTAGATGGGCGAACCAAAGGTACTCAGGGGCAGGCCCCTGACCTCAAAGATGGCGGTTCCTGGTGATAAACCTGGCCGCTCTGAAGGAAAAACAGATCCGGAGGTGGACACGACTGAATTGGTTTGCAATCCGAATGGAAAAAAGAGAAACTCAGTAAACCAGTTTTGACGAAGCCCTCCGGGGTAAAGAGGAACCCTCGACACCACTATCTTGTTCTTCCGCAGAACTTTGGGACCCAAAGGTATCGGTGGAAAAACGGAAGCAGATTGAGATCAGTTGGACGACAAACACATTTCCCTGTAAATCTTTGTGGGGATGCCTCCACCTTCCGTCGAAGAAAAACTCACTCGAGAGTGGAAATTGCCGTCTTGCTGAGAGTGCCTGCCAGACTGTTTCTTGTACCAGGAACATGCAATCGTCAGAAAGTTGTGTGCGTTGTATCGCTCATGCCCATAGATCACAGGCTTCCTGAGGCAACAGAACTGATCTAGCCCTTTGTGTTTAGTGACATAGTGCATACCAGTTGTATTGTCTATACGCCACAATACAGTTGTCTCCTTGAAAGTATTGCGCAACAAATTTGGAGGGCAAAGAAGATGACCCTTCGCTCAGCAGAATGATGTACCAAGCCCCTTATTTGAGGGCTCCATCTCTCGTAGACCTTCAGCCCCTAAAAGAGTGCTGCCCAATTCCCGAGGGATGAGTCTATGGTAATTGTGCAATTTGAACTTTTTGAATGAAAAAACACACCTTGTGTACAAACTTCTGTCTTGGATTCACCCAAGAAAAGACCTCTCACATCGAGGAGTGATTGTAATGAGATCTTCAAATGAATCAGTGACCTGAAACCACTGGTATGCAGTTGCTTTAGCAGCTTTATCCTGTGCAGAAGGAAACCAACAGGATGCAGGTGGAGGTCATGGCCAGTTGAAATTTCGAGAATCTAATGAAATAGACTGTAATGTACGTAAAAGAAAACATCCTGTAAGAGCTTCAGGCTTCTCATTCGTAAGAGACAACATACCGTTGTTGGATTTGCATTGATTGCTGTTTCTAGAAAATTCTGTGTCAGAACTAGGAATAATTGGGACTTGACATGGTATATTGATAAAAACCAGGCATTGAAACAGTGATCCTTCTTAAATAAACTTGTCTCAGAAATGATGAATGCGCATGTATTACAGACACAGATAGGCTGCCAGGATCTAGATAAGAATCACGTGGAGTGGACCGAGAGTCCCAAAAGATAGGCCTGTGATAGAAAATGATTAAAACTTAGAGTAAAGAGGAGCCATGTCCCGTGCTGTGAAAGGATTGGCACCTGAATCTTGACACTCTGGAGGTCGAGTGCACTAGTCAAGTCCTCTGGCAGTAATATTTGAAAAACCTTCTTGAGGTACAACCAGCTAGTTAATGAGGAACTGAGAGGAAAAAACCTAACTCCGTATTTGATTCAGAACCACTCCGACGGTCCCTGATGTATCCATAAGTAAATTTGTGAATGACTCGCGCAGATGAGGTGAAAAGCGGTCACCATGAAGGCGTAGTAGAAAAGAAATTGCCAAATTCAAAAGCATGTCCTCATGACATCACAATTAGAATTCACAACAGACAAATGGCATCAGTGACCAAATTAAATCCCAGAGATATTCCACCCTTATCCCACTTGGAATGGACTAAGGATGGGCTCTAAAGTTAGTCGTAGTTTCCTGGAAAAACGGTTTCCTGTATACGAATTAGGGTCGAATAGTATAGTTGTATACCTGATACTGGGTGGAACTTCTTGGAATAAAATGTGAAAACTGTCCTCGGGCACCACGAACGGGTTGATCCCCGTACTGTAGAGAACCGAAGGCTCGGTATTGTCTGGCCAATATGATGGCCCAGAAGGAACATCTATCAAAAGGTACGCCCATTATCTCAGTGTGAACTTGTGGGCGAAGAACTAAGGATTCTTCCAACCTTAACTCCGCAACACAATGTTGCAAAACTTGGAGATGCAATGTGAACTGCACGGCGTTTTGTTGATGATGATCTCCTTCCATCCTTTTTGTTAAAAATTCTAGAAGCGTCAGTATAGGGGTTTTCATGGATACGCACATTCCGTAACCCTATGTCAAAAATTGATCTTGTTAAGATAGCTAAAATATTGCCTGCTGAACTGTGGGTGCAGCTCTTGTAGACAACTTTTCCTCCCAAACAATACGAAGCATTGACCTTCTCTGTCGTGAGAAAGTAGACGTCAAAGAAGAAGCAAGCTACGAGGATGTCTCTTGGTCGCCCGTGCAAAAAATGGGTCTGATTGAAGTTGAAAGACAAGACAAGCGCGTTGAAATGTCTGGCGTTGGAAATATGTGCTTGAGGCTCGAGAGAGCCACCAGCGCCAATCTAGGCTTAAGCAGAGCTCAAATTATCTGCCAATCTAAAATTTAAAGAGAAAAAACCTTCCGCCTCTATCCTGGTGACAAGGGCTTGGCGAAAGCGCGTCACCGTTCCTTACATGAGGAGGGTATCCGCGAACATCCGCCGGAGGATAGAATAATAAAGAGTCATGCAAGATCTCGCCAAAGGACAGGACATGGTATCCCAGGAAACCTAGGCTAAGAGTCTGGCTAAGACTTAAGCCATTCCAAGAAAATATGGCGTCGAGTAAAACTACATCACTCCATCCGGAGGATCTTGCTGAAAGGATGCTATGACTAATAAGTAGGCTACAGGAACACTGTACATAAACCCAACTCAATTCAATTCAATTAATTTATATAGCGCGCTACATACCCAGAGGGTCTCAAGGCGCTTGGGGAAGGGTGGGCAGTTACTTGTCGAATATCCAGGTTTTAAGTTGCTTTCTGAATGCTAGGTGGTTCTGAGTGAGGCGAAGGTGAATGGGAAGTGAGTTCCAGGTTTTAGCCGCCAGGTAGGAGAAGGATCTTCCTCCCATGGTGGTTTTGTTGATGCGAGGTACAGCAGCAAGGGCTTGGTTGGAGGAGCGTAGCTGGCGGGAGGGGGAGTAGAAGGAGAGTCGTGTGTTGAGGCATTCGGGTCCAAGTTCGTAAAGTGCTTTGTGTGCGTGGGTTAGGAGGCGGAATGTTATCCTCTTATTGACGGGGAGCCAGTGGAGGTTTTTCAGGTGACCAGAAATGTGGTCATTACGCGGGATGTCTAGTATGAGTCTGGCTGAAGCGTTCTGGATGCGTTGGAGTTTTTTCTGAAGTTTTGCGGTGGTACCGACGTATAGGGTGTTTCCGTAGTCCAGTCGGCTTGTAACCAGTGCGTGGGTGACCGTTTTTCTAGTTTCGGTGGGGATCCAGCGAAAAGTTTTTTTGAGCATGCGAAGAATGTTGAAGCAAGATGAAGAAACGGCGTTGACTTGTCTGGTCATCGAGAGTGAGGAGTCCAGAATGACGCCCAGGTCCCGTGCGTGGTCTGTCGGGATGGGTGCTTTTCCAAGGGACTCTGGCCACCAAGAGTCGTCCCAGGCAGAGGGGGAGGTACCTAAGATAAGGACTTCTGTTTTGTCGGAATTCAGTTTCAGACGGCTGTGCTTCATCCACTCGGCTACTTCTTTCATTCCTTCATGTAGGTTGGTTTTGGCGGTGATAGGGTCTTTGGGGAGTGAGAGGATCAGTTGAGTGTCATCAGCGTAGGAGATGATGTTGAGGTTGTGTTGGCGTGCGATGGCCGCGAGGGGGCTCATGTATACGTTGAAGAGGGTGGGACTGAGTGAGGATCCTTGTGGCACGCCGCAAATGACTTCAGAGGCCTCTGATTTGAATGGTGGGAGGCGGACTCTCTGGGTTCTTCCGGCAAGGAACGAGGTGATCCATTCCAGTGCTTTTCCTTGGATTCCGATGTTTCTGAGGCGTTGTAGGAGGGTGCTATGACAGACTGTGTCGAAGGCTGCGGAGAGGTCGAGGAGGATGAGGGCAACTGTGTCTCCATTGTCTAGTAGAAGAATGCGAAGAATGTTGAAGCAAGATGAAGAAACGGCGTTGACTTGTCTGGTCATCGAGAGTGAGGAGTCCAGAATGACGCCCAGGTTCCGTGCGCGGTCTGTCGGGATGGGTGCTTTTCCAAGGGACTCTGGCCACCAAGAGTCGTCCCAGGCAGAGGGGGAGGTACCTAAGATAAGGACTTCTGTTTTGTCGGAATTCAGTTTCAGACGGCTGTGCTTCATCCACTCGGCTACTTCTTTCATTCCTTCATGTAGGTTGGTTTTGGCGGTGTTAGGGTCTTTGGTGAGTGAGAGGATCAGTTGAGTGTCATCAGCGTAGGAGATGATGTTGAGGTTGTGTTGGCGTGCGATGGCCGCGAGGGGGCTCATGTATACGTTGATGAGGGTGGGACTGAGTGAGGATCCTTGTGGCACGCCGCAAATGACTTCAGAGGCCTCTGACTTGAATGGTGGGAGGCGGACTCTCTGGGTTCTTCCGGCAAGGAACGAGGTGATCCATTCCAGTGCTTTTCCTTGGATTCCGATGTTTCTGAGGCGTTGTAGGAGGGTGCTAGGACAGAATGTGTCGAAGGCTGCGGAGAGGTCGAGGAGGATGAGGGCAACTGTGTCTCCATTGTCTAGTAGAGTTCGGATGTCGTCTGTTGCTGCGATGAGTGCGGTCTCAGTGCTGTGCTTGGCTCGGAAGCCGGACTGTGAGGAGTCGAGGGATTTGTTGGTTTCGAGGAAGGCGGCGAGCTGGTTGTTGAATGCTTTCTCGATGACTTTGGCCGGGAATGGAAGGAGCGAGATGGGGCGGTAGTTTTTGAGTTCGATGGGGTCCGCTGTGGGTTTTTTCAGATGGGCGCTGAGTTCGGGGTGTTTCCAGCTTTCCGGGAAGGTGGCGGAGTTGAGGGAGTAGTTGATGACGTCTCAGAGATGTGGTGCTATGATGGAATCTGCTTTGTTGAAGATGTGATGAGGGCATGGGTCTGTGGGGGGATCCTGAATGGATGGAGTTCATCAGGCGGATGGTGTCCTCAGTGGAGATTGGGTTCCAGTCATTAAGGATGTTCAAGGGGGGTGAAGGTACAGCAGAAGGTTGGGTGGGTTGGTCTCCGGGTTGGTTGACGAAGCTGTTGTGGATGTCTGCGATTTTGTCGTGGAAGAACGAAGCTAGGGAGTCGCAGAGGGCTTGAGAGGGAGTGATGTCGTTGGAGTTGGCAGAGGGGTTGGTAAACTCTTTGACGATGTTGAATAATTCCTTGCTGTTGTGGGCGTTGTTGTCTAGTCGGTCTTTGAATGCGGCTTTCTTGGCAGTTCGGATCAGTTGGTGGTGTATGCGGGTGGCGTTTTTGAAGGCGTCCCTGGTGCTGGTGTTTGGGTCTTTTTTCCATGTCTTCTCAAGGGAGCGACAGAGTTTCTTGGATTTCTTAAGATCATCGTTGAACCAGGGGGCGTTTTTGCAGCCTAGTTTGATTTGACGTTTTTTCAAAGGTGCTAGGTTGTCGGCGCTGTTGGTTAGCCATTGAGTGAGGTTAATGGCTGCTTGGTTGGGGTTCGAAGAGTGGGCAGGGGGGATTTGAAGAAGCGATGAGGAGATCTGGTCGATGGTGATTTTGTTCCAGTTTCTTCGCAGAGTAGGTTGAGGGTGGTTGTGGGTTGTGGTCTTTTCGTAGATAAAGTGGACGCAGCTGTGGTCTGTCCAGTGGAGAGCTGTGGTGTGACTGAAGGAGATATGTTTGCTGGAAGTGAAGATAGGGTCGAGTGTGTAACCTGCGTAGTGAGTGGGGGTATTAACAAGTTGTTTGAGTCCGAGGTTGGCGAGATTGTCCAGAAGGGTGGTGGTGTTGCTGTCGTTGCTTTTTTCCAGATGAAAATTGAGGTCTCCCAATAAAATGTAGTCCTCGGAGGGGAGGGCGTGAGGGGTGATAAAGACAGTGATGTCATCACTGAATTGTGTACGGGGTCCTGGTGGTCTGTAGAGGAGGGTGCCTCTGAGTGTGGTCTTGGAGTCGGTGTGGATCTGGAAGTGAAGGTGTTCGGCGCTAGCAAGGTTGACGTCTGAGCTGGTGGAGATGCGGATGGAATTTTTATGGACGATAGTGATGCCTCCTCCTGTTTGGATGGTGCGGTCCTTACGGATGATCTTATAGCCTTCTGGGATGGCAATGGTGATGTCTGGGGCTGAGGAGGCGTTCATCCATGTTTCTGTTAGAAAGGCGACGTCCGGAGAAATGGTGTCTAGTAGATTCCAGAGGTCAATGGCGTGTCTGTGGACTGAGCGGGTGTTGAGCAGGATGCACTTCAGGTGGTTGGTGTCAGGTCTCTGTTTGGTGTTAGTGGATGAGGAGTTGGTCTTGGTGCCGTCAAACTTGCAGGAGTTGCATGTGAAGGGTCCATGGGTGTGTCCAGGGGCGGCTTGGGCGCAGTTGGGAAGTCGACCGGGGTTAAGGGCTAAGAGGGTGGAGGCGGCGTATGTAATGCGGGTGAGGTGGATGGGACGGGGGCCAGGGGGTCTGGCGCTGGCTTAGCGCGGACGGGCGCAGACGGGCGCAGACGGGCTTACCTTTGGCGAACCTTCGGCGCGACCGTTGCGCGTGAACGCTGCGCGAGAAGACATCTGACATATGTGGATAGAAGAGGGGGCGGAGCGAGGGGCTCTCACACGGGAGGCGGGGGCGGGGTGTAGGGACTGGCTCAACAACAAAATGGAGACGTAAACAAAGATAAGCAGTACGATATTGAGGTACAGTCGGAGTGACGCTGTGGAATGGGCAGTGGTAATCAGGCGAGTCAGGCAATAATGCAGTACCAGGCAGCAACAGGCAATGCGAGCAAATGCGAGGGAATCAAATCAGTGGGCGGTAAAGCGCTACGGTCGCAGGCAGCAATGAGCAGTGTAGTGCTACGATACCAGGCAGCAATGGTCAGAATGGCGCTACGATGTCAGGCAGCAGATCCCAGGCAGCAGAGAGCAAGCAGTAAGTCTGGAGGATCAGGGAGCCTTAGGAGCGACGACCGCTTCCGAGGAAGGTAGGGTGGATCAAGTTCGACGAACCTAACCATGGACTGGGTCCAGCATCAAAGAGGTCAACCAAAAAAACATGACCCTCAGTGTCCACATAGGAAAAGTGTTGCAGCCTTAAACTACTATGGAGGTGACTGTTGATGCGGTCAGTTTACAAACCCTCCGTAGACGTACTTCTTGTCGTCAACGAAACTGGTCCTTAACTTGGCCAACGTCCGAAGGAGGCTGCTCTGGATTTAGCTCTTCTTGACCCTCTGGGCTATCCACCTGAGTCGGTGCCCGAGGGATCTCGACGTCTTCTTCATGGTCCGAAGACCGACACTATTCCGGATTCGGTTCCAGGTCCGGATCCGGACATTAAGAGCTGCACTGCTTAAACCCAGTCTTCTTCGACGACATCTTCGACGAAGAACAAAAACACAGTAACACACAAATAGCAACAAAGTCACTATCTGAATCGCAGAAGATCCCAGAAACCGTTAGTGTCGATGAGGCGGAAAAAATGGAACTGATGTCATCACGCCGACGTAGGCCTAATATGGGGTCGGTGACGTCAGGTGGAGTCGCGCGCGATGCCGTGCTCCTATGACGTCGTCCACGCCGGCGTGCTTTAAAGAATTTTCCGAACGTCGCTGACGCAAGGGGGATATTCACAAGGTGAGGAATCCACTAGCAGATGTATCTATCAGAAATGAAGTTATTCCATAAGCTCTGTATAGCATAACCTCTTTGGCCTGCCCAGAACAATCCTAATATCTTGGGGCCAGCATTCACAAATCAAAGACCAAAAGAAATTTGGGTTTCATAGGAAATAAGTAGTTAAGTGGAAAACTCCACTTCAACTAATACAAGCCCCAAGTCTCTCTGCAATAGATACTGAAGAGAACAGAAGGATAAGTTACTTACCTGTAATCCTAGTTGTCTTCCAGGGGTATCCTCATCAAAGTTGTAAGCACTGAATATTCCCGCTCATGAGCGGAGTCCGGGCACAAAGATATAGCTTAAAGAAGTCTCATTTGTCTGGGGAGGTGGGTGGGTTGCTTATGACTTTGATGAGGATACCCCTGGAAGAGAACTATGAGTACAGGTAAGTAAATTATCCTTCTCTTCCAGGGGATCCTCATCAATAGTCATAACCACTGAATCGAATAGCAAGCCCATCCTCCGCCTGCGGGCAAATGAGAAATGACCAAACAAACAATCAAAGCTTTTTCAGCATTGGAACAAATTTCTCAAGGAGGCCTGGCCTACTTGAGTGTCTGCTCTGGTATCTGAGTCGAGACAATAGTGTCTCGTAAACATATGTATCCGTTTCCATGTGGCTGCTTTGCAGATCTCAGCAATCTGTACATTGTTAAAAACAAAAAAAAAACATTGTAGCTGCTTCCTCTTGTGGAATGAGCCTTGGGCATATATCAAAGAGACTTCTGTGCTAACTGATAAGCCAGTTTGATTCATGACACTATCCACCTGGAGATGGAACGCTTGATTGTTCTGATTGTGCCATAATTAATAAAATGTTGATCAGATTTTCTAATTGCTTTAGACCTGTCCAGGTAGAATTTCAAAACCCTTTTCAGGTCTAAAGAATAACGGGACCTCCCTGCTGGTGTAATGGGATTAGGAAAACAGGTAGGCCGGGAGATGGATTGATTGACATAGAAGTCCAACACCACCTTCGGAAGGAAAGAGGGTTGGGTCCTCAGAACGACCCTATTGAGATGAAAAACCATGTATGGTTCCTTAGAACAGTGAGCTTGAATCTCCCAGGGAGGCGAAGGAGGTCGTATAGGAGGGTAAACCATCTTTAACCCTTGAAAAAAGTCCTTCACTACCTGCAACTGAAAGAAAGAAGGTTGAGAAGGAGACTACCTGTATGCCGTGATGGCAGCCAGGTGTACTTTTATGGAAGAGAATTTGAGACCTGCCTTAACTAAGTGGAGGAGGCAAGGTAAAATCACTGACTCTTGCCAGACTTGGCAACCATTTTGCACACACCACAAATTGAAACGCTTCCATTCCGAGCATAAGAGTGTCTTGTGGAAGGTCTTCTTGCTTCTTTCAAGATGCTCATGCAGGCCTGAGGGAGTCCTAAATTACCATATTGGAGGACCTCAGGAGCCATGCTGCCAAGTTCAGTGAGGGAAGGTTGGGGTGATGAATGCTCCAGTTCATCTTGGACAGCAGGTCCGGTCTGCATAGCAATCTTGTGTGGGCATTTGGATAGGTGCCGAAGGTTCGGGTACCACCACTGCCGTGGCCAGTCCATAGCGATCAGAATCACTCTGGACTGGAATAGAGAATGGAATGGAGAAGTGTGGCTCAATGGTTAGAGCGTCAGACCCTGATGAGTCGGTCTAGCCCGGGACCAGGGTTCAATTCCCTGCCTCGGAGGGTCTTGGGCTCAAAAATTCCACGGACCTGATAGTTCTCGCCTCGGTGCCTATTCCAATCATTGAGTCCCACTCTGCAACTCTGGGCAATAGCTTACTTAATCTCCACAACGGCCCCCACAACGCTAAGGATGCCTGGCCTCCACCTTGGGGGTGCCCAGGAGTGGACGCCTCACAGAGAAAGCCAGGATGGGTTCCACAGCGATATTCGTACAAGCGCCTTGAGACCCTTGCGGGTGAGTAGTGCGCGTATCAATTTACATTTACATCCGCGCCTCCGAGTGGGAGAGTTTGGTTATGACTTTCGGGGTGACAGGATACCATTCCCTCTCTATCCTGGTCGGTAGAATCTTGAGGCGAAGTCGCAGCATTTTCTGTTTGTATCGTCCGCGAACAGGTCGATGCCTCGAATACCCCATTACCAGAGAATTTCTTAGACGACTTCGACGTTTAGAACTCAGTCCTGCTTGTCCTCAAAGTGACGACAGAGCGTCTGCTTGTGAATTCTGCTCCCCTGGTAGGTGTATTGCTGTAGTAGTATGATTCCTTGCAAGGAGCCAATGCCAGAGAGCTTGGGCCTCCAGGGACAGACAGAAATCGAGTCCCTCCCTGCTTGTTCAGATAGTACATGGTGGTCGTATTGTCTGTCTGGACTAGGATGGAACTGGTCTGAATAGATGGGAGGAAGGCCTTGAGGGCTAGATGCAAAGCTCATAGCTCCAGCATGTTGATGTGATACAATCGCTTTTTTGGGAAACATCGACCTTGAGTTTTGAGGGACCCTTGTGCGTTCCCCAACCCTGGAGGGAACCATCTGTGACTAATGATTGAGAGGGAGGGGACTGATGGAAGGGAACCCCTACCAGAAGATTTTCCTGTAGCATCCACCATGGAATCGATGCTCTGGCTGCTTTTGACAGATGTACCCCGTCGTCCCATCGAGCCGTTCATTGGTCCCACTTGTCCTTCAGATCCTGCTGTAAAGGACGCATCCACAGTCTGGCGTTGGGGACAAGAAAAATGCAGGAAGCCATCGACCCTAGGAGAGAGGCAACCTGACTGGAAATTGATGTACAGAATCTGCTTGCATTTCAGAGTGATAGAGGACAGTCTCTCCTCCGAAGGAAATACTTTTCCTACTGCAGAGTCTATGGTCTATCAGATAGTGGATAGTGGATTGTTTGCGTGGGATGCTGAGTCGATTTCTCGAAGTTGACCTGTAGGACCAGTCGTTGGCAAAGAGCTAGACATCGTTGATAGTGGGCCTTTACGTTCTGGGGAGAAGGGCCCTTCATAAGCCAGTCGTCGAGGTAAGGGTAAAGAAACATTCCCTCGCGCTGTAGAACAGCTGCTACTACTGCCATGCATTTTGTAAATACTCTGGGAGCTGACTTTAACCCGAAGGCAGGATTTTGAACTGATAATGGGTCGATCCCACCAGAAAACGCAGTAACTTTTGGTGATGTAGGTTGACTGGGATGTGAAAGTATGCATCCTACAGATCTAACAAACTCATCCAGTCCCCTTGTTGGAGATGAGGATATATTTTAAGGAGCGCCAACATGCAAAACTTCTCCTTCCGGATGGATTTGTTGAGGGTGTGAAGATGCGGGATTGGTCTGAATTCTAACTTTTGATCTTTCTTCCTCACTATGAAGTACCTTGAGTATACCCCTCAACCTCGTTGCAATATAGGAACTTCCTCGATGGCTGGTTTTCGCAGGAGGATGGATACATCCTGCTGCAGTACTTGCAGTTGGTGGTACGCAGTTTTCACTAAAGGGATCGTAGGAGGCCGATGTCGTAAACTTAGAGTACCCATTCTGCAGTGTACTTAACACCCATTGGTTTTTTGTGATGCTGCACCACTCTTCCATAAGGTTGGCTATGCTTCCCCCTACTGGAGTGGGAAACGGTGATGGGGGAAGTGAGCATTCATTGCTTTGATGGAGTTTATGCTGAGGCAGCAGATTGACATGGAGCTCCTCTCCCTCTAGGAGCAAGACATCCCTGGTCGTGGGATTTTGATTGGCTCTGCTGATGTTGGTGCCTCTGCCACTGAGGGTCCTGAACCCTCTGATGGAAGGACCGATCGTATGACCTGAATCGGCGCCTGAACTCTTTTTTCCTCTCAAGCCCTACTGCTTTCAATGTCTAACTCAATCTTGATCCTTGACATTTCCTCATCTGTCCGAGTGCCAAACAAGGAGGATCTTGAAAAAAGGGAGATTTAGGATCCGTGACTAAGCTTCCGGTTTTAACGCAATTAGTCGAAGCCAAGATGAACGTTTGGCACAGATCCTGTGTGCATAGGAATGAGCAGACAAGGTTGCTCCATCAGCTGCGGCCCTGACAATTCGATTCGCCACGAAAATTCCTTCCTGCAAAACCCCCTCAAAGTCGCTGCGATCCTCTTCGGGAAGTTTTTCCGTAAACCTTTGTAGCAAGTCACACAAGGACCTATCATAGCGCCCTAAGAGCGCCGAGGCGCTGGAGACCTTCAACATGGAGGCCGAACTGCCACAGACTTTTCTTTCCCATGAATCCTGAGCTCTGCTTTCCATATCGGGAGGAACGGTTGATGAGGGAGGCCATTGCGTGTGTCTTTTTCGCAGACTCAGTAAGTGAGTCAGATCTAAGAAACAGTGGATAGTCTTCCGGATGTCTGTATTTCTTCAAGATTCTTGCTGGCACAGTCATGAGAGTTGCCGGTGTAAGGAACGTGTCCATAACAGGTTAAAGAAGCCCCGGTACCAAGGGTAACAACGGTCTGGCTGCTGATCTTTGATGCAATTTTTCAAAAGTCACTGAGGATGAACTTTGGGAGTAGGCATAACAATGTTCAACTTTCTTGCCCCCCTGGCCAGAACATCCTAGAAAGCACTGACATCATCCTCCGGAGAGACCCTTAAAGGTGGACTGTCTGTAAGGGTCGGAGAAAAGTCACTCATCAAGATTGGGTAGAAGAGGGTGAACGTGTCGGACCTGTGCCTTCTCCGATACCCCCGAGATGCAGATCATCTTCTTGAGGAGGCTGCCGGCGTACGCGTATCTCGACCCTTCGAGGGAGTGGTAGGTGAGAGATCTACTGCTTGTACCAGCCGAGCCAGTGGATGCCTGTGTAGAGGACTGGAGTAGTCCTGTGGCCCTTGTGCCTGTGTGGTTCCACATTTTTGACACTGATGCAGTGGTAACAGCCACCTAGGAGAGAGGTGCACAGATGGAGATTTCTGCTTCTTGTGCAGGAGTCTGAGCGTGAATGGGGCGCACAGGTGATAACGCAGGGCTGCTCAACATCGAAATAATCACCTCCAGTGACCTCAAGGCTGATGACGTTATCGGTCTTGAACTTGATCTAGCTGAAAGCTCTGCAAGATGGGTCGACGCTATTTGAGGTGAGTGTCTCGATGTTAAACGCGGGGTCACTGTGTCCTGAATCACCAACGGTGATTTAGCCCTCGATGTCGGCGATGGTGTCAGCGATGGAGAGATGTTCACTGGATGTGAGACGGATAGAGACCGATGTCGAACGGTGTGTCAATGACGTTGACAGTCTTCTGGGGATAGATCTGTACCTCAACGTTGATGGAGGCGTTTGTCCCAATGTCGAACGTCCATGAGTTTTTTTTTGTTGACATTTGTTTTATTGTTGCATTAAAGTATACAAGTACAGTGTAAATGATCTACTGACGTGGCCTCAACATTCAGCCACGAACAGCCAAGCGCGCAAAGTTTTCTTGTTTTTATACAACTGGTGCAAAATTACAATTTCCTTGGGTAATCAGTGTAAATCGTACACACATGTCCGCAGGTCGGGAAGCAGTGAGTCTGCACCCCCAATGGGGCAATGGGTAACTGCAGATATGTAGGGTCCCGCCTCGAGAGCGTAGGATCGAGGTCTGTACTGTTCATACAGTGGTGGCACCTAAGAACAAGGGTCGAACGTCCATGAGTTGATGCCGACGGAGTCCCCTGTCTCGATGTCGGAGTCTTGTTCCTCAATGTCGAACGCCTGTGATAGGACGTCGACGAAGTCCTATGTCTCGACGTCGAAAGTTGAGCCAACACCGACGGAGACCTACTCCTCGACATTGAGCGTCGCCGGTTGACGCTAACGGAGGATCTTGATCTGTTACCTGATGACTACGTCGAAACTGCTGTCTTTGATCTTGGCGTCATGTGGTGCAACGGCACCGTCGACTGTGGAGGTCTAGACAACGACATCAGCTTCTTCACCGCTGGAGGTATATTCAACGTCGATGGAGAACAGATCGGGATCTTACTTCTCAACGTCAATCTGGACCTCTTATTCTTCTGTCTCATCGGAAATCTTCCTCTAGATGTAGATTTCTTCCTTTCAGAAAGTCCATAGAGACGTATCCTTTCTCTCTCTTTGGGAGTACACCTAGACAGCTTTTTGCAATGCTGGTAAGTCTCTGAGGAATGAGAGTCAGGAAGGCAGAGAATACACACAAAATGTTTGTCAGATTTGGCCTTCTTCTTGTCACAGGATGGGCAAGGATCAAAAAGAGATGAGATTATTATGACAGAAAAAAAAAATGTCTGTCACAAAAAATGGCAGTACCTCACTCTATGACCTAAAAGACATTGAGTTTAAAGTAAAAAAACACAATTAAAGGTTGGATTATCTGACCAAAAAGTCAGAGCTGAGAATTCCAGGGTCCTGACTGAAGGAGCTGAAAAGAACAACTGACCTAACTGTCACCCCTGGGGCATGATGGGAAGCTGTGGGTCATGGCTGCCTTAAAGGAACGTTGCCTGTTTATGTGCTTACAATTGCTTTCATTTTCAATGCTATTGGTTTTCAATGCATCTATAGGCTAACAATGCTTGCTCTTTTGCAGATTCTACTCATTAAAAACAGTTCAAGTAATGCTTGCCTTCCTGTTGTCTATATTCTATAGTATGTGGTTACAAGCACAGTTTATCTTCACATTGACTAGCCTTTTATATGTTTTCATATATATTTTTCATTATTTCTGGGGTGCCTACGCATAGGCGGGAATATTCAGTGCTTAGGACTATTGAGGAGGATCCCCTGGAAGACAAATGTAGCCAGTGAAAGTTCTTTCTAGTAGGTGGATGCCACACAGGGCAAGGATGGTCTGGACCGCCTCTCATGGAGAGGCCACTCAGTCAAGGTGAGGACTGTCTGTCCTGGAGGCAGGTGACCAGAGTGTGCTTGCACTCCCAAGCCAAGAGCTGTGGTGCTTACTGACAGAAGCTGAGACCAAACTCCTACCAATTATTGGCATGCCATATCATATTATCAGTCATGATCTGGACAGACTGGGCACAAAGGGAGAAAAGGTTTTAGGGCCAGGAAAATAGACTGCTGCTTGAGACAATTAATGATTATAATGAACATGCTCTTCTGGAGATCACAGTCCCCTGATCTCCATTTGCACCGGATGCACACCCCACTAGGGGGGTGGTTGCATCCATCACTACTGTAGCCACTACGGAACAAGAATAAAATTACATCCCCCGTGTGACAGGAGCACCTTAACCAACCACTAACTTTTTTCCCTTTCTTTTCAGGTTGTATATAGGGTGAACTTTACCCGAAGGTATACGAGAACTTTACATGAGCCCCATTTGTGTTACACAAGGGCACATTCATTTTTGTTGAACAAGGGGAGATTAAGTGATTTGCCCAGAATCAAAGGATGTTGAGCGTCATTGCCAAGACTCGAACCTGGTTCCCCAGATTTGAGATCGATCGCCCTAGCAGTTCGGCTACATACTCTCCCCAGCTTAAGTCCATCGTAGTGTCCCAAGATGTAGCAACTGAGTTACAAATCTTTCTGTGTTTTATCAACTACTGACGGAACCACCACCCATATGCCAGTATACATTTGTCATGAGAAGAATGCAGGAAGCCAGCAGACCTAGCGGGAGAAAAACCATGAGGACTAAAACTGAAGCACCCTCCCGAACCACTGGAACCCTATCCAGAATGTCATAGATCTGAGAAAGGAAGGCTCTCAAGGATGTGGAGTCCAGTACTGCCCCTATGTACTGCAGGTGCTAAGAGGGTTCTACGTGAGACTTTGGCTTGTTGAAGAACAAGCCCAAGTTGAACAACAGGGATGCTATTGCCTGCAGTTGGTCAAATACCATCTGTGGCGAGTTGGCTTTGAGCAGCGAATTGTCTAGGTTATGGACTACGGAGATCCCCAACCTTATTAGATATGAGACATCCACTACCATCACCTTGGTGAAGAATCTAGGTGCAAATGTTAGTCCAAATGGATGGACCGTGAACTGGTAGGTAGTGTGTGGAACTTCATGATCAGTATTCGGAAATACAAATCCTGTAAGTCAAGGGACACTAGCTTGTCTTGTGCTTCGACAACCAGAGGTTCTTGGACAGCACCTTTAAACTTTCCTTATGCAGGCACAGATTCAAGATCATGAGGTCTAGGATCCGACAAAGACTGATGTCCTTCCTGGGAACCCAAAGAGTACAGAGAAGTACAGCCTCAGGTGGTGATGGCATCCCCACAGTGTGAGAAAGTGCCCTCTTTTTGCATGGTTGCCCCTACTTTTTGACAAACTGCTGATGTACTTTGACTGAGTGTGCCTTGGGTTCCTGACAGACAGGTATCCAGGGCCTATGTTCTTTCCCTAAACTGCATTATAAACAAAACCCGTTTGGCACTCTTTGGCCACAGGTCAGTCCCTTGTAAATGGTACTACAGGTACCAAGGGTGCTGTGGCCAGGAAGTGCCTCTAAGGGCTGCAGCACTTATTGTGTCACCCTTAGAGGCCCTGTACCTTAACACGCACACTGCCATTGCAGGCTGCGTATTTTGGTGCAGAAGAAAGTGAAGAGTCGCCATGGCACACATTCCTGTGTGTCATGCCTACAATCCACCGCACTGGCATCGGATCCCTCTCTACGCCCCAGACCTTACAGTTTCCTTCGCATCCATTCCCTTTGACCTGGGCGGCCCTTCGGTGCGATCTAGCTCTGCTTACACACTGGAGACGATTAACCTCCCTCCATCTACGCCACCACGTACCATTGTGCTCAGCACTCATCTATCTGTAACACAGTCCTGATTATGATCCTAAACCTTATGGATGGAAACACCGTCAACATCCCAGCGCAACTTGTGGCGCCCTATACTCTGGTTTACCAAAATGCCTAATTTTATACAAGTTTATGTAAATACTTACCTGTGAACCAGAAGTTCTTCTGTATCATTGTCACATTCTCACCTTGCGCCGCCTATTGCTGTTCCACTTGTCACCTGTGTCATACACCTTGAGTGTCAAGAGCACTTTTATACCCAAAGTTCATCGGGTTATTTACGTGTTTATTGCCTAGAGTGCTGTTACAACTGTTCCCAATTCATCCGTTTTCATAAATTTATGTTTTCTCTTGTATTTTCTCAATACATGATGCCATTGGCACATTTAACAAAACAAAGAGTCTCCCTACTTTCTTTTCTTGCAATGTATTGTACATACCGATTTACCAGTCTTGTAAATAATACCGGTTGAAATATTGTTGTTCGTATACACTAATTCACCCAGATCACAACTAGGTCTATGGGTTTACTCCTGTTGCTTATACGCAAGTCAATTCTTAGACATTGTGTGTGCAGTAAATTCCATTAAGAGTATATGGTGCTGGGAGTTTGTCAGTACAAACTACACAGTACCATAATGGCTTTACTGAAAACTGGGAACTTTGGTATCAAACTTCTCAGCACATTAAACCCACACTGATGCTAGTGTGGGATTTAATGAAAAATGCACTCAGAGACCAGAGATGCACCCTGAAAAACGACTTAACTCTAGTATCCTGACTAAGTGGCTGCTCGCCAGCTGCCACCACCAGACATGTTTCTGGACCACTGGATCAAGAGCCTGCTGCTCTCGGGGATCTGAAACAATATACATCTTGGGACAAGGTGCCAAGCCTCCTCCACCAGGATGGGCAGGGTCCACGAAGGGGAAGCTTCAAAGGCATGCCATGCCGCTTGTGTGACCTACCCCAGCCATTTGCTGCTTTCAGCAGACTGGCCCCCACCGGTTCTGATCCCCACTTGGAGTGGGAGAATCGGCGGGAAAACCAAGCGAGGAAGGGAGACGGGCCCACCTTTGCTAACCCCACCGCTCAGGTGGGGGAGGCAAAGTGAAGCACAACTCTCAGTCCTCGCCATCTTGCAGAAGGGGGGACCCAGCCAACCACAGAAAGGCATATGCCCCCCTCTCACTGGAGGGTGGCATATTAGGGGGTGTATCCACCCCAAGGAAGGGTCCCATTGGTCCAGACCTGTACCTACCTGTAACACCCCTAAATATAGTATTTAGGGTCAACCCGGATCCTTGCCTCCTCAGAAACGACCAGAAGAAGGACTTAAGAAGCTGTGCTGAACTAAGGAGAGGAGAACGCCCACTGACTTGGCCTCAGCTCTACCGGCCTGTCCCCACCTCAAACCTGCTCTAGCGAAATTCCAGTGTCCTGCAGCCAGCAGCCCCCAAGAACCTGGAAGACAAGCCCTGCCTTCCCAAACCAAAACTGTCTCCAGTGAGCACCAGATTTGCTCACCCACAGACACTGGCTCTGGCCCAATCTGCGAGGCTGCAGCGCTCTGCACCCCACATCCACGGCCCTAGTTCGAGTTGCCCAACACCACGAGGAGGTCTCCCCGGCGATCCTGACCCGAAATCTGGTGATCTCTGACCTGCCTTGAATCAACACCTGCAGCCCTTTTCTGGAGGATCCCTCCCTCCGACCGCGACCGGAGCTGATGAGAAAAACAGGACGCCTAAAGACACTCCTGCACCAGACGTACCGCGGCCTTGGGTGGCTCAACCGACTGTGTCCCAGCATCGCCAGGCATTCCAACGTACCTCTCCAACCGATGGTTGCCTCCAGAAGATCTTTGTCCCCGAGCCTGAAGTGTTTGTTGCAACCATAGAATCCCCATTGAAATGAACAGGGCACCCGTGGCCAAAACAGCAACCAGCCGCCCAAGCCCCTGTGGTTGCATTTTGTGTGAAAAACTTGGTTCGCCCTTTGTACTGAGATTAACACCAGGAGCTTTGCTCCCACAACCTTGTGGCCTGATAGTGAGCTGCCACCAACTGGAGGCCCCCTTTCCCCCATTGGATAACATTGGGCCTAAGCACTTTGCACCAAGCCGCCCTAGGGCCACTGGGAGTGCTTTGAGCACATCCTTGACCCCGGAGGGAACCCTGGTTCTAACATCAGAAACCCAACTCCCACACCAAGTACTTACCTGTAATCAGATAACTCAATTTCCTCCCAAGGATTGCATTGACTGCTTTTCTTTGATAATTGTTTCAAGTGTGGAGTCGGTTTGTATGGAACTCTAAGAAACTGCAAATATACAAAAACTGTTTTACTTACTTTTTCTCTAGAAAATGTCTCAGTGTGATATCTAGGCATACCACACAGTAGGAAAAGTAATCTCAAAAGTACTCTAAAAAGTAATCAAAGTAATCCAACAGTAATTTCAACTGTATTCAAAGTATTTACAAACCTGTAACAAAGTAATTTTCATTCAGCTTGCTTGTATTGTTCAACCTGGCTTGAAAAGTACCATTTACACTTACCTGTGCCAGGCTTGCTTGGTTCTAGAAAACAAATATAACTAAATATTTTTGATACAAACAAATTGGTCTGAGTTCAGTCTTTGAGTGTGTGACATAATTTCTTGCTTGAGTGTGTACAATAAATCCTTAGCACTACCCTCTGACAAAGCCTTACGGCTTGCCCACACTACCACAAATAGAGAGTAAGGTGCTATCCACTTTTACCTCTGCTTACCATTGGGGTTCAACTGGACTGTTCATAGTATACCTGACTTTGCTAAAGTATATACAGCGCATGCGTCCTACATAGATATTTCAATTTCTAAGGTCTTCTCTCAGTGCTTAGTCTTTAGCATGTTCTTAGGGGGCTCCTTATAGGAGATTCCCCCCATATGCCTTGCCCTTTTCATTGGAGGAGATGATGTTCCTTCTCTTTCATACCTTCTTTTTCTGCAACTTTAGAAGACATCTGGTTTCTCTATCCTTCAATGTTGTAGCCTATGACATGGAACAACATTTGCAGTCTTTAGGCTCATGGTGAGAACAAAGGCAATGTAAGCATTCTGTGTGCGGATCCTCTGAATATAATCAGTTTTCTACAAGCTCTACATGGCCTAAAAAGGCCTTTCTTAGATCTTGGACATTTTTTTTTCTTATCAGAACTAAGCATCCAAGATGAAATTCAGTTTGAGGTCAAAAGTTGAAAGATATCAACTGGAACAGTTAAGAACTGAGCAGAGCTCAGGGAGACTCCCTTTCACAGGACATGAGGCAAGAAATCTGAGGTATGGTGGCCCTTGAGGCAAGCGCTTTAGAAGCAGCTTCCTGATTTACTGAAGTGTGGTTCGTATTAAAACAATGTGAATTGGTTACCAATCTCACTTGTTTTAACGTTGCTGTATAATGCTTTCTTTGCACTTCTTGTTTAATTGCCGTGGGGTCCCACCTCAATTACGGGGAAGATTCACGCATATGAATCATGAAACATTTAATACTGAATAACTACATAATATCTACAAACACATGGTTTATGATGGGTCCTGTCTTTAGAAGTTAACGTGATAACATTTATTTTGTTTATCAATGGTATATTAGATACCTCAGACTATTTTATTTACACGAATGACCATGCACTTGATGAGAACCTTATGTTTCAACAATTTTCCTATATTACTTCACACAGATTTTAACATTTTAAAATAAAAGCCTTTTTCAAATTCTACCCATCCTAAAATGAAAACTGGCACAAATACAAAACTAGAGGAGTTGAATGAATATCTGGCTTAAGATGCCACTGGTCTAGCTTTAGCAAATAAAATGTATTCCCTAGGTTTATCACCATCAATGTGCTTTAACATAATACAAATATGCTCAATCCCCATTTGCCAACACAATAATGTTCTCCTGACTGTTCAAGCCTTAGAGGCAGAAAACAACTTGAGTCTATGCGTCACTGACCTCTTCTCCTTCAGGCTGCTGGCAGTCTGGAGCAGGGCAAACAGCATCCTCGTCATCAGAATCATCACCATCTGAACATGACAAGTCCCCTGAACTGGAGTGTGACTCGCTGAGCATTGGCACCTCATGGAGCTGTTCCCGAGGAGTATCCTGTCTGCTCATGTTCAAATCTTTTGACTGATTTAATTTCATTTTTTTGGGAGCAAGCATCCTCTTCACTCTGTGTTTCCTGCCAAAGAAGTGCCGTCGTTCATGTTGTCGTTTTAGTTTTCTTTCCACGCTAGTGAGAACATCTTTAGTTCTGCACTCATTCTGTAAAAGATAGTGTAAATGACGTGTAAATCAACAAATGGGAGGATTACAGTCCACAATCAAGTATTTTTACCATTTTCACAGAGACCCAGGAAACATGACCCTATAGGCAAATAGAATAAAAATACAATAATTGGGCACATAAGAATAAACCTTAATGTTCAAGGTAAATCTGCTATCCAGGTTATAACTGTTCTACGATTTGTTTTCCAGATTTTCATTTTCAAAAACCTTTCTAGGTTTCCTAGAAGGTTACTTAAAAGGAACACCCAAAATCTACAAAGACTCCCGAAAAGCAACACCTCCAAGATGATTTAATGTGTGTAATACACAAAGATTCTTACATATTAGTTAGGCAGCAAACGTTTGTAAAGGCCCTGAATAAAAATTCAATCCAGGGCTTCTGATGGGCCTCCTACTCAAATGCAATATTGAGTTTGCTTGCCCACTGTTACCTACATTTTTCCAAGGGGTACAAGCATTAAAGTAAAACAAGCATTGCATAGCCAATAGGTCTTGCCTTTGGGACCTTATAAGCATTTAGACTATAATACAGCAATACATACAGCCTAACTTCCCTCCTCCTATCTGTGTCTTTCCCCTTCCGGTAACTACTTATCAAATAATACACAGCTTAAATGAAAATTCATAGTGAATCAGTGGGAAATGGACTATTGTACGTTATGAACTCTCTATTAGTTAAGGCACTGCACCAAATCCTGATTGGTGCAGTGGAGAATAGTGTCTTGTGTATATTTAGTGCTACAAGGCCCCAGTCTGTGACAGAAAGCACTGTAAACATGTAGGCCATCACTTTAAATTTGCATTACACACAGTATAGATACAAAATGTGCAAAAATGTTTAAGATAAACATTACAATTACAAAAATGCATCCAAAATATAGGTATTTTGCAGGCTGTATGTAGTGAGGTGGTTAATTTATTTATTTAACCCTCTTTAAAAGCACATTTCACAGCTTAGATGGTAGCTAGGCAGCTTCAAGTTATTCCATCAATTAAAGCCAAGGCCAGGCTCCCAGCTCCCTTCACATATGCAGATTGACCAGTTGTGCACATTTACATTTCTTTCAGTCGGCAATACCCAGGCAAGGAGGCCACTTTAGCAGTCTGCCCCTCCCTCGGTTTCGCTGCATAAGAGACACCCAGCCTTATACTTAAGTCATGCATGTTACAATTGTAGCACTGAGAACACAATGATTGCAATGAACAAGTTACTTACCTTCGGTAACGCTTTTTCTGGTAGATACAGTATCTGCCTGTGGATTCCTCACCTTGTGAATATCCCCCCTGCGTCAGCAACGTTCGGAAAATTCTTTTGTAGCACGCCGGCGTGAACGACGTCATAGGATCACGGCATCGCGCGCGATGACATTAGTTCCACCCTTTTTTCCGTGCCTTCAAGGCACCCGGACAGACCAATGACAGTAGATATACACATATACAATGTACAGAGTACATACAATTCAAAATTACGCACATACTGTGTAGCCAAGGTATGAAAAACCCAATATATACATAAATATAAATAAAATACATAAATACAGGTATAGAAGAGTGGACAACAGGGAGGCGGGTGGGTCAGTGAGGAATCCACAGGCAGATACTGTATCTACCAGAAAAAGCGTTACCGAAGGTAATTAACTTGTTCTTCTGATAGATACATCTGCCAGTGGATTCCTCACCTTGTGAATAGAGTCCCACAGCAGACCCCACTCCTGGAGGAGGCTGTCCACTCTCCTATACCAGAAAATCCGGGAGGACAGAGCGCGCAAAGTAGCCGTCCCTCCTCACCTCGGCATCTAAGCAGTAATGTTTCGCGAAAGTGTCGACGGAGGCCCAAGTCGCGGCTCTGCAAATATCCTCGACAGGTACACCTCTAGACAAAGCAGATGTGGAAAACTTTGCTCTAGTAGAATGAGCTCTTATACCCTCAGGAGGTTCCTTACCAGCCAGGGATAGCAGATCTTGATGCATAGAATTATCCATCTCGAAAGTGTGTGCACAGCTCTTCCTTTTCTGCAACCAGCGAATCCAACAAACAGCTGGTCATCAAGTCGATAGTCCTTAGTCCTATCAAGATAAAAGCTCACCGCCCTCTTAGGGTCCAAATGGTGAAGTCACTCCTCCTCCTTGGAAGGGGGAGGATAGAAGGTAGGAAGGGTAATTGACTGCCCCAGATGGAAGGGAGTTACCACCTTAGGCAGAAAAGCAGCCCTGGTCCTAAGAACCATTCGTTCAGCATGAATGGTCAAGAATGGGGGCTTTGAACTAAGAGCTTGAAGCTCACTTACCCTCCTTGATGAGGTAATTGTAACTAGGAAAACAGTCTTAAAAGACCACCTCAAGGGACAATTATGCGGAGGTTCGAAAGGAGAACCCATTAGATAAGTAAGCACCAGATTCAAGTCCCATTGAGGCAAAATAAAGGGAGTAGGCGGAAACTTATTTGTAAGCCCCTTCAGAAATCTCAAAACAATAGGAGATTTAAACAAGGACGGCTGATCCGGCAGGCAGAGAAAAGCAGACAACGCCGAAAAATAGCCCTTAACTGTTGCCACAGCAAACCTGTGCTGCGCTAAAGAAAGTACAAAAAGAAGTAGATCTGACAAACGAGCCCTCAAAGGATCGATTGATTTCTCTCCGCACCAAACAAATTTGGACCATCTGTAAGAATAAATGGATTTAGGGGAGTCACGCCTGGCCGATAAAATGACATCCACCACATCGTGCGGGAGAGAAAAGAAATTCAGGTTGCCCCGTTCAATCTCCAGGCATGAAGGTGTAAGGTCTGGAGGTTGGGGTGCAGAACCTGCCCCTCCATCTGAGAGAGGAGATCTGCCCTGTGAGGGAGACGGAGCGGCGGGCACGAGGAGAGGTGGAGAAGATCTCGTTACCACACCCTTCTTGGCCAATCCGGGGCGATCAATATAACTTGGGCCCGATCTTGGCGAATCTTCCTCAGAACCCGAGGAATCAAGGGTATGGGAGGAAACGCGTATAGGAGCCGTGAGTCCCAACTCAACTGAAACGCGTCCCCCAAAGCTCCCTGCATCGGAAACTGGAGGCTGCAGAATGACGGGCAGTGAGCATTCTCATGAGTGGCGAACAGGTCCACCTGAGGAGTTCCCCACGTCCGGAAGATGTGACGAACCACCTCTGGGTGAAGCCTCCACTCGTGGTCGGCCGAGAACCGCCGACTGAGACTGTCTGCACGTACGTTCAGAACTCCGGCCAGGTGATTTGCCATCAGACAAATCTGGTGGTCCTGAACCCAAGACCAGAGACGCAGCGCCTCTCTGCAGAGACACTGCGACCCTACACCTCCCCTGTTTGTTGATATACCACACCGCGGTGGTGTTGTCCGTCAGGACCTGAAACGACCGACCGCGAAGGGAAGGGAGGAAAGCCTTGAGTGCTAGACGAATTGCCTGCAACTCTAGAAGGTTGATGTGAAGCAACCTTTCCTCTGGAGACCAAAGACCCTTGACCTCCAGATCCCCCAGATGAGCACCCCACCCTAGAGTGGATGCATCCGATATCACTGTGGCCACCGATGGAGGAGTCTGAAAAGGCTTTCCTCGAGACAGATTGCCCTCCACACTCCACCAAGATAGATCTGCCGCAGCTTCTCTGGAGATCCTCACTGACTGCCTGAGATCTCCTTGGTGTCGATACCACTGCCTGCGGAGGCACCACTGGAGCGCCCTCATGTGCCAGCGTGCATGGTTGACCAACAGAATGCAAGAAGCCATTAGACCGAGCAGACGAAGGACCTTCAGGACTGGAACAACCGCTCCATTGTAAAATAAAGGAATCATTTCCTGTATGTCGTGACTCCTTTGAGGTGGAGAGAATGCACGACATACAGTTGTGTCCAGTACCGCACCTATGAACAGTTTGAGCTGGGAGGGCACCAGGTGAGATTTGGGTAGATTTATCGAAAAACCCAACCTGTGTAACAACTGAGTTGTCTCTTACAGATGATGGAGCACTATCTCTTGAGACTCTGCTTTGCTCAGCCAGTCGTCCAGATAAGGAATACCGGAATCCCTGACCTTCTGAGATGTGCAGCCACCACAGCCATCACCTTGGTGAAGACTTGAGGCGCAGTAGTAAGACCAAACAGAAGGACCGCAAACTGATAGTGTTGCGACCCTACCGTAAAACGGAGATACTTCCTGTGCGACTTCAGGATTGGGATGTGAAAATACGCATCCTGCAAGTCGATTGACACCATCCAGTCCTCTTCCAGCAGCGCCTAAAGAACCTGTGCAAGGGTGAGCATCTTGAACTTCTCCTGCTTCAGGTAAAGGTTCAAGATCCTGAGATCCAGGATTGGACGAAGCCTGCCATCCTTCTTGGGGATCAGGAAATACCGGGAGTAGCACCCCTGACCCCTTTCCTGCTCTGGAACCACCTCTATCGCACCCTTTTTGAACAGTACTTGTACCTCTTCCTGAAGGAGCAACAGGTGGTCCTCCGAGCAAAAACCCTGGCATGGAGGGTAAATGGGAGGGAATTCCCGAAAGGGAAGAGCATACCCATTCTCTACGAGACTGAGAAACAAAGATCTGATGTAACCGATTCACAATCCCGTAGAAAATAAGTAAGCCAACCCCCTACAGGACCCACATGATCTGGAATGGCGGATCTAGGGCTGCTTTGCTGTTGTAGGTGGGAGGTGGGTATTAGAGGAGGAAGTAGAGGAGGAGGAGGCTTGACGTCCACGAGGACGACCCCTTTCTCTACCCCTGTAGGACTTGTACAAAGGATTCTGTTGCTGCTGCTGCTGTTGGTTCTGCTTATAGGTACGAAAAGTAGACCTTCCAGAACCCTTGTACTTCTTGGTGAAAGAGCCTCTAGTCTGCAGACCCCAAGATCTTGCTGTCGCTCTGCTATCTTTAAACCTTTCCAAGGCAGCATCAGCTTTCTTTCCGAAAAAGGACTCTGCCATCAAAAGGCAAATGCATCAACGCAGCCTGTACATCAGCTGAAAACTCAGAAGTCTTTAACCAAGCAGCTCTTCTAGTGGCAATCGAAGACCGCATGATCCTAGCCACTGATTCCGCCGTGTCCATACCACTTTGTATGACCTGACTAGCTGCAGCCTGCGTGTCAGATACCACTTCATTAAAGTTCTTCCTATCTTCTTCAGGAAGCTTAGATGATAGCTGCTTCACTGTGTCCATCAAAGCATGAACATATCTGCCTAGCAGACAAGTAGCATTCTTCGATTTTAGGGCCATACTACTTGACAAACACCTTTTTCGCATTTTTACCTTGCTTTTTTAGAGTCTTTATCTCCAGGATCCGGGGGAAAAGCACCTGCCGATCTCTTTGAGCAAGCAGCCTGAACAACCAAACTCTCTGGTAAAGGATGAGTGGACAAGAATTCAGGATCTCCAGGTGCCACCCTATAGCGTCTTGCAACTGATTTTGACACCGCAGGAGCGGTAAGAGGCCTATTCCAGACTTCCAATATAGGTTCAGTTAGAGCCTCAGTAAATGGAAGAGTTGGCTCAATCACAGAGGACGGAGAATGGAGGACCTCAGTAAGGATGTTAGACTTGTACTCCACAGATGGTAAAGTCAAATTTAAGAGTTCTGCAGCTTTCTTAATCACCACATGGTAAGGAGCCACATCCTTAGAAAGAATATCAGATACAGTGGGCAACTCCCATTCCGGAGAAAGTTCCAGACCACTTGCATCCTGCAACTCTTCAAAGTAATCCTCCTGACCCTGAAGTTTGCCTTCTTCAACCTCAGGTTCTTCATAATTTCTTTCCTCCATAAGGCGCTGCGCTCTACGCCTCGACCACTCCATCCGAATCGACGTCGCCGGATCCGGTAACGACTCCGACGGAGTCGGGCCGGCGTCGAATGAGGAGCTGGAGCCGCCTTTGAATGAGAAGCTGGATCTGGCGTCGAACCTCTATTTTGATCCCGAGGTCGCTCCATTGCCGGCGACGCCGTGTACAAAGTCAATGACCTCGGTGGCGCCGAGCTATGCCATGGTGGAATCGGCGCCGTCATAAACGGCAAGAAAGGCACCGGAGCATAAGCTTGAGGCACACCCAGATTATATGACAATGGACCCATGGGACAAGCCGGTGCACCAGAGGGGTACATTGCTCTCGCATATACGCCATACATGGCATTTAGAAAATGCGAAGCGTCCTGACCTAGACCAGATAACTGAGGGTACGAACCCACTGGCTGCCCCTGAGGAGGCTGTACCATATTAGACTCCTCCTGTTCCTCGGGTTGGTGTACCGGAGTCACCGAAACCGGAGGAACCTCAACTTCCTCTTCATCATGCACCGAAGACTGGTACGGATCCGGAGACTGATTCGGTTCCTGATTCGGTTCCTGATTCGGTGTTGGCTCCCGAGACTGTAAAGGCGAGGCCTCACCTTCAGGCTTACGAGCTGGACAGGAGGATATCATGCCCGTGTGATGTCTTTGAGAAGATGACTTCTTCTTTGAGCCCGACTTCCTGCCGGAATGGCTTCTTCCTCTTATGCTTCTTCGAGAAACCCGAAGCATGCCCCGAAGCCGACTTCAAAGCCGACTCCGACTCTGACCTCGACCTCGACCTCAAGCGTCTTGATCTTGACCTCGAAGTCCTCTTGGTATCCTTACCTGTAATTTTGCCAAGAAGGAGTTTCACCTCTCGTACTCGAAGAGCCTTTGGGTTCATCTTCGAACATGAACGACAACCCTTGACGTCGTGATCCGAGCCCAGACACCACAAACCATCACCATGAGGATCAGTAATGGACATCATCCTGGCACCCGAATCGCATGGCTTAAATCCAGTCTTCTTCGATGACATCTCGACGGAAGACAGCACTCCAACAGATACAGGAAACAACAACAGTAACAAAGTTACTATCCGCACACCAGAAGCTCCCAAGAAACTGTTAGCGTCGACGACGTGTAAAAAAGAGAACTGATGTTATCACGCCGACGTAGGCCAAATAAGGAGTCGGTGACGTCAGTCGGAGTCGCGCGCGATGCCGTGATCCTATGAAGTTGTCCACGCCGTGGTGCTACAAAAGAGTTTTCCGAACGTTGCTGACGCTGTGGGGATATTCAAAAGGTGAGGAATCCACTGGCAGATGTATCTATCAGAAATTGGGGGCACCTGCAGAGTAATAGTGAGTGAAACACACCTGTGTTACTGCTCCACCCGTCCCCCGAACTATGGCAGGGTTTACTGCAAACATTTGTGCAGCAGTACTGGGGCCACATGTCTCTCCAATAAGCGCAGACACATTCCACAACTTCACAAGTGAGCACCCTGTAAGCGGACATGCAGGTGGCAAAGTTCAAAGAGGACACACAAGAACCCCACCCAGCTATGGGTGCTTCCCTGCTTTGTCACAAACAAAATAAGTCTTCTGTCGATCGCTGCCAGCATTTCCGACGAGGAGTCTTACAGCGCGACTTTGCAATGAGTAAAACACAGAAGGCAACTGCAAGACCCCCTGGGAGAGAGCATATCATGACGTGGGTACCACGAGTACACAACGCTGCCCTTTACAGCAAATCCAACAGCTAATCTGTCAACAAACCCGAGGTGCTTGCAACTCACAACTATCACAAACACCCCAGATCAGTTGTTGTTCAATCACTTCCTCATTTAATGTTTGTTCTCTATGATGAATCAGGACTACAATTCCCAGAGTGCAGTGTTTTGATAAATTAAATCCCGGGATGGAACATGGAGATCCAGTTGACCTGGACTCTTCAAGTAACTTTATATGTACTCCGGGATGTGCTGCGGTAGTATTTTGTCAGGAGGGGCCATTTAATGCTCTTACCTTGATAGAGAAGACTAGGGAAATGAAGTCCAGACTGCAGAAGCAGTTGATTAAGATGGTGTTGAAGAGGGACCAGACGACAAAGTCCTTGCGGGGCTTGGGTACCGGAACAGTTTTTGAGTGTTCCGGCAGCCTCCGGTATCCCTAGTCTCAGAGCTGCAGCGCCACAGGCTCCAGGGCATGTGTAATGCTGTCCTGGGGCCGACCAAAGCACTAGGCTAGACGGGTAGGAGAAACGGAAAGAACGCGGCGGAGGCAGGGCAGTGAAGAGGCCCCGGAGGGAATAAAAAACAAGTAAAACGAATAAGGATATACATGATGACCCGCTCAAAAGTATATACAATAAATTCACTGTCAGCAAATGCAGTGCAACATGTTTTCATGCTGCTGGCAGACACACAGAAAGACAGGCTATACAGATAAGTAGCGGGTGACAAATGCACTATACTAATAAGAAACATGATCCACAACAGATGGCACATTGAGCTCTGCTGCTTGCTCCCGCAAGGTGGCATGAAAGTTTTCACTGTTAGGTATTCGTTGTTTTGAAACTGTAGTAATAAAGTTTGAAAGTTTCGAATTCTGGCTGCATTGGGAAAGGCTAGAGCCTAGTGAGTGTTTAGAATTGCTCATCGATATGTTTGCAGCTGTGAGGGTTGAAGAAGAACTTTTGAGCATGGACTGTAAATCCCAATTGATGGGGAAGGTTCATGATAGTAAATTTACTTTATTTGATTTGGTTTTAATCATAAAAAGATCGGGTTAACCGCTAGAACACGTAAACACTTGTGACTTAAAATTCATGAATAAATACAAGTTAATTAATAAACTACCCATTTAAAACATTTTTGATCAATAAAACAAAGGAAAACGGTACAATTAGTGCCTTTAGTCTTATAGAAGTTATTCTAGCTTGAGGTATCTGATTCTTATTCTTATATTTGCTTCGAGGTGATTGTCTAAGCTTTTTCAAGATCAAGTTCCAGGTCTTTCTTTTCTAGCGCTTTTGCAGCTAGACTTAAAAACTTTAAAAATGTACATGCCAATTGCACTGTTGAACCTCCTAAACATTTTATTACTGCGGATACTGAGGTCCATGGTAGCTTGAGTGTGTTGTAGACACTTTTCTTGTGTGTCGGCTTTCATGAGCCAATCATCCAGATATAGGAAGACATGAATTTGTTGTCTTCTTAGATGAACTGCTACTACGTCTAGGCATTTTGTGAATACTCTGGGTGCCATAATCACTCTGAATGGGAGTACTTTGAATTGATAGTGCTTTCCCGCCATCACAAATGTTATATATATATGCAATGTGCTGGGTGGATAGGAATATGGAAGTATGCATCTTATCTTATCTTATCTTAGGGGATTCTTGTATAGCGCACTGACATCGAAAGGTTTCCTGGCGCTGGCTGAGTGCCAATGAGATGAAGAGACAGGGGTCTAGCCAGTCTGTGTGAAGAGGTGAGTTTTCAGGAGTTTTCTGAAAGCCAGAAGGGAATTGGCAGATTTAAGAGGGAGAGGCAACTCTCCCTCTTAAATCTTAAGTCTAGAGTGGCCATAAAGTCGCCTTGTTGTGGAAGTGGAAGCGCTTGTTGAAGGGTAACCATATGGAAGTGTTCTGACAGTATGTATATGTTTAACGGTCTGAGATCGAAGATTGGTCCCAGGGACCAGTCTTTCTTGGGAATTAGGAAGTAAAGGGAGTAAACTCCTGATCCTTGTTGTAAAAACTGGTTCTACAGCTCCTTTTGCTAGACGAGCTTGTACTTCTTGCTTGAGGAGCTTTTGGTGTTGTAGCGAGATTCTGTGAGTACGAGGTGGAATATTGGGTGGATTTCTGGTAAGGTCAAGGTAGTAACCATGTTGGATAATGTCAAGGTACGTGTTTGTACCTTTTCCACTGCCCTGAAAATTGTTTCACCTGTAACCACCTTTATAAAATCCTCTTGATGGCAAAGGTTGTGTGTTTGACCTGTATGATGACACATTTGGATCAGAGGAATTACCTTTGGATCCTCTTCTGTAAAACGAGCGGCGGAAGGAGCCTCTATTGGATGGTGACTGAAGGGTTCCCATTGATTTTGCCACTTCTGAGTCTTTTTTTCATTTTCTCAAGCGACTCATCTACTTGAGGTTCAAAAAGATTCTATTTATCAAAGTGGGTATTGAGAATGGTTTGTTGGACCTTTGCTTTACAACCAGATATTCTAAGCCATGCATGCCTTCTAAGAAGATTGCTGGTATTAATAAGTCTTGCTGTGGTATCGGCATTTAGTGCACATCTGATTAATTAGATATCAGTTTCCCCATCTGCACTAATTCTTGCCCTTTTTTATCGTGTGTGTCTGGGAGATATTGAAGTAAATGCTTCATTTCATCCCAGTGGGCCCTGTCATATCTAGCTAATAGGCCTTGTGTATTGGCTACAGGTCAATGGTTGGCGGATTGTGAAGCTACCAGTTTCCCTGATGCATCTATTAGCTTAGACTTTTTTGTCTGGAGGATGTGCATCTGCTGTAGTAGCTAGGGAATTTGCCCTTTTCCAAGCATTTGTCACAACTAGAGAATTCAAAGGCAACTGTCCTCTAATTAAAGTCGGATCAGTTGCTGGAGGTTTGTATTTCTTGCCAACCCTAGGTGTAAGAATATGAGCCCATGCAGGATCTTTAAAAATCTCGACAGCATGGAGCATCATGCCCTTTAACATGGGTATAGATTGTGTTGTCCTATGTGATGTTCCTAAGGTTTCAAATAGAAAAAACTCCTTATGAAGTGTGACTCCCATGGTATGATACTACTCTGGAAATTAACTCTAGATATGCTGTTTTGTAATCAGGAGGTGATGGTTTTGTAGGGTACAAGTGAAGATCATTATCAATTGGAGGACAAAAGTTATAATCGTTCCGTGGATCTATAGGTGGTGGACTATCATCACCTGTGTAATCAATATCAGGCTGTGTATGCAGTGAACCCTGTGGTGTGATATCTAAAGGGCTTTGAGTGGAGATGGTGGAGGGGTCTGATGAACAGGGCTTGTAGCTATGTCCTTCTTCTTTAGAGGAATTTTGTAACTTAAATCCTCTGCAGGAATGTTCCTTTTAGAAGGTGTAACATGTTTAGCGAATATGTGTCCAGTGTCTGGATTAATGTGGATCTTTTTCTGCTTTTGCTCCAGGTTTTCTTGCATAACCTCTAGGATCGGTTCCGGAGGCTTATGGTGTGCATTTTTTGCTTTCTGTGCCGAAATTGTCGGAGCCAAAGATTTGTGTTTAAGGGAGTTTTTCTCTGCTTGGTCTGGAGCCGGAAGGCTTAACTATCTGTTTTGTTGCAGAGCCCGAGGGTAAATGTAATTTGATACTTGTATAGCGCACTACTCACCCGCAAGGGTCTCAAGGCGCTTGTACGAATACCGCTGTGGAACCCGTCCTGGCTTTCCCTGTGAGGCGTCCACTCCTGGGCACCCCCAGGGTGAAGGCCAGGCATCCTTAGCGTTGTGGGGGCCGTTGTGGAGATTAAGCAAGCTATTGCCCAGAGTTGCAGAGTGGGACTCTATGATCAGAGGCGAGAATTATCAGGTCCGCGGAATTTTGAGCCCAAGACCCGCCGAGGAATTGAACCCTGGTCCTGGGCTAGACCTCTGCATCAGGGTCTGCCGCTCTAATCATTGAGGAGAAACTGGGGGGAGGCTTGGGCCCTGTCACTGACCGGCCTAGGCCACTATCAATTTGAACAACAAAACAATGACCGGACAGTATTCGTTTGGCATCAAAGTACACAACCCTAATGTATTAAATCACTAGGTTGGACAACCATTTGTATTGATTGACTTATTTTTTTATAAAATGTTTTTGCATAAATATTTTTGGCATCAAAAGTTACATCACAACATTACATAAATTTACAAACAACACATTATATGAACTCAACAAAAAATCAAAACATTGCAAAACACAAAGAAATTGTCATCATTACTAACAAAGACAACTGTGAAAAAGGCCTCAAATTAATCGCTTTACAGAGGCTCCAATCCTGAATTTCTAATGGACAAGGGGAAAAATTCTAAACGTAAACCTCCTTGTTACAACCATCACGAGACACATAAAAAGATACCACATCCGGTGCTAAGGCTAGGATAAACATAGGAACAGTAAAACAATTCCAAAATGATTTTTTGTGTTCAATCCTAGCGTGCCCTGATAGTTTCGTGTCTCGGAGGTGCAAACGGCCCAAGACCCGCCGAGGAATTGAACCCTGGTCCTGGGCTAGACCTCTGCATCAGGGTCTGCCGCTCTAATCATTGAGCCACACTTCTCCAGGTTGGGGCGTTGGAAGCAGTGTCTCAGTGCCGACCATAGCCAGAAGGCAGTGGTGGCCCAGAAGCCTTATGTTCGATGGTAGAAATCGTGAGGGGAAAAGGGGGATGTGTTACTCGCGGCACCCTGTCCTGCTGAAACGTTTTCAGACTCTACCTAGATTTCTAGTTTGGAATCCAATTCTTGGATAGAGAAGGCCTCCTCCTCTTCCGCTGCCTCCATTTCCTCGTGCTCAGTATCTACTACGAAGATATCCGGGTACTGCTCGATGTTCAGCCTCTGCATGTCCTTTTGTTGAGACTGGAACGATCGTCAAGTGTCACAATCCTATTCCATGTGCTCCAGTTAGAGGCACAAGTTGCAGACTATATGCAGGTTGGTGTGCAGGTATTTGGAGTGGCACCGAGGACAAAATTTAAACGGAGTCCGTTCCATCGTCAGAAGACCGAGTACTACGAAATGGAGTGTAAGTTGACAGACGTGGCTAGGCCCAAAGGCTGCCAACAATCTCTTCTATACCGAAGAAAAGAGTGTTTCCCTGTTTTTGAGACACACTGAGAATGGTGAAACGCATACGAAACAATACCGACAATTCAGTGTTTTGCGCACAGAGAGGATCCCGAAGGACGGTGTCTTAACCAGAGCGCTGCAAACCACGTCCGAACCTGATGGTGGGAAGAAAACAATCTAACAATGGAGTTGATGCCCATGTGCACTATCACTGAAAGGAGGAGTCACCTTACCTTGTGACTGGAAAATACTTCTTCGAAGACAACAACTTGCAAACATCCGGACTCAACACTAGATGGCAGGAGTATGCAAAGCATGTGTATCTACAGCACACATGCCTAAAACACACATTTATCATGTCCTTAAAACTGAGAGACAAGTCACACATTTTTCTGACATGCACTCGGAGATAATCAGACAATGTTTGGTTGGGTGGGTGGGTGGGTGGGTGGTTCAGGAAATACATTATTCAGTGTTTTGCCACTGAGTCTCCAACATAAAAGGTCAACAGTAAAGTGTAAATACATATTTCCCTAGCACTTAATGAAATAAAGAAACACACTAGATGGTACCTCTTCTTGTTGTGAAGCATGTTCCTCTATGCACTCTGCAACTGTGTTCTTCTCACTGGGGATCCACAAGGAAGAATTGTGCTTTGATTGCTCAGCGAATTGCTGCTGTTGTGTGAATAACATATGGTAGAGCTCCTGTATTTCTGGTAGAGAGACCTGCAGTGACTGGGCTTCCATAAGCACTTCTTCTAGTTCTGTACCTAGACCTACAATGATATCAGTTAAGACTCTGGTAATGACAGATTGTATGAGACAGTTTGTGCATTACTACATGGTTATAATTCTCCTGATATATTACAACACCAGAAGCTAAAGACTTATCAATTAACATTGTTCATGCCTTCAACATTGGTTACAACAAAAACACTTCGATAAAACATTCAGTATTTCAGCAATCTTATGCACATCAGAAGAGGTATGAAATTAGTTACTTACCTCTAACTCCAGTTCTCCAACATTGGTATTTTTTTATACAAACACATGCTTGAATTATTCCCAGTCGTCAGGCTGGGAACCCCCGGTGCATTATAGTAGCAGTATACAGTGTAAAATAAAGAGCATACAAAGTAAAATGCCAGTTGCCCTGAAACATGGTATGGTTAATAACACATCTACCTCATTTGAAACTACCTAATCTTCAAACAATGAGGTGTAAGATTAAGCTCTCCCACTCCCCATAGAGGTCATAATAGCTCAGATTACAAAGGACACATGTAAGAATAAATATGATGACCCATTGACTGGGAAGGAGGGAGGATTGCATGGGAATATATAAAATATATCAATGTTGAAGTACTGGAGTTACAGGTAAGTAACTAATTTCTTCTCCAACATTGGCTCTTTGATATATTCACATGCTTTAATCAGATTAGCAAGCAGTACAAATTAAAAAATACATGCAGGAAGCAGGCTTGCCTTTAATGAAAACGAATTCTCAGCACTGCCTGTCCTACTATTGAGTCAGCTTCTGAGCTCATGTCTAGGCAGTAATGCTTCATCAACGTATATGCCTGCTCCTGCAGGTGGCTGCATGGTAGATGTCTTTTAAAGACACCCTAGCATGGAGTGCTGCAGTTGAAACCATGCCCCTTGTGGAACGCACACACACGTTTCCCTGGAGAAGACACTTGGCTCTGGCGTGACAGAAAGCAATACAGGCTGAGGGCCAACAAGCTAGCCCCGGTTTGGACAGGGCTTTGCCTTTGCATGGTTGACCAAATGATACAAATAGCTTGTCTTATGTGTGCATGTCCTTTGTTTTGTCTATGTAGAATTTGAGACAAGTATGCAAGTCTAGAGAATGTAATGATCTTTCTGCGGTTCAAGCTGGATTGGGAATGAACGATCCAAGAATAGCAGGTTCATTTAAATGGAAGTCAGTAGGCACCTTAGGAATGAATTTAGGACTTGTCCATAATAAATCTGCAAAAAGGTTCCCTGATGGTAAATGCCTGAATAACTCACTCTTCTAGTGGATGTCAGAGCCAGGAGTTGTACTATCTTCCAGGAGACAAGTTTTAAGTTTGCTCTATGTATAAGATCAAAAGGAGGTAAGATAAGCTGGCCGAAGACGGTGTTAAGCTGTCATGGAACTGGAGGATGTCGAAGATGTGGAAAAGCTCTGAAGAGCCCTTTAATAAACTCTTTAATTACACTTTGGGAAACAGAGTAGATGTCGATGTATCTATCCTCCTAAATCTGGAGACTGTACCCAGCTGGACAGTGACTGAAGAATATTTGAGAATGCTCTTGGCCACCTTAAATACAGAAGGATCGAAGAAGTATATGAAGCTGGATCTGTATATACTATACGAAAATGAAGTATAGTGTGCACAAAGTGCAGTGGAACCCCAAAGGTATGCAGAGGTAAAAGTAGATAGCACCTTACTCTCTATTTGTGGTACTGTGGGCGAGCAGTAAGGCTTTATCAGTGGGTAGTTTTAAGCATTTGTTGAACATACCCAATCAGCAAATGAGGTCACACACTCGAAGAATAAACTCAGACCAATTTGATTTGTATAAAAATATTATTTAGTAGTATTTATTTTCTAGAACCAAGCAAGTCTGGCACATGTAAGTGTAAATGGTACTTTTCAAGGAAAGTTGAACAATACAAGCAAGCTGAATGAAAATGACTTTGTTACAGGTTTGTAAATATTTTCAATACAGTTGAAATTACTTCTAGATTACATTCGATTACATTGCAGATTACTTTTTCTACTCAGATTGATATGCCTAGATATCACACTGGGACATTTCCTAGAGAAAAAGTAAGTAAAGCGGATGTCAATTATTTGCAGTTTTTCAAATTCTCATACAAACCTTATCCACACAGAACAATTTTCAAAGGAAAAAAGTCAATGTATTCCTATGGGGAAAGGAAAATGCTACTTACCAGTATGCATATGTTCTTGGCATGTAGAGCTGCAGAGCTACACACTGTTCATAGATCGCCACCTAGTGTTGGGCCCGGATGTTTGCAGTTTGTTGTTGTCCTGAAAAGTTATTTGGAAGTCACGAGATAGGGGACTCCTCCTTTGGATCACATTGCGCATGGGCATCAGCTCCATCCTCAGATTGTTTTTCACCATTAGGGAAATGGAGCTTTGCAAGAAAAGGCAGGATGCCCTTGTAATCAGTATCTAAATAAGAATACTGAAACAGATAAGGGTGCAGGTGAGCGTGTGCAACTCTGCTGCTCTACATGCCAAGAACAGATGCATACTGGTAAGTAGCATTTTCAGTTCGAGGCATATGAGCTGCAGATTACACACTGAGCTATAGATTGTATAGCAGTACCCACATTTATCGGCAATCCACCCGTATCTGTTGCAGTAGTTTGAAATAATGTTTTGAGAACAGCCTGGCCCACATTAGCTTATGGTTTGGTTTGCACATCTACACAATAGTCTTTTGTGAATGTGTGTGGTGTAGAAAATGTAGCTGCTCTGCAGATGTCATCTAGGGGAATGTTCCCTAAAAATGCCATTGAAGCCCCTATTTTTCTTGTAGAATGGGCTTTAGGAGGAACAGATAACGTACGTTTAGCTTTGTGGTAACAAATTTGTATGTATTTGACAATCCAGATTTTGAAATGGGATTAACCTTGTGCGGTGGTGAGAAAAATACAAAAAGTTGTTTTGTCTTACAAAAGGGTTGTGTTCTCTCGATTTAGTATAGCAATGTTCTTTTGACATCTAGGGTATGAAGAGCTCTTTCTGCTACTGTCAGTGGTTGCGAGAAAAAAACGGGCAGTTCCACAGATTGATAGAGGTGGAAGGGAGAAATGACTTTGGGCAGGAATTTTGGATTAGTACGCAGAACAACCTTATTATGATGCATTTGCAGAAAGGGTTCTTGAATGGTTAGTGCTTGTAGTTCACTAACTCTTCGCAGAGAAGTAATAGCTACTAGCATTTGCAAAAAGGGTTCTTGAATGGTTAGTGCTTGTAGTTCACTAACTCTTCGCAGAGAAGTAATAGCTACTAGGAACGCAACCTTCCATATTAAAAATTGTAGTTCACATTTATGTAATAGTTCAAAGGGAGGTCCCATTAGCCGTGTGAGAACAATGTTTAAATTCCACACAGGTGAAGGTGGCACTCTGGGAGGAATTATTCTCTTAAGACCTTCCATAAAGGCTTTAATAGCAGGCACTCTGAACAGAGATAGATGCTGTCTGTTTTGTAGATATGCTGCTAATGCAGCATTGCAGCAAGATGCAGTATAATAGACATGTAGGCTAAGTTACATATTTGTAGGTGCAGTAAGTATCCTATGATGTGTTGAATAGACATGTCTAAGGGATTAATATTATTGTTGTGACAATATATTACAAAGCGTTTCCACTTGGCTGTATAGCATGCTCTAGTGGTTGGGCGTCTAGCTTCTTTTATGCTATTCATGCAGTCTGGAGGAAGGTTCAGATATCCAAATTCTAAGACCTCAGGAGCCAAATCGCTAGGTTGAGCTGAGCTGGGTCCGGGTGCCTGATCTCTCCATGGTTCTGTGTTAAAAGGTGGGGAGACAGGTATAATTCTTGGTGTGGTACCACAGACAGTTGTAGCAGTGTTGTGTACCACAGCTGTCTGGCCCACTTTGGAGCGATAAGGGTTAGAGAATGCTGCTGTAAATTGCATACTACTAGTAGCATGAGTGGTAGAGGTGGAAAAGCGTACGCAAATCTGTTTGACCAGTTCATCTATATCGCATTGCCTTTGGACAGTGGGTGTGGATATCTGGCGATGGAACTTGGGCATTTGGCGTTTGTGAGTGGCAAAGAGGTCTATCTGAGGTTGTACCCACATCTGAAAGAATGGTAGAAGAACTTGCATATGAAGTTCCCACTCGTGGGACTGTTGATTCTGACGACTTAACAGATCTGCTATGGTGTTTTGTACTCCTGGAACATGTTGGGCTAGAAGGAATATGTTTTGAGGTATAGCCCAGTGCCATATGTCCTGAGCTAGTCTAGAAAGTTGCAGGGAGTGTGTTCCGCCCGCTTTCTGAATGTAGTACATGGCTGTCATGTTGTCCGTGCGGACCAACACAGCTTTGTTTGATACTTGTTTTTGGAAAGCTTTTAGACCTAGGAATATAGCTAGTAACTCCAGGTGATTGATATGAAGTAACTTTTGTTGTGGTGTCCACCTTGAAAGGTGTGTTGCAGCAGGTGGGCTCCCCAGCCGGAGAGCGATGCGTCCGCTGTCAAGACTATTTGGGGAACTGGCTCTAGGAACGGTCACCCCTTGGAAAAGTTTTTGGTGTTCCACCACTGCAGAGAGCGATGAGTCCGACAGTCTACAAACTCTAGGTCTGTTAAGGGACCTTGAGCCTGGTTCCATTGACGTGATAAGCACTCTTGTAGAGGACGCATTTGAAGTCTTGCATGGGGCACTATGAAAATGCAAGAGGCCAACATCCCTATGAGTTGCATGAACACTCGTGCTGGAAGGGAGTGTTGTCGCTGAAACTTTGTGAGAAGAGTTTGCATGCTAGCTATCCTTACTGGAGTGGGATAAGCTAGCGCTGTTGAGGTGTTTATTGTAGCACCAAGGTATTGTTGTACTTTTGATGGTTGCAGATGAGACTTGGTGTGGTTTATTGTGAACCCCAAGTTGTGGAGCAGTTGGATCGTGGCGTGAGTATGTTACACACACACTGGTTGTATGAACTGGCTTTTATGAGCCAGTCGATGAGGTACGAGAAGACATGTATGTGCTGTCTTCGTAAATGTGCTGCCACTACTGCTAGGCACTTGGTGAATACTCTTGGTGTTGTTGTGACTCTGAATGGGAGTACTTTGAATTGATAGTGCTGCCCGTCTATTACAAATCTGAGATACTTCCTGTGAGCCTTGTGAATTGGAATGTGGAAGTATGCCTCTTTCAGATCTAGAGTAGCAAGGAGGTCGTTTTGTAACAGGAGAGGAAGGACTTGTTGGAGTGTGACCATGTGAAAATGGTCTGACTGTATGTATATGTTTAGCGGTCTGAGGTCCAGAATAGGCCTTAGAGAGATGTCCTTTTTTGGAATAAGAAAATATAGGGAGTGAACCCCTTTGTTATGTTGGTGCAGAGGAACTGGTTCTATTGCACTTTTTTCTAGCAGAGACATTACTTCTTGCTTTAACAGTGACAGATGTTCTTGTGACATTGGACGCTGTTTGGGTGGTATGTTTGTGGGGGTAGATGTTAGTTCTAAACCGTAACCTGACTCAATAATTTGTCGCACCCACCTGTCTGATGTGATGTTGATCCAGGCAGGAAGTAATTGCTGCAGTCTTCCCCCCACAGGAGTGGAATGTTGGGGGGGGGAAGGGCAGGAAAGTCATTGGGTAGGGGTGGAGGAAGAGCGGGAGTTGTTGGTTTTGCCTCTGCCTTTGTTGTTGTCACCCCTGTAACCCCCTCTCTGGTATCCCTTAGTGTATGTGGATGGTCTAGGGGCATAGTAGGAAGTGGAGGGGCTTTCCAAGGAGTAGCCTCTTGTGTTGCCTCTGTATGATGAGGGACAAAAAGAACATCTGGGAGCTTGCAGCTGCAAGGCTCCCATAGATTTTGCTGTGTCGGTGTCTTTTTTCATATTTTCTAAAGACACATCAACATTAGGGCCAAATAAATATGTCTAATCAAATGGCTGATTCAACCCAAGGTACTGGGCAGCTCTTTGGACTAGTAGGTTAAAACCTATAATGTCCTCTGGTGGGGAAGGTCTGGAAGGGTATATATCATTTTGTGGGACATAAGGTACATCAGGGGTGTTATAATCCTCCCAAGGATTAGGTGACTGAGGGGGACTATTGGTCCCTGCTGGGTCGTGTGCACCCCCACCTGAGTCATCAGAGTCTGTATCCACATCATCATCTGGATTAGTGGATGGTGTAGGAGAATGATGTGGTGGAGGAGATGTAGGAGGAGGAACAGTATTGGGGGTGGTGGAGAAAGGACCCTTAATGGGGAGGTTGCAATGTCTCTCTCCTTTGGAGGAGGAGAAGGTGTTGGCGCTTCTAGTTGTCTCTTCTTGGAGCTAAGAGCTAGTTGGCCAGTCTTAGGATCTTTAAAAAGAGTTTTTTGGTGAGGATCTGATGTAAAAAGTTCTTCTGTATAGGGCAGATCCTTCGGCGTCTAAGTTTTCGGTTCCAGAGGTTTTTTTGGCACCGAGTCGGTAAATGGTCTAGGGTCTTTTGGTTTAGAAGTGTGACCTTTTGAAAAGTCTTTTACCCGAACATGTTTTTTCAGTTCCGGGTGTTTCTTCGGCTCCTAAGCATGTGAATCGGGGCCTTTAGGTAGTTTTTTACTTGGCTCAGAGTGCGGTTTTGGCATTGATTTGCCGCTGCCAGTCTTCGGCGCCGAGTGCTTGGGTGTTGGAGCAGCAGTTGGCGTGGTTGAGGAAGATGGCTTTTTCTTTGGTGTCGGATGTCGGATGGGAACTGGGAATAGGCTGGCTTGAGTCCGAGCCGCCTGAAGGCTTTGTAGGTTCTTTGCCGGGCCCGAAGGCAGGGCGCGGGAAGCAGTCTCTCGCTGTGCACCAGGGACCGAAGGCGAGGGTGTGACCGAAGCCGTTTTTGAGGGTGTCGAGGAAGGGTTGGGGTCGACGGTCTTACTTACGACCCGTTGAGCTGGAGTGATGTCCTCGACGTCGGAGTCTTCGGCATCCGAAGGGCTGTGAGTTTCTTCGGCGTGCTGATGTTCTGGCACGTCAACACCCTCTCCAAAGATGTCGTCGGGGATCGAAGCGGACGAGCGAGCCATTGTTCTTCGAGCTCGCCGGTCCCGAATCGTCTTCTTGGAGCGGAAAGAGGCACAAGCGAAAGTCTTTGGTCTCGTGCTCCGGTGAGAGGCAAAGGTTGCACACCTCATATAGATCGGTGTGGGGAAACTTAGACCCACATTGAGGACACTTCTTGAATGGCGTCCTATCCATGAGTCAGAAGATGAGGCCTAGTTAGGCCGGAAGGCCTTCATCGATGACCGGAATCGAAGACTTCGAAGTTGGTGAAGAATCGTGTTGATGTGGATCGCCATCGAAACAATACCGTCGAACTGGGTGAGGATTGCGTGTCAAAGGAAATTCGGTTCTAAACCGGAGCGCAGGAATCACATCCGAGCCCGATGGCAGAAAAAAACAATCTGAGGATGGAGCCGATGCCCATGTGCAATGTGGTCCAAAGGAGGAGTCACCTATCTCGTGACTTCCAAATAACTTTTCAGGACAACAACAAACTGCAAACAACCGGGCCCAACATCTATGCACAGTGTGTAATCTGCAGCTCATATGCCTCGAACATATGGTTATTGGTTAACAGGTAAATACTTGCATGAGTTGGTATTCTGGGGTTAGAACCAGGGTTCCCCCATGATCAAAGATGCACTCTCAAAGCACCCTCAGCGGCACTAGTGTGGTCGGGTGCAGAGTGCTGAGGCCCAATGTTATCCAATGGGAAAGTGGGGGCCTCAGAGTTGTGGGAGCAAAGCTCCTGGTGAAAGGCTCAGGGCAAAGGGGGATCCGAGTTAGCACCTAAAGTACACCGGCAGCCGCGCAGGGACGGCTGGGTGCAGGGTGCTGTTTTGGCATCGGGTACCCTGGTTTTCAATAGGAGTTGCCGGTTTTGGATTTTGGCTGCAGGCTCGGTCAAGGAAGACTTCTGGGAGGAACTAACAGCTGGGCAAGTAAGTTAGAGGGCTCTGGAACATAGGTGCACCTCGGATTCTCTTCGCCAGGGCGCAGGATGGCTGGATGCAGGGGTGTCTTGAGGTCGGATTGAACTTTACCAGGCTACTCGGTGTGGGAGGGGGGCCTCCGTGCAGAGGCTGTAGGCATCGTCGTTGAGTCCTGGAGAGGTCAACCCACGGTGGACTCTGACGCTGGAGCGCTGAGGGACCTCGCTGGGACTGGTGGGCCACCTGGATTCAGGCCGTAGGCATCGGGTGCAGTGGTAGTTCCAGGCGTCTGGTTTCTTTGTACTCCGCAGGCACAGAGTCTGTTTTGGGAGTTTCTTTTGAACAGGGCTGCTGTTCACCGGAGATGCGATCTTTGTTGAAGGCAGTCAGTTCTCCCAGGGGTTCTGGAGGTTGCTGGCTGCAGGGCAAGGTGACTTTTGGCGTAGGATCTCTAGAAACTGCAGACGGGCCGGTAGGACTGGGGCCAAGTCAGTTCTTCTCTGCAGTCTCCTCTGCTGGGCGTCTTCTTTCATCCTTCATAGGTTGTGGGAACCACTCTTCTTAGTTCAGGGCTGCCCCCTAAATACTGTATTTAGGGGCATTTTATGGGTCTCGAAGTCAGTTGCCAATGGGCTACAAACCTTAGGGCAACTAATCTCTTGTTGTGCTCACCCATCGTGGGGGAGCGGGTACAATCCCCAATCCTGATTGGAGAGTGCCAGCCACCTGCAAGATGGTGGGCACTCAAGAGTGGGCTTCAACTCTCCTCTCCCACCAGAGGGGTGGGGTTGGCAGAGTTGGGTACACCTTCTGGGTTGGCTAATTTTTCATGCATGTCTTCCCACCGAAAATGAGGAGAGATAGGAAGGGGACCTGCTCCTGATAGCAGGAGAGGCTGGGGGAGTCGGGGGTTGCATTACAAAGGCGGCAAGGCCTTTGAAGCTCCCCTTGCCACAGATGGCTCTTCCTGGCCTGGGGGAGGTGTGACCAGCTCAGCTCAGGAAAGGCTTTGTTTCTGGACTCGGGGAGTGAAGGACCCCACCCCATGGGTCCAGTAACATGTCTCGTGGTGGCAGGCTGGCGTGTACCAGTCAGGGAACCCACCAGAGGCTAGTTGTTTTCCAGGGGGCATACCCAAGATGTTCTCCGAGTGCATTATCCATTAAATCCCACACTGGCATCAATGTGGGTTTAATGTGCTGAGAAGTTGGATACCAAACTTCCCAGTTTTCAGTAAAGCTATTATGGTGCTGTGGAGTTCGCAATGACAAACTCCCAGCACCATATAATCTTAATGGCATTACTGCACTTACAATGTGTAAGAATTGGTCTAGACACAGTAGGGGTACAGGGCTCATGCACTTGTACCCTCACCACTGGTATAGTGCTCCCAGCTAGAGGGGTGGCTGACCTATGCCAGGGCAGTGGGTTGTAGGCATGGCACACATGGATATGTACTATATATGATAAATATCCTGCACTCCTTTTAGAAACCAAAATACTTCAACAATCTTGTACAAAGTTTTTCTCGATGATCCTGGTGCTGTCCCTACTAACCGACTGGCTCCTGTCGGTTTTGTCATACTCGACTATCCCAAACAGAACCTGTTTGCTAAGGGACGCACGGTACACTAGCCCCGAAGGTGCTAAATTCTAAACATTTTCAAACATGTAATCCAAATGAATTATACCAACATAATCATACGTATGTAACTGTTGTATCACTGTGGTGTAAACACGTTACTGAATAACAAACAATATCCTCCGTACTCTCAAAAACTGTGAGCACGGTAGGTGTTTCTTTAAAGAAAATGTGTGAAAACTCTGATAATGCAACGCATTCTTCCTATCAGTTGGTTTGATATACTCGCGTTGTTAACACATTACCTCGCATTTCTATCATTATGTCCAAATAGTTCATTGCATGTAAATCATACTGATATGTGATCTTAATTTGCCCATGACAGCAATTTAGTTTTTGCAATTCACTCAACAATTGTTCCTGTGTTCCCTTTCATACTATGAGTATATCATCAATATACCTGACATACAATTTCAAATGATCCCTCCAACGTGTATACAACAGGTCAGTGAGGCATGTCGGTTGTTGATTAGTTGATATATCACAAGGGTGATGGCAGGCAAGGATTAACTCACACGATCATTTTTTCCACGTTTTTTTTGGGATGGCTCAGCAGGTTCACTATTGGATTCACAAGTTTGGCATAAGCTCATATACTAACCCTAAGATATATATATGGAATTGGCACTGGTTTGTCTTGATGTGAATATAAGGCAGATTCATAAACAAACTAATTAGAATTATTTATTGTGTATTCTATTTTAGTATTCCCCTGATGAAGGTACAATTACCGAAATGCATTGGGAATTACGTTGTACATACATGCAATTCATGATGTAATGAATTAAGAAAAGAATCACATGCAAAAGAAATGAAGAATAAAGAAGAAATCATGAAGAATCATTCAAATATTGCTTTTGGAGATCTATTGTTTGTTATTCAGTAACGTGTTTACACCACAGTGATACAACAGTTACGAACATCTGATTATGTTGGTATAATTCATTTGGATTACATGTTTGAAAATGTTTAGAATTTAGCACCTTCGGGGCTAGTGTACAGTGCGTCCCTTAGCACACAGGGATGTGTGCCATGTCGACTCTTGACTTTGATCTGCACCAAAACAAGCGCCTGCAATGGCAATGTTTGTGTGTAAAGGGCCTCCAAGGGTGACACAATAAGTGCTGCAGCCCTTCGAGGCCTCCCCTGGCCCCAGTGCCCTTGGTACCCATGGTACCTTCTACAAGGGACGGACGTGGCCAGAGAGGTGCCAATTGAGGGTACAAGGTCATAGGCCCTGGGAACTGGATTGGTAGACACCCAGGGAACATAGAGTCAAAGTGCATCAGTAGTCTGGCAAAAAGTGGGGGGTTACTGCAACAAAAACCCAGCTTCCTATACAAGACTATATTTGACGTGCATGATGACCATTATTCCTGCACAAGACACAGAAATACTTCCATTTAGAGTTGTAAGTCGTGTTAGTCGCTGGGGCTTGAGCCTGTGACAGAATCTGGTTACATTCCTACAATTTAGCCAAATGGCCAAAATCTAGGTGGTCAGGCACCATGCTGTTAAATTCAGAGACTTGGGAGTGGTGGAGAATCTCTCAATGTCTGAATAATATCCTGTGATGCACCTTCAAAGGAGTGGTTGGAAGTGCTGTCTGAATCTGAAGACTTTTTTGCAGCCTTCTTTGGAGGAGCGTCTGTAGGGCTAGGGGAAGCCACCCGTGGCCTTTTTAAAGACAGCTTTTGGGAAACCGAAGAAAACTCATCTTCTTCTGGAGATTACAGATTGTCTCTGGTCTTGAGCCTGTTAAGCCAGAGTAAAAGACGTCATTCTCTGTCTTTTAGCATTTTTGTAGAAAAAGTTCTACAAATGTTGCAGTCCTTTGGTGAATGGTCCGGATACAGGCAATATAAGCATGTCTTGTGCTGGTCTTCAACCACTTTTTTCACAAGAAGTACATGCTCTGAAAAGACCCTTCTTCTGAGGATCAGCCATAATCAGTCTTGAAGTAAAGAAATCCAAATCTGTGAAGAAATAGGCTAGAATAAGGAAACCCGAGGAGAACTCAGGTGGAGACTCCCTTAGCACAACGTGCGATAGAAAATCTGAGAGACTGAGGCTCCTGACAGGAAGGTTCTAGAGGGAGGTGTTAGCTGATTGGCTCTTCTAGAGTTTGGTCCTTTTTACAAAAGGACATAGATAGGCTACTAAGGTGAGGCCCTTAGGCCTACTTCTCTCTATATATGTCTATAGGACATTACTTTTCTATGTACCGGAGACTCCCGTCTCGACAACGGGGAATGATTCAGGCATGTGAATCTATGAAAGACACCCATAATACTGGATAATACATGGCTGTCATATTGTCTGTCTGGACTAGGACCGCTTTGTTTTGGATTTGTACTTGAAAAGTTTTGAGAGCTAGGAAAATTGCTAGCAGCTCTAAATGGTTGATGTGGAACTGTTTCTGTTGATTGTTCCACTGACCTTGTGTGGTATAATGCAAGAGATGGGCTCCCCATCCTGTGAGGGATGCATCTGTTGTGAGCACTATCTGTGGAATTGGATCTAGGAACAGCCGTCCCTTTGTCAAGTTTTTGGTGTTCCACCATTGCAGAGAGCGATATGTATGGCTGTCTACCAACACCAGGTCTGTGAGCTGACCTTGAGCCTGATTCCACTGTTGTGCTAGACATTCTTGTAGTGTAGTGGGCGCATTTGCAGTCTTGCGTGAGGAACTTTAAAGCTGCAAGACGCCATCATGCCTATTAGTTTCATGAACACTCTGACTTGTAGAGAGTGCTGGCATTGAAAAAGGGAGACTAGTTCTGAATACTTTGAATCCTGGCTTGACATGCGAAGGCTCTAGGTGCGACTTTGTGTAGTTTATCATAAACCCTAAGTTGTGCAGTGTTTGAATTGTTTGTTTTGTGTGTTGTGCACACTGGTTGAACGATTTTGCTTTTATGAGCCAGTCGTCGAGGTAGGGGAAGACAAGTATTTGTTGTCTTCTGAGATGTGCTGCCACTACTGCTAAGCACTTTGTAAACACCTGTGGTGCTGTTGTGACTCCGAATGGAAGGACTTTGAACTGATAGTGTTGTCCTTGTATGACAAACCTTAAATACTTCCTGTGCGCAGGATGCATTGGAATGTGAAAGTAGGTGTCCTTTAGGTCTAGTGTGGACAGAAAATCTCCCTGTTGTAGTAATGGGAGTACCTGTTGTAAAGTGATCATGTGAAAATGATCTGATTGTATGTAGTGGTTGAGGGGCCTGAGATCGAGAATTGGTCTTAATGTCCCGTCCTTTTTTGGAATTAGGAAATACAGGGAGTAAACTCCTGTTCCTTGTTCCTCTAACGGAACTACTTGAATAGCATATTTTTGTAGAAGTGCTAGAACTTCCTGTTGAAGCAGAGGTATGTGTTCTGCAGACATTGGACGCTGCCTGGGTGGTATGTTTGGGGGGTTGCTGTGAGTTCTAGGCAGTAGCCATGTTGGATAATTTGTCTTACCCACCTGTCTGTTGTGATGGAGTTCCAGACAGGTAGGAACTGTGAAAGTCTGCCCCCCACAGGAGTGGAATGCTGTAGGGGAGGCAGAGGGAAGTCACTGTTTAGGAGTGGAAGAGGAGCGGTTATTGTTACTACCTCTACCTCTTCCCTTGTTGTTATTGACTCTATATCCTCCTCTAAAATAGCCTTTATTAGAGGAGGTTTGTGCGTGTGTTTTTTTTTAAACCTTTATTTTTTGGATTTTGCAACATGGAAGAAAACGATCCACCCCGAAACTTCCGAAACTTGGCATTGTTTAACCAGCAGGTGTATACCATACGGCGACCTCATTATGGCACTAAATGGTACAGTGAGTACAGTACAGGTTATATTCATAAGCATCATGATAATCACAGCAATCGCATGAAATACTGTTGAGGAACACGCAATGTACTTATATTGGCGTGGGTCCGATCTCCCCATTCCCTCCCCCCTCCCTTTCTGATCCCAAGTCCCCCGAAGAAAAAAGTTCAGCACTCGTACCATCCGAGTCGCTATGAGACATCTCCATGCAAGGAGATCATCCTGCAACTTCACATCCTTGTGGGACATCTGCATATGCGTCTCCTCAGCTAGCGACCATTCCCTTACATCTCTACGCCACGCTGACAACTCCGGCGCTCTTCGCCCCATCCAGGTGATCGCCACTCTATGCCTCGCCAGCACCAACATTAATTGCAAAAGTTTGTAGGAAAGGTTCCTCTTTTTAGGTTTAGGGACCAGGGCTAGTAGGCAGTGAAGCAGGCTCAGATCAATCCGAAGGCCAGTTATGACCCGGATACGAACTACCACCTCCCTCCAGAAGCTACCAACCAAGGGGCAGTCCCAGGCCAGGTGCAGAAATCCCGCCCCCTCGATCCCACACCTGGGGCAGTTGTCCTCCCTATCTCCTGCAAAACGCCTTAAGGATAGCGGGGTCACGTAGGTGCGGTGCATGAAGTTAAAGTGCGTCAATTTGAATCTCGCGTTGCAGGACACTCAGCGGGTAAGACTCCCTATGCGCTTGCTCTGTCCAGGGTCAGGGCGATAACCAGGTCCACCTCCCAGGCGTCCCAGGAAGGCGGAACTGGCGGGGTCGAGTCCTGTCTCATGGCCGAATATAGCAGAGGAATTAACCTACGTCCTCTCCCTCAAAAGAGGAGGATGTTCAGGGTGTGGGACAATGGGGGTGCCTCCGGAAACTGGGGCCAATTGGCTCTCGCCACCTCCTGAAGGCCCCGGTAGTGCAAGTATTGTCCTTCCCCCAGGGCAAAGGTTTCCATGGCCTGCTCAAAGGACACAAAGGACTCATCGGGGTAAAGGTCCGCAGCCTTCCATCTTCCAAGCCCTAAAGGACATGTGTTCCACCATATCCACTACCGGGGCTAGAATCCACACTGGCAACTCCCTATGAAAGGGGGCTCGTTGCAGTATCTTCTCTACAAACCGCTGCCAAACCGCAGCCGGGTGGCGAACCACGTACGGTAGGTCCAGATCAGCCCCCCGTCCTCTCATCAGCGCCACCTGTAATTCCTGCTGGTTAGCCCTGCCGGCCAACAGACTCAACTCCCAGCTGTCTCCATCTGCAAACCACCGTGCCGCTGGCATCAACTGTGCCGCATAGTAGTATAAGTCAAACCTGGGTGCCTCCAGTGCCCCCTCCTCTCATGTTCGGACCACGGTGTGAAGGGTGACTCGGCTGCGCTGTCCCCCCCACAGCAGTGACGTGAGCAGCGTGTTGAGTGTGCGGAAGACTCGCGAGGGGAGTGGACATAGGGAATTCTGGAGGATATAGAGCGTCCTGGGGAGCAGCACCATTTTTGCAACAGCCAATCTCCCCATAAGAGATAATGGCAAGGAGTTCCAGAAAGCGACCGATTGCTGCAAGGACCGAATAACTCTGTCAATATTGCGGGCCAACCCTTGGGCATCGGTAGGCCTTACCTGGATGCCGAGATACCGGAACGCCTCCTGTTCCCATCTCAATCCGAGATTCGGTAGGTCCGTCAGTGGCCCGCCGCCGTAGCCCGACAAAAGGAACACCAGGGACTTCTCACAGTTAATTCGCAGTCCCGAGGCCGCGCCAAATCGATCCAGGTGCTGTAGAAGTACCGGAACCGACTCCCGGGGGGACATTAAATAGAATTGGGCATCATCCGCATTTAGAGAGATCACATTACATGTGTCGCCCACTACGATGCCCCATCGTGCCATGTCGGCCCGGATCAGAACTGCCGAGTGGCGAGAGGGGACATCCCTGGCGTGTGCCCCGGCCCAAGAGCCATTCTTCCGAACGCGCTGCACCCAATCGCACCCTGGCTCGAGGGGCTTTATACAAGATGCGGATCCACCGGCAGAATCCGGGGCCCATCCCCACCATCCGGAGGACCTCCAAAAGGTACCCCCAGTCTACGGTGGCGAAGGTTTTAGTGATGTCGATCGACAACAAGGCCATTTGGTCCTCTCTGTCTCGTACCTCGTGGATGATGTGGTTCAGTTGTCTCAAATTCATGGCGGTATTGCGGCCAGGGATAAACTCACATTGGTCCGGGTGTACCAGGTGTACCATGTGCAGTAAATAAGTTTGAGGAGGGTCAATATAGGGCTATATTTAATGACCAAGAACCACTCGTGCCCTGAAAGGAACTGTCAACAAACAAAGAATGGCCTGGTCAAGAACCTGTAAGTATGCCGCAACTGAGCTAATGCCCCAAAACCATTAGTAGCACTAGAAGTGATAGCCCGGGTCTGCCAGGAAAATTCCCATCAGCCCACCCATATGGTGGAATGTCGTCATGTGGGAGATGTCACCAATCCCAATCTCAAGCAATGCACCTAGTCATGGTGCAGAGATGGACTACCATGGTGTAGATTCAAACCACTGGGCTTCACTGGTGATGCTAATGGGGTGCAGTGCAAAAAACAAAAGTGAAAGACGTGAATATAAAATTAACTCCAAGGGCCTAAATTAATTTTAATCAGTAAGGCACCTGGGTCAAGATTAAAATATATTGCCTGAATAGTTTGAAATAATAACTATATATGAGCAAAGTGGGTGAAGGTCGACCTGTTTCAGCTATTGTGACTGCTGGTCTTAGCTTTCTTCAGGACCATTAAAGAAACTTGCGACTGCAAAAGAGAAATAGTGATGTACGCTGATGTACAAAGGATAGATCCTACCAGTTCCTCTGAGCCCAGATGAATACTGTAGGGAATCCAGAATTTTATGTACCTCCCAGCATTATGTGGGAGTACGCCTCACCTCACCCGGAACCAACTCGGGAAAAAGGGAGGCCCCGCTCTGTCCGTCGGTACCTCGATGCCGGCCGGCGTGCGAGAAGGAACGGAGGTTCCTTCTCGGACGCCGGCATCGAGGTACCGACGGACAGAGCGGGGCCTCCCTTTTTCCCGAGTTGGTTCCGGGTGAGGTGAGGCGTACTCCCACATAATGCTGGGAGGTACATAAAATTCTGGATTCCCTACAGTATTCATCTGGGCTCAGAGGAACTGGTAGGATCTATCCTTTGTACATCAGCGTACATCACTATTTCTCTTTTGCAGTCGCAAGTTTCTTTAATGGTCCTGAAGAAAGCTAAGACCAGCAGTCACAATAGCTGAAACATGTCGACCTTCACCCACTTTGCTCATATATAGTTATTATTTCAAACTATTCAGGCAATATATTTTAATCTTGACCCAGGTGCCTTACTGATTAAAATTAATTTAGGCCCTTGGAGTTAATTTTATATTCACGTCTTTCACTTTTGTTTTTTGCACTGCACCCCATTAGCATCACCAGTGAAGCCCAGTGGTTTGAATCTACACCATGGTAGTCCATCTCTGCACCATGACTAGGTGCATTGCTTGAGATTGGGATTGGTGACATCTCCCACATGACGACATTCCACCATATGGGTGGGCTGATGGGAATTTTCCTGGCAGACCCGGGCTATCACTTCTAGTGCTACTAATGGTTTTGGGGCATTAGCTCAGTTGCGGCATACTTACAGGTTCTTGACCAGGCCATTCTTTGTTTGTTGACAGTACCATGTGCAGTGCCAGCCGGGCAGCCAATAGTTTCGTCAGGACCTTCACATTAGTATTGATCATGGTGATGGGCCGATAAGCCACAGGGCCTCCAGCATCCCCCCCACCCCGGTTTCAGGATCATGCAGATCTCCCCCTGATTCATACTTGGCGGAAGTGCCTCCCGTTCAAATGCCTCCAGGTACACCTGCAATAGGGGTGGGGCAAGGATGCCTGCAAATGCTTGGTAGAATTCGGAGGGGTAACCATACCCTCCCGGGGACTTAGCCCTCGGCAGGGCAGCTATTGCCACTTTCAGCTCCCGGAGAGTTAAAACTGCATCCAATTCCTCTGCGTCTTCTTGTGTGAGTGCCTGAAGGGTAAGACCCTGGAGATAAGGGAGGAAGGAGTCCCTCGTGATCGTGGGGTCCGCCGCATATACTGATTGAAGATGGGAGCTCAGGACCAGAAGGATACCCGCCTCTGAGTGCACCATTCCTGTGGGGCCTCTCAGGGCCACAAGCCTCTCTGGGGCGAATTCGCGCCGGAGGATCCAAGCCAGCAGTCGGCCCGATTTGTCTCCTTCGCGATGGAGGTGCTGCCGGTACTGGCCTAGCGTGTATTTATCTAGGCGAGTAAGTATATCATGGACACTTATGCGAGCCGTCCGTTCCGACTCCTGATCCAGGTCGTCGGGATCTGGCAGGGTTTGCAGATGTAGGAGTGCATCTTCCACATCCCGCAATTCCCGAAGAAGCTGCCTCCGGACTCCATAGGTGAGGGTCATACACTCATCTCGAACAACCGCCTTCAGGGCGTCCCACCTGGTGGAATAGGCGAGATCCCCACCACCCCAGTTCAAGTCAAGGTAATTCGTGAGGGCAGTCTCCACATGGTCCTTCCCTACCTGGTCCTGCAACAGATCTATCGGCATCCTCCAAGTGCGAGGACGTACGGGCTGGTACTCCCACTGTGCGACGCACGTTACTGGAGAGTGATCGGACAAAAAGCAGGCCTGATGGGTGACGTCAAAGAGAGAGAGGCATCCACATTGGCCGCCAGTACCCTGTCCAATCTACTATGAGTATTATGGGTGGGGGAGTCTGGTTGCCCAGGCGCCACACATCGCTGAATCCCAGGTTCTGCATCACCTCCCTGAGTCGCACGGTCATGCGCGGTTTCGTCCCTGCGCGAGGGGGGGGGGACCTATCTAACAAAGGGTCCAACACGTCCCCAAACCAGAGCAGTGGGCCTTCCAGGTCCGATACAAGGACCTCCTGTAGGTGTAGAAAGAAGTCAGGGTCGTCTACATTAGGTGCGTATGAATTTAAAATAGAGAGTTCCCTCCCGTCAAGTTTCACCCGCAAGAGCAGGTGCCTGCCATTAATATCCACCTCCACATATTGGACAGCACACGGGACCCCCGGGGCCACCCAAATTAGGACCCCTCTAGCATACGTTGAGAATGAGTGAAACACCTGACCCCTCCACTTTTTCGCTAACTTTTGGGCCCTGTCCTCATCTAGGTGGGTCTCCTGTAGACACGCAATAGAGATCCCGTGTCTCCGGAGGAAGGATAGAACCCTATGCCGCTTGGTGCAAGTGCCTAGGCCCCTCACATTCCAGTTTAAAAACATGTGCGCCATGCGTGGTGACAGTGCCCATCCGGACAAGCAGCCTTACATCTCATGACCCACCATTCCTGTGCCCGAGTTGAAATACACCAGATACCTTCAACATTCCCCCCCAACCGAACCCCCTTCAACCTCAACCACCCCCCACCCGTGAGAAATATTACTGCAACAAAGACGCTAATATGCCTTCCCCTGCCAGTGCCAGTACGTACACAGCATTCCCAAACACCCAAACAGTGAAATCCCTCCCAACCGTCGATGGACACAGTCTCGATCTGACGTTCCAAAGCAGAGTGGGAACCCTGTATCGCTTTCGGTAACTCCGCCCGCAACGGCTCCTCGGGCGCTGGACCCCCCTCCTCCTGACCCGATTGGTGAGTAAATCTCTGTGAGGGGAGCCTGTGTGTGGTATACTGCGTGATGGTATTGGGCTGGACCGCCCTGGGCGTTCTGTCCTTGCGCATCAAGAAGTACGAGCTGGGGCCACTCAAGCTTCCTCTAGATCTTCGGCAGCACCCTCAGACGTCGTATACAGTCTAAGCACCAGGGCACCAGGCCCACCTGATCTGCCGTCCAGACACGTTCCAGTTAGGGCACTGGTATATTTCTAGCCCAAGGGGCTCTGCGGGGATGTGTCGCAAGATCTAGTGTACAACCGGGAGAGAGGAGGCTAGGTCCAGACCCCCGCCCCAGTCACGAGCGGGGCCACGTGTGGGCCAGCAAGCGGTCGAGGGGTCCGTCCTGCCGCAGGCGCAATGGGCCGGTCCAAACTGCGATCCCTAAACTCATGCGTCCCTGTCCCGATATGGATAGTTCATCCTCTTGCCCCCAAGCAAGGGCCCAGCGTGGCTTACTAGGTCGGGTCTCCAGAGGCGCCAGCCGCGTGCAGCTTGACACTCCAGTCGCCGCAGAGATCTCAGAGGGCGGCGGCCCCTCGGCACCAAGCGCCACGACCAGGCACAAGTCGCCCGACCGCCAGCACTGGGAGGCCGCGACTCCGCCTCCCGGTTGGTCAGCGTCGTATTTCTGGCCCCTGCTGTCGCCTTTGCAGTCACCGGGCCCCCGGGGGTCCTCTAGGCAGTCCTCCGCTCAGTCGCCTCTAGGCCCGATCCCCAGCCTCGCACAGCAGGCGCTCCGATCAGATTCAGGCCGCTACAGCCATTAGCACTAGCGGGCCGCTCCCCACCTCTCTATCGGGCCGGTGCACCATTCTAGGATTCCTCTCACTCCTCGGACTCAACCAGGCCCCCCGGATGACAGTGGGGGTCTCCCGGGAATCTTCGCTGCTCCGCCTCAGGTAGGCCGGATACCCGGCATCGATTACCGGCGGCCCCCGCTACCACCACTGCTGCCCATTAAGCCCGGTCATCCAAGGTGCTCCGTGTCTCTGTGGACTCAACACCGCTCCGGCGCTTAATTAACCGCTGGGGGAGGGCCCAATGACAATGTGCCCCCCCCGTACCCGGAAATGCCGAACGTCGGGCCAGGCCGCGATCCCCGGCCTCGATTTCCAAGACGGCGGCGGCAAATCAAAAGGTCCGATTTCGGCAGTGCACCGGACACCCACAGCTACCAAAGCGGGACCGGGGGAGCACAGGACGATCCGGGTCTGAGGCAGCACCGTAGGAGTATTCCAGGTGGGCTGACAGGATCTCTTATTTAGGATTTTAGTGGCGTCCGGCAGGGAGCCGAAGGAGATCACGTCCTGTCGGCCATGCTGCTTGGCCACCTTGTGTGTGTGTTTTAAACGATGATGTTGTGTCTGCGCCGGTCTGCTTGGAGCCTCCTCTATAAGAGGAGCGGCGAAAAGAACCTCTAGTTTGTCTGTGTCTTTTGTCATCTTTTCTAATGTAATATCTACTTCCGGCCCAAACAATTGGTTCTGATTAAAGGGCTGGTTTAGGATGCTAGTTTGTACTTCTGGCTCAAAACCCGAAATGCGTAACCATGCGTGACGCCTGAGAATAACACTAGTGTTCACTGCTCTGGATGCTGTGTCAGCTACATCTAGTGCGCATTTAATTGAGGCATTCGATATTAATTTGCCTTCCTGTAAAAGTTCTGCTCCCAGATCTTTGTGTTGATCTGGTAAGTGTTCCATTAACTTTTCTAGTTGATCGTAATGAGCCCTGTTGTAGCGTGAGAGTAAAGCCTGTGTATTTGCTATGCGCCATATGTTTGTTGCTTGTGCAGCAATTCGTTTCTCTGACGCATCCATAATCTTGGACTCTTTGCAGGCGGGGTGTGTCCCCAGAAGTTTGAGAATTAGCCCTTTTGCGTGCATTTGACACTACCAAGGAGTCTAATGGCAGATGACCCTTAATGTATACTGGATCGGCTGGTGCTGGCCTATAATTTTTCTCTATTCTAGGATTTAGCACCCTACACCGTACTGGATCTTTAAAAATCTCTGGAGCATGTTTAACACCTTGGCTGCTAGGGGTTTTCCCCTCCTGTACTGAAAATGCTTGAATACTATAGTTTCATGACAAGGTCAGCTCGTCATAAGCACAGCTCAACCGTGCTTCATGACGAGCTGACCTTGTCAGGAGCATGGAAGGGGTTAATGACTCCCTTGATCATTGGTAATATTTGGGTAGACCTTTGTGAATGTTCGAAAGTGTCTAACATAAAATCCTCCTCAATGGCATCAGAGTGCATAGGAACCCCATGGTAAAGTGCAGCTCTGTTTAATAAATGATTAAACCCAATACTATCCTCTGTAGGGGAAGGTTTTGTTGGGTAGTACTGAGGATCAGGGATGTCTGGTGCATTATTTGGTGCAAAATTATATGTATCATCATCCTTGGGATATTCTGTGTTGATATCATCATCTAAAGGGTATGTATGTGGTTCTGGAACATCATCCCCCCCACCTAAACCATACTCCTCGTCAGTGTGGTGTGATGATGCAGGAGATTGAATAGGAGAAGTTATAGGTTCCACATATGGAGTAATAGGAGAGGAAGAAGGTGAAGGAGAGGAAGGGTGCATTGGAGAAGTTGCACAGTCATTTTTGGCAAGAACCACAGGTGTAAGTGGTGTGTCTGCTGGTCTCTTTTTATAAGGAATTGCTTCCACATGTCCAGTTTTTGGATTAATATTGACCTTTTTCGGTCTAGGATCTGGTCTAAACAGTTCTTACTCTTCTATAATCATCTTCGGCGTCGATTTTTTCGGAGCCGATAGAGGTTGTCTAGTGTACTTTGCCTTAGAAGGAGTAACTGAGTCTCTCGGCAATGTTTCCGGTGCTGAAGGTTGTTAAGTCTTATCCGGAGTCTTTGGTACAGATATTAGAGGTTTCAGCGTGGAGACAGGTTTTGCTGGGCCTGTGGCGCCGGAAACTGGGTTCCCCGCTTTGTTTTTTGAACCGGAAGGTGCTGGTATGCTTGCCTGTTGATGAGCGCGTTGGAATTAGCGATGCAGCATTGGATCGCCGCACTCCTTTCCATCTTCCTCCCCATTAGGTCCAATCTCTTGCTCTCTGTCTGAAGGTGGTCCTGTATTTGTGGGTATATTTGCCCTCTTCCTAGTCGCGGATGTTATGATTGAATCCGCTGATACTGATCCCTTAATATACATAGGGTCCTTAGAAGAGTGTTTGTACTTTTTCTACTTCCTTGGGGTTACTGCTTTACACGTAGCAGGTTCCTTGAATGCCTCCTTCCCCATGTCCAGCACCCTTGGGAGCATGGGTAGGAACTGGCTTCTTGACTGTGATGGCAACAATGTCTCCAAGAGGAAGCAAGATTGGGGTTTCTCCTCCTCTAGCTGCACTCCATATGTGTCTGCAGCCCTCTTGATGTCATCTTTTCTAATGTAATATCTACTTCCGGCCCAAACAATTGGTTCCGATTAAAGGGCTGGTTTAGGATGCTAGTTTGTACTTCTGGCTCAAAACCCGAAATGCGTAACCATGCGTGACGCCTGAGAATAACACTAGTGTTCACTGCTCTGGATGCTGTGTCAGCTACATCTAGTGCGCATTTAATCGAGGCATTAGATATTAATTTGCCTTCCTGTAAAAGTTCTGCTGCCAGATCTTTGTGTTGATCTGGTAGGTGTTCCATTAACTCTCTTCCGGTGATTCAGCGTTGAGATCCTGCCACTGCAAGTCCTGCGCCTCAGAGGATGTCGAGCCCTGGTAAGTTTGTTAGTCTTCCTCATGTTTGGCATCGCCGTAATACAGCTCTTCCTCCTCCTGGTCCTCAACAGGTTCTGGTGTGGTCGGTGGTTGAATTTCCTCAACACACCTTTCGGCTTCCACTGTGGGTTTCGACGGAATAGTGAACTGTTTCATCTTCTCGTCGAAGTCCCTCTTGCGCTGCAAGATGCTTACTATTTCGGCCTCGAGCCTTTTCTTTTTCTTCTCCATCTTGGACGTGTGTTCGGCGTCAAGAGTTTCGGCTTTTCTCTTCGCAGTTGTCGAAGTCGTAGCCGCTTTCAACACTTACATTTTTCGACATTGAGGCGTCGCTTTTGTGACTGCTCAGACGCCTTTGCCTTATCTTGGGTTTTTGCCGGCTGGGAGTCCTTGTCGAAGGAACGGACGGGCTGTTTGTCCTTGGATGCAGTTGCGGATGTAGAGTGTTTCGACGGCAGTGCTCCTTTCGAGGACTTTGACTCACTCTTTAGAGTATCAGTGGAGTGTCTGGGGTTCGACAACTCTTACCGCCTTCGGCGTTTTCATTTTGACCTCAACAAATATAGCGTCCTCAGGTACTTTGGCGATGTTGTCCTATTCTCCACTGGAGAGTCCCATAATCTCGGAGCGATTGAGGTGTCCCCTGCCGCTGCATGCTGTAGTTTGCTCTTATTTGCCTCTCTCTTACCCTGAGGGTCTTCGGAGTCAATGCCCCGCAGGCGTTGCAGTCCTCGCTTCGATGGTCGAATGGCAGGCAGAGATGGCAAACTGGGTGTTGATCCTTCTGCGCAAAGTTGTGGTGGCAGTTACCGCAGAGTTTAAAGGGAGTTTTATCCATCACCGCGCACAGGGAGCCCCCTGTGTGTGCATTCTCCATAGAAACGTCGAAGTTCTGTGTTTTTTCTCTTCTTTCGTTGTCCCCTTCACGTAACTCGTAATCCGGTATGTTCTCAGGTGATTTCTCGAATTTCCGTGGATTCTTCTCTCCAAAGTTGTGGAGCTCCTTCACTGACGACCCAGACCCAAAGGCGGGAAAAACAGAATCTGAAGATGGCGACCAAAGGTGGGAGCTTCCGGAGGTAGCGCTTCGACGTCACGAAGGAGACCAAATGGTCATATGTCGACGCCCACTTGAGCCACCAAAATAAAATAAAAAGAATACAACAATTTCGGACACAACCACTAGCTGGCGGAATAATGCACAGCGTAGCAAATCCAGAAAGATTCACGCTGCAAAACTACTTTAAAGTCTGCAGCCATTATGAAGAGAACCCATTGTATTATTCACATTTATACATCTCCTTGCATACTTACATCTGTATGCAATCAATTAGGCCTACAACTTACCAATGCAGTATATCTAATTTACATAAATTATCAAATGTATCATAAGAGGATTAAACACAGAAACAAAAAACTTTGTGAATTACATGCAGGTGTGTATACAGCATACTTATCTACAATAATTCATTAACAGTACTGACTGTACAGCGTGGTAGCTAACAACTTCATGCTCCGTAGGAAATGGATTGCCCCACCATGTTTGAGCAGAGTACAACAAATATAATTGCGTACTTTAATGGACAGCTCAACGTATCCTGTCTATGTATGTGCAGTGTATTGGTATCCTATGTATGGAATATTCACACAGAGCATGTGTTACTTCAGAATTTTCCACCCGGATCTGCCGTGCAGACCAGACCTGTAATAATTTGACATGCCCTGTGATGAAGAGATCAAAGGATTTTGTAACAATAAAAGTTGAAATGTTAACAGTCAAGAGCAAAAAACATTCACACACACATCATGTTTGCTTCTCTTTGGATACTTGGTGCAAATTAGACCTACTGGAATTATTGCTTGTAATTAGAATGGATTACGTTCTGATAGATTTATGTAAAAACATATATATTTGTATAACGCCATATATATATATTTCAGCTTAACCTTTCCATTTTCCATGCAAATAATTCCCTGGGAGCCTGTGCTTATTTGTAGAGACCCAGACCTATTTTTTATCCTCTGACTTTGATCAATAACAAGAGACAACGGGAGAAGGTACGAGTTAGAGAAAGATATAAAACAGTGATGAAGGGAGAAAACAGGGATGGGAAACGAACCTGCAACAGAGAGAGAGAGTAGGGTTGTGTTTGAAACAGACATTAAGTGGAATCAAGATGAAGCAGACTTAGTGTTCAGCGACCAGTGCATTCTGCAGCGTCGACAGTGTGAGAAGTTGGCCTGATATATAATGTTCACTATTCTAGTGAACACTTTGTATCAGTCCAAACAACCCTCATGGTGATTGGTTGTAAGTCAACCTTATAGACCAGCTATCCTAGTAGCGTGGATACGAGCAGTCTTCGGGCTAAACTCTAGAGGGCGTGTTAAGCCAGCTGTTATACCATCACATATACCCCTTGAACACCAAGTGAAAGGACACCACACAAGTGTTATGAAAATAAACAGTGTATTTATTTAGATCACAACAGCCCTGTACTCTTTATGAGGACAGGGTACTAAGCACACCACAAAACTTACGAAAATACTTTAAGTTGCACAATTTACACAAATGCCCGAGGGGCACAAAAAACCATATACTCTGAAAGTGGAATTCGAAATTACTAGCAGGTAAGTACTGTACTAATAGGCTTTGGAATCGCTAGGACTATGTTACTGAACCTTTAGATTAATAGTAGGAGGCCTAGGGGACTCGGGTGCAGAGTGTGCACTTTCACGCGGGATGCGGGACAAAGTCTATGGGAGCTAGTAAAGACAAAGTTAGTGTTCTCGGGCGAACCCGATAAGGTAGATCGAAAACGACAGTGGATCCTGACCCTTGGATAGTGAGGCTATGCTGGGGCACCGAAATGCCGAAGCTACCTAGCCCAGGGGCTGCAGCTGCATAGGTCTCAAAAGACGTCGGGAATCCTCGTAGACGAACCAGGAGCCTGAAGAAAGAAGTTGCTGGCAGGCGACCAGTGAAGATAGTTCGAGTGATCCAAGCCTGGATCGAAGATGGATGACACCTGAAAGCAGAGGGGACCAAGTTCGTGACTACTAGCCAGTAGTCAGGTGGCACCAGGAGGGCACCGGATGGTAGTCACCTCGACTAGGTGAGTGGGCGACGCTGGGCTCTGCAGTCTCACTGACCAGGAGGCGTTGTCGGCGACCAGGATGGAGGTGCGAGCTGTCCCACGATGGATGATGCTGTCGACGTCGCTGGACCCAGGATTGGGGCAACAAGTCTTGGCAAATTCAAGCCCACGCGGTGGACCTAAAATGGCGTCTGGAGTGGACCAGAAGGGTCCGGGGTGCTCCTCTTTTGGAAGGGAGCAAGGGCCAGTCTGGAGCAACCAGACCAGCAGCAGTGATGTCGTCGGGCGTCGTTCAGAAGGCCACAAGCCAGCGGGCTAGTAGCCAAACAACGCGGTGAGCAGCAAAAAGCAGAAGGGCCCCACGCAGATCGTGGAGATGCTGGGAGGCTGGACTTCGGTGCTGGAGCTGCTCAGGGTCGGGGCTTCTCGGACCCCAAAGCACTCACCAGAGGATCCCTCGGCGGTCGTGCTGGATAGAAGTCGTGCAGTTCTGATGATGGCCGGTCCCTCGAGGTCTCGTCGCACCTACGGTTCTCAGCTTAGCTGTAGAGGTAGGTAGAGGTCAGAGGTGCCAGGGAAGCCGGGTCTCGTCGAGCTGGTCGGTCGAATTCCTGAGGAAGGACGTGCAGCAAACCGCAGAGTTCTTAGATGGTGCCTGCGGATGCAGGGTGACTACTCCTTAGCCACAAGGGAGAAATCTTGAGAAGAGTCTAGAGTTCCTTTCATAGAAAGTAGTTTCTTGAATCAAAGATGATCTAATTTGGAAGGGTCCCCGCTCCTGCCTTTATCCTAAAGAAAGGGGTGGGTACGCGACTAGGTCCTGCCCTAGGGGTGGGACCAGGAAGGGGAGTGGTTACACCCCTCTCCCATGCCGGACTTTCCCCAGGCCAGGGGCTGGTGTGCCCCTGGAACTGGTTCTAGCCGGCAGATGCGTAGTGAGCACCGGGGTGCCACTTGCAGTCACCTTCCTGTAAAGCCCTGCCTACCCAGGATACACAAAACCCTGTCTGGGATGGTGCTAGCACCGCCCCTGACAGGAAACCCTTTGTCCAAGCTCTCCTCTCTGGAAGGACTCCCAGCAGCAGGAGGTCAGACTCGAGTCTGTGGTGGCAGCATCCATTTTGTGGAGCTGAGGCTTCAGTTAACTTTAACCGGGATTCACAGTTACATACATGTCGTGTCCCTCTAGAAGGGTGGAATGCTAACCCCGTCGCCAGAATTGGCGAGGGGTTAGTATTCCAATTCGTATGACACCTTACTCGACATGTTTTGATAAAGCAATACCAAAGATAGCATTTAACCGCGAGGATTATGATGCACTTAAGAGTATATTGTATGCGTTATCATGGAACAGCTATTAGGACTTGGTTCCGTCAGCTGCAAACGGGCTCAGCTCATGCCAGAGCACCATTTCACACGATTCCAAGCACTCTGCCTTCAGGATTGTCAAGGCCTGCCATAGGAGTGACTGATAGGAATCTGTGTGTCCATTTTTAGGGTTAGATATAGGTATACTATATCTAAAGCAAAGGGTGATTACACCACCTTGCCCCAGCTGTCGTGCAGCCAGTTGTGTCAGATTTAGATGGCCATCCAGGGGTGGCATAATACATGCTTCAGCCCCTGGTAGGCCCTGGGTACACCTATGCCCTGAGTTACAGGGTCTGATAAGGTGGCCCAGTTCCAATTGGATAATGCACCTAAGGTACACATGTCAATTTAGTGAGAGAACAGCTAGGCTGTGGGTCTGATTAGCAGGCCCACAGCCAGAGTAAGTCGTAAACCAGTGAAACAAAAGCAAAAAATCTGTGTGATCATAGGATTGCAGACCCTACTCTCCTACATGACCCCCCCCCCCCCAAACTTTGGGACAATAAACTAAACTTGACCAGGTGAGTCTTCTTGCTCTAAGTGGAAATACCTGGAGAGCCCATCTGCATTGCCATGATCAGTGCCAGGTCTATGCTCCACTGTAAAATCCATCCCCTGTAGGGAAATGGACCACCTAAGCAGTTTGGGGTTTTCACCCTTCATCTGATTTAGCCATAAGAGGGGCTTATGGTCGGTCTGAATCTTGAAATGAGTGCCAAACAAGTATGGCCTCAGTTTCTTCAGGGCCCAAACCACAGCAAAGGCCTCCCTCTCAATAGCTGACCAATTTTTCTCTCTGGGGGTCAGCCTTCTGCTTATAAAAGCAATGGGCTGGTCTTGACCATCAAAATTCAGTTGAGATAGAACAGCTCCCACACCCAACTCAGAGGCATCTGTTTGGACAATGAATGGTTTGGAGTAGTCTGGACTCTTGAGGATAGGTGCTGTGCACATGGCGTGCTTTAGGTCCTCGAATGCTTTTTGACAGCCTGCTGTCCACTGAACCTTTTTTGGCATTTTCTTACTTGTCAGTTCATTAAGTGGAGTCACAATTGATCCATAATTCCTGACAAACTTTCTGTAGTAACCAGTCAGGCCCAAGAAAGCTCGAACCTGAGTCTGGGTGGTTGGAGGAGCCCAGTCCCTGATTGACTGTATCTTGCTCTCCAGTGGCTGAACTTGGCCTCCACCTACAAGGTGGCCCAAGTATACAACCTGTGTCTGCCCTATCTGGCACTTGGTGGCCTTGATAGTGAGACCTGCTGCTTGCAGTGCCTCTAACACTTTCCTCAGGTGGACCAGGTGATCCTCCCAGGTGGAGCTAAAGACAGCTATATCATCTAGATATGCTGCACAGAAGTCATCCAACCCAGTGAGAACATGATTCACCAGCCTTTGGAAGGTGGCAGGTGCATTTTTCAGACCAAAGGGCATTACCACAAATTGATAATGCCCACCAGGGGTTGAAAATGCTGTCTTGGGCTTGGCATCCTCAGCTAACCTGATTTGCCAATACCCAGCTGTCAGGTCAAATGTACTTAAGTAGTTGGCAGAAGCCAATCTATCTATAAGTTCATCTGCCCTTGGTATTGGGTGGGCATCAGTCTTAGTGACTGCATTGAGACCCCTGTAGTCTAAGCAGAACCTCATCTCTTTCTTGCCATCCTGGGTGTGAGGTTTTGGCACTAGAACTACTGGACTAGCCCAAGGGCTATCTGAGGGTTCAATGACTCCCAACTCCAACATTTTCTGCACTTCTGTTTTGATGCAGTCTCTAACCTGATCAGGCTGCCTGTAGATTTTACTCTTGACGGGCAAGCTGTCACCAGTGTCAACCTCATGGGTACACCAATTGGTTTGACTGGGTGTTAGAGAGAACATATGCCTGAAGGATTGAAGAACTTGTTTGCAATCCTTCTGTTGATGTTCAGAGAGGCTGCCACAAAAGACAACACCATCTACTGATCTATCATCAGGATTCTGAGTGAGCAGGTCTGGGAGAGGGCCACTCTCCTCCTCCTGCCCCTCATCTATGGCCATGAGCAAGCTCATGTCCTTCCTGTCGACATATGCTTTGAGCCTGTTGACATGGAGCACCCTGTGGGGGCTCCTGGGAGTTCCAAGGTCCACCAGGTAGGTGACCTCTCCCTTTTGCTCAAGAATTGTGTGGGGCCCAGACCATTTGTCTTTGAGTGCTGCTGGGGCCACTGGCTCCAACACCCACACCTTCTGTCCAGGCTGATAAACAGTCAGGACAGCCTTTTGGTCATGCCAAGCTTTTTGGAGTTCTTGACTGGCCTTAAGGTTTTCAGATGCCTTTTCCATATACTCAGCCATCCTGGAGCGGAGACCAAGTAAATAGTCCACTATGCTGGTTGCAGGCTTTTTGAGAGGTCTCTCCCATCCTTCCTTAACCAGACACAGGGGTCCTCTCACAGGATGCCCATACAGAAGCTCAAAAGGGCTGAAGCCAACCCCCTTCTGTGGGACCTCTCTGTAAGCAAATAAAAGGCAGGGAATCAGGACATCCCATCTACGCCTGAGCTTTTCAGGTAGTCCATGAATCATCCCTTTTAGGGTCCTGTTGAACCTTTCAACAAGCCCATTGCATTGTGGATGATAGGGTGTAGTGAACTTGTAGTTGACACCACATTCCTTCCACATAGCAGTTAAGTAGCTCGACATAATAATAATAATAATAATAATAAGACCATTTCTTAAGCGCCTGGTTACACCTATGACGGTGTGTCCCCGCGCTGAAAAACTACTGCTCCCAGATGAAGCTAAAGCCAAGTTACACTAAAATCCTAGATTGTATCAGAAAGCTATTTACTTGGGAAAGAGAAGAGTTTTTAGATTTTGTCTGAATCTTGTTTCGGAGGGCTCCATCCGAAGATTCAAGGGGAGGCTATTCCAGTGTTTGCTAGCCAAGAAACGGAAGGAGTTACCTCCCATTCTGGATCTGTGAACTCGGGGGAGTTTGAATAACATCACTCCAGCAGATCTAAGATTTCGGATAGGGCGATGGGTGATAAGGAGTTTTTGCAAGTAGTATGGACCTTTTCCCTGAGCAATACGATGAGCCATGCATAGTGCCTTAAATTTGATACGCTCCACAATGGGGAGCCAGTGAAGTTTACGCAATGCCGTGGAACCGGATGCCCTACGTGGAAGGTTCAGTACCAAGCGGGCGGCGGCATTTTGGACACACTGAAGTTGTTGAATGCCTTTTTTGCTCAGGCCAAGGAGAAGGTGTAGGAAGGTACATCCTGACTATGGTTGCCCCCAACTTTTTGCCCTGTGTTTTAGCTGGTTTTGGACATAGTCGACCTGGGATCCTGCCAATCAGGACCCCAGGCCTACTGCTCTCTCTTTAAACTGGATTCCATGTACCCTAGGTACATTTCCAATTGGTACTGGGCCACCCTATCAGACCCTGTAACTCAGGGCATAGGTGTACCCAGGGCTGCCAGGGGCTGCAGCATGTATTATGCCACCCCTGGCTGGCCTCCTAAATTTGACACAACTGGCTGCATGACAGCTGGGGCAAAGTCGTGTAATCACCCTTTGCTGTAGGTGTAGTATACCTATACCTAACCCTAAAATGGACACACAGATTCCTATCAGTCACTCCTATGGCAGGCCTTGACAATCCTGAAGGCAGAGTGCTTGGAATCATGTGAGATGGTGCTCTGGCATGAGCTGAGCCTGTCTGCAGCTTGCGGAATCAAGTCCTAATAGCTGTTCCATGATATCGCATACCATATACTCTTAAGTGCATTATAATCCTCACGGTTAAATGCTATCTTTGGTATTGCTTTATCAAAACATGTCGAGTAAGGTGTCATACGAATTGGAATACTAACCCCTCGCCAATTCTGGCGACGGGGTTAGCATTCCACCCTTCTAGAGGGACACGACATGTATGTAACTGTGAGCCCCGGTTAAAGTTAACTGAAGCCTCAGCTCCACAAAATGGATGCTGCCACCACAGACACGAGTCTGACCCCCTGCAGCTGGGAGTCCTTCCAGCGAGGGGAGCCTGGACAAAGGGTTTCCTGTCAGGGGCGGTGCTAGCACCGTCCCAGACATGGTTTTGTGTATCCTGGGTAGGCAGGGCTTTACAGGAAGGTGACTGCTGAGTGGCACCCCGGTGCTCACTACGCATAGGCCGGTCTGAACCAGTTCCAGGGGCACACCAGCCCCTGGCCTGGGGAAGTCCGGCATGGCTGAGGGGTGTAACCACCCCCCACCTAGTCCCACCCATAGGCAGGACCTAGTCACCGGGTCAGCCCCCTTTTTTAGTATAAAGATGGGAGCGGGCCCCCTGTTAAAATTAGATCATCTTTGGAATCAAGATACCACTTTCTTCGAAAGGACTTCACGATTTCTTCTTCAAGATTCTCCCTTGTGGCTAAGGAGTAGTCACCCTGCATTAAGCGGGCACCATCCTAAAGAACACTGCGGTCTGCTGCAAGTCCTTCATCACGAATCCGACGACCCAGCTCGACGAGACCCGGCTTCCCTGGCACCTCTGACCTCTACTCACCTCTACAGCCAAGCTGAGAACCGTGAGTGCGACGAGACCTCAAGGGACCGACGATCGCCAAGACTGCACGACATCTTTACTGCAAGCCCACCGTGTCCTCCACTGGTGAGTGCTTTGGGGTCCGAGAAGCCCCGACCCTGCGCAGCTCCAGCACCCAAGATCAGCCTTCCTGCATCTCCACGATCGGCGTGGGGCCCTTCTGCTGTTTGCTGTGCACCGCGTTGTTTGGCTACTAGCCGGCTGGCTTGTGGCCTTCTGAACGACGCCCAACGACTTCACGACTGCTGGTCTGGTTGCTCCAGGCTGGCCCTTGCTTCCTTTTTCAAGAGAGGCACCCCGGACCCTCCTGGTCCACCGCGTGGGCTTGAATTTGCCAAGGCTTTGTTGCCCAATCCTGGGTCCAGCGACGCCGACAGCTTCCATCTTCGTGGGACAGCTCGATCCTCCATCCTGGTCGCCGACAACGCCTCCTGGTCCGTGAGATCTTCGAGTCAAGCGTCACCCACTCACCTTGTCGAGGTGGCTACCATCCGGTGCCCTCCTGGTGCCCACTGACTACTGGCTAGTAGTCTCGAACTTGGTCCCCTCTGCTTTCAGGTGTCATCTATCTTCGAGATCCAGGCTTGGATCCAACTGAACTTTCTTCACTGGTCACCGGCCAGCATCTTTTCTTCCGGCTCCTGGTCCGTCTACGAGGATTCCCGACGTCTTTTCAGACCTATGCAGCTGCAGCCCCTGGGCTAGGTAACTTCGGCATTTCGGTGCCCCAGCATAGCCTCACTATCCAAGGGTCAGGATCTACTTTCGTTTTCTCCCTACCAGGTCGGGATCGCCCGAGAACACTAACTTTCTAATTCCTAGCTACCATAGACTTTTGTCCCGCATCTCGCGTGAGAGTGCACACACTGCACTCGAGTCCCCTAGGCCTCCTAGAAGTAATCTAACGATTCCCTAGTCAAGTCCTAGCGATTCCAAAAGCTATTAGTACTGTACTTACCTGCTAGGAATTTCGCATTCCACTTTCAGAGTATATGGTTTTCCGTGCCCCTCGGGCATTTGTATATACTGTGCTAACTTAAGTATTTTTGTAAGAGTTTTGGTTTGTGCTTAGTACCCTGTCCTCATAAAGAGTACAGGGCTGTTGTGATCTTTAAATAAATAACTGTCTATTTTCATAACACTTGTGTGGTGTCCTTTCACTTGGTATTCAAGGGGTATATGTGTGGTAAACAGCTGGCTTAACACGCCCTCTCGAGTCTTTAGCCTTAGACTGCTCGTATCCACGCTACTAGGATAGCTGGTCTATAAGGTTGACTTACAACCAATCATCAATAAGGGTTGCTGGACTGATACATAGTGTTCACTAGAATAGTGAGCACTGCATATCAGGCCACCTTCTCACAGAAGGGCGTTGCCGTAGTCCAGGTGCGGCGTGACTAGGGCATGGATAAGTTTCTTCCTGGCACCAAAGGGGAGCAGGTCGAGAACTTTGCGGAGGGTTTTTAATATTCCAAAGCATTTTCCAGTGATTTTGCTGATTTGTTGCTTGAAGGAAAGCTCCGCATCAATCATTATTCCCAGGTTTCTGACAACCTCTGCTGAGCGGGGGATTGGCCCTAATTCCGTCGGCCACCAGTCCTGCGACCAGGTAGAGAGAGACTTACCGACCACTAGCAGTTCGGTTTTTTCGCCATTTAGGCGAAGGCAGTTGTTGTTCATCCACCCAGCCACTGCTCTCATACAATTGGAAAAATTAATGGCTTCCTCAGGCTGGTTATTAGCAAGCTGAATTATCAATTGGGTATCGTCAGCGTATGTGACGATATCCACACCATAGGATTCCACAATATGTGCTAAAGGCTCCATATAAATATTAAACAGCGTGGGGCTCAGACTTGAGCCTTGTGGAACCCCATGCCTCAGCTTGCGGGGGGATGACTTATAGGGAGGGCAATGAACCAGAAAACTCCTATTTTCCAAGAAGGATCTTATCCATTCTAGAGCTGGTCCCTCTATTCCCATGTCTGAGAGGCGTGACAGCAGCGTTGAGTGCAGCACGGTATCGAATGCTGCACTGAGGTCTAGTAACACCAACGCTGCTGTCTGCCCTCCGTCAACAAGTTGTCTCAGGCGTTCAGTGGAAAAGAGGACTGCAGATTCAGTAGAATAACCTGCTCTAAAACCTGACTGGGTTGGGTGGAGGCAAGAGTTCTCTTCGATGAATTGCATAAGTTGCTTATTCACCACCTTCTCCACAACTTTCCCACAGAAGGGGAGGAGGGATATAGGGCGGAGGTTTTGCAGTTGAGAAATATGAATGTTTGCTTTCTTTTTCAGGGGTATTACCTGTGCGGTTTTCCAAGCCTCCAGCACATGGCACTCCTGGAAAGAAAGAGCGATAAGCTGTTCAATCTGCTCAATCATGCCATCAAGGACTCCCGTGCATCGACTAGGGGAGATTACATCCAGAGGAGATCCAGAGTGTATTTCTCTCATAGTCCGAAGCAGGTCAGATCTCTTAGGGACTGCGAAGCTTGTCAACAGGGGCTTGGTATCGGGAACCTTTCTCACTATTGACATGAAGTTTGCACCTCTGTCAGAGACAACCTCCTTAGGGAAGCCCACTCTGGAGAACACTCCAACTAGGGCTCTTGCCACAACAGGTGCTGTAGTGGTCCTAGGGGGAATAGCTTCAGGATACCTGGTGGCATGATCCACTACCACCAGTATAAACTTGTGCCCTGATGCTGTCTGGGGTTCCATTGGACCAACAATGTCAATCCCCACTCTTTCAAAGGGCACCCCCACCACAGGCATTGGTATAAGGGGGGCCTTTGTTGTGCCACCTGACTTACCACTGGCTTGGCAAGTGACACAGGAGCGACAAAACTCCTTGGTATCCTCATTCATGTGAGGCCAGTGAAAGTGTGAGACAAGTCTGTCCCAAGTCTTTGTCTGGCCTAAGTGACCTGCTAAGGGAATCTCATGGGCCAAGGTAAGAAGGAAACCTCTCTGAGTCAAGGGGATAACCAGCCTCCTGGCCATGCCAGGCTTGGGGTCTCTTGCCGCAGTGTACAGGAGTCCATCATCCCAGTATACCTTGTGGGTACCTGTGGCGTTCCCAGCAGCCTCAGCAGCAGCCTGTTGTCTGAGGGGTTCAAGGGAAGGGCAGTCTAATTGTTCCTTCCCCAGGTCTTCTCTTGAGGGTCCCCCTGAGCCCAGGAATTCAACTTGATCAAGTTCAAACTCTTTAGGCTCAGTTTCCCTCAGTTCCTGTAGGTCAGCCTCCTCTGAGACTTGATCCTCAACCTGGGGCAGGGGGGAAGGCAATGCCTTAACCCTACTGCTCTTCTTCTTGGAAGGTGGCTGGTCCATTGTTCCAGGATCCAGCACCTGTTCAGTGGGGCATCTTCTGGCCTGTGACCTAGTCACAGCAAGCACATGTGCTGGCAAGCCTAACATCTCCATGTGAGTCCTATGCTCCACTTCTGACCATTGTGATGACTCCAAATCATTGCCCAACAAACAATCCACTGGGAGGTCTGAACTAACTACACCCTTCTTTTGGCCAATTACCCCTCCCCAGGAGAAAGCAACAATTGCCATACTGTGACTGGTAGTGACATTGCTTGCATTGGTCACCAGGAAATCTGTACCTGGCATGATCTGTCCAGGGTCCACAAAGTTAGGTGTGACCATTGTGACACTGGCACAAGTGTCCCTATAGGTCTGAGCCATTTTGCCATTGGTAAAAGGTGTCTGTCTGTATTTGCCCAAAGTATTGGGACTGACATCAGGGGATATATCCACATCCCCTGTACAGACAAGGACAGTCTGAGTGAGTGTGCCAACTAAGTTGTCATACCCCTCAGAACCCAAGGTTAACCCAACTAAACCCTTGGGAGGTGCACTACTACTGCTGGCTGTACTAGGGGGCACAGGTGCCTTAGGGGCTGCAGTAGTAGGAGTTTGCCCTCCTTTCTTGGTGCACTCACTAAACCAGTGAGTTTTACTTTTACAGTACTGGCACCACCTTTTGGACTGGCCTTCTTGATTCTTCTTTTTCTGGGAAGCCTGACCCCCACCCTCTTTGGGTTGTTGGGGACCTGTCGAAGACTTCTGGTCATTTTGTTCACCTTTAGAATCTTTACCCTTCGGGTCTGCTTTCTTCTGACCACCCTGGTTCTGGCCCTGGTTTTGCTTAACTCTTGTTCTGACCCATCTGTCTGACTTCTTTCCCAATTCTTGGGGAGAGGTCAGATCTGAGTCAACAAGATGCTGATGCAACAACTGGTTCTGACAATTGTTTAAAATCTGTTCCCTCATGATCAGATTATACAATCCTGTGTAATCAGTAACCTTACTGCCCAGCAACCAGCCCTCCAAAGCCTTAGTGGCACAATCTACAAAATCAGACCAATCCTGAGACTGAGTTTTCTGGGTATCCCTGAACAGCAACCTGTACTGCTCAGTGGTTAGGCCAAACCCATCAATCAGTGTATTCTTCAGGACTTGGTAATTGTTAGCATCCTCAACTCTAGTAGTGAGGAGCTTATCTCTACCTTTACCTTCAAAGGAGAGCCACAAGATAGCTTCCCACTGACTCTGGGGGACACACTGTACAGTGCAGGCCCTCTCCAAAGCAGTAATCCATTTGTGGATATCATCCCCTTGTTTAAAGGGGGGCACTATCTTACTCAAGTGTCTAGTGTCTAAACTCCTGTTTTCCCTTGGGGGAATGCTGCCACCAGTGGGATTTGTCCCACTCAATTCTTGCTCTCTAGCAAAGGCAAGTCTCTCTTTGGCCAGGGCAAGTTCTTCCCTTTCAATCCTCAGATTGACTTCCCTTACTTTGGCTTCATATACTCTCCTCTGAGGGGATGTCATCCCTCTGTGAGAAGAGGCCCGAGAGCCATTGGTCCGAATGGATCTGTTAGAGCCTCTTGATAGAGACCTAACTCGTCCATTCCCAATGTTAAGCTGGCCTGAGAGGGGCCCCAGGGATCTCCTAGTGCCATTCTAATGCCTGCTTAAGTTGTCCCTAGTTAGCTGGCTAACTACTTCTGGACCTTTGTCTGCCTCATCCTCAGATGGCTTTAGATCCTCATCCTCCTCTTCACCTTCTGCAGAGAGATGGATAAGGTCAGGGTCACCTAAGGTTCCCTCTAGGGGAGGCATGTTCCCATCTGGATGAGAAGGTTCTGTGTTACCAGCCCTCCTAGCATCATAAGTCTCTAAGAGACCAATCAGAAATGGGACTGTGGGGTTAGACCCCTGTTTTAGTTTCCTGGAGGTACACACTTATCTCATCTCCTGGAAGCTAAGAGCAGCATATCTGGAGGCGACCTGTGGAGGGTCCACTGACACAAGGGGAGACTCAGAGTTTCCTCCTTTGTCTGACATGCTGATTCTAGTGTGGTGTAAGTGATGCACCTACCTACACTATATGTTTGCCTACTGATCCCTTGCTAAGAGTTGTAGCCAAGGTGTGCTAAGCCTTGAGGAGCTACAACAGCTGGTTCAGTAGAACTCAGAGTACTCTAAGCTAAGTTATATGTACCTGAAGTACTTATGTGATCTTTCACAAGATATTCTTAGGATACGTGTGGTAAAACAACAGCAAGCTCAAATCCCAACCGCTGCTCACCAATGTGAGAAGTTGGCCTGATATATAATGTTCACTATTCTAGTGAGCACTTTGTATCAGTCCAAACAACCCTTATGGTGATTGGTTGTAAGTCAACCTTATAGACCAGCTATCCTAGTAGCGTGGATACGAGCAGTCTTCGGGCTAAACTCTAGAGGGCGTGTTAAGCCAGCTGTTATACCATCACATATACCCCTTGAACACCAAGTGAAAGGACACCACACAAGTGTTATGAAAATAAACAGTGTATTTATTTAGATCACAACAGCCCTGTACTCTTTATGAGGACAGGGTACTAAGCACACAACAAAACTCTTACGAAAATACTTTTGAGTTGCACAATTTACACAAATGCCCGAGGGGCACGAAAAACCATATACTACAAAAGTGGAATGCGAAATTACTAGCAGGTAAGTACTGTACTAATAGGCTTTGGAATCGCTAGGACTACGTTACTGAACCTTTAGATTACTAGTAGGAGGCCTAGGGGACTCGGGTGCAGAGTGTGCACTCTCACGCGGGATGCGGGACAAAGTCTATGGGAGCTAGTAAAGACAACGTTAGTGTTCTCGGGCGAACCCGATAAGGTAGATCGAAAACGACAGTGGATCCTGACCCTTGGATAGTGAGGCTATGCTGGGGCACCGAAATGCAAATGCTACTTACCAGTATGCATCTGTTCTTGGCATGTAGGGCTGCTGACATTCATATCTGTGCATAGATCGCCGCCTAGTGTTGGGTCCGGATGATTGCACATTGTTGTCCTGGAAGAGTCTTCAAAGTATCACGAGATAGGTGGCTCCTCCCCTGGACTACAGTGCGCATGGGCATCGACTCCATCCCCAGATTGTTTTTAGCCATTGTGGCCAAGATGGAGTGAATGATGACCATGCCATGAAATGATATGTGAACACTGCAGCTGCTACAGGCGCCGGGAAGGAGGGCGGGCGATATGAATGTCAGCAGCCCTACATGCCAAGAACAGATGCATACTGGTAAGTAGCATTTGCAGTTCGAGGCATGTGGGCTGCTGAATTCATATCTGTGCATAGAATACATAGCAGTCCCTCCATTAGCGGCGGCCGCCCGTGCCAGCTGCAGCAGTTTGGAAAAGTGTCTTGAGAACAGCCTGTCCTACAGCTGCCTGCTGTTTGGAGTGCACGTCTACACAGTAATGCTTAGTAAATGTATGTGTGGTAGACCATGTGGCTGCTCTACATATGTCCTCTAAGGGAATGTTTCCAAGGAAAGCCATAGAGGCCCCCAACTTTCTGGTGGAGTGGGCTCTTGGTGGAATGCTAAGAGTGCGCTTTGCCTTTGCATAGCAGATTTGAATACATTTCACGATCCACCTAGCAATACCAGCCTTGGAAATAGGGTTACCTTTGTGATGTGGTGCAAAGGCAACAAAAAGCTGTTTAGTTTTCCTAAAATCCTTGGTCCTATCAATGTAATACATTAGGGCCCTTTTAACGTTAAGGGTGTCGAGCATCCGCTCCGCCAGTGACTCTGGATTCTGAAAGAAAACCGGCAACTCAATGGTTTGGTTGATGTGGAACTGAGACACAACCTTGGGTAAAAATGTAGGGTTAGTGCGGAGCACTACCCTATTAGCATGAACTTGGAAGAAAGGCTCTTGGATTGTGAGGGCTTGCAGTTCACTAACCTTCCGTAGCGATGTAATTGCTACAAGGCAAGCCACTTTCCATGTCAAGAATTGAACCTCGCAGGAATGTAGTGGCTCAAAGGGAGGACCCATCAGTCTTGTAAGAACCACATTGAGGTTCCATTCAGGAGCTGGTGGAGTCCGTGGCGGAATGACTCTTTTGAGGCCTTCCAGAAATGCTTTGATGGCAGGCACCTTGAAAAGTGAAAGGTGCTGTCTATTTTGGAGGTATGCGGCCATCGCAGACAGGTGAATGCGAATGGAAGTATATGCCAGATTACACTTGTACAGATGGAACAGGTAACAGATGATGTTCTGAATAGAAGCATCTAGTGGATCAATGTTGTGGGTTGCACAATAGATGACAAACCGCTTCCATTTCGCCGCATAACAGGCTCTAGTAGTGGGCTTCCTAGCCTCCCGAATGATGTCCATGCAATTGGGAGGAAGGTTGAGGTAGCCAAACTCTAGGACTTCAGGAGCCAGATCGCCAGGTTGAGCTGTTGCGGATCTGGGTGCTGAATGTCGCCATGGCTCTGCGTCAGAAGGCTGGGTGTGAGATGAAGCCTTTGATGCGGTACCACGGAGAGTTCCAGAAACGTGGTGTACCATGGTTGGCGAGCCCACGTTGGAGCAACTAGGATGAGAGTCATCGAGTGCTGCATGAGCTTGCGCGCCACCAGCGGTATCAGAGGTGCTGGGGGAAAAGCGTACGCTAATCTGCCAGACCAGTTCATCCACATCGCATTGCCCTGTGATTGCGGGTGTGGGAACCTGGCGGCGAAGCTTTGGCATTTTGCGTTCTCCCTTGTGGCGAACAGGTCGATCTCTGGATGACCCCACCTTTGGAAGTACGGTTGGAGTACTGATGGATGTATCTCCCACTCGTGCATTTGGTGGCTGTGCCTGCTGAGCAGGTCCGCCATTTGATTGTCCTTGCCTGGGAGATGTTCTGCCATGAGGAAAATGTTCCTCTGAATGGCCCACTTCCACATGCTCTGAGCCATATGAGCCAGCTGCGGAGAGTGTGTGCCCCCCTGTTTCTGAATGTAGTACATGGCTGTCATGTTGTACTGAAGGACTGGGTTCTTTAAGACCCAGCGGTGCCAGGGCACAACACCTGAAACCTTCGTGGGTAACCTGCTCCGGCGTACAAGTCACAGAGACACGGGACACTTCCTTCGGCGTCAAAGATTCAAGGTTTATTTGCTGCAGGGAACACAGAGATCACGACAAGTACACAGCGTGCAACTTGGGGAGACTGCTTCAAATTGGTTCTGTGGATCGCTCCTTTTATACAGTTTTTACCCATACGATAACATGATACACAAAAGTTTACAACCCGGTTCCCACAATTATCCCCCAGAGGGGTCGCTTTGGTCACTTTGAAACACACAAGGTCCGGAACATAAGTGCGGAAACATTTGGCGGTTCCCAACTGTAAAAACCATCTTCCCACCATTAGCAAATTCCAATCAGCAGTAAAATAGATCGAAATAGGACGAAGACAGGTGCAGAGGAAGACGGAGACAGTGGGGAGATCGGAAAGGGTGTAAAAGGGGAGGTATCGGGAAACACGAGATACAGGCATCAAAGGGACGTGCCTAATGAGATGCACGGCTGAGACAATAAGTCCGTGCGGCAAGATGAGCCTCGAGCGATGCCATCTGCCTTACAGTAGCAACCCCCTCGTCATAAAGACACTTTCAAAGAACATGTGTCTTCCGCAAATATCTTGGGAGTCCCAGGGTCGCGAAGCGGACAACGTCCGTTCGCTGGCTACTTGAGGGCAAGAGACAAAATGGATGCCATATCTAAGATGGAGCCCGTGGGTACAGATGAAAAACCCACATAACAAACGAACGGTTTAAGTTAGCACAGCGAAACTGCGCACACTTACTAAACTCGTCATTTGCGGTTCATAGATACCAGACTCGACCATATTCGTGCGAGTCGAAAACACCACTTACAATTGTCACGGAACCTCAGTCCGTCCGGATCAACACGACCTTGTTGCACAGATGTACTTTGAATGCCTTCAAGGCCATGAAGATTGCCATCAGTTCCAGTACATTGATGTGCATCTTCCTCTGCTGTAGTGTCCATAGTCCCTGCCCCGTGTATTGGAGTACATGCGCTCCCCAACCCTGGAGAGAAGCGTCCGTTGTCAGGATGATCTGCGGCACAGGCTCTTGAAACGGTCGGCCCTTGCAAAGGTTTCGTGGATTCCACCAATGCAGAGAGTTGTATGCCCGACCGCTCACCAACACTAGGTCTTTGCAGTTCGAGGCATGTGGGCTGCTGAATTCATATCTGTGCATAGAATACATAGCAGTCCCTCCATTAGCGGCGGCCGCCCGTGCCAGCTGCAGCAGTTTGGAAAAGTGTCTTGAGAACAGCCTGTCCTACAGCTGCCTGCTGTTTGGAGTGCACGTCTACACAGTAATGCTTAGTAAATGTATGTGTGGTAGACCATGTGGCTGCTCTACATATGTCCTCTAAGGGAATGTTTCCAAGGAAAGCCATAGAGGCCCCCAACTTTCTGGTGGAGTGGGCTCTTGGTGGAATGCTAAGAGTGCGCTTTGCCTTTGCATAGCAGATTTGAATACATTTCACGATCCACCTAGCAATACCAGCCTTGGAAATAGGGTTACCTTTGTGATGTGGTGCAAAGGCAACAAAAAGCGGTTTAGTTTTCCTAAAATCCTTGGTCCTATCAATGTAATACATTAGGGCCCTTTTAACGTTAAGGGTGTCGAGCATCCGCTCCGCCAGTGACTCTGGATTCTGAAAGAAAACCGGCAACTCAATGGTTTGGTTGATGTGGAACTGAGACACAACCTTGGGTAAAAATGTAGGGTTAGTGCGGAGCACTACCCTATTAGCATGAACTTGGAAGAAAGGCTCTTGGATTGTGAGGGCTTGCAGTTCACTAACCTTCCGTAGCGATGTAATTGCTACAAGGAAAGCCACTTTCCATGTCAAGAATTGAACCTCGCAGGAATGTAGTGGCTCAAAGGGAGGACCCATCAGTCTTGTAAGAACCACATTGAGGTTCCATTCAGGAGCTGGTGGAGTCCGTGGCGGAATGACTCTTTTGAGGCCTTCCAGAAATGCTTTGATGGCAGGCACCTTGAAAAGTGAAAGGTGCTGTCTATTTTGGAGGTATGCGGCCATCGCAGACAGGTGAATGCGAATGGAAGTATATGCCAGATTACACTTGTACAGATGGAACAGGTAACAGATGATGTTCTGAATAGAAGCATCTAGTGGATCAATGTTGTGGGTTGCACAATAGATGACAAACCGCTTCCATTTCGCCGCATAACAGGCTCTAGTAGTGGGCTTCCTAGCCTCCCGAATGATGTCCATGCAATTGGGAGGAAGGTTGAGGTAGCCAAACTCTAGGACTTCAGGAGCCAGATCGCCAGGTTGAGCTGTTGCGGATCTGGGTGCTGAATGTCGCCATGGCTCTGCGTCAGAAGGCTGGGTGTGAGATGAAGCCTTTGATGCGGTACCACGGAGAGTTCCAGAAACGTGGTGTACCATGGTTGGCGAGCCCACGTTGGAGCAACTAGGATGAGAGTCATCGAGTGCTGCATGAGCTTGCGCGCCACCAGCGGTATCAGAGGTGCTGGGGGAAAAGCGTACGCTAATCTGCCAGACCAGTTCATCCACATCGCATTGCCCTGTGATTGCGGGTGTGGGAACCTGGCGGCGAAGCTTTGGCATTTTGCGTTCTCCCTTGTGGCGAACAGGTCGATCTCTGGATGACCCCACCTTTGGAAGTACGGTTGGAGTACTGATGGATGTATCTCCCACTCGTGCATTTGGTGGCTGTGCCTGCTGAGCAGGTCCGCCATTTGATTGTCCTTGCCTGGGAGATGTTCTGCCATGAGGAAAATGTTCCTCTGAATGGCCCACTTCCACATGCTCTGAGCCATATGAGCCAGCTGCGGAGAGTGTGTGCCCCCCTGTTTCTGAATGTAGTACATGGCTGTCATGTTGTACTGAAGGACTGGGTTCTTTAAGACCCAGCGGTGCCAGGGCACAACACCTGAAACCTTCGTGGGTAACCTGCTCCGGCGTACAAGTCACAGAGACACGGGACACTTCCTTCGGCGTCAAAGATTCAAGGTTTATTTGCTGCAGGGAACACAGAGATCACGACAAGTACACAGCGTGCAACTTGGGGAGACTGCTTCAAATTGGTTCTGTGGATCGCTCCTTTTATACAGTTTTTACCCATACGATAACATGATACACAAAAGTTTACAACCCGGTTCCCACAATTATCCCCCAGAGGGGTCGCTTTGGTCACTTTGAAACACACAAGGTCCGGAACATAAGTGCGGAAACATTTGGCGGTTCCCAACTGTAAAAACCATCTTCCCACCATTAGCAAATTCCAATCAGCAGTAAAATAGATCGAAATAGGACGAAGACAGGTGCAGAGGAAGACGGAGACAGTGGGGAGATCGGAAAGGGTGTAAAAGGGGAGGTATCGGGAAACACGAGATACAGGCATCAAAGGGACGTGCCTAATGAGATGCACGGCTGAGACAATAAGTCCGTGCGGCAAGATGAGCCTCGAGCGATGCCATCTGCCTTACAGTAGCAACCCCCTCGTCATAAAGACACTTTCAAAGAACATGTGTCTTCCGCAAATATCTTGGGAGTCCCAGGGTCGCGAAGCGGACAACGTCCGTTCGCTGGCTACTTGAGGGCAAGAGACAAAATGGATGCCATATCTAAGATGGAGCCCGTGGGTACAGATGAAAAACCCACATAACAAACGAACGGTTTAAGTTAGCACAGCGAAACTGCGCACACTTACTAAACTCGTCATTTGCGGTTCATAGATACCAGACTCGACCATATTCGTGCGAGTCGAAAACACCACTTACAATTGTCACGGAACCTCAGTCCGTCCGGATCAACACGACCTTGTTGCACAGATGTACTTTGAATGCCTTCAAGGCCATGAAGATTGCCATCAGTTCCAGTACATTGATGTGCATCTTCCTCTGCTGTAGTGTCCATAGTCCCTGCCCCGTGTATTGGAGTACATGCGCTCCCCAACCCTGGAGAGAAGCGTCCGTTGTCAGGATGATCTGCGGCACAGGCTCTTGAAACGGTCGGCCCTTGCAAAGGTTTCGTGGATTCCACCAATGCAGAGAGTTGTATGCCCGACCGCTCACCAACACTAGGTCTTTTAACTGCCCGTGAGCCTGAGTCCACTGACGTGCTAAGCACTCCTGAAGCGGACGCATATGTAGTCTCGCGTGTGGGACTATGTAGATGCAGGAGGCCATCATGCCTATCGACTGCATGAACACTCTTGCTGGAAGCGAGTGTTGAGGTCTGAATCTTTGGATCAGCGACTGAATGCTGTTGACTCTCACTGAATTTGGCTGCGCAGTGGCCGCCAGAGTGTTTATAGTCGCACCCAGATACTGCCGTATGTGGGCGGGCTGGAGATGTGATTTTGGATAATTCAGTGAGAAACCCAGATCGTGCAGAAGGTGAATGGTGTGGGACACGTGGTCGGCGCACTGCTGGGCCGACTTCGCTTGAATGAGCCAGTCGTCCAGATAGGGGTAGACGTGGATGTTTTGACGTCTCAGATGCGCCGCCACCGTCGCCAGGCACTTTGTGAAGACCCTTGGCGCTGTGGTGACCCCAAAAGGCAAAACCTTGAACTGGTAGTGCTGGTTTTGAATGGTGAAGCACAAGTTACTACTTGTGTAACGATATATCTGTAAGAGACATTAGTTAGTGATAGATTCCTTACCTTAGAATATCCCCAGGCGTCAGACTGGATCCGGAAAATTTTGCGTAGCAGTACCCTTGCGCGTCGGTAGGCGTCGTCTGCGGCTCCGCGTCCGTCGTCGGCGTCGTGGGCGCCGTGATGACGTCGTCGGAGTATATAGACGCCGCCTCCGCGTGCTGACGTCAGTTCTTAGCCACAGCTTTTCCGCGCCAGAAGCGCAGAGCCATGACAAAAACCGACACTGGTGCCAAGAAACTAGGGCCCTGAAAGGGGATGACCTTAACCCTAGATATCGGTTCGCAGAACGGGGAGGATGGGTGGGTCGGTAAGGAATCTATCACTAACTAATGTCTCTTACAGATATATCGTTACACAAGTAGTAACTTGTGCATCTGAAAGAGACACGTTAGTGATAGATTCCTTACCTTAGAATAGATACCCCAGCAATACCATCCCCGTGGTGGTGGGTCTGCGAACCAATATTCACACCAGAAAGTCCTGGAGAACGGAACGGCCGAAGTAGCCATCTCTCCGGACTTGACTGTCCAGGCAGTAGTGCCTCGCAAACGTGTGCAACGAAGCCCACGTAGCAGCCTGGCAAATGTCCTGCAGGGGCACACCTCGGCCCAAGGCAGTTGTAGTGGCCGTGGCTCGAGTGGAATGAGCCCGCAGCCCAACAGGTGGTTCCTTCTTTGCCAAGGAGTAACACGCCTGGATGCACATGATAATCCATCTAGAAATGGTCCTCTTGTGCACCGCTTTCCCTTTCTTAGCGCCCGCGTACCCAACAAAGAGTTGATCATCCACCCGGAACTGGCGTGTGCGATCCAGATAGAATGAGAGCGCACATTTTGGGTCCAGACGGTGGAGCCTCTCCTCCTCTCTCGAGGGGTGCGGAGGCGGAAAGAAGGTGGGCAATGTGATGGACTGCCCCATGTGGAAGGCCGTGACCACCTTAGGCAAGAAGGAGGGCCTAGTCCTCAAAACAACCTTGTCCGGATGGACTGAAAGGAAAGGAGGCTTACAAGAGAGAGCCTGGAGCTCACTCACTCTCCTGGCAGAGGTGATGGCTACCAGGAAGGCAGTCTTTAAAGAAAGAAGGCGAAGTGGACAGTTGTGAAGAGGCTCAAAGGGAGCGCACATCAGAAATGTCAGAACCAGGTTCAAGTCCCACTGAGGCATCACGAAGGGAACAGGAGGAAAAGTATGAGTGATGCCCTTCAGGAATCGATTCACGATAGGGGACTTGAACAAAGAGGGTTGGTCAGGCAGCCTCAGAAAGGCTGAAAGAGCCGAAAGATAGCCCTTGACAGTGCCCAGAGCAGAGCCCTGCTGGGCGAGAGAAAGAAGGAAGAGAAGAATCTCAGAGAGAGGGGCATTGAGAGGATCCACAGCCTTTGCTGTGCACCATGCCACAAATCTGTTCCACCTGCAGGCGTATACCGTTTTTGTGGAGGGACGCCTGGCTGCCAGAATGATGTTGCAAACTTCAGGAGGCAAGTCAAATGGCCTCAACTGCCGCCGCTCAATCTCCATGCCTGGAGGTGGAGACTGGACAGGTTCGGGTGGAGGACCGTCCCCTGCTGCTGCGACAGAAGGTCCTCCTGAAGAGGCAGACGAACCGGGGGATCGACTGACATACTGAGTAGCTCGGGATACCAGTACCTTCGTGCCCAGTCCGGAGCCACAAGGATGACTTGTGCCCGGTCGCGCTTGATCTTCTTCAGCACTCTGGGCAGAAGAGGTATAGGCGGAAAGGCGTACAACAGACCGCAGCTCCACTCGCGACGAAAAGCGTCTCCGAGCGAGTGCCGCCTTGGAAATTCCAACGCGCAGAACTGATGACATTGCGCGTTCTCTTCGGTGGCGAATAGATCTAACCAAGGCTCTCCCCAACGCAGAAAGAGGCCTTGCGCCACGTCCGAGTGCAGACGCCATTCGTGATCCATCGAGCACCGACGGCTGAGTTCGTCCGCCCTGGCGTTCAGAGAACCTGCCAGGTGTTGAACCACCAGAGTCACGCCCTGATGTTCCAGCCATTGCCAGAGGCGCAGAGCCTCCTGGCAGAGGGTCCACGACCCCACACCGCCCTGTTTGTTGCAGTACCACATGGCGGTGGTGTTGTCGGTGAACACTTGCACCACGCTCCCCCTGACAGAGGGGAGGAATGCTTTCAGTGCCAGACGAATCGCCCGCAGCTCCAACAGATTGATATGGAGCCGGGACTCCGCCGGAGACCAGAGTCCTCTGATCTCCGCCTCTCCCAAGTGGCCACCCCTGCCCTGGAGGGACGCGTCCGTCACAACTACGTGCTCCGGTTGGGGAAGGGAGAGGGATCTGCCGTTGACCCAATCGCGGTCCGTGAGCCACCACTGCAGCTGTCTCGCAGTGCCCTCCGAGATCAGGACGTGGTCGGAAAGGTTGCCCCGGTGCTGGGCCCACTGAAACTTCAGGTCCCACTGCAGAGCCCGCATCCGCCACCGTGCGTGATGCACCAGAAGGATGCAGGAGGCCATCAGTCCCAGAAGCCTCAGCGTCAACCTGACCGAAACCCGGGATAACGGCCCGAAGACCGGGATCAGGGCCTGTATATCCCGGACTCGCTGTTCGGGCGGGTAAACCCGAAACTGCGCCGAGTCGAGAACCGCTCCGATGAAAAGGAGCTTCTGAGAGGGGCACAGGTGCGACTTCGGCACATTGATGGAAAATCCCAGCCTGTGCAGGAGATCCGCCGTAGTCTGGAGGTGGTTGACGACTGCCTGGGGCGAGCCCGCCTTCAACAACCAGTCGTCTAGGTAGGGGAAGACTGAAACCCCTAACCTGCGCAGGTGAGCTGCGACCACCGCCATCACCTTCGTGAACACCCGTGGGGCGCTGGTAAGGCCGAAGGGGAGCACGGTAAACTGAAAGTGCTCGAGGCCTACCGTGAACCGCAGGTAACGCCGGTGGGCCGGCAGGACGGGGATGTGGAAATACGCATCCTGCAAGTCCAACGCTACCATCCAGTCTCCTGGGTCTAGGGCAGCCAAGACCTGAGCCAGTGTCAGCATTTTGAACTGCTCCTTCCGGAGGAAGCCGTTGACGTTCCTCAGGTCCAAGATAGGGCGTAGGCCCCCTTTGCCCTTCTTGGGTACCAGAAAGTAGTGGGAGTAGCAACCACGTCCTACTTCTGGCCCAGGAACGCGCTCGATGGCCCCCTTGGCCAAGAGGGCCGAAACTTCCTCCCGCAGGAGCCGCAAGTGATCCCCCGACACGCGGTGGTGTTGCGGTGGCATGGCTGGAGGGGTCGTCTCGAAGGGGAGGGAGTAGCCCCTTCGGACGATCTGCAGCACCCACCTGTCCGAAGTGACTGTGCGCCAGTGAGAGTGGTGATGGCGAACCCTGCCTCCCACTGGCGTCACATGGGCCGAAAAGCACGGACTAGGAGGGTTTAGAGGCGGATGCTGCGGGGGCAGGTGTGGACTGGCTCCGCTTGCCTCCCCTACCGCCTCCACGGCGGTTTCCACGGCCGCCGCCGCGCTGGACGACAGTTTGCGGCGAGTGGCTGGCGGCACGTGTGGGGACGCCCCTTCCCTGGCCACGAAAGGAGCGAAAAGCAGCCACTTGCTGGCGCGGGGCCGAGAGGCCCAAGGACTTGGCCGTAGCCCTGGAGTCCTTAAAGCGCTCGAGCGCGTGGTCTGCCTTGTCGCCAAAGAGGCGACGGCCATCGAACGGCATGTCCATGAGAGTATTCTGGACATCAGCCGAGAAGTTGGCGGACCTAAGCCAGGCGTGGCGTCGAATCGCCACCGTCGTAGCCATCGCTCTGCCCAGCGAGTCAGTGGTGTCCAGTCCGCACCTGATCGAATATTTCGCTGCGTCCCGACCCTCCACAAGGGCTTGGCCGAGTTTGGCCCGTACCTCCAACGGGCACTCTGGCAGCAATTCCGCCACCGTTTCCCATATAGAATGGGTGTAACGGCCCAAGAGGCATGCAGTGTTGGAAGACCGCAGTCCACAGCTAAGGGACGAGAAGACCTTTTTGCCAAAGGCCTCGTACCTCTTGGATTCCCGATCAGGGGGTGCTGACGGGAAGGCGGTCTGGGAGTTAGAGGCCTGGATGACCAGACTCTCGGGGGTGGGGTGGGTGGACAGGAAACATGGGTCGCCCGGAGCCGGGCGGTGGCGTCTGGCCACGTTCCTATCTACAGGCGAACCTGTAGCGGGCCTGGACCAAGTGCCCAACAGAACGTCCGACAAGGCCTCATTAAACGGCAGCATTGGCTCCATGGAGCATGACTGCGGCTTAAGGACCTCAGTGAGGAGATTAGTCCTCACGGCCGCGACGGGGAGCTCAAGGCCCAAGGCCTTAGCAGCCCTCATCAACACCACACTATATGTAGCGCCCTCCTCCGAAGCCACGGAAGGAGGAGAGACGAATCCAGTGTCTGGAGAGGTGTCCAGGCCACTGGCCTCCCCAAGGTCTCCTGTCCAGTCCATGTTAGACTGACATTCCCTTGTCAGAGGGTCCTCAGACCCCTCCCAATCCTCCACTTCCCCCATCTCCTGAGACTCAGGGTCGTAAGTGAATGAGGATGGGTCATAGGGATGGAAATCCCCGACCGGCGTCGAGATCGGCGCCGACAGGCCCCGTCCCGACGCCGGAACCCATACAGAGGAGGAATTGGGGACGGCGTCGGCCGGGACCGACGCCGGCGGGGACACCACACGGACCGACCCCGGGGGGGTCGTAAGGTCCACCGGGGACGCTCCATCGCCCGACAAGGGCCGAACGGCGCCCTGCGGCATCGGACCCGAAGGCACCGACGACGCCGGGACCGCCGAACCCTGCGGCGCCGAGCCCGAGGGCAGCGGCGGCGTCGGGATCGCAGAGCCCTGCGGCGCCGAAGACGTCGGCGGCGTCGAGGCCGAAGCACCCGACGGCGTCGGGGTTGAACCCGACCCACTAGGGCCCCCAGACGGGTTCACTGGGCCCGAAGGCGCCGCGGAACCCGTCGGGGAAGAAAGGGACCTCATGGCCATGAGGAAGCGCTCTATCTCCCCCGGCGTCGCGTTCAGCCCAGGGACCGGGGGGTATGGAGCCGAACGCGGCGCCCGCGACTCCTGAGGAGCCGCGTGGGCGGTGTCACCCGAACCCCCGGCCGCATCGCGCGAGCGTCGGGGGGAGTCGGAAGAGCGATGACGTCTCTTCGACTTCTTATGCTTCTTACCCGACGACTTGGACCCGGAGGAGTGGCGCCGACTCCCGGAGCTGTGACGGCACCGCCCCCGCGACCTGTCCCTCGACCTCCCGTGGGACCGGGACCGGGACCTCACTCGGCGCGGAGCCGACTGGCGGATCTCGAGTCGCCTGCGGGACCGCTCCCGCCTGGCCTTCCTCGAGAGGGCCCGACAGTCGGAGCAGGCCTCGTCGTCATGGTCGACGCCCAAACACGTCAGGCACAGTCGGTGCGGATCCGTAACCGACATGAGTCGCTCGCAACCGCCGCAGTGCTTGAAGCCGGGCATCCCTAACGGCACCGTCGGAGTCGTGAAGACTTCGAAAGAGATCAAAAAGATCCAAAAAGTTAGTCAAAAAATGACCAGGGAACTGCTTTTTCCAGATCTGCGCTGGCTGGCGCGGAAAAAAGAAGAACTGACGTCAGCACGCGGAGGCGGCGTCTATATACTCCGACGACGTCATCACGGCGCCCACGACGCCGACGACGGACGCGGAGCCGCAGACGACGCCTACCGACGCGCAAGGGTACTGCTACGCAAAATTTTCCGGATCCAGTCTGACGCCTGGGGATATTCTAAGGTAAGGAATCTATCACTAACGTGTCTCTTTCAGATCCTGAGGTACTTTCTGTGTGAAGGATGCTGTGGAATGTGAAAGTACGCATCCTTGAGGTCCAGAGTTGCCAGGAAGTCCCCTTGCCGAAGCAGTGGGAGAACCTGCTGCAGCGTGAGCATATGGAAATGTTCCGACAGAATGTAAAACTTTAGAGGTCTGAGGTCTAGGATGGGCCTGAGGGATCCGTCCTTCTTTGGAATCAGAAAGTACAGGGAGTAAACTCCTGTACCTTGTTCTTGCAGGGGCACGAGCTCTATTGCTCCTTTTTGCAGCATGACGTTGACTTCCTGCTGCAACAAGTGCAAGTGCTCGCCGGACATAGGACGGCTCCTTGGGGGTATGTTGGGTGGAGTGGATGTGAGCTCCAGACAATAACCATATTGCATAAGAGATCTGACCCACCTGTCCGTGGTGATTGACTTCCACACAGGCAGGAACTGCTGGAGTCTCCCCCCGCCCGGTGTTGCGTGGTCGGGGGGCAGTGACAAGGCGTCACTGTTTGTTGGCGGTGGAGGACCTGGAGCTGTTATTACCACGTCCTCTGCCTTTGACGTTGTTGCCACGGTATCCACCCCGACTCTTGTTGCTATAGGAGGGTTGGGTGTTACTCTTATAGAACTGCGTTGACTGTGACGCTTGACCCCTCGAGGTGCCTCTATTATTGGAGCGACGAAAGGAACCACCCCGAAACTGCTGTGACTGCAAGGCACCCATAGACTTAGCAGTGTCGGTGTCCTTTTTCATCTTCTCGAGGGTGGTATCGACTTCTGGGCCAAACAGGTGGTCTGGGTTGACAGTTTGGTTGAGGATGGTAGTTTGAATGCCTGGTTTGAAACCGGGCCATGCATGCCTACGCAGTAGAACGCTAGTGTTTATCGCTCTTGAGGCGGTGTCAGCCACATCCAGAGCGCACTTAATTGAAGCATTGGTGATAAGCTTCCCCTCCTGTATCAGCATCTCAGCTGCTTCCTTATACTGCTCTGGCAGGTGTTGTAGAAGGGTCTCTAGAGTGTCGTAGTGTGCCATGTCGTAACGCGCAAGCAGCGCCTGTGTGTTGGATATGCGCCATATGTTCGCTGCCTACGCAGCAACACGCTTCCCCGAAGCCTCAAATACTTTAGATTCCTTGTCTGGGGGAGGAGCATCACCCGTAGTCTGTGAGTTGGCTCTTTTGCGAGCATTGGAGACAACCAAGGAATCCAGAGGCAACTGTCCCTTGATGTATGTTGGATCAGTGGGCGCTGCCTTGTACTTTTTGTCAATACGTGGGTTGACGACTCTTGCTCGGGTGGGCTCCTTGAAGACCTCTGGCGCATGTTTTAACACCTCTTTTAGCATTGGCAAAGTCTTTACAGTTTTTTCAGCGACTGAAAAGGTGTCAAAAAGAAAATCGACGTCTACTGGGTCAGCATGGAGATCGACGTCATGGTTGGCTGCCGCCCTTTCAATTAGAGCATTGAAAGCTGCAGAGTCCTCAGTTGGGGAAGTTTTTGCTGAAAAGAGCTGAGGCTCCTGTCCTGAATGCGAGTCCCCAGGGTCGCCACCAGCAGACCAAGGCTCAGTCACATCCTCCGGGTCTGAGTAGACTGGGTAGGCATACTCATCCTCGTCGTTACCATCACCCTCCTCAACATTAGAATGAGTTGGTGAAAGTTCATGGCCTTGAGGTGAAGCAGGCTCTAAAGGGGCAGAGGCACCAGCAGGGTTTATCTTTCTTTTAAGTGGGATCTGGAAATGCTCCAAAGCTGGTTCAGGGGTGATCTTCCGTTTAAGGAGAGAGAGCTTGCCTGTGTTGGCGTCGATGATTACTTCTCGACGCTCTTCTTCTGCCAGTGGTTGGTGGCGCGGGCTTGGAACCACCAACGATGCCTTCGGCGTCGAAGATAACTTCAAGGGCCCCCCGGCCCCAGGCTTTGCTGTGAATGCCTTCGGCGCCGTTTTTGGCGGCAACGTGAACAGAATCGGCGTTGGCACTTTCGCCGGTTTCTGGAGAGGCTTGGGCACAGTGTCCTGCGGCTCGACTGCCGCGGTCCCCTCCCTAATACGCTGAAGAGACTCGTTGACCTTTCTAGTGAGCGAGGCGGAGGGACGGACCGACTCGAGAGAGTCTTCTGAAGCAGATTTTGGGCCGGCGACCGAGGCCGCAGTCTTCGGAGCCGACGCAGCTGCCCCCTTGGCCTTGTCGATTGGAAGCGGGTCAGCGATAGACTTGGGGTCGTCCTGCAGCTTTTTTGTGGTCTTCTTATGGTCGTCGACCTTCTTGGTATGGATGCGACTTTTAAGTGCGTCGACCAACTTCGGCGCCGACGCCGCCGAGTCGGCCGTTTTCACCTTCGGCTTCGAAACCGTAGTCTTCGGGTCGGCCATTTTGGCGTGTCCCTTGAGCTCGACGGCCATCTTGGATTTCTTCGGCGCCGAGGCCTCCGAAGCCTTCGACCCGACCAGTGCGACTTGCGCTTTCGGTTTCGATACGTCTGGCGTCGAGACCGATGGTTTCACTTTCGGTTTCTGTACCGTAAGTGGCGCCGTATCAATGTCCGTGGCCGGGCCGGAAGGCGGAGCCGTGGGACGGGAATCAAGACTTTGGGTAAGGCCCGAAGGCGATCCCTCAGCCTGGGCCTTATAATGTTGGCTGGCCCCGGAGTCAGTGTGAGGAAGCTCCTCTTCCGAGCTATCCTCTATGGTGGCAATGGCCCCGTCGTCGTCCCCTACCTCCTTGACTACTTCATCGAAATCCTCGTCTTCCGCGTCGTAGTCTTCCTCGACCTCTGACGCCGGGTTAGATTCCGTGATATCTTGGACAGTGTCGTCGCCGACATCCTCCGTGTCGAAGATGTCCGTCGGAGGGGGTGCCGATCGTTGGGCCTGCAGTCTTGCAGCTCGGCGGAGCTTAAGCGTCTTCTTCGACCGGAACTTGGAGCAGGCCATACACTTGGCCTCGTCGTGGTCCGGCGACAAGCACTTATTGCACACTGGGTGCACGTCGATATGTGGGTACTTCGAGGCAACAACAAACACAACACACAAAAGAGCAGATCAGGTCTGGAGAAGAGTGTGTAGCTGTACTGGCCAGGGTGCAGATTAAAAGGATGCATACATGAGCACATGATGTTGAAAATCACTGGCTATATGAATCCCATCAGACCACCCCTATGGTGGAATTTACGTCATCTGGGATGTTACAGATCATACCAAAACACAACCGACCATGTAGTGCCGATGTAGAAATGGATGTCAGGAAGATAGCCGTGACAATCATCAAAAAGTGATCATGACTAAGGTGCAGTGCCTATATAACAGTAGTGAAAATAAAATTAACTACATGTGCGTCGTAAGGTATTCAAAACGCACTTCATGTGTCAAAAGTTAAAAACACGCCGGGTAATAAAGTTACCCAATGGCGCAGTGATGAACGGTCAACTTCGAGGCACACACCGGGCACCTCTTAAATGGACTTTGTTCCATGATTAAGTAGTTTGGAGCGTCGTGTAGGCCCGTCCGCGCCGAAAGCACGCGGTGGGCAGAGTTGGCTCGGAGTCGATGAAACAAACGAACCCGAACGATAGACAATACCGGCGCGAGTCCTAAAGACCTTTTGGTCTCAAGTAAAAGAAGTTAAACAACTATCGATTCCGACAGAGGGAACCGAAACACATCCGAACCCAATGGCGGAAAAAACCAATCTGGGGATGGAGTCGATGCCCATGCGCACTGTAGTCCAGGGGAGGAGCCACCTATCTCGTGATACTTCGAAGACTCTTCCAGGACAACAATGTGCAATCATCCGGACCCAACACTAGGCGGCGATCTATGCACAGATATGAATTCAGCAGCCCACATGCCTCGAACTGCCGAAGTTACCTAGCCCAGGGGCTGCAGCTGCATAGGTCTCAAAAGACGTCGGGAATCCTCGTAGACGAACCAGGAGCCTGAAGAAAGAAGTTGCTGGCAGGCGACCAGTGAAGATAGTTAGAGTGATCCAAGCCTGGATCGAAGATGGATGACACCTGAAAGCAGAGGGGACCAAGTTCGTGACTACTAGCCAGTAGTCAGGTGGCACCAGGAGGGCACCGGATGGTGGTCACCTCGACTAGGTGAGTGGGCGACGCTGGGCTCTGCAGTCTCACGGACCAGGAGGCGTTGTCGGCGACCAGGATGGAGGTGCGAGCTGTCCCACGATGGATGATGCTGTCGACGTCGCTGGACCCAGGATTGGGGCAACAAGTCTTGGCAAATTCAAGCCCACGCGGTGGACCTAAAATGGCGTCTGGAGTGGACCAGGAGGGTCCGGGGTGCTCCTTTTTTGGAAGGGAGCAAGGGCCAGTCTGGAGCAACCAGACCAGCAGCAGTGATGTCGTCGGGCGTCGTTCAGAAGGCCACAAGCCAGCGGGCTAGTAGCCAAACAACGCGGTGAGCAGCAAAAAGCAGAAGGGCCCCACGCAGATCGTGGAGATGCTGGGAGGCTGGACTTCGGTGCCGGAGCTGCTAGGGGCGGGGCTTCTCGGACCCCAAAGCACTCACCAGAGGATCCCTCGGCGGTCGTGCTGGATAGAAGTCGTGCAGTTCTGATGATGGCCGGTCCCTCGAGGTCTCGTCGCACCTACGGTTCTCAGCTTAGCTGTAGAGGTAGGTAGAGGTCAGAGGTGCCAGGGAAGCCGGGTCTCGTCGAGCTGGTCGGTCGAATTCCTGAGGAAGGACGTGCAGCAAACCGCAGAGTTCTTAGATGGTGCCTGCGGATGCAGGTGACTACTCCTTAGCCACAAGGGAGAAATCTTGAGAAGAGTCGAAAGTTCCTTTCGTAGAAAGTAGTTTCTTGAATCAAAGATGATCTAATTTGGAAGGGTCCCCGCTCCTGCCTTTATCCTAAAGAAAGGGGTGGGTACGCGACTAGGTCCTGCCCTAGGGGTGGGACCAGGAAGGGGGGTGGTTACACCCCTCTCCCATGCCGGACTTTCCCCAGGCCAGGGGCTGGTGTGCCCCTGGAACTGGTTCTAGCCGGCAGATGCGTAGTGAGCACCGGGGTGCCACTTGCAGTCGCCTTCCTGTAAAGCCCTGCCTACCCAGGATACACAAAACCCTGTCTGAGATGGTGCTAGCACCGCCCCTGACAGGAAACCATTTCTCCAAGCTCTCGTCGCTGGAAGGACTCCCAGCAGCAGGAGGTCAGACTCGTGTCTGTGGTGGCAGCATCCATTTTGTGGAGCTGAGGCTTCAGTTAACTTTAACCGGGGTTCACAGTTACATATATGTCGTGTCCCTCTAGAAGGGTGGAATGCTAACCCCGTCGCCAGAATTGGCGAGGGGTTAGTATTCCAATTCGTATGACACCTTACTCGACATGTTTTGATAAAGCAATACCAAAGATAGCATTTAACCGCGAGGATTATAATGCACTTAAGAGTATATGGTATGCGTTATCATGGAACAGCTATTAGGACTTGGTTCCGCAAGCTGCAAACGGGCTCAGCTCATGCCAGAGCACCATTTCACACGATTCCAAGCACTCTGCCTTCAGGATTGTCAAGGCCTGCCATAGGAGTGACTGATAGGAATCTGTGTGCCCATTTTTAGGGTTAGATATAGGTATACTATATCTAAAGCAAAGGGTGATTACACCACCTTACCCCAGCTGTCGTGCAGCCAGTTGTGTCAGATTTAGATGGCCATCCAGGGGTGGCATAATACATGCTTCAGCCCCTGGTAGGCCCTGGGTACACCTATGCCCTGAGTTACAGGGTCTGATAAGGTGGCCCAGTTCCAATTGGATAATGCACCTAAGGTACACATGTCAATTTAGTGAGAGAACAGCTAGGCTGTGGGTCTGATTGGCAGGCCCACAGCCAGAGAAAGTCGTAAACCAGTGAAACAAAAGCAAAAAATCTGGGTGATCATAGGATTGCAGACCCTACTCTCCTACAGACAGGCTCTCAAGAAAAGCTTTGGGCCCTGCACCTTTCCCCTCCTACACATGAAGCACTAAGTCTTGACTGCTCATCAGCTCTATCTAGAGGAAAATAAAACGTTAAAGGGAGTATCTTAATTAACAATTTGGAGTACAAAAAGGTGGCCCTTGTTTGCCAGTGGTAAACTTATGTACTCAAAAAGGATAATGGAGTAGAGGAGGATTTTGATTTAACAGTGGATAAATTAGGAAGCCATCCTGGTGCCCATGCAGAATTTCTCAGCAAGATACCCTACATGTGTTTGCTGAACAGACCACAAAACCAGTTACACAAAAGCGTAAACCACTGCCATAAGGTAACCACTCTCACCAATTATGTACATAAGCAATACATTTAATAGAATTGAAGTTAAATACAAACCATGGAGAGGAATGCAGTTACGTCCTGGTGAAAAAGGAGATTGAATGTATGCAGTTCTGTTATCCCACTCATGAGGCAAAGAGAAAGACATTGCACCCACCGTCTGAGATACCTAATTAAAAAAAAACACATGGTAAATCACGGGGTTATAACAAAGTGTCGCTCATGCCAGATGCTTAAAAACATTAATTTAAGCACACCATGTTCACATGTCAAATTGATGCATCATTCACAATCTTGGGTTGGCAAGAAAGGATAAGTTACTTACCTGTAATCCTAGTTCTCTTCCAGGGGTATCCTCATCAAAGTCATAAGCACTGAATATTCCCGCCTACGTGCGGGGACCCCAGAAAGAATATAAAAATATACATGGAAATCAAATATTTAGCTTCGCATATATGTATGCACATATATCATTTTTTCTCACACCAATGCAGCCCCAAAACTGAGGCTAAACAATGTAATTACTCATACATGCACTGAATAAGCAAGGAAATAAAAAACACATTAGGTCAAATAGCCCTTGAACTTTGTGTTTTAATGAGCAAAACACTCATAAATCCTGAAAATTGCTAATAAATAGACAGTGTTAGCCCATAGGCTGCATTGTAAAGCAATAGCATAGAAAATGAAACCATTTTCAACAAATAAAACTGGCACCGGGTCTTTAAGGCAGCCACGACCCCTAGCTTCCCATCATGCCTCAGGGGGTGACAGTTAGGTCAGTTGTTCTTTGCATAACCCTGAAGACAGGGCTCAACAATAAACTATAAATACATTGATCACATCTCATTTACCTGGGGAGGCGGGTGGGTTGCTTATGACTTTGATGAGGATACCCCTGGAAGAGAACTAGGATTACAGGTAAGTAACAACCTTCTCTTACAGGGGATCCTCATCAATAGTCATAAGCACTGAATAGAATAGCAAGCCCAACCAACCACCTGCAATTAAATGAGAAGAAAACATGATCCAACCAAAAAAATTGTTTGTAACTGCCGAACTCCGCTGTTAAACAGATTCAGCAAGGAGGCCTAACCTACTTGGGTATCTGCTCTAGTGTCTGAATCTAGACAGTAATGTCTGTTAAATGTATGGAAGGACCTCCAAGTCGCCGCCTTACAAATCTCAGATATAGGCACATTATTAAGAAAAGCTGTAGTAGCCGCTTTCCCTCTGGTGGAATGTGCCTTGGGGGAAAACCTTAGGGTCTTCTGCGCCAACTGATAAGCCAGCTTAATACAAGAAACTATCCACCTTGAGATAGAACGTTTGGAGGCTGCATAACCTGGTCTGATCGATCCATTATTGACAAATAACTGATCAGACTTGCGTATAGATTTGGACTTATCAAGATTTTAGAACTCTTTTCAGGTCCAAAGAATGCAATGCCCTCTCAGCTGGTGTGGAGGGATTGGGGAAAAAGGTGGGTAGAGAGATGGTCTGGTTAACATGGAAATCTGACACCACCTTAGGTAAAAAAGAAGGATGTGTTCTCAATACTACCCTATTCAGATGGAACACTGTTAAGGCTCTTTGGAACAGAGAGCTTGAATTCGCTCACCCTGCGAGCTGACGTGATGCTACCAAAAAAGATGCCTTCCAAGAAATATGCTGCAAGGTTGCTTTATGAATGGGTTCAAAAGGTGGACCCATCAATTTTTATAGCACCAGGTTCAACTCCCAGGGGGATAACGGAGGTCGCACCGGAGGATAAACCTTTTTCAAACCCTGGAGAATAACAGTGGTTCTCCAGTATTGGTGTCTTTCATAGATTCACATGCGACTCGCCCACCTCCCCTCAGGGGCTCTCTTCTCCTCATAGACTCTGTGGTCACTCTTGTGCTGTGAAAATCTGAGGTACTGAGCTCTGAGGAGAAGGTTCTGGAGAGCTGCTGGCGCCTGATTGGCTACAATTTGGACCAACATAATGACAGGAATAGACTACAAGTGTCTTTTCTCTCTTCATGTATTCCTATGTGGAATTATGTCTAGGCTTTTTCTGCCTTTTTTCTAATGTGCATTTCATGTGTTATGTTTTTACATAAACATATTATGAGTAGGTTATTGTTATTTTATTTACCGTGGGACTCCCACTCAGACGGCGGGGAATTTTCAAGCATGTGAATCTATGAAAGACACCCTAATACTGGAGAAGTAACATTATCCGTTCGAGGCATGTGAGCTGTAGATTACATGCTTTGCATAGACTATACATCAGTAAACTCCCAAAGCGGTGGCTAACCTGTAGCTATTGTAGTGGTTTGGAAAAGTGTTATAAATACTAGCTGGCCTACATTAGCCAACACATCTACACAACAGTGTTTGGTTAATGTGTAAGGTGTAGACCATGTTGCTGCCTTACAGATGTTAGGTAGGGGAATATTTCCTAAGAAAGCCATAGTAGCCCCTATTTTTTAGGTGGAATGCGCTCTAGGGGGTGGTGTAAAGATTCTTTTCACTTTCAGATAACAAGTTTGGATACGTTTCACGATCCATCTTGCAATGCCCGATTTAGAAATGGGATTGGCTTTGTGTGGTGGTGAAAAAGCAACAAAGAGCTGTTGTGTCTCCCGAAAATCTTTTGTTCTTTCCACATAAAAATGTAGAGCTCTTCTAACATCTATTATGTGTAGAGCTTGTTCTGCTACAGAATCAGGTTGAGGAAAGAACAAGGGTACTTCAACTGATTGATGTGAAAAGCAGAAACCACTTTAGGAAGAAATTTAGGATTGGCTCGAAGAACCACTTAGTGCTTGTGAAGTTGAAAGAAAGGCTCTTGTATAGTTAGTACCTGGAGTTCACCAACTCTCCTTAAAGAGGTGAGTGCAATAAGAAAGGCAACCTTCCATAAGAGAAATTGTAGTTAACACTTGTGCATTGGTTTAAAATGTGGACCCATTAGCGTCGTAAGGACTAGGTTTAAGTTCCATACTGGTGCAGGTGACCGTCTGAAGTAGCTCATCAGAGGTCGCTCCCCCTCGCTCCCTGCCTATCCCGAGACGCTTTTGCTGACGCTCTGCTGCAAAATTCACCTACTCGAGCGCTTCGGCGATATCGCAGCGCCTGGTATTGTTTTTACATATTTATTTATTTGTGCTGCTCATTGGCCCTGCATTGTGCTTTATTAAATAGCGCTTGGCTCTGAAAAGTGTTTTAATAATCGGCGACTGTGCCCCAGCTTTGTTGTGAGATACCCTACTCCATTTTGTTAGTTTGTTTACCTGGACCCCTCCCCGCTCCCGCCTCCCAGCTGCCCCTCCCACGCTCCGCCCCCCTCCACTCTCCATATAAGACAGATGAACCTACACGCAGCGTCCACGCGCTGCGGCCGCGCCGAAGGAGCGCCAAAGGTAAGCCCGTCTACGCCCGTCCGCGCCTGGACCGCGCCCAGCGCCAGACCCCCTGGCCCCCGCCGTACCCAGCCCACTAGATTCACATATGATGCCGCAACTCTCCTCGCCCTCAACCCCGGACGCACAGCACAATGCTGCGAAGCCACCCCAGGACGTACCCACGGTCCATTCGCCTGTCACACCTGCAAGTTCACCTGCTTCAGGACCCTCTTCAAATCCACTTCCTCCAAACATAGCTCTAACCACCTGAAGTGCATCCTGCTAAATACCCGCTCGATCCATAGACACGCCACTTAACTCTGGGACCTACTCGACACTGCGTCACCGGACATCGCCTTCCTTACAGAAACTTGGATGAACACATCATCAGCACCTGACATCGCTATAGCCATCCCGGACGCTTACAAGATCACCCGAAAAGACCGCACCAACCAAACAGGAGGAGGCATTGCCATCGTCCATAGGAACACCATCAAAATCACAACCAGCATCGACGATAATCTTGCCACCGCCGAACATCTCCACTTCTAGATCCACACCGACCCTAGGACCACACTTAAAAGGCACCCTCATCTACAGGCCTCCAGGAACCCGTACTCAATTCAGCGATGACATCACTGACTTCGTCAGCCCACATGCCCTCGCCTCCGAGAACTACATTCTATTAGGAGACCTCAACTTCCACCTTGAAAACAAACACAACAGCAACACCAACTCCCTTCTTGACAACCTGGCCAATCTCGGACTCAAACAACTTGTGGACACCCCCACCCATGTAGCCGGACACACACTCGACCCTATCTTCACCTCCAGCAAGCACATTTCCTTCGACCGCACCACAGCCCTCCATTGGACGGACCACAGCTGTGTTCACTTCAGCTACAAAACCACCTTGACCCACAACTGCCCACAACCTATTCCTCAAAGAAACTGGAACAAAATCACCTCCGACCAACTCCTCACATCACTCAACCAAAACCCTCCCACCCTCTCATTGGATCCAAACCAAGCGGCCACCAGCCTCAAGCAATGGATCACCCACAGCGCTGACGAATTAGCACCCCTGAAAAAGCACCAGATCAATTCAGGCAGCAAAAAGGCCCCCTGGTTCAATGATGACCTTAACAAATCCAAGAAGCTATGCCGCACCCTAGAGAAAACATGGAGAAAAAACCCAACCACCGACAACATGGCCACCCTCAAGGCGGCCACCCGCAAACACCACCAACTGATTCGATCTACCAAGAAATCAGCTTTCAAGGATCGTCTCGACAACGCCCACAACAGCAAGGAACTTTTCAACATCGTCAAAGAATTCACCAACCCCGCCGCAGCATCTAACGACATCACTCCCTCCCAAGACCTCTGCGATGCGTTATCCTCCTTCGTCTACAACAATATTGCCGACATTCACAACAGCTTCGAGAATACTCCCGGCGAACAACCCTCTCCACCCTCCTCAGATCCTACACCGCCAACTAACAACCTCAGCACCTGGAACCCAATCACCACCGAAGACACCATCCGCCTAATGAACTCAATCCACTCTGGCTCGCCAACCGACCCCTGCCCCCACCACATCTTCAACAAAGCTGACTCCATCATCGCACCCCATCTCCGTGATGTCATCAACTGCTCGTTTAACTCTGCCACCTTCCCAGAAAGCTGGAAACACGCCGAACTCAGCGCCCTCTTGAAGAAACCCACAGCAGACCCCTCTGAACTTAAAAACTTCCGACCCATATCCCTCCTCCCCTTCCCCGCCAAAGTCATCGAGAAAGCCGTCAACAGCCAACTTGCCGCCTTCCTTGAATCCAACAACTCCCTCGACCCCTCACAGTCCGGCTTCCGAGCGAAACACAGCACCGAAACCGCCCTCATCGCAGCTACAGACGACATCCGAACGCTACTGGACAACGGAGAAACAGTGGCCCTCATCCTACTCGATCTCTCCGCCGCCTTCGACACAGTCTGCCACAGCACCCTTATACAACGCCTCAGCAACATCGGCATACAAGGAAAAGCCTTGGACTGGATCATCTCATTCCTCGCCGGGAGAACTCAAAGAGTCCGACTTCCCCCATTCAACTCAGAGGCCACTGAAGTCATCTGTGGAGTACCACAAGGATCATCACTCAGTCCCACCCTCTTCAACGTTTACATGAGTCCACTCGCCTCCATCGCGCGTCTACACAACCTTAACATCATCTCCTACGCCGACGACGCCCAGTTAATCCTTTCCCTCACCAAAGACCCTAACACCGCCAAAACCAATCTTCACGAAGGCATGAAAGAAGTAGCCGAATTGATGAAACACAGCCGCCTAAAACTCAACTCAGACAAAACTGAGGTGCTCATTCTAGGATCCTCCCCCTCTGCCTGGGACGACTCTTGGTGGCCTTCCGCTCTGGGCACAGCACCCACACCCACTAACCACGCACGCAACCTGGGCTTCATCTTAGACTCCTCTCTCTCGATGTCCAGACAAGTCAACTCAGTCTCCTCCTCCTGCTTCAACGTACTTCGTATTCTCAAAAAGATCTTCCGCTGGATCCCCCTCGAAACAAGAAAGACTGTCACCCACGCACTGGTCCCGAGTCAACTGGATTATGGTAACACACTATACGCCGGAATCACAGCAAAACTACAGAAAAAACTCCAACGCATCCAAAACGCATCAGCGAGACTCATATTGGACATCCCTCGCCAAGATCACATCACCGGACACCTAAAAGACCTCCACTGGCTTCCCGTCAACAAGAGAATTACATTCCGTCTTCTCACCCACGCACACAAGGCCCTCTACAAACTAGGACCCGAATGCCTCAACACTCGACTGTCCTTCTACACACCCACCCGCCAACTTAGATCGTCCAATCAAGCCCTCGCCGCAGTCCCGCGCATCCGAAAATCCACCATGGGTGGCAGATCCTTCTCCTTCCTGGCGGCCAAGTCCTGGAACTCACTCCCCACTCACCTCCGCCTTACTCAAAACCACATCTCCTTCAGAAAAGAACTTAAAACCTGGCTATTCGACAAAAATTGAACACCCTTCCCCAAGCGCCTTGAGACCCTCTGGGTGAGTAGTGCGCTATATAAATCCCTGAACTTGAACTTGAGCTCTTGGTGCTAGTACTCTTTTTAGTTGTTTCATAAAGGCTTTAATCACTGGTACTCTGAACAGAGATGTGTTGTCTGTTTTTTAAGTATGCAGCTACTGCTACTAAATGCAATTGAATGGATGAGTAGGCTAATCCAGGTTGCTGTAAGTGTAAGAGATAACAGATGATGTTTTGCACTGAAGCATCCAGGAGATGGATATTGATACAGTAAATAACAAATTGTTTCCACTTTGCTGCATAACATGCCCTAGTTGTAGGTTTCATAGCCTCCTTTAGGATATTCATACAGTCTGGTGGTAATTGTAAATAACCAAACTAGGACTTAAGGAGCCAAATAGTTAGGTTAGGCTCCTAGGGATTTGGATGCATGATTTCTCCATGGCTCTGAGTGAGGAGACTGGAATTAAGATGCAGCTTTTGGTGTGGAACTACTGGGATCTCTAGCAAGGTGGTTAACCAAGGTTGACGTGCCTATGTGGGAGCTATGAGAAGGAGTATAAGGGATGATTGTCCGAGCTTCCAAACTACTAGCTGTGAGAAAGCACCCTCTTTCTGCATGGTTGCCCCCAATTTTTGCTGTATTGCTGATGTGTTTTGACTGAGAATGCCCTGGGCTCCTACTTATCAGGCCTATGTTCCTTCCCTAAAACTGCATTGAAGCCTAAACCCATTTGGCATCTCTGGCCACAGGTCAGCCTCTGGTAAATGGTACCACAGGTACCCAGGGCACTCTGACCAGAGAAGGCCTCTAAGGGCTGCAGCACTTATTGTGCCACCCTTAGAGGTCCATTACACTCACACACTACCTTTGCAGGCTGCTTATTTTGGTGCAGAACAAAGTGATGAGTCAACATGCCACACATCTGTGTGCCATGCCTAAAACCCAGTGCCCTGGCATAGGTCAGTCACCCCTCTAGCTGGGTGCACTATACCTATAGTGAGGGTTCAGGTGCATGAGCCCTGTACCCCTACAGTGCCCAAATCAATTCCTGGGCAAGGTAAGTGCAGTGCTGTCATTTAAGAGTATATGGTGCTGTGAGGTTGTCATTACGAACTCCACAGCACCATAATGGCTACACTGAAAACTGAGAAGTTTGGTATCAAACTTTTCAGCACATTAAACCCACACTGATGCCACTGTGGGATTTAATGAAAAATGCACACAGAGGGCATCTTAGAGATGCCAACTGAAAACTAACCTACCACTACTGTCCAGGCTGCATGGCTGCTTTCAGCTGCCACCATCAGACATGTTTCTGGGCTCCTTGGTCGAGAGCCCGCTGCTCTCTGGGGCCTGAAACAATGCACATCCTGGGACGAGGTGCCACGTCTCCTCCCCCAAAACAGGTAGGGTTCACATAGAGGAAGCTTCAAAGTCTGCTGCTCTCTGGGGCCTGAAACAATGCACCTCCTGGGACGAGGTGTCAAGCCTCCTCCCCCAACACAGGCAGGGTTCACGAAGAGGAAGCTTCAAAGGCTTGCCGCCTTTGTTATGTTATGTTATATGAATTTATTAAGCGCACGGCTACTCGTGAGAGTTCCGGCGCGAAACCATCGGGGTATAGCAATATGAATCAGATGATTAGATATGTTTTTAGTTTTTTTTTTTTTAAAGCCGCTAGATCCTGGATGAAACGCAGGACCAAAGGAAGAGCATTCCATTCAACCGTTGCTTTAACTGAGAAGGAGCTGCCCCCATCCTCTGACACTTGAAACATGGGACTTGGGCAAGGTAAAGGGACGAGGAGCGCAGAGGGCATGCAGGAACGTAAGAGACAACATGCCTCTGCAGGTAGAGTGGGCCACCTCCATCTAGCGCGCGATGTGCCATGATCAGTAGTTTAAATTTCACTCTGGCTGCTACAGGCAGCCAGTGATATAAGCGTAGCTGGTTATGAACACTGTCTCTAGCGGACAGTCCTGATTACAGTCTGGCTGCAGTGTCTGGACCACGTCTAACTTCTTTAACTGGTAGCCCGGGATGCCAGCAAAAAGGGCGTGAACATAATCCAGCCGTGACAGGATCGGCACACATATGATAGTTTGGATAGCCACAGCTGGGAGAAGGGGAAAGAATCTTCTAAAAGATTTAAGCAGGCCAAAGCAGCTGCCGGACAGCTTCTTGATATGTACTGCAAAGGAGAATTCTTCATCAAACCAGACCCCAAGATTTTTTGCTGGCTTCCCAGTAGAGGTCGGGCAGGGGTACTCGGGAGGCCAAAGCTGCTCTCTGAAGTTTGAGGGCAATGTACCAAACAGCAGAATCTCAGATTTCCCTTCATTGCACTTAAGTTGAGCATCCGCCAGCCATTTAAAAGTTGATGCGAGATAATGTTGGGCCTGAGATACAGAGTCCGCCCCTTTGGCCCAGGTAAAAAGCAGCTGCGTATCATCCGCACAGGCCATCACCTTAGCCCCCAACTCCTCTGCTTAATATATCAGAGGAGTTATATTGATGTTAAAAAGGAGGGGACTAAGGGAGGAACCCTGCGGGACGCCCGTTGTAACCGGCTGAGGAAGAGATGAGAGGTGTAATCCAGATCTGCTCGGATCGCCCTTCCAAAAAAGAGCGAATCCAACCCCACACAGCCCCCGACCCGCCAATCCTGGCCAGCCGAGACAAAATTAGCGCTGCCCTCCCGCCTACGTCCATACAGTCCCGTGTAGCCACTGCCACCTCAACCAGTACTGTTTCAGTGCTGTATGACGAGCAAAATCTGGATTGAGCTGGATGTAAAAGTGCCTCCCTCTCCACAAAATCGGTAAGCTGATTATTTACAACCTTCTCACACACCTTAGCCAAGGTAGGGAGAAGGGAAATAGGCCGATAGTTCCCTGGGCAAAGGGGGTCTAGTGACTGCTTTTTCAAAAGGGGCCGGATCTTCGAGGGCAAAGGGACCACCGCTTTCTGGAGGGAAAGATTAATGATGGCGTTAACTTCGACATTAACAACCTCTGCAACCGCTACCAGCGTCCAAGCTGAACAGGGGTCTAAAGGTGAACCTGATTTTAAGCCTTTGAGAATTTTGAAACATTCCAACGGGCCAACTGGCCTAAATTCGGTCAATGCGCATCCAGTGGCGCCCAAAGAGCACACCAGGGTGGCCACTGAGTGAGTACTGCAGGGGGTGAAGGTTGATTTAGTAGCTAAAATCTTATCTCTAAAGGAGCTAGAGAGACTATTACACCATATAGGTGAGGATGGCATCACACTAACTTGTGCCGTGTCGGATGCCCCACAAGACTCACCTTTGCTTGTGAAGCGATTCCACAGAGACGACAAGAGCCACCGCCCCTGTACCCACCTGACCCGTGCCGAGAGAGGCACCCAGCAGGGATGAGATGGAACCAAGGAAGGGAGCCAAAAAAGAATGAAGATGTCTTGGTGGTTGTGGAGCAGGGAAGGATCTTGATATAGCTGGGGAAAGAAGAAAGACCCAATCAGGACAGACCACACCACCCCCTTCAGGGTAGACCTCGTCCATAGACTCACCAGGGCTCATGTGGACTCTGGAACACAGTACAAAAGGGGGTGGTGATGGACGGAGCATCTGAATCAATCAAACACTCACACCCAGTCAAAAGATCTGGGTTTAATCCATCACCGCTCTTTAGCCCACTCTGCCACCCCAGTTCAGACATGGCTATATGCAAATCAGTCTGACCCTGTGCCATATGGGAACAGTCCAACCCGAACTGCCAAGCCATGTCTTCTCTGGACCGGAAACAAGCTTCCGAGGATCCAGTGGCAAAGTGAGCAAGGGACTCACGTCTGAGCACAGGAAAGGTAACAAAAAACGAGGTAAAGTGCTCCTGCGCGGTGATAGGGTAACCAAAGTAGAACCACCAAGTAAAAGCGCTCCTGCGCTATGATAACAACCAAAGATACAGCCCCTCCTGCACAGTAAACCTATGCCGACCAAATGAAATATAGCACTCCTGCGCGGTAGTGCTCCAGAAGGAAAGACCTAGGGTAAGCGCTATAGCGCGGCTCAGTACAAAGAAAAAATAGCGCTCCTGCGCGGAAATGGTGCAACAACAGCAGCGCTCCTGCGCGGCTGGAAACAAGAAAAGGAAAACCCAGGCAAGCTCTTAGTGGCAAAGCAATTGTCATGAACAGCGCTCCTGCGCGGCTGGAAACAAGAAAAGTAAAATCCTAGGCAAGCTCTTAGTGGCAAAGCAATAGTAGGGAACAACGCTCCTGTGCGGTTACGGTACCGTGATGGAAGACCATGGCAAACGCTTCTGTGCGACGTTGAACGGAGACCGGAGGACAGTCCGCAGCTTCTCTGGGCTCCGAAACGGGTTCAGGAACTGAATCTGAAGCACAGAGCTGGCGGGACACGCAGCGTTTAAACGTTTCCCCCGGAAGGGTTTCGGGCCGAGAAAAACTAGACCGGGACTCAACTTCCGCCCGAGGCGTTGCTAACGTCACAATCGGGTCAGAGGAGGTATCAAGCCAAGTTTCTGTCAAGAACAATAAATCCAGTGAATGATCCTCTGTGAGCTTACCCAGGCCACTTGCTGCTCTCAGCACACGATCCCCACTGGTTCAGACCCCCACTCTGGGCGTGAGAACCGGCAGTAAAAACAAGTGAGGAGGAGAGATGTGCCCACCTCTGCCAACTCTACCCCTCAGGTGGGGGAGGCGAGGTGAAGCACAACTCTGTCCATGCCACCTTGAAGATGGGGGGACTCAGCCAACCAGGGACAGGCTTATGCCCCCCTCCCACTGGAGGGTGGCATAATAGGGGGTGTACCCACCCCCGGGAAGTGACTCATTGGTCCCTGCCTTTTACCTACCTGTATGCAGAAAAAACAATGTCCCAACAGGTAACAATCTTAAGGCAGTTTAGGTATGCATGCATACAGCATTGCATTGGAAGGAAACAAGGAGACTCAAGTGATTAGTATATGGCTTGTAATTCACCAATTTAAGGAAGAAGGTACACATGAAAATACAGTTAAAGGCAGCACTGTACAGAAAGAATCATGTGACAACCCGAAGGCACTTGGTGAAGGAGTGATATATATACAAGTGAACAGTGAAGACGCAAGTGATAAAGGTGAACAGCGTGAACGGCGCAAGGTGACCAATATATGTAAAATGGTGGCTCAGTGAGTAATCATTTCAGTCAATCAAAATACATGTTATCATATTTAAGAGCCAAACGCTAGAGTGCGCCAAACAATTGCGCTGTGATGTCGACGGCGTTTCGATCCACGGTTGATTGGGATCTTCTTCAGGACAGGGTTGTCGAGTTGGTAGTGTGCTGATGAGGCTCTGTGGCAGGAATTAATAGCCCTAGGGAGCTCGAATCGTGGGAGGTTCTGCGCTTGTTATAATGATGAAGGACGCTTGTCTCGGAGGGCTGAAATCGTCGTCAGGGGTAGCACATCTTAAAGGACGCTCGGAGCGGCGTCTGTGGCAGGGTGAACGAACCGGCAGCGTCTGAATGAATCCTGGCTGCTAGCTGGACATAAATCACGGGCAGGGGTACGAATCGACTGAACCGTTCAGTATGCAAGAAGCCATCAGACCGAGCAAGCGAAGGACCTTCAGGACTGGAACGACCGCTCCACTGTGAAACAAAGGAATCATTTCCTGTATGTTGCGAATCCTTTGAGGAGGAGGGAATGCACGACATACAGTAGTGTCCAGTACCGCACCTATGAACAGGTTGCGCTGGAAGGGCACCAGGTGAGATTTGGGTACATTTTTTTTTTTAAACAGATTTTATTGACTGAAGGAACAGGAAAACATATGCACTGCTCTGTAAGCCAGAAGCCAATGCCAGAATCATAGTAGCATTGTCTACTTCAGTAGTTTACATACGTGAATACTTAAACTGTAAAGGAACAACTTTACCCCCCACCCGCCCTACCCACCCCCTTAAGTGCTGCAGCTTGCTCAACCCACACAGAGTGTAAAACACAGACAGTATCAGCCATGTACATTAAACACAGTCCAACCATCCTACCCGACAGTTCAAATGGAGGGCAGTGAGGCAGCGTCTTCCGGTGGTGGGTCCAGCTCCAGGCCCCAATAGTCCGCCCACCGTTTCCAAATCTTAAAATGCTTCCGAGAGCAACCCCCCTGGCCATAAAAATGGGCCACTCAAGCCCCATGCAGAAGTCTAGTCCATTTTTCCAGGCCGCCAACGGCGGAGCCTTCGATGCCTTCCGTGCAATGTCTCGTTTCACCAGCGTCAGCCCCAGCAATAATAATTGGCGTTTGTACTTGTTGCCCCCTATTCCAGCCAAAACATGGAGCAATGCCAATCGAGGGTCCCTCAAGTTCCCAAGCCAGGACCTCCCCCAAACAGCGGAAGACCCCATTCCAGAATCGCTGCAGCGCTCCACAGTCCCAAACCGTGTGAAGTAATGTGCCCTCTGCTCTCCCACATCGGAGACAGTCTGGAGACGCTACCATGCCCGCCCTCCATAAGCGTTGCCTAGTGTAGTACGTGCGGTGGAGGTACCGAAACTGAATAAGGTGCAGGCGCACGGAGATAGCCGCCCCCCTGGGACTCTCTAGGGCCTCCACCCAATCTTCCTCGTCTATGTCCCCAACATCCCGCTCCCACGCAGTTTTAAGCCGCTGCAGGTCAGAGGAGCAGTGCCGTACAAGAGTTTGATATATGCGGGACACCTTCTTATCTGGCAATTCCCCCATGAATAGTTTGGCTTCCAACGGACTGAAGTCAGGGATGTGGTCCACCCCAGCTATATAGGGCAGTAGCGCGTGACGAAACTGGAGGTATTTATAAAACTGGGTACGGGGCATCGCAAAGTCTTGCCGCAGGGTGTCAAACGACTTTAGGACGCTGTCGGACATAACATCCCCCAGAGTCGAGATGCCAATCGCATCCCAGCCTCCAAATCCCATCAGAGCATCCATCTGGGGCAACCTACCATTACGCCACAGCGGGGTTTCCAGAGTCACCACCAGTCGTTCAGCACCAGCAGGTGGGATGCCTGGTAATAGGAGAGGTTTCCCTGCGCCTCATCCCTGGTGGTCCAGTGGACCTCTGTCTCCTTTCTCTCACTCTGCTCCTTCACTCGTTTTTCTACCCTTTCTATCTTTCACCCTTCTGCACCTTTCTGCATCTCTGCTCTTTTGTGCCTTATTTCTGCCCATTTTCCCTTTCTCTCCCTCTGCTCCTTCACTCGTTTTTCTATCTTTCACCTTTCTGCACCTCTCTTCTTTTTGGCCTTATTTCTGCCCATTTTCCCTTTCTCTCCTTCTGCTCCTTCACTCGTTTTTCTACCCTTTCCATCTTTCACCTTTCTGCCCTTTTCTGCATCTCTGCTCTTTTGTGCCTTATTTCTGCTTATTTTCCCTTTTTTCTTTATCCCTTCTCTCCTCCCTTTACCTTTCCCCGCCTCTGCTGCCCCCGCGGCCTCCCCCCCCAGTGCGACCGGCCCAATCCAGCTCCTCTCTCCACTCCCGCCTCCCAGCTGTCCAGCCCTCCCCGACCCCTACTTAATGGTGGCCACTGGTGCACCGAAGGCGCGTCAAAGGCAAGCACGTCTGCGCGCGACCAGCACCAGGAACCCTGGACCTCCGCCCAGCCAACGCTACGACCCAGCAGCACTCCACGCACTCAACCCAGGCTGCTACAACAACTGCAAGCTAGCATCACCAGCCGACACCCATGGACTCTTCCGCTGTCACCGCTGCCGGCACACCTGCAGCACCGCCAAGAACACTGATCCAGCACAACCCGCCCACAAGAACACAACCGAACCGAAGACCCTGCAATGCATCCTCCTCAACGTCCGATCCCTCCACCAACACGCCACAGAAATCTGTGACCTCCTCGACAGCACCACCCCCGACGTAGCATTCTTCACCGAAACCTGGACCAACGCCACCTCAGGACCGGACATCGCCATCCCCCAAGGATACAAGATCTACAGAAAGGACCGCCCCACCCACCCAGGAGGAGGAATCGCCATCGTCCACAAATCCAGCCTCCGCCTGAGCACACTCCCTGACGAGTCCACAGAACTGATGGAACACCTTAACTTCAAGATACTGGCAAGCCCCACTACAGCCCTCCGAGGAACCCTCACCTACTGACCCCCTGGACCCCGCGGACCCTTCCCCAACTCCATCACGGACATTATCTCCCTGCAGGCCATCGCATCCACCAACTACACCCTGCTGGGAGACCTCCACTTCCACCTCGACAATCAACTGGACCCCAACACCACATGCCTCCTGGACAACCTCCACAACATTGGACTCTGCCAGATCGTGACCGAGCCCACGCACTCAGCAGGACACACCCTTGACCCCCTCTTCACTACAGGAAACTCCATCACCTTCAGCCACACCACCGAACTCCCATGGACCGACCATCGTTGCGTCCACTTCACCTTCGGAAAACCCACCCACCATCCACAGCACCAGCACCTGCTTCCACAAAGAAACTGGACCAAAATCACCGACGACCAGCTCATCTCCTCACTCAACTCCACCCCAACCATCGCGGAAAACGACGACCCCAACACCGCAGCCCGAACCCTTCATAGATGGATCTCGGACAGCACCAACATCATAGCCCCCCTCAAGAAAAACAACAATACCCGTGCCAAGAAAGCCAGATGGTTTGCTGCCGCCTCGAAAAGGCCTGGAGAAACACCAAATCCACAGAAGCCCACAACAACTTCAGAGCCGCCACCAACGCTCACCATCAACTCATCAGAGAAACGAGAAAAAAAGCGATTGAAGACAGAATCTCAACCCACGCACACAACAGCAAGGAACTCTTCAGCATCATCAAGGAGTTCGCCCAACCCACCAGTGAGTCTACCGACATCCATCCCTCACAAGACCTCTGCGACAAACTCAGCACCTTTTTCCACCACAAAATCAAGAGCATCTACGACAACTTCGACTAAGACAACCAACACACTGAACCCTCACCAACCACCCCCGACACCCGGAAACCAGCGATTGATGACTGGACAGCCCTCACCACCAAAGACACACTGAAGACAATGAAATCAATCCACTCAGAGGCCCCCACGGACCCCTGCCCCCACCACATCTTCAACAGAGCCGCTGACACCATCGCACCCATGCTCTGCCACACCATCAACCGCTCCCTGGCGACCGCCTCGTTCCCCGACGACTGGAAACACGCCGAGGTCAACCCCCTCCTGAAGAAACCCTCAGCGGACCCCACCGACCTCAAAAACTACAGACCCATCTCCCTGCTCCCTTTCCCAGCGAAAGTCATTGAGAAAGCCATCAACAGCCAACTCGCCACATTCATTGAAGAACACAACATCCTCGACTCCTCCCAATCCGGCTTCAGAAAAAACCACAGTACGGAAACCGCCCTCCTCGCCGCAACAGACGACATCCGCACCCTACTGGACAAAGGAGAAACAGTATCCCTCATCCTCCTAGACCTATCAGCGGCGTTCAACACAGTCTCCCACCGCACCCTAATACGCAGACTCTACGACGCAGGATTCCAGGACAAGGCCCTTGACAACACAAAGCCTGAATCTCACTCACCCTGCAAGCTGATGTTATAGCCACAAGGAAAGCCGCCTTCCAGGACAAATGGTGTTGAGAAGCCTTATGACTAGGCTCAAAAGGCTCCTTCATCAACCTGGACAGCACCACATTCAGCTCCCATGAAGACGAGGAACGCCTAACGGGGGGGGAAATACCTTCTTCAATCCCTCCAAAAAATCTTCAATGACAGGTATCTGGAAAAAGGGTGTTTTTGAAGGCATTTCCTGTACGCTGTTAATGCTGCGAGGTGAACCTTAATAGAATAGAAATTAAGGCCAGACTGAGCTAAATGCTGTCGCAGGGATTCCATGCTCAGACAGAACTGTGCATAGAGGCTTGGAACCTCAGTGAATTAGGATGTGCCAAAACTCACCTTAGTACCCAAAAATCCCCTACCAGACTAGCAATCAGTGTCTCATTGGTCATCATAAACTCCCAATGCTTAGACAAACCAGAACATGGACTTAGTACACATCAGGTAACTTGGAACACATGAACACTCTTTAGTTATACAATCATTTCAATCCAGAACAAGGAGTAAAAGAGGGCACATGCATATTTGAAATGTTTATTCACTAATGCAGTGTTCTCAAACGCAGTATCTTAGCTAATACAAGCAAACATATTATAAGAAACAAAGTAATCAGCATAGTCACTAGTCCATAGAACACAAACAGTGAAAGCATGGTCTTATGCTAAAATGAATAGGGTTTAACAAAACCTAATTCTCGCCCTCCCCTAGCTAGTATATTATATTATATCTAATACGATGGAGGCTCCCAAGTACTGCAGACACTGAACAGGAGTCGGAACAGACTTGGACATGTTGATGTGTAGACCCAGTTGACTCAACAGAACAGCCGTCCTGTTGAAATGCAATTGCACTTCCTGGAAGGTGGAGGCTTTGATCAACCAGTCGTCCAGGTACGGGTAGACAAACACTTTGTTCTTTCTCAGGTGCGCCGCCACCACTGCCATGCATTTCAAAAAAGTCCTGGGTGCAGACTTCAGACCAAACGGAAGTACTGTGTACTGATAGTGGGTGGTGCCGACAGGGAAGCGTAGGAACCTCCGATGTTTCTGTGCTATGGGTACATGGAAGTACGCATCCTGCAGATCTATTGCACAAAGCCAGTCTCCTCGATGCAGCTGAGGATAAATCTGCTGCAAGGACAGCATGCAAAACTTCTCCCTGCGGATCCACTTGTTTGCTTGTCGCAAATCCAGAATGGGCCTAAACTCGTTCTTGTCCTTCTTGCGCACCAGAAAGAACCTGGAGCACAGACCCTTTCTCCTTTGAGACAGAGGGACGTCTTCTATTGCCCTTTTTCTGAACAGGGTATCGGCCTCCGCTTGGAGCTTGCGCAGCTGGTATTGCGAGCAAACCAGTGGAATAGCTGGAAGAGGGCTGACAAAACAAAGACTATCTATTGTAAACAATATTCAGCACCCACTTGTCCTAAGTAATTTTTCTCCACTCTGCCAGGTAATTCTGAATGCTTACCCCCACCGGAGTGGGTAACAGACGAGGGGGAAGTAATCCCTCAGGGCTTTGACCCAGCCGGGCCCTTATTCCCCGATGAGGTCTGCTGACCGCCTCTGCCCCTCTGGTGCTTCTGGAAGGGCTGCCTCTGATGTTGTTGTTGTTGCTGCTGTTGGCCAGCTTGGCGACCCTGCCCTTGCTGGAATCGTTGGGAGGAGTAGCGCCTCTGGAAGCGGCGGAAAGACTTCCGCTGGTCCTTTGGTTTCTCCAAACCGACAGCTTTCAGCGTCTAAACTTCTGCCATCATGCAGGCCATCTCCTCGTCCGCATGAGTCCCGAAGAGGGCAGTGCACGAAAAGGGCAAGTTGGCAATTCGCTGTTGCGCCTTCGGCTTAAGAGAGGTAAGGCCCAACCAGGAGTGGTGTCTCAAGTTCACTCCATGGCAGTACCCATGAGCCGCCAGGAGAGAGGCATCCGCAGCCGCGCTGATGACTTGGTTAGAAACCATCAATCCCTCATTCAAGATTTCCTGGAAATCTTCCCTTCTGTCCCTCGGGAGGAGTTCAATGAATTGTTGCAGAAACTCCCACAGTGAGCGGTCATACCTACCCAGAAGTGATGTCGAACTCGAAGCTTTCATAGAAGTGGCTGTGGTACTGCAGACCTTTCTCCCTGCTGAATCCATTTGACGGCTCTCCTTGTCCAGAGGGACCGTTGACTAAGGAGCAGTAGAGTGTTGCTTCTTGGCCGCTGTAACAATAACCGAATCCGGGGCAGGATCCGTTCTCAGAAACGTCAGATTCGAATCAGGGGGCCTGTACTACTTCTGAAGCCAGGATGGGGCAGACTTAAACCGAGGCCAGCGTCAGGAACAGTTCCATGGCCGGTTACTCCAACCCTGGCACCAAAGGCAGCAAAGGGCGAGACAAGTGCTTACGCTGTATCATTTCAAAGATGACAGAGGTGGAAGGGGTGGGCTCCGTCTGTGCTATCCCCAACTTTGCTGCTCCCCTCAACAGCACGTCTTGAAACGTCACAATGTCATCCACTGACGATACCCTCATTGGAGGAGAGTCAGACAAAGTAGGCGAATACCTCCTGTCACTGGAAGAATCAGTGTATCTGGTATGCCTGGACCGTGACCTCTCTCTACGACAACAATGTCGTGACCTGGTTGAAGATCTACGCTCACTGTGAGAGCGATGCCTCCCCTGTGATCGTGACCTCAGTTTCCTGGGTCTCGCCGGACCCACCAGCACAGGCTGTTGCGGAAGAAGAGGCGGCTGAGCCAGTATCAAAGGCCTCGGTTGTAGAGGCTGAGGTGGAAGAGGAGGAGGAGGCGGTGGAGGAGGAGGAGGAGTTAGTTGTTGAGGTGGAGGAGTAGGTGTCCTAGGCCTTGAGGGCAAGTAGGTCCTTAAGTGCTCTCCTCTTTTTACGAGCAGGACTCGTAGAGGATGCTCTGGAGGTAGCCACTCCTGAGGAGGAACGCCAGCGCCGCCGCGACCGGGAACTCTCTGATCAAGAGACGCTCACCACACTAGAACCCGTCTGGGGAGTGGACTTGCTCTTCGACATCGACTTTTCCTTCCTCGACGTCGATCTTCTTGACGTCGATCTTCTTGACGTCGATCTTCTTGACGTCGATCTTCTTGACGTCTATCTTCTTGACGTCTATCTTCTTGACGTCTATCTTCTTGACGTCTATCTTCTTGACGTCTATCTTCTTGACGTCTATCTTCTTGACGTCTATCTTCTTGACGTCTATCTTCTTGACGTCTATCTTCTTGACGTCTATCTTCTTGACGTCTATCTTCTTGACGTCGATCTACATCTCTTTGACGCCGATCTTCGTGTCAACATTGAAGGCAAACGGCGGTGTCGCCTTGACGGTGAGTGCCTGCCTCTTCGGGACTAAGCAGGACGACGATGGTCTGTTGACCTCGTCCGAGTCTCGAAGTCCTACCACTCTACGTCGCTTCGACCCAGAGCCCTGGGTCGACGGGGAACAGATGGTAGTCATACCTCTCGACGCTGACATCGAAGTCCTCGACTTCGACCGGGACCGGTGCAGTTTCCGGGCCTGTTCTTGACTGTGGAGCCCCCCAGAGGCCGATGCACAGGCAGAGGCTGACGATTGAGTCCTTCCATGCCCAGAGGTCCCACCTGCTTCTAGATGTCTCTGCGGCTTCAGGCCTTGGAGACGAATCTTCTACCTGTCACGCAGGGTCCTCTTGGAGAAAGAATGGCAAATATCACAGGAGTCAGGTACATGGGTAGCAGGAAGACACACACCCTGTGGGGTCTGACTTGGCCTTCTTCCTACCACACTCAGGGCACTTGTCGAATAAAGCTGGCATTTTGACAAGATAGAGGAAAATATCCAAAAATTGAAGATATACCCAAAAAGGTAGAGCTCAATGCTCCAGGGTCCTGCTAGCAGGAGCTGGAAAAAACAACTGAAAGTAACTTGCTTTTGGCTGTGCATCATGGGATACCGAGGGTCTTTGGAGGGTTCCTTAAAGGCATGGTATCCCTTTTCCAGACACATAATGACAGCCTATGAGGCTTGTCTGTCCAACCCTTCCTCTCTATCATGCAAAGGATTTTTGTGGAGGGGAGTTTCTCTATGTGTGGTGAAACTCTGTACAATGTAATGGTATTATCGGACTATCCTTTTCACTTCAGGATGAAGTGCTGGCTAATGTAGCCTTGTTAATGTCAGGCTGCATTATTTGTCTTTTATTTTCTCTTAAGTGTCTATGCAGGACTGCAGAAGAAGACTACTTAAGAGACTATTTTGATTGCTCCGGTGTCCCCGCACATTGGTGGGACTATTCACAGATTATGACTATACACAGATCCCCTACTACAGAACTCAGGGTTTCGAAGTAGAATGCCATCTGCCGAATGCCCTTTAACGACTTGCCAGGTGTAGTACGTTATATACAAATGCAATATAACATGCAAGTGGGCTTTAGTGCACACTTCGATCTGATTACTGCTACTGACCGTAGGAGCTATAGCAACTAAAGAAACTAAACAGGTGACCGATTAATATGCAAACAAGGACTGTTCTTACCTTGTTCGTCTCTGGGAGCTGCCCTGCTGTAGCTTGCCATCTGTTGTACAACTGTCCTGTGCCACATCTGTCCAGTGACAGTGCAATGTTCCCTGAAGACAGCATGTGTTGTGCTCTGTGCTGCCAGTTCACAGTGCGCTCGATCATGAAGCGCAGAGCATCCCCCTCAGGTAGTCGCACGCGGATGCGCTGCAGGGAAGCGAGCAAAGGCAGAATCTTTTCTAAAGGTGGCTTCTGTGATCTATGACACTGAGGACACAGCCATACTCTCTGTCCCTGCTGCACACTGGGCAAGGTAACACAATGCGTGTGGAATGAGCCCCTGCAGAGTTCACATTGTATCATAGGAGAAGCTGGAGCTTCTTGACAAATGCACACTCGCCAATCCAAGTCCTCCTCACTGGACAGCAATTTCTCTTCATTTAGTGTTCTTAGAGCATGTAAGGCTTCCATCTCCCTGAGACGAGCTTCTCCCAAGGTGGCCATCTAAGAATTAGAAAAAACAACGCATTAAATAGTAAACTTGCACATGCAACATGCAAATCTGCTACAGAAAATGTAAATCAAATGCGAAAAGTGTAAAGTGTCTACTTGTCCGCTTCCTATGAGGGCACCACGAGTCTAAGTCTCTGCAATCAGGCAATACACTAAAGATCCATCTAGCACAAACTGAGGAGTATGCTCGCAGCAAACATAAGCCTTCTAGTGTCAACTCAATAGGGCAATGCAACAAAATTCGAACTTTGCACAATGAAGCATAAACAGTAGCCACCCACTTTTGGGTCTTCTCATGAAATTCAATTGCTTAAAGACGCAAATATCCATTTTGCAAGTGTGTGGATCCAGTTTTATCTCGGAGGCTACTGTGCAGGTTTTTTTGGCAACATTAGGCAGGATTTAGTGGACAGTAGACTCTGTGACTACTGCAGTTTAAAACTGTTGTTATAGGACCAAACTGGATAGGCAAGGAACTTCACTTGACACTCTTGGGTAGCTAGGGCATACCCTCTGGCTTACTTGAATAGCAGTAGGTGGTACAACATTGGTTAACATAGGACCACTGCTCATTCGTGCAGTGCAGCTTTGTAACCAATGGATTTTTCAGACTGCCAGGTAGAGAACTCAAGATCTTGGAGCCTTGCTGCCTGACACCATTATGACCAAATCATGAGGCTCATGGACATATATACATCAGCTCCTTGAACAATATTATAAAGAAAAAGTACATAAAATACAAAATAAACAAAATGGAAAAGAACACTACACTATTCAGGTTTACACCAACCACCATACTCTCATTATCCCACAATATGGACAGGCTTAACCCCTTCCACGCTGATGACGAGCTGGGCTCGTCAAGGCGTAGCCTCCTCGCACGCTGATGACGAGCCCAGCTCGTCACGTAAAGTGCGTTTTAAAAAATCTCAGCGGGCGAGCGGAATTCCGCTAGTGCGCATGAGGTTAAACACACAGGATATCCTGTCAGCAAGTCAACAATAAATTAGATCTGACTAAGCTATGCACATGGGGTGGTTTTAAAAGTTATTAGTCTTAAATAATTACTATTTTTTGTGCACTTCCAGGCTATTGCACATTTTAAGTAGGTGTATCCTACAAACAGATAAGGGGTACCACCCAATACCTAGTTGGTCCTTATAGGGAATGTGCCCTCACAATCCCCTCACGGATTGCTATCAGTGTTGTGGTTTCCACTGTGTCCAACATCCATGTGTTTCTTGCTCTGCTCACAGGAGCTCTTATCTTCCCACAAATCCACCTGATTTTAAGGCATGCTTTCATCTTATGAATTCTTAAGGATGAGTGTGCTGTCAATGTGAATGTGTCCGAGAGGGGATCACCACTCTGTGAATGTGGTCCCTTCTGACACAATGTCACATGACCAGCCCCTCCAATCAGTGTTCAATGTTGTAATTGTTTTTGTACTACTATGTTCTGTCACTCTGTTAGCAGGTGTAAGGTATAGGTGATAGATTATCACTGACCCAGCCTGCACTGCGGATTGCTAACCTGTGGGATTAGCGCCTTTTTATGTATCTGTTTATATGTTACTCCTTTAGGATAAAGTTGCTATACATCAATTTTCAACAACAATATTTAAAATTTTTCTCATTTATTCACTTGTTTTATGTGAGGTCCAAAAAATTCATTTTTACACCAAGAAACATAGAAATTAGATTCCTAACAATATAAACAAATTCATATAATCACAATGCAATTAATTTAATCTTGCTGTGAATCCCAATGCATTTCGAGATCATGCGATCTCTTCTTCAGGGGAACAACAATGTACCTCAAAGGTGCTATCAATGCTGGCAAGAAAATTACTAGCCCCTTTATGGTAATTCTCGAAACTTTAGTAGAATGTAGACCGGAATGACCGGAGGTCTGTGGCGTGAGAAAGGGCTCCTGTGGTTCTGGTCACTAATCTTCCCAGATAGGATTTTTCGGAAACTAAGATGTTGTATCCTCCGTGCTTATTTAGAAAAAATTCACCAACCCTCCGTCAATGATAGCGTTACACCTCGAGTGCTGGGACGACGTGTCCTGAACGATTCTTCTGAACGCATACGCCGAATTTCCAACTCTCGTCACCAACCCTGTTAGCAGGAGCTCGCTGACTTAGAAGGGGATTCCTACAAAAAAGTGAGAGCGGATGACTTGTGTTTTGGTGCAGGTGCACTCCAAGGCTTTAGGAAACTGCAACACTCTTGGCCTTGGATGTTTTCGGACAGCCCTGTGTTCATTAAGTCTATCAATCATGTAACCGCACTGGAGGTACTGCATGCTGTTTTTGTCATCATCAGAGCAGGAGACACTACAACATTTACCCCCATTCAGAGTTGCCACTGCCCTCTCAAACCAGGGTACATGACTGGGGTGGTGGAAGCACAATTCTAGTCCAAAGGCCTTTTCTTTTTTTTTTTTTTTTTTTTTAAAACCTTTATTTACAAATGCACAATACACAGCGTCTGCCTACAACCCCGCAGGGCCGGCCGCTATGACAAAAACTGGCTGAGCAAAAAGTGCAATACGAGGCAGTACGTTGCTGAAGCAATCTATCACATCAACATTATCGGCAAGAGCGTAATATCATACAAATAGGATAAGAAAGGTTTAATTTTATGTTTTTGTCGAAATGAACACAAACAAACAAACACATGGTATCATAGTGGCAAGGGTTGCTGGAGGTGGGAGGGGGGGAATGGATGTAGGAGAAAAAACGAGGGTGAGGGGGGGGTGGCGCGCATAAGAGAGCAAAGCATGTGGTAAGTAGAGGAGAGGAACGTAAATCACGGAGAGGAGGGGAGAGGGACTTCGTAGTCAAGTGGAGGAGAACAGATGTCTCCACGGTAAGTATTCCAGGGAGCCCAAACTCTGGACCACTTCCCTGGGCGCCCCCGGGCTTCATATACCGTCTTCTCTCGAAACATGGACCAGTCCATGTTCTCTTTCCAGGCACTGAGCACTGGCGGTCTCGGGGAGCCCCAGAGCTGTGCGATATCCCTCTTCGCAATCATATTGCCTAGGGTGACCCAAAGTGTCTGGGCAGCAGTGCAGTCAGTCGGTTCCCACACATTCAACAGACAACGACGCGCCTCAGGAAGCAATGGGACCCCCGTGACACGACTCATAACATCATGCACCCTCGACCAATACGCTACAATCACTGGACATTCCCACAAAACATGAAGAAAAGTACCATCCATCCCACACCCACGCTTACAGCGTCCGTCAGCAACCAGACCCATTCGCACCAGACGCATTCCAGTAAGATACACGCGATGAAGGATTTTCAATTGGACAAAGCGAAGTCGTGCCGGAATAGCCACCTCCTTAGGGGAGGACACAGCGGACTGCCAGTCCTCGTCGTCCAATTCAAGTCCGTCAGCAGTCCAGGCAGCCCGGAGCTTCTCGAGCTGGTCAGCTCTGTTATGAATGAGCTTCTTATAAATTAAGGAGATGGTACTGTCTGGGACATGGCCATCTAGAACTCGATCCTCCAGAGGGGAGGACTGCGGAACGTCCGTACCGGAGGGGAAGACCGAAGACAAGGCATGTCTCACCTGCATATACCGGAAGTGCTCCCTATCATCGAGCCGGTATTCCAGCTTTAGTGATTCAAAGGACTTAACCGCGCCACGTGTCCAAAGGTCTCCCACAGTACTAATCCCGATCATGTCCCATTTCTCAAACCCTTTCGTCTTCCACAGGTTGCCCAGTCGCTCCGAGTCATACAGTGGCGTCATACGTGTCAGTCTACCACCCCAGCCCGTGGCCACCGTAGCATCTCGCCATGCCCGCACTGCACATTTCGTTGGGCCCGTAAGGAGTCGAAAGGGTGCCTTAGAGTATAGCGCCCTATTAAAGTTGCCGCCGGGCAACAACAGTTTATCTAAAGCAAAGGCAGGGGCTGGCTCCGGAGAATATGTCGCATGGTTGATGGCGCTCAGGTGCGAGGCCCAGTAGTACCGTCTAATATCCGGCAGCGCAATACCTCCGTCGTACCAGGAGAGCGTGAGCTTAGATAAGGCAATGCGGGCACGGCCATCCCAGATAAGTTGCCGCTGTAAACTTTCGACTTCATGGAAATAGCGGGCAGGAACGGGGTCAAAGAAATTTTGCAGGGCATAGAGGAAGCGGGGAAGCGACATCATCTTAAAGAGCGCCGCCCGGCCCAATGGAGATAAGGGCAGATCGCGCCATCGCCGAACATCCTGCTTCAGTCTGCGGAGCGGAGCATACAAGTTCCGCTCATAGCGGACCGAGGAGATCATGGATACATGGACCCCCAGATACTTAAAACCGTCAGTCGCTACCAGAATGGGAAATCTGCGGGGGAGAGGCGGTAGAGTACCAGCTATGGCGTAGACACAGGACTTGGTCCAGTTAATGACCAGTCCCGAGTTCTTACCGAAGGACGTGAGGACGTCGAAGAGGACATTGAGTGACTTCTGAGGGGAAGTAAGATAAAGGAGGATGTCATCCGCATACAAGGAGACACGATCCTCGAGGTCAGGGGACCATCGGATCCCTTTGATCGAGGGTTCCCACCGGAGCCACGCGGCAAGAGGTTCGAGTGCCAAAGCGAACAAAAGCGGAGAAAGGGGACATCCTTGTCGTGTGCCGCGGCCCAAAGGAAAGGGGTCTGAGCACCTCCCATTCACAGCAACCTGAGCTAGCGGCTGTTCATAAAGAAGCTTGACCCATGCGATGAAATTGGGGCCAAAGCCAAATTTGGCGAGGGCTGCCCATAGGTAGGGCCATTCAATGGTGTCAAATGCCATCGTGGCGTCAAGGGAGGCGATCACTGCTGGCTCGGCGAGAATAGAAGCTCTCGCGAGGACACTGTGGAGCCTACGCAAATTAAGAGCAGTGTTCCTGTGAGGGATGAAACCGGATTGATCCGGATGGATCAAATCACAAATGACCGCAAGCATCCGATTGGCCAGCACCTTAGCAAGGATTTTGGGTTCCGCATTAAGGAGGGAGATGGGGCGGTACGAGGCACAACGGTCACGAGGTTTGCCATCCTTATAAATGACCACTATGGTAGCAAGGCGCTGCTCAAGGGGGAGGCATCCAGCCTCAACCGCCTCGAGAAACATGTGACGCAGGTGGGCGGCCATCTTGTCAGGACAAAGTTTGTAGAGTTCAATGGGGAGTCCGTTAGGGCCCATTGCCTTACCCGAGCGAAGGGAACGGATTGCGAGGGCAATCTCGTCGACAGTAAAGGAGGCTTCCAGAGCGAGGCAGTCCGCCTCAGACACAGTAGGCAGAGCAATGTCACGCAGGAGGAACCTGGAGTCGGCCTCATCTCGATCACTAACAGGCGTATAAACCATACGAAAGTGGTCAACAAAGCACTCAACAACCTCACCCGGATCCGAGACAGTCACACCAGAATCACGAACAATGGAGGGAACAACACGACTCGCACGCTCAGTCTTGTCCAGCCACGCAAGAAGCTTGCTAGCCTTGTCACCCACATCATACAGTCGACCAAGTTGATTTGACCGCATCAATTTAGCAGCATCCGTGACACAGGCCTTATAATCTGCTTGTTTCAATTCCAATTCATGCAACAGTGCAGGCGTGTCATTCCCACCCAACTCACTTTCAAGCGCAGTGATTTCAGTTTCAAGAGCCACAACAGCCTCCCTCTTGACCCTACGCTCAGTGGCAATGAGTGACAGGGCGGAACCCCGAATAACCGTCTTGAAGGCCTCCCAGAGAACAGTGGGGGAAGTGACAGAGCCCAGATTCTCAGAAAAATAGCAATCTATTGCCTTAATCAGGTCTGAACGGAGCCGGGGGTTTTTAAGATGCCAGGGAGGGAGCGGGGGAACTCTGTTACCATGCAAACCACCCACAGAAATCGTGATCAGCAGGGGGGAGTGGTCCGAGATACCCCGGGGGAGATGTCGAATCTCACGAACAGTGGACAAAGTGGAGGCTAACATAAGAAAGTAATCAATACGGGAGAGGCTGCCGTGCGCGCCAGAGTGAAAAGTGTATTGTTGGAGCGCGGGATGTAGTGAGCGCCAGACATCTACTAAGCCAAAAGTGTCAGCCATTTCACTGAGCCACATCTGGGACTGTGGCAATACTCTAGGGGGTAGTCGGTCGCAGTCGCCGGACATGACAGAATTGAAGTCCCCGCCCAAGACCAACAAGCCGTCTGGCAGCCCAAGAAGAGTCCTGCCTAAATCAGCATAAGTGGTAGCCTGCAGTCCCGGGGGGATATAGGCAACAACAAACACGACCTGTTTACCCTCCCACCTCCCCGAAACAGCAGCATACCGCCCACGCCCATCAAGGATAACATCATCAATAGCAAGAGCAAGGGAAGACTTTACCATAATACCCACACCCCGGGAACCCGAGGTGAAACCCGCATGTGCAACCAGTCGATAACCCCGGCGGTCTAGGGCCTTGCAAGCATTACCAATCAAGTGGGTCTCCTGGAGGAACACAACATCAGGGGCGTGGCGCCTCAAGAATTGCAGTACAATGCCCCGCTTAATCCTGTCACCCAAACCATTGACGTTCCAAGAAAGAATCCGCATTTCACCCCCCCCCCATTACGGCAAAAACATTCCACACCCACCCCCCAGCAGAACCCACTATAAACAATCATTGCAAGATATGAAATACCATGAAACAAAGAACAGAACAAATTAAACGAAACACAAACCAGACCCCAAACACCGACCCCAGAACCCAAACCCGTTACAACACCCCCCTCCCTGCACCCCTGCTGACTAAAAAGCCACCCCCAACTGCAGTGTGCCTGTCGCCCCATACTTCTACACAAAGAACCCCCCGAGGAGGAAGGGAGAAATCACCCGTTACCACACCGCCACGGGCAGAGTCATTAGGGAATAAGTCAATATGTACAGTACGTTGCATAGTCTCAATCGGAACCTCCAGGGCATCTGTTACTCCTTGGTCGCTGCACCACCTTCCGCACCACCAGGGCCTCCGCTCCCAAAGTCATCTGCCGGCAACGAGTCCAACCAGTCGGCTGCACGTTCAGGTTGATCAAAGAAATAGGCACGTTCCCGATATTCAATCCGGAGCCGGGCCGGAAACAGCATGGCATATTTCAGTCCCCGGTCCCTTAGGCGACGCTTCACTCCGAGGAAACCTGATCTTTGCCGCTGCACTTGAGGAGTGAAGTCTGGATATATGGAGACAGAGTTATTGTCATACTTCAGGGGACCATGTTTACGGGCGGCCTGGAGGATAGCATCCCTGTCCCGGTAATGAAAGAGCTTGGCGATGATAGGCCTCGGCGGGTTCCCCGGCTTCACTTGACCTCCGGGGAAACGATAGGCGCGCTCCACGGCAAAGAACTTACTAAGTCCTGCCGGAGCCAGTTGGGCGACTATTAGTTCCTCGACCAGAAGATCGGTCGCTACCGAACCATCGCCTTCCGGAACTCCGACAAGGCGTATGTTGTTCCGCCTGGCCCTGTTATCATAGTCCTCCATCCGCTTGAGCAGTAAGTCGTGCGATGCGCGCAGATTGCTAATTTCGGATTGCGCCTCAGCCATGTCGTTCACCAGGCTCGACGTTTTAAGATCCAGTGCCTTCACCCGCTCATTTGTTTTGGCCAGGTCGGCTCGAATCAGAGTTACATCCACCGCCACCGTGTCTATCTTGGTCACTACGGCCTCGAATTGTTGGCCCATGTCGGCCTTGAGTCCAGTGATGGCAGCCATTAGGTCTTGGAGCGACACTTCCGACGTAGACGATGTGTCCGTTTGAAGTCCTTCAGCACCCATGCATACGGCCCCGGGGGAGCCTCTCGGCTGGGTATAGCGTTCGATCATGTTCGTCTGGATCGATCCCCCCCGGGTCGCAGCCTTCCGGCGTCTTTCGGCCTCCACTTTCGTCGCCATCTCGCATTCAGAGTTGGCCGGTTAGCCAGAGGAGGTGACGAGCAGGTAGAAAAGTCTCGAAACTCCGATGCGCCAGTGAGACAGAGGTGTAGCGGCCCCCTTGCCAGTCCAACGGAGGATCATGCAGATCGAGAGGGCAGCAGGCGAGGCAGAGTAGGAGGAGACAGGAACAAAGGGAAAGAAACCGAAAGTGAAAGCAATACACCTCCGGCGGGCCAGATGCCAGGCAGCCGTTGTTGTTCAATTACAGGTCGGCCACAGTGGGCAGCCAAGTCCCCGGTCGCGCCCGCGGGCAGGCCAGAAAGTTCCAAGTTGCAGAAAAATGGTCCCCAAGGTCCGATTTCGACCGGAAAAGGATCAGTAGCATCAGCGATGATAGCGCTGCAAAAGCCCGTCAAAATGACCAGGATAGGTGAAGGATAGATAAAGGAGGACGGCGCGGGTCTCGGGAGCTCTCTGCTCACGCGACCATCTTGGATGCCCGCGTAGCTCCTCCCCAAAGGCCTTTTCACATGTACATATGTGATTCCATAAAAGTATTCAATCTCACAACTACTACAGATAAGTAACCCCGTCTTTATGCAGTGTGAATCTTTTCTTGACTGTGCACGGATTCTGTATAGCTTTTCTCCCTCTTTGGGATGTTGGATTTAAAGGAATGTGTTTGTGAACAGGTGTTTTAGTACAGTCTGTCCCACCTGCCCTTCCCCGTTGACTTGAATGTACACACACAACAGCTTCTTATGAAAGTATGTATGAAGGAGCATGAAGTTTCATAGCAAAGGGCTTCATTGACACACTGGTGATTAAAACTACAGTGGCTGCCTCGTTACTTGTGGAATATGCTCTTATTTTCTCTCTTAGCATTAATCCTGTTGTCTAGTAAAATGTTTGTATTTTTTGCACTATCCACCTTGCAACAGTCACATTGGTGACTGGCATACTCTTACTTGCTGAAGAAAACAAATTCAAGAATTGGCTCAAATTCCTCATTTGTTTGGTTACTTTCAGGTAATACATAACTGCCTTCCTGACATCCAGTGTGTCGGGCCATTTCTGCTTGTGTCTTTGGATAGTTGTGCAGTGATATTATAACATCGATAGCATTCATTTCTGTCAATTAATAACAAAATGGTTACTTACCAGTAGGAGTAGTTTTGCAGCATGAAGAGTTTTCTGGCTTCACATACTGGGCATCATTCCGCCATCTAGTGGTTGGGTCCAGAATAGTCTGTTTTTTTTTTTTTTCCCCTGGTTCTGTCGACCACCATTTGGTGCTAGGTACGTCCCCTTTGTGACGTCAGACAGTATCCTGGAGGTCAACGTGCGTTTGGGCCATCTTCTGATTCTTTTTTCTGTTTCTATGTTCCCTAATCCTTGTGATGGTCCTTTTCTTGAGTTACTGATGTTGTAATTTGCTTCCCCACCTATTTGTGTTCCTTCCAGGGGAAAGCCAGGCGCGTCGCATGTGAATCCAGAAAACTCTTCAAGCTGCAAAACTACTACTACTAGTAAGTAACCATTTTGTTTTGCAGCGTGAATCGTTTTCTGGATTCAAATGCTGTGCATCAGATTCACCAGATTATGTAGCGGTTCTCCCGTGGTTGGGAGGCTGTGGTGGAAGGAAGACTTAGCAAACAAGTATTGAAGCACCTTTTGTCCAATTTGAGCTTTCTTATTCATATGTATAACCACACAATAATGTTTTGTAAACGTGTGCAGCGATGCCCATTTTGCTGCTTCGCAGATGGCATTGATGGGTACATTGGCCATAAAAGCTAGCATTGCTCCTTTCTGCCTAGTGGAGTGAGCTGTTGGTTGTATTGTTATTTATTTTTGGCATTGGTATAACTTAATTGTATAGCTTGTACTATCAATCTTGCAATAGTTTGTTTCGTGACAGCTGAGCCTGTGTTGGTATGTGAGTAAGTATCAAACAACTGATTTGTTTTCCTTATGTTCTGCCTTTTGCAGATAGTACAGTAGTGTTCTCCTTACATCCAGTGTATGGAGGATTTTTTCTGCCTTAGTTTTAGGATTTTTGAAGAAAACTGGTAGGATGCGGTTTTGATTTAAGTTATACTTAGTTACCACCTTTGGTAAAAAATGTGGGTTGGTTTTAAGAATACCTTATCCTTGTGGATTTGCAAGTACGGTTCCTGTATAGTTAATGCTTGTGCAACAAGTTACTTACCTTCGGTAACAATAGATCTGTAAGAAACATTAGTAGTGAGATTCCTTACCTTAGAATTACCCCCAGGCGTCAGACTGGATCCGGAAAGTTTGTCAGCCATACCCCTGCGCGTCGGAAGGTGGAGTTATGCGGCTCTGCGTCAGTCGTTGTGGTCGCCAAGATGACGTTGTGGCAGCTAGACGCCGCCCATGCACGCTGACATCAGTTCTTTCTTTTCCTGCGCCAGCAAGCGCAGATCTGGAGAGAGCGGTATCCCCAGTCACGTTTTGACGTAGTTTTTCGAGGCCTTTTCGTCTTTTTTCGAGTCGATCGACTCCTGGTGCCGTAGGGATGCCCGGTTTCAAGGCCTGCGGGGTCCCGAAAGTTGCTTGAAGTCCGGCAGTCGGTTCCGTGCCGTTCAAGGTCCCGGTTCCGTGGGAGGTCGAGGGACTGGTTGCGAAGCCATCACCATCACCATTGTTCTTTGGGGTCGAAGTCAACGAACTCGGGGTCAGGTAAGGCGAAGCCTCACAAGAAGTCGAAGAAGGAGTAGTTTCTGTCCTGTAACTCCAGTTCTGTAGTAGGGGTATCTCTGTTATAGTCATAATCTAGTGAATAGTCCCGCCCATGTGCGCGGACCCCGGAGCAATCAAAAATAATCTCTTAAGCTGTCAAAACATGCAGACCTGCATAGACACTTAAAAGAGAATTTAAAAAGACAGATAATGCAGCCTATATCCACAGGCTACACTGTCCAATACTTCAACTAGACATTCCACCAAAAACCACAACAGCACAGCCTGTCCAGGGTTTTCCACAGAGAAAACCTTGCCTTTAACAGCAAAAACCCTCTGGAATGATAGAGAGGAAGGAGTGGACAGACAAGCCCCATAGGCTGCCATTATGTGGCTCAAAACAGGATACTGTGCCTTTAAGAGAACTTTCCAGAAGCCTCACAGTATCCCAGAATGCAGTGCAGGTCCCTTTCACCTTCAGTTCTTTTTTCCGGCTCCTGCTAGCAGGACCCTGGGGCATTAGCTCTTCTTTTTTGAGTTTTTTCTATACAATTTTTGTGATATTTTTGGATTTTTGTAGCTTCACTCGACGTCTTTGGCCTTTATCTGCATTCTGCTGTGTTATTTTGGCAGAATTTCTGCAGTCTTCTTGTCTTTAGACTATTTCTAGTCTGACAGGTGCTTTGTCTGCAGCTGAACTGAAGGCCAAAGCTGAAGCTCACAGGGTTTGTACTCTGTGCTTGCCTGTGTCTTTTGACACCTGTCTTCTCTGTACCTTCTTTTCTAGGGGGCTTCGGCTTCCAGGTTTCAAACAGAGGAGTTTGAAGGCATCCTCAGCCTCTTGGTGAGGAGAGGGTAGGTCCTCTACCGAGTCCCATGCTGTGATCTCTGGGGTTCTCCCCAGTAAAGGCACGTCTGAGCTATGACGCGGTTCCGGTCTGCGTCGGGGCCGTCATGGGGTGCCTCGACGTCGTGGGGTGCCTCGACGTCGTGGGGTGCCTCGACGTCATGGGGTGCCTCGACGTCATGGGGTGCCTCGACGTCATGGGGTGCCTCGACGTCATGGAGCAGGGATGCTTGACGTCACGGAGCAGTGATGCTCGAAGTCACGGAGCAATGATGCTCGGCGTCATGGGGCAGGGATGCTCGACTTCATGGGGCAGGGATGCTCGACGTCATGGGGCAGGGATGCTCGACGTCATGGGGCAGGGATGCTCGACGTCATGGGACAGTGAGGCTCGACGTCATGGGACAGTGAGGCTCGACGTCATGGAGCGGTGAGGCTCGACGTCATGGAGCGGTGAGGCTCGACGTCATGGAGCGGTGAGGCTCGACGTCATGGAGCGGTGATGCTCCTTTTGGGGCATTGGTCGCTTGGGCTCTGCTCTCTTCCGTTGGGTCCGGACGTCACCATTAGGGATGACTCGGCGTCTCCGTGTTTGACAGCGTAGTGACATTTTGACGTCTGAGTGTTGGTTGTCGTAGAGACAGTCACTGTCTTAGTGATGGTGACGTCGTAGTGAGGTCGACGTCATGGGTTACAGCCGCAGAATACTGCCGGCTCTGGACACCTGGGTCTTGTTCCAGTCCTCGCTCCGTGGTGAACCTCTCTTCCTAGGAGGGGACTTTGTGTTCCCGGCACCTTCCACTCACTACGCAGAGCAGTTGATCAGCGTCGAGGAACCCTTCTGATGGGGAGTTTGTGGTTACTCACCACGTGTAAGCGAGGGACGTTGGTCCTTTTGCATAGTTTTGAGTACTTTCATACCTACTCGTCTGCTAGGTCGCCTCCTGCTCAACCACCACTGGTGAGACCACCGGGGATGTTTCAGAATCCTCTCGGTTCCCTCTCCCGCCCACCACCCCAGGGGCCTTTAGCCCCTCAGTCTGCGAACCTCCATGCCTTGATGCCAGGGATGCGTCTTCCATGAGTACGGGGAGTCTCTCTCCGACTCTTTACTGGTTGGCGGGACTTAACGTTCGTCCACTACCACCTGACAGGAGGTTCTGGCTCCGACCGTGCTCCTGACTTGGTCGCAGGGGTGGCGGCATGTAGACCTCGTGCTGTGGCCCGCTGTTGCTGGACCGTTGTGGTGAGATCCAAATCTGCCAAAATCAAGAAAGCTCGCTGGGGAGGCCGCTCCTTCTCTCATACGGCGGCGAGACTTTGGACCTCCCTCCCACTCTCTCTCCGGGAACACAACAACCATATGTCTTTCAGGAAGGCCCTGAAAACGCACCTGTTTGTTAACACCTGCTAATCTACCCCAAGCCCGCACTAAGTAATCATTCACAAGCGCTGCGAGGCCTCCGGGTAGCTATGCGCTATACAAGTGCAATTTCCATTCCATTCCATTCCATTCCATTCCATCCCTCTGTGGGGGTGTTTTCTTCACCGATTTGTGGTTCCTCTGCCGAGAGACAGGAGGGAAGCATTACAAGAGGTGGTCTAATGGGCCTGATAGTTTCGGATCTGAGCATCGGTGTCGGAGCGGAGTTTTCTCTCCTGCCGACCCCCAGGTATTGTGGGTCGGCAGGCCATGGCCTGCCTATTTGGGCCGTCCTGACGACCCCTGCAGCCTCAACTCCAGTGGCCCCCCCAACCGTGCCCAGCAGAGGATAAGATTTCACAACGCCTAAAGACACCCCTGCACCCGGCGCTCCACGGCCCTTGTGCCCAACTCTTGGGTGTCTACCCAACCTACAGCTCCCCAACTTACCCCTCGAAGTGGTGGTTGCACCTGAAGAATCACCGTCCCCAAACCTGCAGCCTTTGTTCGTCTTGCAGCTTTCCCATTGAAATCCATTGGACGCCCGACAGCCCAAAAGCACCCTGCTGCCCCACTTGGCCTGAGCAAGTGACCAGGAGGCCAGCTCCCACAGCCGCGGGGCCTGCCTGCTAGCAGCCACCAACCGAAGACCCCCTACACGCCATAGGCTAACATTGGGCCTACTTTCTCTGCACCCGGCTGCCCCTGTGCCGCTGAAGGTGTAACTACTGTACCTACCTGAACCTGGGAGACCCCCGGGTCTAGCACCACAACCGTAACTCTGCCAGTCAAGTGTTTACCTGAAAGCCGATAGCTTACATTTTCTCCATAGGGTAACATTGACTGGTTTTCACTTGGAAATTCTTCTAAGTGTCGAGTTTTGAAACTTCGAAATATTCACAAAAAAAATCCGATCAATGAAAACGAAATTTCTCACCTGTTACCAGGAGAGATCCCAGTGCGGGATCTTTGTGCCCAGCACGGACCCTTAAAAGTAATTACAACTGATTTTCCGATAACCTGATTTTACCCCATAGGTTAACTTGCCTGGTTTTTACCAGAAATTCTTCAAAGTGTCGATTTTTGAAACTTACAAATATTCCTTAAAAATCGCCTGTTTGAAAAACAATTTCTTTCAACTGTTTACAGGAGATGCACCAGGGCTGAATCCAGGATCCAGCTCAGAGTAAGAAAACATACGCAAAGTAACTGAAGAACAAGTTACTTACCTTCGGTAACGCTTTTTCTGGAAGATACAGTATCTGCCTGTGGATTCCTCACCTTGTGAATATCCCCCTTGCGTAAGCAACATTCGGAAATTCTTTTGTAGCTTCGCGCCGACGTGGACTTGGACGTCATAGAGACACGGCATCGCTCGCGACTCCGCTGACGTCACCGACGCCTACAATAGCCCACGCAGGCGTGATGACATCAGTTCTGCCCTTTTTCCCGAGCCTTCGAGGCACACGGACGGACCAATGACAGAAGATATATACACAGTATACACAGTACACAATAGTCAAGGTAACACACACAGTGTGAAGCAAATGCAGAAAACATTTGAAATAAGGATAAGTTACTTACCTGTAATCCTAGTTCTCTTCCAGGGGTATCCTCATCAAAGTCATAAGCACTGAATATTCCCGCCCATGTGCGGGACCCCGGAAACAATATAAAAATATATATGTAAAAACACATATATCTCGCTCCACATATATGTATGTACATATATCATTTTTCTCACACCAATGCAGCTCCAAAACTGAGGCTAAAACAATGAAAACACATATACATGTACTGCAATTAGTAAGGAAACAAAAAACACATTAGGTCAAATAACCCTTGAACTTTGTGTTTTAATGAGTCAAACCACTCATAAATCCTGAACATTGCTTATAAATAGACATTGTTAGCCCTCAGGCTGCATTGCAAAACAGTAGCATAGAAAATGAAACCATTTTCACCAAAAACTGGCACTGTGCCTTTAAGGCAGCCATGACCCCAGGCTTCCCATCATGCCTCAGGGGTGACAGTTAGGTCAGTTGTTCTTTGAATAACCCTGAAGACAGGGCTAAACTACAAAATTGAAATAGTACCAAATCACATTTACCTGGGGAGGCGGGTGGGTTGCTTATGACTTTGATGAGGATACCCCTGGGATTACAGGTAAGTAACTTATCCTTCTCTTCCAGGGGATCCTCATCAATAGTCATAAGCACTGAAAAGAATAGCAAGCCCATTAACCACCTGCAGGTACATGACCCAACCAATCATAACAGCCAAATCTTTAGCTGTTAAACAGATTCCTCAGAAAGGGCCTGGCCCACCTGGGTATCTTCCCTCGTGTCAGAATCTAGACAGTAATGTCTGGTAAATGTATGGACAGACCTCCAGGTCGCCGCTTTACAAATCTCAGACATGGGCACATCATGCAGGTAAGCCGCCGTGGCTGCTCTACCTCTAGTAGAATGCGCCTTAGGAGTACCCCCTAAAGGTCTCTGCGCCAATTGGTAAGCAAACTTGATACACGAAACGATCCACCTGGAGATAGAGCGTTTCGAGGCTGCATGACCAGTTCTGATCGATCCGTAGTTAACGAACAATTGATCAGAATGTCGAATAGACTTGGACCTGTCCAGATAGAACTTTAAAACCCTTTTCAGGTCCAAAGAGTGTAATGCCCTCTCAGCTGGAGTAGAGGGATTAGGAAAGAAAGTGGGTAAAGAGATAGACTGATTGACATGAAAATCTGATACCACTTTCGGCAGAAAAGTAGGATGCGTTCTAAGCACCACTCTGTTCAAATGAAAAACTGTATACGGTTCTTTAGTACAGAGAGCCTGAATTTCGCTCACCCTACGGGCTGACGTAATCGCTACCAAAAAAGCCGCTTTCCAGGAAATATGCTGTAAAGTAGCTTTATGAATGGGCTCAAAAGGAGGGCCCATCAATTTCGATAGGACTAGGTTCAGCTCCCAGGGCGGAGCAGGAGGCCGTACAGGAGGGTACACCTTTTTCAGACCCTGCAGGAAATCTTTTACTGCTGGAAGCTGAAAAAAAGAAGTCTGTGAAGGTGATCGCCTATAAGCTGTAATAGCGGCTAAATGCACCTTAATGGAGTTAAACTTCAAACCTGCTTTAGTCAGGTACAACAAGTATGGGAGAACTGCTTCTTCCTGACTCTTTACCGGATTGTGACCATTCTGCATGCACCACATATAGAATCTCTTCCACTTGCATGCATAAGAATGTCTTGTGGAAGGACGTCGTGCTTCTTTCAGAATGGACATGCAGTCCTGTGGCAGTCCTATATGGACGTACTGAATTACCTCAGGAGCCATGCTGCCAAGTTCAGTGACGGAAGGTTGGGATGGTGAATCCTCCCGTTCATCTTCGACAACAGGTCCTGCCTGCATGGAAGCCTCTTGTGAGGAGACACTGATAGGCGACGTAGATCCGTGTACCACCATTGTCTCGGCCAGTCGGGGGCAATCAGGATCATTGTTGTGCACGAGTGGTTCAGCTTGCTCACCACCTTCGGGATCAGCGGAAGGGGTGGAAAGGCGTACACAAACTGCCCTGACCAGTCGATTAAAAGAGCATTCCCTCTTGTTCCTGGTCGATAGAACCTGGAGGCGAAGTTTGGGCATTTGGTGTTTTCGTCGTCCGCGAAGAGATCTATGGAAGGATGACCCCATGACTGGAAAATGTCGTTTAGCACTTCGTCGTTGAGAACCCAGTCTTCTTTGTCTTCGAAGTGCCGACTAGTGCGTCCGCCCTCACGTTCTGCTCTCCTGGGAGGTGGACTGCCTGAACAGACAACTTGCGAGCCAGAAGCCAATGCCAGATGCGCTGAGCTTCCAGTGACAGAGTCCTTGAGCGTGTTCCTCCCTGCTTGTTCAAATAGTACATCGTGGTGGTGTTGTCCGTCTGTACTAGAACCATTTTCTCCTGAAGCGCGGGAAGGAACGCTTTGAGAGCCAGGTGAACCGCTCTCAATTCCAGCAAGTTGATGTGATAAGTGCTTTCTTTGGCAGACCACAGACCCTGCACTTGTAGAGGACCCATGTGCGCCCCCCATCCTTGTAACGATGCATCCGTGATGATCGTTTGTGTTGGAGGAGGTTGATGGAAGAGAACTCCCACCTGCATGTTCTGTCTCTTCGTCCACCACTGGAGGGAAGATTGAGCTACCTCCGACAAAGTGATCCGATCGTCCCATCGATCTGAGTGTTGGTCCCATTTGTCCTCCAGATCCTGCTGAAGAGGACGCATCCGAAGTCTGGCGTTCGGTACTAGAAAGATGCAGGAAGCCATCGACCCCAAGAGCGAGGCTATCTTCCGCACCTTCTGAGACCTGTGGAGAAGAACTTGCTGGCACTTGAGGGCTATCGAAAACTCTCTCCTCCGAAGGAAACACTTTTCCTACTTCGGAGTCTAGCAGAGCTCCTAGGAAGTGGATCTTCTGAGTGGGCTGAGAGACAGACTTGCTGTAGTTGACATGCAGTCCTAGACGCTGACAAAGTTCTATGCATGTCTGGAATTGATTCCTTACATTGCCTGGAGTTGGACCTTTCAACAGCCAATCGTCTAAGTATGGGTATACGAAGACTCCCCAGCGGCGTAGAGCTGCCGCCAGCACTGCGACACACTTGGTGAACACCCTAGGGGCCGACTTCAACCCAAACGGAAGGACTTTGAACTGGTAGTGGGAGGTCCCCACCCGGAATCGAAGGAATCTCCTGTGATCGGCCCGTATTGGTATATGGAAGTACGCATCTTGAAGGTCCATCGAACACATCCAATCCCCCTTCCTGAGATGTGGATATATTTGGTGAAGCGCCAACATGCGAAACTTCTCTTTTCGTACATGCAGATCGAGTGTTCTCAAGTCCGGAATGGGCCTGTATTCTTCCTTTTGGCCCTTTTTTCTGAGCAGAAAATACCTCGAGTACACTCCTTTCCCCCTTTGGGACACCGGAACTCTCTCGATGGCTTCTTTTTCGAGGAGTGTCGCTACTTCCGTCTTTAACCTTTGTAGCTGGTGGCTTGGTGTTGACATCGGGGAAACGGGTGGAGGTAGACGATGGAAACGAAGACAGTACCCATTCTGCAGCGTAGACAACACCCATTGATCTTTTGTAATGGCCTGCCACTCTGTCCTGTGATGCGCAATGCTTCCCCCCACTGGAGTGGGTAACGGCGCTGGGGGAAGTGAAGACTCATTGCTTCTGCTGAGATTTATTGAAGTTGTTGCCTTGGCGCTGATTTCCATTTCCCTTGGAATTGCCTTTGCCTTTGTACTGTGACTTTTGTTGGCCCTGCTGGTTCTGGCCTTTCTGCAAATGAGGGGTTTGAACCCTCTTCTTCGAAGAACCTTTGTTGTTCGAACGGATTTCTTCTTGAATTCCTTTTTCTTCTCAAGTCCCACGGCTTTGAGGGTATCCAACTCGGTCTTCATCCGTTGCATCTCCTCATCCGCACTTGCTCCAAAAAGAGATGTGCCTGAAAAAGGAAGGTTTAGGATTCTGGCTTGAGCCTCTGGTTTCAATGCTGTGAGGCGTAACCAAGATGTTCTCCTTGCTGTGACTCCATGTACATAGCCATGCGCAGCCAGTGTTGCCCCTTTTGCTGCCGCTCCTATAATCTGATTGGAGACTTGACCGTCCTCCATCAGAACCTCCTCGAAGTCCTTTCTATCTTCCTGAGGAAGTTTTGCAGTAAATTTCTGAAGTGAGTCCCACAGAGCCCCGTCATACCTGCCGAGCAGGGCTTCCGCATTGGAGACTTTGAGGAAAGAGGCTGATGTGTTACAAACTCTTCTCCCCCATGAGTCTTGCACTTTGCTATCCTTATCTGGAGGTACCGTAGACGAGGAAGCTACCGCATTGGATTTCCTAGCCGCCGTAATGATTACTGAATCTGGCGGGGGATCAGCCTTGAGGAACAGAGGATCCTCCTCCGGAGGACAATACTTTTTGAGAATCCTCGCTGGAACTGACTTCACCGTTGCTGGAGTGAGGAAGACTTCGTTCACAGGTTCCATTATACCCGGAACCAACGGCAACAACGGTTTGGGTGCTGTTCTGTGTTGCAGGGTTTCAAAAATGACAGTCGTTTTGACTTGTGGAGCTATCATAGGTACTCCCAGCTTCAGGGCTCCCCTGCCCAAGATATCTTGGAACGAGAAAATATCTTCAGTTGGAGATACTCTCGAGCGTGGGCTGTTTGTAAGGGTCGGGGAGTACTCCCTGTGAGATCGTGTTCTCGAAGAACTTGAAGAGCTACGTGTTCTCCTGGATCTAGATCTTCTGATTGAACGCATTTTAGAACGCTCTCTGTGACGAGAATGTCTCTTACTTGAGTGCCTAGAACGAGACCGTTCTTTGCGGGGAAGAGGTTGGTCTCGATATCGTCGTAGGCGATCTGCGGTCTCCTTGTCCTTCGCCCAGTGGTGAAGAGGCCTATTCCACCTTGGGGAAAGATGAATCGAAGGAGATTTGTGGATGGGATCCCTCCCTGGTGAACGTGACCGTGGAGGTTGATCCGTTCGATCCTGTTGCGATCTTGCAGGGATTTGGACCTCTCCCTATTCGATGCGCCGCTTTGTCCATCCGAGTATCTGCCACTCCGAGATGATGAGGAAAGACTCACTAGAGATCTAGAGGAAGACTTCGATCGAGATCTCTCTTCTGCAATCCTCCGTCTCTTGGTAGGAGGATCCTGCATTGGAGACTGTTCCACCTCCGCAGCCGATGCTGAACCTGGAGAACCCAACTGTGGCCCTAAGACGTGAGCCTGGCCCAATGAGTCACTTTCCTTGTCCTGAACCACCTGTTTCAAAGGTGACCTCTCCTTTGATCTTGCAGGTGAAATGTTCTCTGGCTGCGAAGAGCTCCGTTCCCTGGATCTTTGCTGATCCATCGACGGTGGATGTATCGACGCCAAACAGGCAGACATTCTCTCGACGTCGACGTGATTTCTCTAACGTCGACCTCGGGTGGCAATGACTGTCCTTCGACATTGAAGGTTGTCTGCTCGACGTCGATGGAGGCTGTTTCGACGCCGATCGCCGGTGTGTCGACGGCGACTGGGCGTGCCTCAAATCCAAATGCCGCTTCGACGTCGAACGCTCTTGACCAGGCGTCGACGTGGGTTGCATCGACGTCGACCGATGATGTGTCGACAGAGGCTCCCTCGACGCCGAACGACTATGGCTAGTCGTCGACGGAGGATGACTCGACGTCGAACGCCGATGGCCCGGCGTCGACGGAGAATGCCTCGATCATATGGCTCGCCGTCGAGCTCTTCCGCTTCGACGGTGACCTATCCCCCGACGCGGACTGTAGCGGAGGTACCTTAGATGTAGACGCTGAAGACATCTTCTTCGTCGCCGTCGACTGCTTCTCCAACGCCGATCCCGACGTCGAATGTGAACCAGTCGGGGCTTCTCTCGACGTCGACCGCGCCTTCCGACTTTCCTGCTTCTTGGGAGATCTTCCTCTCTCAGAAAGCCCATAAACTCGAATCCTCTCACGTTCTTTAAGAGTCCTGGAAGTCAAAACCTGGCAGTGTTCACAGGTTTTAGAGGAATGAGATTCTGGTAGGCACAGGATACAGACTGAATGAGTGTCAGTCTTGGCCTTCTTCCTTCCACACGAAGGACATTTGTCAAAGAGAGAAGGCATCTTTGACAGGAAAAACACCTTTTTTAAGCCTAAAAAAGGTTTAAACAACACTCTATGTTAAAAAGACGTCGAGTGAAAGCAAAAAGAAAGGAGCTGTTTCACCAGGGTCCTGACTGAAGGAGCCGGAAAGAACAACTGACCTAACTGTCACCCCTGAGGCATGATGGGAAGCCTGGGGTCATGGCTGCCTTAAAGGCACGGTGCCAGTTTTTGGTGAAAATGGTTTCATTTTCTATGCTATTGTTTTGCAATGCAGCCTGAGGGCTAACAATGTCTATTTATAAGCAATTTTCAGGATTTATGAGTGGTTTGACTCATTAAAACACAAAGTTCAAGGGTTATTTGACCTAATGTGTTTTTTGTTTCCTTACTAATTGCAGTACATGTATATGTGTTTAAATTGTTTTAGCCTCAGTTTTGGAGCTGCATTGGTGTGAGAAAAATGATATATGTACATACATATATGTGGAGCGAGATATGTGTTTTTTACATATATATTTTTATATTGTTTCCGGGGTCCCGCACATGGGCGGGAATATTCAGTGCTTATGACTATTGATGAGGATCCCCTGGAAGAGAACACATTTTCTTGACCATGAAGTAAAAACATTACAGTAATTATGGTATAGAAGAGTGGACAACGGGGAGGCGGGTGGGTCAGTGAGGAATCCACAGGCAGATACTGTAGCTACCAGAAAAAGCGTTACCGAAGGTAAGTAACTTGTTCTTCTGATAGATACATCTGCCAGTGGATTCCTCACCTTGTGAATAGAGTCCAACAGCAGTCCCCACTCCCGGAGGAGGGTGTCCACTCTTCTAAACAGGGAAGTCCTGGAGTACAGAGCGCGCAAAGAGACCCTCCCTCATCACTTCGGTATCTAAGCAGTAATGCTTCGCGAAGGTGTGGAGGGAGGTCCAAGTCGCGGCTCTGCAAATATCCTCCACAGGCACACCTCTAGCCAATGCTGAGGATGACGATTTAGCCCTTGTAGAATGAGCCTGTATACCCTCTGGTGGTTCCTTACCGGCCAAAGAGTAGCAGATCTTAATGCAGAGGACGATCCATCTTGATAACTTTCTTTTATGGACCGCTCTTCCTTTTTTACAACCAGCAAAACCAATGAAGAGCTGGTCATCCACACGGCAGTCTTTCGTTCTGTCCCTGTAAAAGCTTACAGCTCTCTTAGGGTCTAGACAATTCCTCCTTGGAAGGGTGAGGGGGAGGATAAAAGGTAGGAAGGGTAATGGATTGACCAAGGTGGTAAGGAGTCACCACCTTAGGGAGAAAAGCAGCCCTGGTCCTAAGAACCATTCGATCAGCATGAATGGTCAAGAATGGGGGCGTGGAACTAAGAGCTTAAAGCTCACTTACCCTCCTTGCTGAGGTTATTGCAACGAGGAAGACTGTCTTTAGAGTCAAGAGCCTCATAGGACATTTGTGAAGGGGCTCAAAGGGAGCACCCATCAAAAAGGTCAAAACAAGATTTAAGTCCCACTGAGGCACAATAAAAGGAATAGGAGTTACTTATTTGTGAGGCCCTTCAAAAACCTCAAAACTACTGGCGACTTAAAAAGAGATGGCTGGTCTGGCAAGCAGAAAAATGTCGACAGTGCTGAAAGATAGCCCTTAACTGTGGCAACAGCAAGTCCTTGCTGCGCCAGAGAGAGCAAACTGGAGAACATCAGATAAATGGGCTTTCAAAGGGTCAATTGTTTTCTCTCCACACCATGCAACAAAGTTTGACCATCTGTACGAATAGATGGACTTAGTGGAGTCACGCCTGGCTGATAAGAGGACATCCACCACATCAGGTGGGAGAGAAAAGGAATTCAGGTTGCCCCGTTCAATCTCCAGCCATGAAGGTGTAATGTCTGGAGGTGGGGGTGTAGAACCTGCCCCTCCATCTGAGAGAGTAGGTCTGCCCTGAGAGGGAGTCGGAGCGGCGGGTGAGAGGAGAGGTGGAGAAGAAGATCTGTATACCACACCCTTCTCGGCCAATCCGGGGCGATTAATATAACTTGGGCCCGGTCTTGGCGAATCTTCCTCAGAACCCGAGGAATCAAGGGTATGGGAGGAAACGCGTAAAGGAGTTGACTTCCCCCAACTCAACTGAAACGCGTCCCCCAAGGCTCCTTGCATCGGATACTGGAGACAGCAGAATGACGGACAGTGAGCATTCTCGCGAGTGGCAAACAGGTCCACCCAAGGAGTTCCCCACATCTGGAAGATGTCGCGAAATACCTCTGGATGGAGCCTCCACTCGTGGTCGGCCGAGAACTGCAGACTGAGATTGTCTGCACGAACCTTCAGAACCCCGGCCAGATGATTTGCCATCAGACAAATCTGATGGTCCTGAACCCAGGACCAGAGCCGCAGTGCTTCCCTGCTGAGACACTGCGACCCCACTCCTCCCTGTTTGTTGATGTACCACATTGCGGTCGTGTTGTCCGTCAGGACTTGAACCGACCAACCGCGATGGGAAGGAAGGAAGGCCTTGAGCGCCAAACGTATCGCCCGTAATTCCAGAAGGTTGATATGAAGCAACCTTTCCTCTGGAGACCAAAGACCCTTGACCTCCAGATCCCCCAGATGAGCACCCACCCTAGAGTGGATACATCCATTATAACTGTGGCCACCGGATGAGGCAGATGAAAAGGCTTCCTTTGAGACAGGTTGCCTTCTACGCCCCACCAAGACACATCCGCTGCAGCTTCTCTGGAGATCCTCACTGACTCCCTGAGATCCCCGCTGTGTTGATACCACTGCCTGCGGAGACACCACTGGAGTGCCCTCATGTACTAGCGTGCATGGTTGACCAACAGGATGCATGAAGCCATCAGACAGAGCAGACGAAGGACCTTCAGGACTGGAACAAGCGCTCCACTGTAAAATAAAGGAATCATTTCCTGTATGTCGCGAATCCTTTGAGGAGGAGGGAATGCACGACACACAGATGTGTCCAGTACCGCACCTATGAACAGGTTGCGCTGGGAGGGCACCAGGTGAGACTTGGGTACATTTATTGAAAAACCCAACCTGTACAACAACTGGGTTGTCTCTTGCAGATGCTGGAGCACTTTCTCTGACGACTTTGCTTTGATCAGCCAGTCGTCCAAATACGGGAAAACCGGGATCCCCGACCTTCTGATATGTGCTGCCACCACCAACATCACCTTGGTGAAGACTCGAGGCGCAGTAGTAAATCCAAAAGGAAGGACCGCAAACTGGTAGTGTTGCGACCCCACTGTAAAACGGAGATACTTCCTGAGCGACTTCAGGATTGATATGTGAAAATACGCATCCTGCAAGTCGAGCGACACCATCCAGTCTTCTTTCAGCAGCGCTTGAAGAACCTGTGCATGGGTGAACATCTTGACTTTCTCCTGTTTCAGATAGAGATTCAAGATCCTGAGATCCAGGATCGGACGAAGTCTGCCATCCTTCTTGGGGATCAGGAAATACCGGGAGTAGCATCCCTGACCCCTTTCCTACTTTGGGACCACCTCTATCGCACCCTTTCTTAATAGAGTCTGTACTTCCTCCTGTAGCAGTAACAGATGTTCCTCTGTGCAATAACCTTGGCAAGGAGGGTAGTTGTGAGGGAATTCCTGAAAGGGAAGGGCATACCCATTTTCTACGAGATTGAGAACCAAAAGATCTGATGTAACCGATTCCCAATCCCGTAGAAAGTAGGTAAGCCGACCCCCCCACCGGACCCACATGATCCTGAATGGCGGATCTAGGGCTGCTTTTCTGTGGCTGGGGGGTTGGAGGAGGTGGAGGAGGAAGAGGCTTGACGTCCGAGGACGAGGCCTTTGCTTTCCCCTATATGACCTATACAAGGTATTTTGCTGCTGCTCCTGTTGTTGCTGCTGCTGACCTTGTCTATAGTTCCGAAATGAAGAGCGTCCAAATCCTCTGAACTTCCTGGTCGTTGAACCTCTTACTTGAAGTCCAAGAGATTTAGCAGTTGCTCTACTGTCTTTAAACCTCTCTAAGGCTGTATCTGCCTTCTTGCCAAAGAGTCCAACTCCATCAAATGGCAGATCCAACAGAGCTGTCTTCACGTCTGCTGAAAAATCCGAGGATTTTAGCCACTCTGATCTTCTAGTGGCTACCGCAGGGCCCATGATCCGTGCCACAGAATCAGCAGTATCTAGTCCGCTTTGGATAACTTGATGTGCTGCTGCCTGAGTATCAGACAACACCTCCTCAAAGTCACCCCTGCTGTCATCCGGAATCTTTGGAATCAACGTGCGCATTGAGTCCATTAGTGCGTGCACATACCTCCCCATGAGGCAAGTGGCATTTGTTGACTTTAACGCCATACTTGCGGAGGGGAATGTCTTCTTGGCCACTTGATCTTGCTTCTTGGCCTCCTTGTCACTAGGCACCTGGGGAAAAGCACCAACTGACTTCTTAGAGCACGCAGCCTGAATTACCAGGCTTTCAGGAGAAGGGTGAGATGTTAAAAAGGCAGGGTCTTCCGGTGCCACCCTATATCTCCTCGCCACACTTTTTGAAACAGCAGGTGCTTTTTCCACACCTCCATAATGGGTTCAGTTAAAGCCTCATTAAATGGGAGTAACGGCTCCACTGCTGAGCTTGGTGAATGGAGTACTTCCGTAAGCAGATTTGACTTAAATTCAACAGTTGGCAATGTCAAATCTAAAAGCCCTGCTGCCTTCCTCATTACCACATGCTATGGCTGGACATCCTTCGAAGGCGCATCCGGACTTGATGGTAACTCCCACTCTGGGAAAAAATCTAGGCCACTAGCATCAGCCAGTTCTTCGAAGCAATCCTCATCCAGCTCACCTTCCTCCATGTCTGGATGAGACTCGATGTACCTTCGTTCCTCCAAGAGGCGTTGTGCTTCCCTCCTGGACCTCTCCTTAAAGCGTCTCGCAGCCGGATTCACCATCGACTCCGACGGAGCCGGAGCCGACGTCGGTACAGAATCCGATGGCCCAGTTGGATGCTCCAAGGTCTGCTTGGAGCGGGCGACGTCTGTATCGGCGTCGACTACTTCGGCTGCGCCGGTGTCGACCGCGGCAGAGCCGGGTACTGCCACTGAGGCGTCGGGGCTGGCATAAATGGCATGAATGGTGCCGGGGCATATGAGTGTAGAACACCCAAATTAAATGCCATTGGACCCATGGGACCCGAAGGTGCACCAGAGGGGTACCATGCTCTTGAGAATACGCCATACATAGTGTTCAGGAAAGCTGATGGGTCCTGGCCTGGTGCAGGAAAAGGTGGGTGAACACCCTCAGGCCTATCTCGAGGTAGGTTCGAATCCAGCTCTTCTACAGGCGCCGATTCTTCCTCCTCCACAGGGACTTCCTCCTCCTCCTCTCGAGCCGGAGACGGCGTCTGAGTTGGATTTGAAGCCGAGCCGGAGAATGTACTTGTGACTCCAAAGGCGAGACCTCACCTTCCCGATCCGAAGTCTCTTGCAGCGGGACCACCTTCGATCGAACTTTTTTGGGCGACCTCTACTTCGAGCCCGACTTCTCACCCGAATGACGTCGAGACTCATGCCTCCTTCTCTTGTGCTTCTTATGCGACCTCAAAGCATGCTCCGTCGAGGACTTCGAAGCCGATGCCTCTCGAGATCTTGATTTCGACCTCGACTTCGACCTCCTCGAACGGGATCTTTAAGTCTTCCTACCTTTGTCCGCTTTCAGCTTCGCTACAAGAAGTTTGGTTTCCCTCTCTCGCAGGGCCTTTGGGTTCATTTTCGGCACGATTAACATCCATCCACGCCGTGGTCGGAGCTTGAACACCAAATACAGTCTTGGTGCGGATCCGTAATGGACATCATCTTCCCGCACTCCCTGCAGGGTTTAAATCCGGTCTTCTTTGTCGACATTTTAGGGAGACAAAGAGGCAAGAGAACAAGAAAACAGGGTAATATAGTAACAGAGTTACCAAAGCTACTGAGTATCCCGAAACCGTTAGCGTCGACGACGCAGAAAAAAGGGAACTGATGTCATCACGCCGGCGTGGGCCTATTGCAGGCGTCGTTGACGTCAGCGGAGTCGCGAGCGATGCCGTGTCTCTATGACGTCCAAGTCTACGTCGGCGCGAAGCTACATAAGAATTTCCGAATGTTGCTGACGCAAGGGGGATATTCACAAGTTGAGGAATCCACTGGCAGATGTATCTATCAGAAATTGCATTTACTTAAATATCCCATTGAGCTCAATCTTATTCTTGTGCTAAGTTTATGTTGCATATTGCAACAACGGCATCTATTGCATTCAAATGTCTATTGCTCATTGAATGTATTCAACTGTAGCATCTCATTCTGCAAAAGTATTTTTATACCTACTTGTGGTTCTAAAAATAAAACAACAATATATTTCTATCTACAAAACAATTGGCCTAGAGTTCAGTTCTTGAGTGTGTGAGACCATTTGAAGACTGAGTGTGTACAACAAATGCTTTACACTGTCCTTACCACTACCAGCTACCACTTTAGAGAGTAAGGTTATATCGAACTTTAACCTCTGCCACACTTCTGGGGACTGTGGACTGTGCACACTGTACCTTACTTTGGTGCATTGTATACAGAGCCACTTTCTTACAGCAACCCAGAGAGCATGCACGTGCTGCCACAAGCAGACTAAGCACTCTCTTGGCAGCCTCCCAATTTAGTTCAGCCCCATAATCCGCCTTTCACTGGTGATGCTGGATGAAAAGTCGATACTGCACATTTTTTGCCAATTGACTATGTCCATCTCCTTTTGATTGTTGACTTCCTTGATGAAATGGGGTTAGTGCATATATGCAAGAAATCTTAAATGTCCATAATATTCCAGTCGAACCAATTAGTGCGAGAGACGTCAATTATCCCAACAAATGATTTATAATTAATTTTATTTTTAATCAAAAACCATCAGCCAATGCGTTTCGTCCTAATCTACTATGACGTCTTGAGGGCAATTGTATTTTCCATGCAGCGTGAATGCAAAATTGAAAGCGATCACCCAAGTATTTCGGTGAACGTTGCACCAGTCATCAAGCTCTGGTTGGGGAAAAGGACAGTTTTTGGCTATATTGTACTAGAGTGAGGAAGCTTTTCCTTTTCTCTCTAATTTGGGACCTAGGGGATTGTGTCTCAAGCCCTTTGCACCTGGTTTCAATTAGGTAACTACTCTCAGGGACGTCAAGACTGGTGCAGGCATCTATGCTTTGATCCCAAATTTTTTGTGACAAAGTGTGCTTGATGCAGGGAAAGAGGCAGGAGACTTGTGTTTGCTACCCCCAGAGCCCAAGTAAGCGGGCCTTCTGTTTTCCTACTTGCTTTATGTTGTATCATACTAAAACAAAATACTGGGAAATTGACTGATGTGGAGCTGCCAAGGTAAACCTTTCCAATGGTGTGAATGGATACCTACTGTCTGTGGGCCACTACTTCACTTGGCAAGCAGCTGCTGAATATTTGTTCCTCTACTTCAGGAAATCATGGACTTCTCAACACAGTTATCTGCTTTCAGAACGTAGTGGTAGTTCCGTTTGCCAATTGACAAGTGTGTTACAGTCCCCACACTGCACATACTAGTAGGCAGAACATGAGTCATGTTGTCACAGAGTACCCTGTTTGGCAGAAAGTTAAAGGCTTGACTAGATTTTGAAGTGCTTGTTCAGGAACCTAGGTATACCACACAAGGACCATCCTGATTGCCACGGAGAACCGTATTAAGTGTATTAGGTCACACAAATATCCAATGGGACTTATTCACCAACATTTCTACTGGTTTTGAAAGTGAGCAAACTCAATTATTAACTTGTATCAGAACCATGTTATTGAAAAGAGATATAGGACAGAATATCTTGTATGAAGATCCGTCATGACTTCATTTTCACCCATGGATTCAAATACATTGCTGCCACTTTCACACTGAATTTACTGTAGTACTTATGAGTCAATGCTGCTGGCCATGTTCATCCTCCATCAGAACTTAGTAGATGCCCAGTTTGTTGTATGATAGTGCATTACAGTCACTGCACCTACAGTGAATTGGACATATGCTACATTGTCACGGACTACCCGTGTTTCACATTCAACCGTTTCCAGCATGTTTGCCATATTTTCAAAGGTAGATGTGCTCGCTCAGTTCGAGGAATTGCTTTGCGGCATACTCTGCTCCCCCTTGCACCCACAGACTGGAAAGAGTTGGATTTAGCATTTGGAGATATAAACAGTGAAAGTTGGTCTGGCAGTCGCAAAGAAGCAGATAGAGCTGAAAGAGAACCAGTGTTTCATTGATTCTATTGGGGTTTCTGCTGAAAGATTTCCGTATCCAGAATGGCTCCTGGGGAGAATTCAAAATCGAAGGAATCAGTGGCTAGATGTTTCTATTAGATATGCTCAGGCAGTTATGCCCTCAACTGGTTTAGTGCACCCTGCCTACCTATGCCTTTTGCAGTGCTGGCAGGGCTGGGACACAGATGTGCGCCAGGTTGACTCTTCACATTTATCTGAACCAAAACACAGAGGTTGCTGCGACAGTGGGCCTAACTTTAGTGAAGGGTCTTTTATGGTAACATAATACATGCTGCAGCCCTTAGAGACTCTCACTGGTCACAATGGCCTTGATACCACTGGTACCTTTAACAAGGGGCTTATATGTGGACCAGAGGTGTACCTATTGTGGAAACAAATGTAAAGTTTTGGGAAGAACACAAGCACTGGGAATCTGATCAGACGGAAAACTGTGCACATTCAGTCAAAGTTGCATTCTCAGTCAGGCAAAAAGTTGGGGGGTAACCATGCCAAAAGGAGTACTTTCCGACACACAGGTTATTACTACGACTGAAAGTTGCACTATGTATCCACTTTTCAAGTTTAAAAGTATTTTAATTTTGAAAACGTATTTGCTTCAATGGAAGTTTTATGGTATTTTTATAAATTTGTCTTGGAATTATTCATTGAGTGTGTGTCTCATTTATTGCCACTGTGTAAATTGATACTTGTATAGCGCACTACTCACGCGCAAGGGTCTCAAGGCGCTAATACGAATACCGCTGTGGAACCCATCCTGGCTATCCCTGTGAGGCGTCCACTCCTGGGCACCCCCAAGGTGGAGGCCAGGCATCCTTAGCGTTGTGGGGGCCGTTGTGGAGATTAAGCAAGCTATTGCCCAGAGTTGCAGAGTGGGACTCCATGATTGGAATAGGCACCAAGGCGAGAATTATCAGGTCCGTGGAATTTTGAGCCCAAGACCCGCCGAGGTGGGGAATTGAACCCTGGTCCCGGGCTAGACCTCTGCATCAGGGTCTGCCGCTCTAATCATTGAGCCACACTTCTCCACCTCCACTTCTCCTGTGTGCACTACAAATGCAGTAACACAACCCTCTGATAAGCATAACTGCTCGCCCACACTACCACAACAAGCATTTGCAATGTAATAGATCTCGCATTTGTGAATGTTAGAGCTAATGGCGTTGTAAATGACAATGTCTTTTAGTTATGTTTATAGAGTGGATTTATGTGCTGTGGATTTGAATTATGGGGGTTGGATTGAAATTGTTAGTTGTGGAATTGTGTGGCGTGGAATAGTGTGGTGTGGTGTGGAGTGGATTTGTTTAGTGGAAATGTATGGCATGGTGTGCCGTTGAACTATGTGGATAGTAATTATGTGGTACTGGGTGTACTGGAATTATGTAGAGTAGGACGGAGTATCATGTAGTGTAAATATGTATATTGATATTTCGTGTTGCGGTGTGGTACGTAGTGGAGTTTAATTAGGCGGTGTGCTGTTGAATCTTGTGGCGTGATGTCGAATTTCAAGGTGTGGATATGATGCATGTGCAATTGTGTTGTGCAATTGTGTTGTTGATTTAAATTATGTGGGTGTTGTCGAATTATGTGATATGGAATGGAAATGTGGGGAGCTGAATTGTGTGGCGTGGACTGTGTGGCGCTGTGAGTGAAATTATGCTGATGGGAATGTATTTTCTTACTCTTTAAGAATAGATATTAAAAGACAGCTGCAAGGGTCACAGTTAAATGACATGTATTTGCATGGCCTGTTTAGCCACAGTAAGCTGTTGGATGCAAAGTTACTCGACCGGGCTGTTGCGTAGACCAAATCTGAATATTTGTATTTATGTTGCGAAAACAAAGCACTGCTTTTTAATTTGGACAAGCGCAGTGGCACAAAATAATGTGTGCAGGCTGCAAATAAACATTGTGTCTGGAACATGGTTGCATATTTAGTTCCAAATCACACTGCGACAATAGAGTTTTCTATGTTCAAAATAATTTTATTGAATTTTTCAGAAAGTGACACAAATAGACAAAACAGAAAAATATACGATATATCAGTAAATTACAATTAAGTGAATAAGAAAAATTACAAAAAGCAGTCATAAATGAATAAAATACAATAAGAAATAATCTATCATAGGGAAAACTAAACTCCGGGAAAGAAGAAGGGAGGGGAAGGGAGGAAGGGTTTGCCTTTTCAGATGACCGGTGCTTGTGTCACTTTAGGAATATGAAATGGCGTTAGCGTACGAGGCCTAAAGTTATACACAGTGCGAGGTGTCGTATGCACAGGTAACCCTGCGTTGACAGACCTGTGGTCTATGTCTGCTTTCAGGGTAGAAATTAACAGACCAGGAGAGCTACTCATTCTAGTCGCTCCAACTTGGGCCAGACAACCGTGGTACACCAAGCTGTACAGATGTCTGTAGTACCACACCAAAAATTAAACCTATCTCCAGGCCTATTATCACAGAACCATGGAGAGATCAGACACCCAGACCCAGCTCAGCTCAACCTAGCAATCTGGCTCCTGAGGTCATAGTTTGGTTACCTCAACCTTCCTCCAGAATGCATGAACATTATTAAAGAAGCTAGACCTCCCACTACTAGAGTATGTTATGCTGCTAAGTGGAAACGCTGTGTCATATACTGCCAAAACAACCAGATAAATCCCTTAGACGTGTCTATTCAGCACATCATAGGATATCTATTACAACTTCAAAAGTGTAATTTGGCCTATACGTCTATCAGACTACACCTTGCTGCCATTGCAGGGAATGGCAGCAATGTTGTTGTAGTTTGCATACCACTAACGGAAGTAGTGGAAGAGGAGGAAAAGCGTACGCAAATAGTTTTGACCAGTTCAGCCACATCGCATTGCCTTTGGACAATGGGTGTGGGTATCTGGCGGCAAAGCTTGGGCATTTTGCGTTTTCGTGGGTGGCAAAGAGGTCTACCTGAGGTTGTCCCCACATTTGAAAGAACGGATGAAGAACTTGCGGATGAAGGTCCCACTCGTGGATCTGCTGTGTTTGTCGACTTCGCAGATCTGCCATAGTGTTTTGTACTTCTGAGACGTGTTGGGCTAAGAGCAAGATCTTTAGCGGTATAGCCCATCTCCATATCTGCTGTGCTGAGAGAGCTGCAGAGTGTGTGTTCCCCCTGGTTTGTTTATGTAGTACATCGCTGTCATATTGTCTGTGCGGACTAGGACAGCTTTGCCTGACACCTGCATTTGAAATGCTTTTAGGGCTAGAAACACAGCTAGCAACTCCAAATGATTGATGTGCAGTAACTTCATTTGCTGTGTCCACCTGCCTTGCATGGTGTGATGCAGTAGGTGAGCTCCCCAGCCGGAGAGCGATGCGTCCACTGTCATGACTATTTGTGGAACTGGCTCTAGAAACGGTCGCCCTTTTGAAAGGTTTTTGGTGTTCCACCATTGCAGAGAACGAGGAGTCCGACAGTCTACCAACACTAGGTCTGTTAGTTGACCTTGAGCCTGGTTCCATTGGCGTGCTAGGCACTCTTGAAGTGGACGCATTTGCAGTCTTGCGTGAGGTACTACAAATATGCAAGATGCCATAATTCCTATGAGCTGCATGAACACTCGAGCTGGTAGCAAGTGTTGCGGTTTGAACTTTTTTAAGGAGAGTTTGTGCACTTGTTATCCTGGCTGGAGAGGGATAAGCTACTGTTAGTTGGGTGTTTATTGTAGCGCCGAGATACTGTTGTATGTGCAAGGGTTGCAGATGCGATTTGGTGTGATTTACTGTGAATCCCAAGTCGTGAAGCAGTTGAATAGTAGTGTGAGTGTGTTGTACACACTGGCTGTATGAGCTGGCTTTTATGAGCCAGTCGTCTAGATATGGGAAGACATGAATATGTTGTCTTCTTAAGTGTGCTGCTACTACTGCTAGGCATTTGGTAAACACCCTTGGCGCTGTTGTGACTCCGAATGGGAGCACTTTGAACTGGTAGTGCTGCCCGTCTAGCACAAATCTGAGATATATTCTGTGCGCTGTGTGGATGGGAATATGGAAGTAGGCGCCCTTGAGATCTAGGGTGAGCAGGAAGTAGTTTAGTACCAGAAGTGGAAGGGCTTGTTGGAGTGTGACCATGTGAAAATGGTCCGACTGTATGTAAATGTTTAGAGGCCTGAGGTCTAGGATGGGTCTTAAAGAGCCGTCCTTCTTTGGTATTAGAAAATATAGTGAGTATACTCCTTTGTTTTTCGGATGCTCTGGAACTATTATTGCATTTTTCTGCAGGAGGGATATTACCTCCTGTCTGAGTAGTGTTAAATGTTATTGTGACATTGGACGTTGCTGGGTTGGTATGTGTGTGGTGGGGGGGGGGTGTTAGTTCTAGACAATAACCGGACTGAATTATTTGGAGAACCCACCTGTCTGATGTGATGTTTCCCAGGCTGGCAGGTATTGTTGAAGTCTTCCCCCGACAGGAGTGGAATGGGACGGGGGAAGGGAGTCATTGTGCAGGGGTAGAGGCAGAGCGGGAGTTGCTATTTTTACCTCTGCCTTTGTTATTGTAATCCCTGTAACCACACCTTTGGTAGACCTTGCTTTAAGTGGACTGTGTAGGGGCTTTGTATGAGGTAGAAGCTGTGTCCGAAGAGTATCCCCTGGTGGCACCTCAATAGGATGAGCGACGAAATGAACGTCTGGGAGCCTGCAACTGCAGGGCTCCCATAGATTTGGCGATATCTGTACCCTTTTTCATTTTTTCAAGTGATACATCTATGTTAGGTCCGACTAGGTGTTGCTCATCAAAGAGTTGATTAAGAATGGCAGTTTGTACTTCAGGTTTGAACCCTGATATGCGTAGCCAGGCATGTCTATGTAATAGGACGCTGATGTTAACTGCCCTAGTAGCAGTATCTGCTGCATCCAGTGCACACCGAATAGAGGTGTTTGTGAGGTTTTTCCCCTCTTGGAAAAGTTCATTTGTTCCATCTTTGTACTTATCTGGGAGGTGCCTCGTTAATGATTCTAATTCGTCATAATGTGCCCTGTCGTATTTGGCTAATAATGCCTGTGTATTTGCGATACGCCACATGTTTGCTGCTTGAGACGCTGTTCTTTTCCCTGATGCGTCAAGTAGCTTAGACTCCTTATCTGGTGGTGGAGCTTCACCTGATGTTTGTGAGTTTGCTCTCTTGCGTGCATTGGAAACTACAAGTGAGTCTAGTGGTACAGGACCTTTAATATATGCTGGGTCAGAGGGAGCAGCTTTATATTTTTTCTCTATGCGAGGGTTAGTGACCAGAGTTCTGACTGGCTCTTTGCAGACTTCAGGAGCATGCTTAATCACTCCTTTAAGCATTGGTAAAATGTATGAGGACCTTTGTGCACTATCAAAGGTATCCATTAAGATGTCTTCATGTGCAGGGTCTGTATGCATGTCCACCCCATGATATTGCGCAGCCCTGTGAATTAATGGATTGAAACCCATAGTGTCTTCTGGTGGGGAAGGCCTTGAGGGGTATATGTCATCCTGAGGGACATTTGGGACATCTAAGGTGTTATAATCATCCCACGGGTCAGGTGATCCTGTAGGAGATGCTGGATCAGGCATGTTACTCCCCATTTCATCAGAGCCATCATCCATGTTGTCATCGTCTGGTATGATAGAGGATGCTGGGGAATGTTGTGGTATGGGAGAATGTGGTGATGGTACAGGTGAAAGAGAAGGGGAAGGCAGTCTTAAGGGAGAGGTAGCCATGTCCTTCTTTGAATGCGAAGCTGGAGCTTGTGTGTCCAGTGGCCGAATTTTTGAAGCCAAAATCAGCTGTCCAGTGATTGGATCTTTAGCTAGAGTCTTTTGAGCAGGTTCTGGATAAGTTAAGTCCTCTGCAGGAGGCCGACCTTTTGGTGCGGGGGAAGGTTTTGGCACTGAAGCGGTTTGTTTTGGCTTTTTGGCAATGTCTTTAACCGGAGAAGCAGGAGTTTTTGTCGGCTCCGAAACTTTTTTCGGTTCCGAGGGTTTTTTCAGTTTCGGTATATTTCTTGGATCCAATGTTTTTTTGGGTTCCGGTGGTTTTTTGGAATCCGAAGCGGGTTTGCTTGGTTTCGACCTGGGTTTCGCTGCCGAAGGAGTAGTGGTGTGTTTCGGCGCCGATGGATGTCGGCGTGGCCGGTGAATTTGTCTTTTTTAGTTCCGGTAAGTGTACGCCAGGACCGTGCGAAAGCCGACTCGAGCCAGAGTCGCCTGAAGGCTTCATTAGCTTCTTAGGACCTTTAATATATGCTGAAGATGAAGCAGTAGAAGCAGTTTGTCGGTGTGCACCCGAGGGCAAGGGTGTGACCGGGGCCTTCTTTGGGTATGTCGAGAAAGGGTCGGGGTCGACTGTCTTACTTCGACCCGCTGTGCTGGAGTGATGTCCTCGACTTCGGAGTCTTCTGCCTCGGAATTGCTGTCAACGGCGTGTTGTTCTGGAACGTTGACGCCGGAATGGAAGCTGAAGATCGAGCCATTGTTCGCCTCGCTCTTCTGTGCCGGATAGTCTGCTTGGAGCGGAAAGAGGCACAAGCAGAACAGACTCTGTTCTTGTGCTCCGGGGAGAGGCAAAGGTTACACACTTCATGAAGGTCGGTGTGGGGAAGCTTCGACCCACATTGAGGACACTTTTTAAATGGCGCCTTTTCCATGAGCTGGAGTCGAGGCCTAGTTAGGCCCGAAGGCGACCAGAATCGAAGTTTTCGGTGTTGAAGAGTAGCGTCGACTAGAAAAGCGTTTGAAACTTCATTTCTGTAAGTTGGTGAGGATTGGGAGCCGAAGGAAATCGGTTCCAACATGGAGTGCTGGAAACACATCCGAGCCCGGTGGCAGCAAAAAACCATCTGAGGATGGAGCGGATGCCCATGCGCAGTATCATCCAAAGGAGGAGTCACCTATCCCGTGACTTCCAAAGACTTTTCTACAACAAAACAAATTGCAAACATCCGGGCCCAACACAAGGTGGCCATCTATGCATAGTGTGTTATCTGCAGCGCATATGCCTCGAAAAAAATAAAATATGTATATATATCCATTCCACATCCTCCGAGCAAGGAGCCACCGACCCTTCAGGGCGGCCTCTCAACAACGGGCACGGAGAAGCCCGTCCATTCATCAACTGTGAGCACAAAACAAAGAGGCCCGTTTCCGGAGTACAGACACTTCAATCAAGGATAAAGCAGCACCATATGCTTCCTGACACCCTACATGTTTCGGCGCTCTGCCTTGATCACGGGAAGAAGCAGTAAAACAAGTGCGTAAGTGCCTGCCTCTTTAAAAGTGCTGGGTCACATGACTGTCAAAGCATACATCTCCCAAATTGCATCAGAGAATTCAGGTAAGTGATGGTATTATTTTGAAAAGTTCTTGTTTTTCAATGGCAAAGATCACAAAATGTTCGCTTCCACTTTCAGATGCATTTCATGTTAATAAAATCCAAATGGAGTACAGTCATGGGAGTTCTATTTATCAGCTGGATGCTTGAGTGTTCCGACATCCTTGTTAAAAGCTCTGTCTCCGGAACGATCAGTGCAGGAGGTCCTCCCCACCAAATCCCTTCCAGCACTACTGAATCATTTCGCTAATTAGCTTTACCTTTGTAGGAGAAACAGCAGTGTGTGGGTCATGCTCCTGAATTAAGTCCATTCCACATCCTCCGAGCAAGGAGCCACTGACCCTTCAGGGCGGCCTCTCAACAACGGGCACGGAGATGCCCGTCCATTCACCAACTGTGAGCACAAAACACAGAGGCCCGTTTCCGGAGTACAGACACTTTAATCAAGGATAAAGCAGCACCATATGCTTCCGGACACCCTACATGTTTCGGCGCTCTGCCTTGATCACGGGAGGAAGCAGTAAACCAGATACGTAAGTGCATGCCTTTTTAAAAGTCCTGGGTCACATGACTATCAAAGCATACATCTCCGAATAGGTGTTGCTCATCAAAGGGTTGATTAAGAAAGGCAGTTTGTACTTCAGGTTTGAACCCGGATATGCGTAGCCAGGCATGTCTATGTAATAGGACGCTGGTGTTAACTGCCCTAGAGGTAGTATCTGCTGCATCCAGTGCACACCGAATAGAGGTGTTTGTGATGTTTTTCCCCTCTTGGAAAAGTTCATTTGCTCTATCTTTGTACTTATCAGGGAGGTGCCTCGTTAATGATTCTAATTCGTCATAATGTGCCCTGTCGTATTTGGCTAATAATGCCTGTGTATTTGCGATACGCCACATGTTTGCTGCTTGAGACGCTGTTCTTTTCACGGATGCGCCAAGTAGCTTAGACTCCTTATCTGGTGGTGGAGCTTCACCTGATGTTTGTGAGTTTGCTCTCTTGCGTGCATTGAAACTACAAGTGAGTCTAGTGGTACAGGACCTTTAATATATGCTGGGTCAGAGGGAGCAGCTATATATTTTTTCTGTATGCGATGGTTAGTGACCAGAGTTCTGACTGGGTCTTTGCAGACTTCAGGAGCATGCTTAATCACTCCTTAATGCATTGGTAAAATGGATGAGGACCGTTGTGCACTATCAAAGGTATCCATTAAGAAGTCTTCATCTGCAGGGTCTTAATGCATGTCTACCCCATGATATTGCGCAGCCCTGTGAATTAATGGATTGAAACCCATAGTGTCTTCTGGTGGGGAAGGCCTTGAGGGGTATATGTCATCCTGAGGGACATTTGGGACATCTAAGGTGTTATAATCATCCCACGGGTCAGGTGATCCTGTAGGAGATGCTGGATCAGGCATGTTACTCCCCATTTCATCAGAGCCATCATCCATGTTGTCATTGTCTGGTATGATAGAGGATGCTGGGGAATGTTGTGGTATGGGAGGATGTGGTGACTGTAGGAAGGTGGATACCTGACTATGGTTGCCCGCAACTTTTTGCCTGGTGTTTTGCTGGTTTTCCGACTTAGTTGACCTGGGGCCCTGCCAATCAGGACCCCAGGCCTACTGCTCTCTCTCTAAAATGGATTCCATGTACCTTAGGTACATTTCCAATTGGTACTGGGCCACCTTATCAGACCCTGTAACTCAGGGCATAGGTGTACCCAGGGCCTACCAGGGGCTGAAGCATGTATTATGCCACCCCTGGATGGCCATCTAAATCTGACACAACTGGCTGCACGACAGCTGGGGCAAGGTGGTGTAATCACCCTTTGCTTTAGACATAGTATACCTATATCTAACCCTAAAAATGGACACACAGATTCCTATCAGTCACTCCTATGGCAGGCCTTGACAATCCTGAAGGCAGAGTGCTTGGAATCGTGTGAAATGGTGCTCTGGCATGAGCTGAGCCCGTTTGCAGCTTGCGGAACCAAGTCCTAATAGCTGTTCCATGATAACGCATACCATATACTCTTAAGTGCATTATAATCCTCGCGGTTAAATGCTATCTTTGGTATTGCTTTATCAAAACATGTCGAGTAAGGTGTCATACGAATTGGAATACTAACCCCTCGCCAATTCTGGCGACGGGGTTAGCATTCCACCCTTCTAGAGGAACACGACATGTATGTAACTGTGATCCCCGGTTAAAGTTAACTGAAGCCTCAGCTCCACAAAATGGATGCTGCCACCACAGACACGAGTCTGACCTCCTGCTGCTGGGAGTCCTTCCAGCGAGGAGAGCTTGGACAAAGGGTTTCCTGTCAGGGGCGGTGCTAGCACCATCCCAGACAGGGTTTTGTGTATCCTGGGTAGGCAGGGCTTTACAGGAAGGTGACTGCAGAGTGGCACCCCGGTGCTCACTACGCATCTGCCGGCTAGAACCAGTTCCAGGGGCACACCAGCCCCTGACCTGGGGAAAGTCCGGCATGGGAGAGGGGTGTAACCACCCCCCTTCCTGGTCCCACCCCTAGGGCAGGACCTAGTCGCGTACCCACCCCTTTCTTTAGGATAAAGGCAGGAGTGGGGACCCTTCCAAATTAGATCATCTTTGAATCCAGAAACTACTTTCTGCGAAAGGAACTCAAGACTTCTTCTCAAGATTTCTCCCTTGTGACTAAGGAGTAGTCACCCTGCATCCGCAGGCACCATCTAAGAACTCTGCGGTTTGCTGCACGTCCTTCCTCCGGAATCCGACTGACCAGCTCGACGAGACCCGGCTTCCCTGGCACCTCTGACCTCTACCTACATCTACAGCTAAGCTGAGAACCGTAGGTGCGACGAGACCTCGAGGGACCGGCCATCATCAGAACTGCACGACTTTTATTCAGCACGACCGCCGAGGGATCCTCTGGTGAGTGCTTTGGGGTCCGAGAAGCCCCGACCCTGAGCAGCTCCAGCACCGAAGTCCAGCCTCCCAGCATCTCCACGATCTGCGTGGGGCCCTTCTGCTTTTTGCTGCTCACCGCGTTGTTTGGCTACTAGCCCGCTGGCTTGTGGCCTTAACGACGCCCGACGACATCACTGCTGCTGGTCTGGTTGCTCCAGACTGGCCCTTGCTCCCTTCCAAAAGAGGAGCACCCGGACCCTCCTGGTCCACTCCAGACGCCATTTTAAGTCCACCGCGTGGGCTTGAATCTGCCAAGACTTGTTGCCCCAATCCTGGGTCCAGCGACGTCGACAGCATCATCCATCGTGGGACAGCTCGCACCTCCATCCTGGTCGCCGACAACGCCTTCGGGCCCGTGAGACTGTAGAGCCCAGCGTCGCCCACTCACCTAGTCGAGGTGACTACCATCCGGTGCCCTCCTGGTGCCACCTGACTACTGGCTAGTAGTCACAAACTTGGTCCCCTCTGCTTTCAGGTGTCATCCATCTTCGATCCAGGCTTGGATCACTCGAACTATCTTCACTGGTCGCCTGCCAGCAACTTCTTTCTTCAGGCTCCTGGTTCGTCTACGAGGATTCCCGACGTCTTTTGAGACATATGCAGCTGCAGCCCCTGGGCTAGGTAAACTCGGCATTTCGGTGCCCCAGCATAGCCTCACTATCCAAGGGTCAGGATCCACTGTCGTTTTCGATCTACCTTATCGGGTTCGCCCGAGAACACTAACTTTGTCTTTACTAGCTCCCATAGACTTTGTCCCGCATCCCACGTGAGAGTGCACTCTCTGCACCCGAGTCCCCTAGGCCTCCTACTAGTAATCGGAAGGTTCAGTAACGTAGTCCTAGCGATTCCAAAGCCTATTAGTCCAGTACTTACCTGCTAGTAATTTCGCATTCCACTTTTGTAGTATATGGTTTTTCGTGCCCCTCGGGCATTTGTGTAAATTGTGCAACTTAAAGTATTTTCGTAAGAGTTTTGTTGTGTGCATAGTACCCTGTCCTCATAAAGAGTACAGGGCTGTTGTGATCTAAATAAATACACTGTTTATTTTCATAACACTTGTGTGGTGTCCTTTCACTTGGTGTTCAAGGGGTATATGTGATGGTTTAACAGCTGGCTTAACACGCCCTCTAGAGTTTAGCCCGAAGACTGCTCGTATCCACGCTACTAGGATAGCTGGTCTATAAGGTTGACTTACAACCAATCACCATAAGGGTTGTTTGGACTGATACAAAGTGCTCACTAGATTAGTGAACATGATATATCAGGCCAACTTCTCACAGTGATGGTACAGGTGAAAGAGAAGGGGAAGGCAGTCTTAAGTGAGAGGTAGCCATGTCCTTCTTTGAATGCGAAGCTGGAGCTGGTGTGTCCAGTGGTCGATTTTTTGAAGCGAAAATCAGCTGTCCAGTGATTGGATCTTTAGCTAGAGTCCTTTGAGCAGGTTCTGGATAAGGTAAGTCCTCTGCAGGAGGCCGACCTTTTGGTGCCGGGGAAGGTTTTGCACCGAAGCGGTTTGTTTTGGCTTTTTGGTAATGTCTTTAACCGGAGAAGCAGGAGTTTTCTTTCGGCTCCGAAACTTTTTTCGGTTCCGAGGGTTTTTTCAGTTTCGGTATGTTTTTTGGATTTAATGTTTTTTTGGGGTCCGGTGGTTTTTTGGAATCCGAAGCGGGTTTGCTTGGTTCCGACCTTGGTTTCGCTGCCGAAGGAGTAGTGGTATGTTTCGGCGCCGATGGATGTCGGCGTGGCCGGTGAATTTGTCCTTTTCGGTGCCAGTAAGTGTACGCCAGGACCGTGCGAAAGCCGACTCGAGCCAGAGTCGCCTGAAGGCTTCATTAGCTTCTTAGGACCTTTAATATATGCTGAAGATGGGGCAGTAGAAGCAGTTTGTCGGTGTGCACCCGAGCCCGAGGGCAAGGGTGTGACCGGGGCCTTCTTTGGGTATGTCGAGAAAGGGTCAGGGTCGACTGTCTTACTTACGACCCGCTATGCTGGAGTGATGTCCTTGACTTAGGAGTCTTCTGCCTCGGAATTGCTGTCAACGTCGTGTTGTTCTGGAACGTTGACACCGGAATGGAAGCTGAAGATCAAGCCATTGTTCGCCTCGCTCTTCTGTGCCGGATAGTCTGCTTGGAGCGGAAAGAGGCACAAGCAGAACAGACTCTGTTCTTGTGCTCCGGGGAGAGGCAAAGGTTACACACTTCATGAAGGTCGGTGTGGAGAAACTTCGACCCACATTGAGGACACTTTTTAAATGGCGTCCTTTCCATGAGCTGGAGTCGAGGCCTAGTTAGGCCCGAAGGCGACCGGAATCGAAGTTTTCGGTGTTGAATAGTAGCGTTGACTAGAAAAACGTTTGAAACTTCATTTCTGTAAGTTGGTGAGGATTGCGAGCCGAAGGAAATCGGTTCCAACATGGAGTGCTGGAAACACATCCGAGCCCGGTGGCAGCAAAAAACTATCTGAGGATGGAGCTGATGCCTATGCGCAGTATCATCCAAAGGAGGAGTCAACTATCCCGTGACTTCCAAAGACTTTTCTACAACAAAACAAACTGCAAACATCCGGGCCCAACACAAGGTGGCAATCTATGCATAGTGTGTAATATGCAGCTCATATGCCCCGAAAAAAACAAAAATAAATAAATAAATAAATATATATATATATATATATATATATATATATATATTTCACCAATGCGCTCCTGCGCTTCAGAAAAGGCTCATCACCACACTCTCCAGCCCACTCTCCACTCTCCAACTCTCCACTCTCCTGGCTGATACTTGGCTCCCGAGCAGTTGTGCAGCCTTCCCCCAGCACTAAAACTTGAGTCCGACGCGTTTCGGGGCCAAAACTGCCCCTTCATCATGGACATTACACAGAGGCACACCACTCATCTGCTGTTTCAAATGCGGGTTATTTGAAAGAGTCCTCCTTCAGTGGGCGTTGTTTACAGAAAATCGTCCGCAGGCACGCTGGTTGGAATATGCTACTTACCAGTATGCATCTGTTCTTGGCATGTAGGGCTGCTGACATTCATATCTGTGCATAGATCGCCGCCTAGTGTTGGGTCCGGATGATTGCACATTGTTGTCCTGGAAGAGTCTTCGAAGTATCACGAGATAGGTGGCTCCTCCCCTGGACTACAGTGCGCATGGGCATCCTCTCCATCCCCAGATTGTTTTTCGCCATTATGGCAGAGATGGAGTGTAATACTGAAAGTGATGACCATGCCTGAAAATGATTGAGTGCTACAGCTGCGACAGGCACCGGGGAGGAGGGCGGGCGATATGAATGTCAGCAGCCCTACATGCCAAGAACAGATGCATACTGGTAAGTAGCATATTCCGTTCGAGGCATGTGGGCTGCTGAATTCATATCTGTGCATAGAATAAATAACAGTTACCTCCTTAGCAGCGGTTGCCAGTACCAGCTGCAGCCGTCTGAAAGAGAGTTCTGAGGACAGACTGTCCTACAGCGGCTTGCTGTTTGGAGTGTACATCTACACAGTAGTGTTTGGTAAATGTATGTATGGTGGACCATGTGGCTGCTCTACATATATCCTCTAGAGGAATGTTACCTAGGAAAGCCATCGATGCCCCTAGCTTGCGTGTGGAATGCGCTCTTGGGGGAACTGTTAAAGTGCGTTTAGCTTTTTGATAACAGCTTTGTATGCACTTAACAATCCATCTGGCTATACCCGATTTGGAAATAGGGTTGCCTTTGTGTTGTGGAGAGAAGGCAACAAACAGTTGTTTAGTCTTTCTAAAGTCTTTTGTCCTGCCGATGTAATACAGGAGAGCTTTTTGAACATCTAAGGTGTGCAGTGCCCGGCCTGCCACTGAATCTGGGTTTGGAAAGAAAACTGGCAGTTCTATGGTTTGATTAATGTGGAACTGCGAGACCACCTTAGGCATGAATTTGGGGTTTGTGCGAAGCACTACCCTATTAGCATGAATTTGTAGGAAGGGCTCTTGAATTGTTAGGGCTTGAAGCTCACTAACTCTGCGTAGCGATTTGATGGCTATCATAAAAGCCACTTTCCGTGTAAGAAACTGTATCTCACAAGAATGAAGAGGCTCAAAGGGTGGCCCCATGAGCCTGGTGAAAACGATGTTTAGATTCCAGACAGGTGAAGGAGGGTGTCTGGGAGGGATCACTCTTGAGTCCTTCTAAGAAGGTGTTAATGGCAGGCACTTTGAAAGGGAAAGATGCTGCCTGTTTTGAAGATAAGCTGCCATGGCGGCCAAATGTATCCTAATGGAACTATACGCCAGATTGCATCGATATAGATGCAGCAAGTAACATATGATGTTTTGCGTGGACGCATCTAGCGGATTAATGTCATTATTGGAACAGTAGATGACAAATTGTTTCCATTTGGCTGCATAGCACGCCCTAGTTGTAGGCCGCCTTGCCTCTTTGATGATGTTCAACAGTCAGGGGGCAAGTTGAGGTAGCCAAACTCTATGACCTCAGGAGCCATACTGCAAGGCTCAACTGTTGCGGATCTGGATGCTGTATGTCTCCATGGCTCTGAGTGAGGAGACTGGGTGTGAGGCGTAGCCGTTGGTGAAGCACCACTGAAAGTTCCAGGAACGTGGTGTACCAAGCCTGTCGTGCCCACGTTGGAGCAACCAGGATGAGCGTCAGGGAGTGCTGCCGCAGTTTGCCCGCCACTAGAGCGGAGCTGGGGGAAAAGCGTACGCAAATTTGCCTGACCAGTTCATCCATATCGCATTGCCCTGAGACTGCGGGTGTGGGAACCTGGCGGTGAAGTTTTGGCATTTTGCGTTTTCCTTTGTGGCGAAGAGGTCTATCTCTGGATGACCCCACTGCTGGAAATATGGTTGGAGCACTGAGGGGTGAATCTCGTGCATTTGATGACTGTGCCTGCTGAGCAGGTCCGTATTCTGGTTGTCCTTGCCTGGGAGATGTTCCGCCATGAGGAAGATGTTCCTCTGGATGGCCCACTTCCACATGCTCTGGGCTAGATGAGATAGTTGCGGAGTGTGTGTGCATCCCTGCTTCTGGATGTAATACATGGCAGTCATGTTGTCCGTCCGGATCAACACGACTTTGTTGCACAGGTGCAATTTGAACGCTTTCATCGCCATGAAGATTGCCATCAGCTCCAAAAGATTGATATGCATCTTTTGCTGCTGTATCGTCCATAGTCCTTGCACAGTATAATGGAGGACATGCGCTCCCCAGCCCTGGAGAGATGCGTCCGTCGTCAGCACTACTTATGGGACAGGCTCTTGGAACGGTCGCCCCCTGCACAGGTTTTGTGTGTTCCACCAATGCAGAGAGTTGTATGCACGACCGGTCACCAACACTAGGTCTTTTAGATGCCCATGAGCCTGGTTCCACTGTCGTGCTAAGCATTCTTGAAGGGGATGCATGTGTAGGCTCGCTTGCGGGACTATGAATATGCAGGAGGCCATCATACCGATCAGCTGCATGAATACTTGCGCTGGGAGCGATTGTTGGGGCCTGAATTTCTGAATTAGCAGCTGCATGCTGTTGACTCTGGCAGAGTTTGGCTGCGCTGTTGCCGTTAGAGTGTTTATTGTTGCCCCTAGGTACTGTTGCACATGAGCGGGCTGAAGGTGCGACTTTTGGTAGTTTAGGGAGAATCCTAGACTGTGTAGGAGGTGAATTATGCGTGACATGTGGCTGGCACACTGCTGGGCTGACTTTGCTTGAACAAGCCAGTCGTCCAGGTAGGGATAGACATGGATGTGCTGTCTCCGAAGGTGCGCAGCCACAGTTGCTAAGCACTTGGTGAACACCCTGGGGGCAGTGGTGACCCCGAAAGGCAGGACCTTGAATTGGTAATGCTGATTGTTGATGGTGAATCTGAGATATTTCCTGTGACTTGGGTGAATGGGAATGTGGAAATATGCATCCTTGAGGTCCAGGGTTGCCAGGAAGTCGCCCTGACTGAGCAATGGTAGGACCTGCTGTAAGGTTAACATATGAAAGTGTTCTGACAGTATGTATTGGTTGAGGGGTCTGAGGTCTAGAATGGGCCGCAGGGAACCGTCCTTTTTTGGGATTAAGAAGTACAGAGAGTAGACCCCTCTACCTTGCTCTTTTACAGGCACAAGTTCTATTGCCCCTTTTTGCAACATGGAGAGTACTTCTTGCTGCAATAAGTGCATGTGCTCTGCGGACATAGGACGGTGCCTTGGGGGTAGGTTGGGGGGAGTGGAGGTTAGTTCTAGACAATAGCCGTATTGGATAAGTTGTCTCACCCACCTGTCTGTGGGAATGCCTTCCCAGACCGGCAGGAACTGCTGGAGTCTCCCCCCGACTGGTGTTAAATGGTCGGGGGCAGTGACAAGGCGTCACTGTTTGTTGGGAGCGGAGGATCTGGCATTGTTATTTCCACGTCCTCTGCCTTTGGTGCTGTTCCCACGATATCCACCCCTGTTATTTTTTGTATAGGTGGTTTGCGTGCTCCCCTTGTTGTACTGGGCTTGCTGTAAAGCTTGTCCTCTAGAGGCTCCTCTATTACCGGAGCGACGAAAGGAACTGCCCCGAAACTGCTGTGACTGCAGAGCCCCCATGGATTTTGCCGTCTCAGTGTCTTTTTTAATTTTTTCAAGGGTTGTGTCTACATCGGGTCCAAAAAGAAAGTCAGGGTTAACTGGCTGGTTGAGCAAAGTTGTTTAAATCTCTGGTTTAAACCCAGAGATGCGGAGCCAGGCGTGACGTCTCAACAATACACTAGTGTTAATGGCCCTAGCTGCCATGTCTGCTGCATCCAGTGCACATTTGATGGATGCATTAGAAATTAACTTTCCCTCCTGTATGATCATTTCTGCACCTTCTTTGTAAACATCAGGCAGGTATTGCAACAGCTGTTCTAATGTGTCATAGTGAGCCCTATCGTATCTAGCCAATAGGGCCTGTGCATTTGAAATCCTCCAAATATTAGCAGCCTGAGCTGCCACCCGTTTTCCTGAAGCCTCCAAGATCTTTGATTCTTTGTCCGGAGGAGGAGCATCACCACTAGTTTGCGAGTTTGCCCTCTTGCGAGCATTGGCCACTACGAGGGAGTCTAATGGGAGCTGGACCTTGATGTAGGTAGGGTCCACAGGCGCAGGTCTATATTTTTTTTCAATCCTTGGGTTTACAACCCTTGCCCTTGTGGGCTCTTTGAAAATGTCCGTAGCATGTTTGAGGACTCATTTCAGCATAGGCAATGTTTTTGTTGATTTTTGTGAGGTGGAGAAAGTATCAAATAAGAAATCTTCTTCCACTGGTTCTGCGTGCATTTCCACGTCATGGTTGAGGGCTGCCCTTTCTATTAAAGCGTTAAACGCCGCCGTGTCTTCAGTAGGCGAGGTTTTGACATTATAAGACTGAATGTCTGGTGCAGCTTGTGGATCATCAGGGTCTGCAGCATCAGTCCATTGCTGAGGTTCTTCTTGGTCAGTGTCAGTATGATAAGTGAAGGCCATCTGACCGTAATCGTCACCCACGTCCTCCTCGCTGCGCGCTGGAGAATATGCAACTTGTTGTGAATAACTCTCAACATGTTCAAAGAGAACTGGTGAGGTGGTTGAGTCTTTTTTTCCTTTTGAGAGGGATTTTGTATGCCTCTAAGGGATGTTCTGGTGCGATTTTCCGTTTATGGATGGTGAGTCTGCCATATTCCGAGTCGATGAAGAGCTTCGACTGGTTGTCATACGAGGGTTCTTGGAACATAAGCCCTTCAGGATTGGACTTTGAAGGCGCGGACACTCTTTTGGATGTATCAGTGCTTTTGTGCGGCTCGATATGTTTGGGTCGAGCAGTTGTTGGCAGACCGTATTTAATTGGTGGAGGGTGACCTGTGGACGAGCCGACCTTCTTAGAGCTTGCCGTAGTCTTCGACCCGATTTGCTTCGGTGGCTCACTAGCATGCTTGCCTCCTTGCGCCGACTCGAGCTCACGGTGCGTAACGTGTACGGCCTTGGGCGTCGATGCAATCTGCTGTTTCGGTTCGGGTTTGGTCTTCGACTCAAGAGCTTTGCTTAATAGCGGCTTATACGCTGCAATTGTCGGTTCGACAGTCTTTTTGGCCTGGAGACTCTTGGTCTTGTCGCCATGCTTGGACGTCGACTGCGTCGAGGTGACGTGCTTGACTGTATAGACTGGCTTCGGCGCCCCGGTTTTAGAGGCGGCGCCCCCTTGTGACCCCGAAGGGTTGATGACACTCTTCGACTTGACTGGCATCAATGAGTCTGATGGCGTCGATCCGATGACTACTTTTAGCGGTTTCGGTTTCGGCTCCGTAGGTTTCGGTTTCGATTTTGATGGATCGACCGATGGCTCCTTTGAAGTATTCTTAGCCGGGCCTGGACGCGGGGCTATAGAATGTGGAGTAAGATCTTGGCTAAGGCCTTCCGGCGATGCCTCGACCTGAGCCGTAGGGAGCGTATTGTCATTATTAGGCCCCACTACTGCGGTTGGGCCTGGCTCATCGCTTGAGTCGTCATAGACGGCCCCGATGGCCTCTGCGTCGTCCCCTACCTCGACGACGACTTCTTCATGGGCGTAGTCTTCGTCTTCTTCGTCCACATCGAAGTTGGAGTCATGCTCCGACGCTGGGTCCGACTGCTGGTCAGGATCTTCTTCGTTGGCGCCTTCCTCGTCACCGGCCTCGAAGATGTTGTCCGGCTCGGGCGCCGACTTCTGCGTCGAACTCGTTTTCTTCGACCGGAACTTTGAGCAGGCCATACAGCTGGCCTCGTCGTGGTCCGGGGATAAACATTTATTGCACACTGGGTGCACATCAATGTGAGGGAATTTAGAGTTGCAGACGGGGCATCGTTTGAACGGGCTCCGTTCCATCGTCGTCGTAGTTTGGGCCTTTGGTGTCGAAAGTCAAAAGCGGCCTTCGACGTCCTGTTCGAAGAACTGGAGAAAAATAGGCACCGAACGAGACAATACCGACGCCCCGAAGGCCTTTTGGCCTTAGCAAAGAGTTATTATAAAAATTCCGAACTGGAGTCGAGAAAGTACATCCGAACCCAATGGCAGAAAAAAACAATCTGGGGATGGAGAGGATGCCCATGCGCACTGTAGTCCAGGGGAGGAGCCACCTATCTCGTGATACTTCGAAGACTCTTCCAGGACAACAATGTGCAATCATCCGGACCCAACACTAGGCGGCGATCTATGCACAGATATGAATTCAGCAGCCCACATGCCTCGAACACTGTAGTTCTGCAGGTCAGTTTCATTAATAGCCTATAGTAGGTTGTGTGCCTCCATATCTACATTTGATCCTTCATTACAATCCTGTAGTAGGAAGTGGAAGATGGTTTGCACGGTTGCATACTTCATGGGAATGTCGCGCTGTTGGGACAAGCGTTGTCATCTCTCCCCAGTCCCCAGCCTGTTCAAAGTGGAGCTCTTTTCGACAATCCGAACCGACCGTCTGCCATGTATTTCACCAATGCGCTCCTGCGCTTCAGAAAAGGCTCACCAACACACTCCCCAGCCGAATGGCTGATACTTGGCTCCCGAGCAGTTGTGCAGCCTTCCCCTAGCACTAAAACTTGAGTCAGACGCGTTTCAGGGCCAAAACCGCCCCTTCATCATGGACATTACATAGAGGCACACCACTCTCACCTGCTGTTTCAAATGCGGTTTATTTGAAAGAATCCTCCCTCAGTGGGCGTTGTTTACAGAGAATCGTCCCCAGGCACGCTGGTTACTGTAGTTCTGCAGGTGACTTTCATTAATAGCCTATAGTAGGTTGTGTGCCTCCATGTCTACATTTGATCCTTTATTACAATCCTGTAGTAGGAAGTGGAAGATGGGTTGCACGGTTGCATACTTCATGGGAATGTTGCGCTGTTGGGACAAACGTTGTCATCTCTCCTGGGGAGGGTGTGGGGGAGGATAAAAGGTAGGGAGGGTAATGGATTGACGAAGGTGGAAAGAAGTCCCCACCTTAGGAAGAAAAGCAGCCCTGGTCCTAAGAACCATTCGATCAGCATGAATGGTCAAGAAAGGGGGCTTGGAACTAAGAGCTTGAAGCTCATTTACCCTCCTTGCTGAGATTATTGCAACGAGGAAGACTACCCTAAGAGTTAAAAGCCTCATAGGACATTTATGAAGAGGCTCAAAGGGAGCACCCATCAGAAAGGTCAAGACAAGATTTAAGTCCCATTGAGTCACAATAAAAGGAGTAGGAGGGAACTTATTTGTGAGGCCCTTCAAAAACCTTAAAACTACAGGAGACTTAAAAAGAGATGGCTGGTCAGGCAAACAGAGAAAAGCCGACAGCGCCGAAAGATAGCCCTTAACCATGGCAACAGCAAGCCCTTGCTGCGCCAGAGAAAGGGCAAACTGGAGAACATCAGACAAACGGGCTCTCAAAGGGTCAATAGAATTTCCACCACACCAAGTGACAAATTTTGACCATCTATATGAATAGACAGATTTAGTGGAGTCACGCCTGGCTGACTAGATGACATCCACCAAGTCAGGTGTGAGAGAAAAGGAAATCAGGTTGCCCCGTTCAATCTCCAGGCATGAAGGTGCAATGTCTGGAGGTGGGGGTGTAGAACCTGCCCCTCCATCTGAGAATGGAGGTCTACCCTGAGAGGGAGACGGAGCTGCGGGCGAGAGGAGAGGTGGAGAAGATCTGTATACCACACCCTTCTTGGCCAGTCCGGGGCGACCAATATAACTTGGGCCCGGTCTTGGCGAATCTTCCTCAGAACCCGAGAAATCAAAGGTATGGGAGGAAACGCCTAAAGGAGTGGACTTCCCCAACTCAACTGAAACGCGTCCTCCAAGGCTCCTTGCATCGGATACTGGAGACTGCAGAAGGACGGGCAGTGAGCATTCTCGCGAGTTGCGAACAGGTCCACCTGAGGAGTCCCCCACGTCCGAAAGACGTGACGAACCACCTCCGGGTGAAGCCTCCACTCGTGGTAGGCAGAAAACTGCCGACTGAGACTGTCTGCACGCACGTTCAGAACTTCAGCCAGATGATTTGCCATCAGACAAATCTGGTGGTCCTGAACCCAGGACCAGAGACGCAGAGCCTCCCTGCAGAGACACTGCGACCCCACTCCTCCCTGCTTGTTGATGTACCACATCGCGGTCGTGTTGTCCGTCAGGACTTGGATCGACCGACCGCGAAGGGAAGGGAGGAAGGCCTTGAGCGCCAGACGTATCGCCCGCAATTCTAGAAAGTTGATGTGAAGCAACCTTTCCTCTGGAGACCAAAGACCCTTGACCTCCAGATCCCCCAGATGAGCACCCCACCCTAGAGTGGATGCATCCGTAATCACTGAGGCCACCGGAGGAGGCAGCTGAAAAGGCTTCCCCTGAGACAGGTTGCCTTCCACGCCCCACCAAGACAAATCCGCCGCAGCTTCTCTGGAGATCCTCACTGACTCCCTGAGATCTCCGTTGTGCTGATACCACTGCCTGCGGAGGCACCACTGGAGCGCCCTCATGTGCAAGCGTGCATGGTTGACCAACAGAATGCAAGAAGCCATCAGACCGAGCAGGCGAAGGACCTTCAGGACTGGAACGACCGCTCCATTAAAAAATAAAGGAATCATTTCCTGTATGTCGCGAATCCTTTGTGGAGGAGGGAATGCACGACATACAGTTGTGTCCAGTACTGCACCTATGAACAGGTTGCGCTGGGAGGGCACCAGGTGAGATTTGGGTACATTTATCGAAAAACCCAACCTGTACAACAACTGGGTTGTCTCCTGCAGATGGAGCACTCTCTCTGGCGACTCTGCCTTGATCAGCCAGTCGTCCAAATAAGGGAATACAGGAATCCCCGACCTTCTGAGATGCGCCGCCACCACTGCCATCACCTTGGTGAAGACTCGAGGCGCAGAAGTAAGCCCAAACGGAAGGACCGCAAACTGAAAGTGCTGCGATCCCACCGTAAAACGGAGATACTTCCTGTGCGACTTCAGGATGGGGATGTGAAAGTACGCATCCTGCAAGTCGAGCGACACCATCCAGTCTTCTTCCAGCAGAGCCTGAACAAGGGTGAGCATCTTGAATTTCTCTTGCTTCAGATAAAAATTCAAGTTCCTGAGATCCAAGATTGAACGAAGCCTGCCATCCTTCTTGGGGATCAGAAAATACAGGGAGTAGCATCCCTGACCTTTTTCCTGCTCTGGGACCACCTCTATCGCACCCTTTCTCAACAGAGTTTGAACTTCCTCCTGTAGGAGTAACAGATGTTCCTCTGAGCAATATCCCTGGCAAGGAGGGTAATTGGGAGGGAATTCCCGAAAGGGAAGGGCATACCCATTTTCTACGAGATTGAGAACCCAAAGATCTGATTTAACCGATTCCCAATCCCGCGGAAAGTGGGTAAGCCGACCCCCCACCAGACCCACATGATCCTGAATGGCGGATCTAGGGCTGCTTTTCTGTGGCTGGGGGGTTGGAGGAGGTGGAGGAGGAAGAGGCCTGACCCCCTCGAGGACGTGCCCTTTGCCTTCCCCTGTACGACTTATACAAGGTATTTTGCTGCTGCTGCTGCTGCTGCTGCTGCCCTTGTCTAAATGTACGGAAAGAAGAGCGACCAAAGCCTCTGAATTTCCTGGCTGTAGAACCTCTTACTTGTAGACCAAGAGATCTAGCAGTCGCCCTGCTATCCTTAAACCTCTCCAAGGCCGAATCTGCCTTCTTGCCAAAGAGTCCTTCACCATCAAAAGGCAGATCTAACAAAGCAGACTGTACATCAGCAGAAAAATATGAGGATTTTAACCAAGCTGAAAGCCTTGTGGCAACAGCAGTGCCCATGATCCTTGCCACAGAATCTGCAGTATCAAGGCCACTCTGAATAACCTGACGAGCTGCTGCTTGAGTGTCAGATAAAACTTCCTCAAAGTCACCTCTGCAGTCTTCAGGAACCTTAGGGATCAACGTACGTACAGAGTCCATAAGAGCGTGGATATATATCTACCCATAAGGCAAGTGGCATTTGTTGATTTTAACGCCATACTCGCGGAAGAGAAAGTTTTCTTGGCCACGTGATCCTGCTTTTTAGCTTCCTTGTCACCAGGAACTTGGGGAAAAGCACCTACTGACTTCTTAGAACATGCCGCTTGAATCACCGAATTTCAGGAGAAGGGTGAGACGACAAAAAGGCAGGGTTCTCAGGAGCCACTCTATACCTCCGAGCCACTTCTTCCGAGACAGCAGGAGCAGAAAGAGGCTTCTTCCATAATGGGATCAGTCAAAGCATCATTAAAAGGGAGCAATGGCTCCACAGCTGAGCTCGGAGAATGAAGAACCTCAGTAAGCAGATTCGATTTAAATTCAACAGTAGGCAATTTTAAACCTAAAAGTCCCGCTGCCTTTTTCATCACCACATGATATGGCTGAACATCTTTAGACGGTACATCAGGACCTGATGGCAAGACCCACTCTGGAGAAAACTCAACACCACTAGCCTCTGCTAGATCCTCGAAATAATTTTCATCCAGCTCACCTTCTTCCAAGTCAGAATGAGACTCACAATACCTCTGCTCTTCCAGTAGACGTTGAGCCTCTCTCCTAGATCTCTGCTTAACACGGAGTGCAGCCGGATCCACTGTCGACTCCGACGGCGCCGGAGCAGACGTCGGAATCGAATCCGAAGGCTTAGAAGGGTGTTCCAGAGATTTGCTTGGAGCGGGCGACGCCGGTGCTGGAGTTGTCGACTTCGGACAAGCCGGCGTCTACATCGGCGTGGACCTCGGTGGAGCCTGGTACTGCCACAGCGGGGTTGGAGCCGGCAAAAACGGCATGAAAGGTGCCGGGGCATATGAATGAGGCACCCCCAAATTAAATGCCATAGGACCCATGGGACCCAAAGGCGCTCCAGAGGGGTACCAAGACCTTGAGAAAACATCATACATAGCGTTGAGAAATGCTGAAGGATCCTGACCTGGAGCTGGAAATGGTGGATGCTCAGGTTGACCTCGAGGTAGATTCGAATCTGTCTCAACAACAGGAGTCGATCCCTCAACCTCCACAGGAACTTCATCAACCTCTTCTTGAGACGGTGCCGGAGTCGGATCGGGTGCCGGAGTCGGAGAATGAACTTGCGACTCCGAAGGCGTGGCCTCGCCCTCCTGATCAGACACCTCTTGTGGAGGAATCACTTTAGATCTAACCTTCTTGGGTGATCTCGACCTTGAGCCAGACTTATCACCCGAATGACGTAGAGACTCATGTCTCCTCTTCTTATGCTTCTTACGTGACCTCGAAGCGTGATCCGACGAAGACCTCGAAGCCGACGCCTCCCGAGACCTCGATCTCGACTTCTTCGAATGGGATTTCGAAGATTTCCTAACTTTATCGGCCTTCAGCTTAGCCACAAGAAGCTTAGACTCCCTCTCTCGCAGGGCCTTTGGATTCATCTTTTGACACGACCAACACCCATCCACGTCGTGGTCGGAGCTCAAACACCAAATACAGTCCTGGTGTGGGTCCGTAACGGACATCAGCTTTCCACATTCCCTGCAGGGCTTAAAACCCGTCTTCTTTGTCGACATATTATCGAACAAAGTAGCAAGAGAACAGAGAAACGAAGAAATAAAGCAACAGAGTAACTAGAAGCTACAGAGTATCCCAAAACCGTTAGCGTCGACGACGCGGAAAAAAGGGAACTGAATCTAGGATCTAGCCCTGGAACTACTAAAGTAATCTGTACTGTAATCAACTGTACTTTGATGATAACAATCCATTGAGCTCAATGCTAAAGTGTGTCTAGATTTGAGTTGCCTTCAGCAACTCCTGTACCTATTGTGTTCACCAACTTTATTGCTTCCTTGCAGAGTAATTACATAAGACTTCTCATATCTAGCAAAGTATATTTTATGCCTGTTGGGTCTAAAAATAAAACAACTATATCTTTGGATATTAAAACCATTGGCCTGGAGTTCAGTCTTTGAGTGTGTGAAATCCTTTGCTTGCTGACAAATGTTTTGCACTGCTCTCTGGTACTGCCTTACAGCTCGACCAAGCTACCACTTTTGAGAGTAAGGTCAGTCCTGACTTTAACCTCTGTTATACCTTTGGGGTTTGTGGACTCTATACACACTGTACTTCATTATTGTCCAGTATATATAGAGCCACTTTCTCACAGGCCCTCTTACTCTTGGTGTTCTTGGGAGTTTTCGGCGGCTCTTCGGTGTCGAACTCAATTTCGTCCTCGGCGATCGTTGTCACCGGCTTCGACGGGATGGTGAACCTTTTCATCCGTTCGTCGAATTCTCTTTTCCTTTGCAGGATGTTATCCATTTTGGCTTCGAGCCTTCTCTTTTTCCTTTCCATCTCGGCAGCCTGTTCGACGTAGAGTGTTTCAGATGATCTCTTTGACGTAGATGTCGACTTCGAAAAAGCCTTCAGGTCCTTTTCCTTCGGTGTCGAGTGCTCCTTTTCGGGGACATGCTTCGACGGCCTAGGCTTTTCTTGTGTTTTCGCCATCTGGGAGTCCTTTTCGAAGGATCTGCTGGGCTGTTTGTCCCTGGATGCAGCTGCGGCCGTCGAAATTTTCGGCGCCAGTGCTCCTTTCGTGGAATTGGACTCTGTTCTTCGAGAGTCTGACTCAGGCTTTCGAGAGTCTGTTGGGGTTTTAGGGGTCGACGTCTCTCCTACCTCTTTTGTAGTTTTCTTATCGGTCTCTACGACCGTGTAGTCATCTGGTCCCTTTGCGATGTTGTCCTCTTCGTCGCTGGAGAGGCACAAGTCGCGAAGCGATTGAGGTTGCCCTTTGCCTTGCATGCTGTGGTTGGCTATCCTCTGCCTCTCTCTAATCCTGAGGATCTTTGGGGTGAAGACGGAGCAGGCGTTGCAATCCTTGCTTTCGTGGTCGACCGACAGGCAGAGGTTGCAAACCGAGTGCTGGTCCTTCTGCGCATATTTGTGGTGGCAATTGCGGCAAAATTTAAACAGAGTCTTGTCCATTCCTGTCCTCAGGGGGCCCCCCTGTGTGCACATTCTCCGTTGGACGTCAAAGTCTTTGATGTTCTCGTTCTTCGTTGTCGTCCAGACTCAGTGGTCTTGTTCCTGGATGTATTCTCCAATCTTTCTCGGTAGATTTCAGTCTTTTCCTTCTTCTATTCTTCAAAAACTCTGGGTCGTCTCGGTGACTCTGAAGAGGGCGCCCAAAGGTGGGAGCTTCCGCAGGAAGTGTGCGGACATCACAGGAAGTACACCAAAAGGTGGGACGTCGACGCTCACCTGGGCTACGAAAAAAAAAAAGACTACGATTCTGGACCCAACCACTAGACCGCAGAATAATGCACAGCATAGTGGATCCAGAAAGATTCACGCTGCAAAACTTACTGTTCTCTCCTCAGGAACAATAGACGTCTTTAAGAACCAAACCGCCTCGTAGAAGCACAGTGGTGTGGCACTGATAAAAGCCTGGGAGCTTGGCAGCTGAACATCTTGGACTGGCAGGAGGAGAGTAAGCTAATAAATCTCATTGAAGAAGTTACTCCAACAGACTTTCCTACATTTCATTCTCTGAGATAGCAAAGGTGTGAAAGAGGGGTGGGTTTTGCTTTAATCATAAGAGGTCTGGCCAAAATTATGACTGGCAGACTTTAGGGTGGACCCATGGAGACAAGGAGAACGCGCATAGCCAAACCTCTCTGGAACCCTCTAGGAAAGATAGGACCCAGTACACGGAGTTGAATTAGTCATTAATTGTAGAAAACAGGGGTTGTGAGGGACAACGAGTTGAGACCACTAGCAATCACTAGCGAGTTGCCAATATAAAGTAAAGCACTTACTCACATATCAGATACCTAATAGAATTTAAGACGACACAAAGACTGCAGTTAAAGAATCCCTCATGTTTCGAACTACCTTCATTTGAATCTTGGGACTCTCAAGGCTTCTGTGAGAACTAGGGAAAGTAGTATTTTCCTAAAAGCACTGGAAAGCATTCAATCTCATCTAGGAAATCCTCCTGGTGTGAAGATAACATTTCATAGAGATGGGAAAAGTAGAGTCCCAGATAGAGAATCAGTGTGACGTCATGAGAAAGCCAGGCAATTCCACCTGACACTCCACCTTTAGACTGTGGTTCTAAAAGAAATTGGGGCAAGTCTTGTTCCCCGCCTTCTGTCCAAACAAAGGAATGGCCCCTAAAGCTTAAAGTTATTTTAAACTCCAGACATGGGGGGTTTAAAATGCCAGCAAGAACAATTTTTTTGAACCACTTGACTAGGGCCCATTGCCTGTTTCAAAGCTGCCAAAGATTAATTAATTATAAATACTAGGGGCTATGTTTGAAACACAACTAGGGCAAAATGCCGTAAATTCTTTTCTAAAAAAATGCAATAGAGGGGGCGTGGCCAAGATGGCGGCGGTGTAGGACGTCTTTTTCGGTCCCTCCGCTGCCGCTTCTTTAACGCCTTGCTTTAGCCCTGCAGAGGACCTTGCCGCCGCTCTATCTCATAGCGGGCAGGTCGGGAGACGGCCCCGCAACCGCGGATGCACTTTCTGGCGCCTCGGCCCCGGAGAGACAGGCGCGGCGCTGACTGAGAGCGGGGGCAGAGCGGTGCCCAAGGAACGTGGTGCGGGCGGCCGGCGAGCCGCCTACTGTGGGTCCAGGCTCGGAGGCCTACGCCGGACCCACCTCGCGCTGGCCGCCATTGTTGTGAGGTCCCCTGCGGCGGAGATCCCCCGGCGCCCGACAGGGACACCCGACGAGGCACCCGGTCTGCGGCTGGCGAAGCAGTGCTGGCATCGTGGGGGAGATCGCAGACCTGAGCCAGTGCCAGCGTGGAGAGGCCCACGGGGCACCATCTTGCTTCTCCTCCCCCCTCCCGCCCGGGCCGGGGGCGGTGAACGCCTGACGGAGGCACCAGGTGGGGTGCAGCACGCTGGACCTGGAGAGGCGGAACTGGCGCTGAGGGGGTGCTTGTGTGCTTGAGCCCCGGCTGGCGGAGAGGGGCCACGCGGCGCCATCCTGCGCCCCCTCCCCCCCCCTGCCCGGGCCGGCAGCGGTGGAGGCGCGAACGCAGTGTGTGGGGACAGTAGACCCTTCCCTCATCTCCGGCTCCCGTCACTTGCCCAGAGCTCCAGGTGGGTGAGCCCTACTAGGGACTGCGGACTTGGCGCTCTCTGCCCCTGGGCTGCGCTGTTACCAGAGTCTCCGGGGGCACCACGCTTGCAGCGCCTGCAGCCGTTTGGCGCCTACACAGAGGCGCGCTCCTGGCGGTTGAGGGCCTGCCGCCGCCATGACGGCCAACAGAACCAAGAAGGATAAGGAAAGGGAGAAAGCCCTGAAGGAAGCTTCGCTGAAAGGCTCTCCACTGCGGTCGTCGACGGCGACGGACAGGGCGGCGGCACCGGAGGAGAGTGAGGCGCCGGTCACCAAGGCCTTCATGCGAGAACTCTTTGCGTCCATCAAAGAGGACATACAGGAACTCAGGGCGCAGCTAGCTTCAGACCTCCGGGAGGTGAGGCGAGACGTCGACGCCATCGGGGAGAGGGTGGCGACCCTCGAGGAGCATGATGTGGACACGGCGGGAGACATCCATAGGCTCCAGCAGGAGATCCTTCGCCTTAACACCCAGCATCTCGACCTGCAAACGCACACGGAGGATTTGGAGAACAGATCCAGGCGCAATAACATCCGTATTCGCGCAGTCCCTTGGAAAGGTGAGGGGTCGGACCTGCGCGAGTATGTTGACAGCCTGTTCCGCCACATCCTACAAGAGGAGGAGCTCGGCGAGATTCAACTAGACAGGGTCCACAGAGTCGGCCTACCCAGAGGCTCCAACGCACCCCCCCGGACATCCTGGTGTGCGTCCACAACTTCCAGCTTAAAGAAAGGATCTTGAGGAAAGCCCGTGAACATGACCCCCTTCTGTTTCGTGACCATCGCCCTGTGCTCTACCAGGACTTGGCAGCCTCCACCCTGGCCAAGCGACGGGGCTTCCGGGAGGTCACGGCTTTCCTGAAGACGCAAGGTGTCCCCTACTCCTGGGGACACCCTTTCCGGCTGGTCTTTCGATGGAAAGGGAAGCTGATACAAGTGCGCTCAGTGGAGGTGGCCCGGGACTTGCTGGGGCTGGAAAATGCTGACCCTGCTGCTGAGCACCCATCGCCCTCTTCGAGATGTCGCCGCGGTTCCGGGGGCTGGCACACCGTGGGCAAGCTATCCAGGCCCTCGGGCCCAGACCGGTCTGTCAGATTACAAGAACGAGACGCAGCGGTGGCCTCGGTGTCGAAGGTGACCGAGTCGCTCGAAGGGCCCTGAGTGGCATGGCTGATCACTCTCCCTCTGCACCTGTTGATTGGCAGTGGAGGGACCGATCCATTGGACACTGATGGGTAATGTACTGACACGTCCCCCGTGTATTTTGTCCTGTATCAGGATCTGGGTGGCTGGTGGGAGTAAGTCCATGCCCCCAGCCCTTGGGACTCCAATGACAGACTTTTGTGCCCCCTTGGCTGTTTTCTCCTGGGGCCTTGTCGGGATTCTGTTGTTGTTGGGATGGGGGGGTTCCGGGAGGTTGGTTCCGGGAGGGATTGGGGTAGTTGGGGTGTTGGGGGAAGGGGGGAGGGAGGGGGGCTCTCCGCATCAGCCGTCATTTTTCCTTAGCAGGGCGTTTCTCCCGCCTCTTAGATGGGGAAAGACCTGAAGGTTGTCAGCTTAAATGTCCGGGGTCTCAATAGCCCTGTCAAGAGAGCAGCGATCCTGTCCCTGTTGGAGGGATCGGAGGGCGACATCTGTCTCCTGCAGGAGACCCATCTCCTCGCCAAAGACACAAAGCGGATGAAGGATAGGCGCTTCCCCACCCAACTCTGGTCTACCTGTGGTACGAAGCGGCAGGGTGTGGCGATACTGATTAGCGCAAGGGCACATTGTAAGATACTATCGCAGGTGGTCGATATAAAGGGGCGCTTCTTAGCGGTTAGGATCCAATGGGGGGACTCCCAATTCACAATAGGCTCTATTCATGCCCCCAATGTGCAACAAGAACCCTTTTTAACCTCAGCGCTTGCGGAGGTACTAGCCTCTCCTGATCCCTGGGTCCTGGTGGGTGGTGATTTGAATATGGTGATGGATCCAACACTTGATAGGTCTGAGGCGCGCTCTCACGCGTCTGGCGCGCTTTCCAAGGGGGGTCTGCTTTGGTTGAAAGAGGGAGGACTCCATGATGTGTGGCGACACTTGCACCCAGATGAGCGCGATTTCACTTATTACTCTGCGGCACACAAGTCCTACGCGCGCCTTGACCACTTCCTTGCTTCCACTTCCCTGCTTCCCCAGCTTTCTTCGGCGGAGGTTGCGCCGCGCTCCCTCTCTGACCATGCGCTTGTCTCGGTGGTGGTGTCCGGGGGGCCTGGGAAGCATGCGCGCAGGGGCTGGCGGTTGCGCGATTCTTTGCTTAACTCTGCCGCTGTGGTGGAGCGTTTGCAGGACACTATCAAACACTACTTTGACACCAATGAGACCGACGGGATGCCGCTTGCCTCGATTTGGGAAGCGTTTAAATTGGTGGTACGGGGTGAATGTATCGCGATCTCGGCTTCCTTGGCAAAGGCGCGCAGGGAGAAGCGGGAGGAGCTCGAGCGGGATGTCCGCGGGTTGGAAGCGATACACAAACGGACTGGGGCGCAGAGGGTCTGGAGGGAACTGGAGACGAAGCGGCGCATGCTGAAACACCTTGACCTGGACAGGGCCGAATACGCGCTTCTCCGACTGCGCCACAAATTTTATCTTAGTGGCGACAAAGGGGGTAAGATGCTGGCGCACCGCCTGCGGGCGCACGCGCAACATACGATGGTGTCATTTATAAAGGATGAGCATGGGGAAGTACAGGTGGCCGACGCGCACATTGCGGACAGCTTCCAGCGTTTTTATCGCGCTCTCTACTCGGCCGAACCCTCGGACTCTGACAGGGTGCACGCGTACCTGGAGTCCTGCGCCATCACTCCCCTGTCCCAGAGCTCAGCTGCATCTCTTGATGCCGAGATTCGCATAGAGGAGGTCATCTCGGCGATTGCGCGCCTGAAAGTGGCTAAGTCTCCTGGCCCAGATGGCTTCACAGCCGCCTTCTACAAGAAGTTTTGTGTCGCCCTGGCTCCCTTCCTGACGCGTCTCTTTAACTCTTTCCGGGAGTCCGGGACCGTGACGCCGTCCATGGCCGAAGCCGTGGTTACGGTTATTCATAAGGCAGGCAAGGACGCCCAGGAGTGTGGCTCCTATCGCCCCATCTCACTCCTCAACATTGACATGAAGCTGTTTTCAGGCATCCTAGCTGCGCGCCTCAGCCCGTTTATGGACGGTATCATTGAACCCGATCAGGTGGGCTTTGTGCCAACGCGCCAGGGTGGCGAGAACACCAAACGCCTCCTGCACCTGATGGACTTGGTTCACCGGTCGCGGACACAAGCATGCTTTCTCTCCATCGACGCCGAGAAGGCATTCGACCGTGTTGATTGGTCGTACATGTTTGCGGTCTTGCGTAAATTCGGGCTGGGAAACACGTTTGTCAGCTGGGTCCGCTGTCTTTATGCCTCCCCTCGGGCCGCTGTCCGAGTAAATGGTTGTAGGTCTGCTTGTTTTCCGATTACCCGGGGGACGAGGCAGGGATGCCCACTCTCGCCCCTGTTGTTTGCGCTCTATATGGAGCCTTTCGCGCAGCACCTCCGGGACAACGCAGACGTACAGGGGGTGCGCTTTGGGGCTGAGGAACACAAGGTGAGCCTCTACGCGGACGATGTCATCCTATCCCTCACACACCCGCGCTCCTCTCTGAGACACCTCTCCCGGGAGCTGGAAGAGTTCAACATGGTATCCGGCTTCAAGGTCAATTTCTCGAAGTCCCAAATCCTGAACCTCTCAGTGCCGGAGACGGAGGTCGTTGACCCCAGGGCCGACTTCGCATTCCAGTGGGTCCAGACCGACATCCCACACCTGGGGATCCAGTTGGCGCCCACGCTCGCCCAAACGGTTGCGCTCAACTACAGGCTGCTCCTTGACCAAACAGCGAAGTCAGTCTCAGACTGGTCCCGGCTGCAGCTGGCCTGGTTTGGCCGCCTCGCTGCGATCAAAATGACGATCCTCCCCCGCATCCTCTATCTGTTCCAGATGCTGCCCCTGCGCCCCCCCCCGGGGTCCCTGCGAAAGCTTCAACGGTTGCTGACCACGTTCTTGTGGAACCACAAACGCCCCCGTATCGCTATCGATTGCCTCATGGCGCCGCGAGACGGCGGTGGACTTAACTTTCCGTGCGTGGAGGCGTACTACCAGGCCACGTGCCTGCGTTTTATTCTGGAATGGAACAGACCTATGTCCAGCAAGCATTGGCTCTTCATGGATCAGACAGTGGCCGGCCGCAACATCTGGCGCGAATTGTGGCTCCCGCGCAAACTCAGATCCTGGGGCCTTTATTCCTCCCCGGTGACCTCGCCGACCCTTGCGGTGTGGGACCGTCTAGCGCTCAGACGCGGCTGGACCACCTTCCCATCTCCGCTGACGCCTATCGTCGATAATCCGGACTTCCCCCCCGGGTGTGCCTCGCCGGTTTTTCAGCGCTGGAGGGAGCTGGGATGTAAACGGGTGGGTCACCTTTTTCAACCGGAGCGGCTGATACCGTTCGCCACTCTATGCCGGGAGTATTTCGAGTTAACTGCGGCCGACGCCTTCCACTACGCGCAGGTAGCGCACTGGGTAACACTTCCCGATAATGTAGCAGACATGTCTCGGCCAATGACGCCCCTGGAACGCTGGGTGGCCTTCAAGAAGGATGATCGCAAACTTATCTCCGAGTTGTATGCCTTTATTATGAAGCGCCATCACCCGCAGCGCTCCAGGGCGCAAGTTCGTTGGGAGACGGAGCTGGGCCGCCCCCTGACGAGTAAGGAATGGGGCAAGATCTTCTACCGCGCGCACCACACAGCGGCTAACGTAGCGGGCGCTGAAGCGGCCTTTAAAATTGTCACTTACTGGTACCACACACCCGCGAGGCTCCATGGGTGGGACCCCAAGTGCTCGAGTCTTTGCTGGCGGGGCTGGCAGGCACTCTTTCCCATCTGCTCTGGCACTGTCCCAAGCTAGTGCGCTACTGGCAAGCAGTTCTAGACGATATAGATAATGCCTTTGGTATCACCTTTCCCAGGGCTCCGGAATATGTGTTGTTAGGCCTGCCCCACCCTAAGGCGTTTCCTCTGCGTTCCCCGCGGGGTAGACAGATTGCGCTGGCGCTTCTGGCGGCGCGCCTGGTGATCCTTTCGCGGTGGCGCTCACCGGACGCCCCTGATACCAGAGATTGGATTAGGCGCCTGTGGTTGCTTCTGGGGATGGAGCGACTTTCCCTATGTGTAGATGGTAAAGGGGACACGTATGCTAAGCTTTGGGCGCCCTTCATACACTTGCTGTCACGGGACCTACGGGAGGTCACATGCCCCAAATTCCTCCAGATTTTGCAGCTTATTCCCTTGGATCCGCCCGGGGCTGTTGCATGATTGTCTCTAGCTTGTTGTGGGGGCGGGCGGGGATCCCTGGACTACTGGGCTCTGTAGGTTGAATGAACTGTGCTGATGCGGAGAGGGTGTTTGGGGTGGGGGGGGGAGAAATGGGGGGGGGGGTTAGAGTGGGTTGGGCGGGGGCGTTGGGTAGGGTGGGAGGGTTAGGTTTACATCGGGTTGTTTTCTGTTGTTGGTTTTGATAAAAGGCAGTATCGCCTTCCTACATGGATCCACCGCATGGCTGTTAGCCCACCTTCGCCGGGTCGCCCTCCGGGTTGTAGACCCTGTGGCTGTGTTATGTGTAAGTTGCCTCCGCTCTGCCGGCCTGAGGATGTAGGCAGTCCAGCTGTGTTCATTGCTGCATATCTGCCGAATAAAATTGTTTGATTCTAAAAAAATGCAATAAATCAATTTAGTTTTGGGTCATAATAATCTATGATTTTCTTTCTTTCATATTAGTTTGGAAATTGTAATGCGTTAAAGTTTTTTTAGTACTTGTGTTCATACACCATATGCGCTTTCTTTGAGGAAAGTCACGCTGCTTGTGCCAAGCTACAAAGGGTAAGATTTTAAAGCCTTATTTTTAAGCAGTGACTTCATTTTAGAATGTGTGAGCTCAGCCATAGTAAACAAGACTAAAGAATCTCAGCCCCATACTTTCACAATCCATTCTCCTATAAGTTTCCTTTCCAAAACAAAGCAGTAACAAACTTTATTAAAAGTCTTCTCTGGAAATATTTGCCAATGGGCTTACCTACGGCTTGCAAGACAAGGGGCTTCCAAAAAAACAAAAATACTTATGTTACAGTGCAGAATAGAATACATACAGCTGCTGCAGTGTCCTTGCTTTCAGATAGCGCACTTTCTAAATCAGCCAGGCTCTCCAACTTGGCAAATACTTTCTTTCCACTCAGTCCTGGTGGTTCCTTCAGTTTCTTCTGTTTCCGTTTAAGTGCCACAACACCGACATCACATCTGGGGCAAAGCACCTACGTGACAAAGCAAAGAACAGGAAGTTCTTCAGTTCTTCAGTGAAGGTACAGCTCAAAATTATATTTAGTTTGTAAAAAGAAAAAAAACACCTATGATTTCGGATTTAAAAAAAAAATACAGAATAAAAGAACATAATACTGTTATAATGCCATCCACTGATTAGGATTAATGTTTCCATGTGTCGGAAACTAGCTTTTGAGAAGTGTGCCGTCTCATTCGAAAGTTTATTTATTAGTTTACTAGAAGAAACAAGGTAGCTCAGATGAATGGAGTTAATTATTACTGTGTTAAAAGAAACTGTGAGCAAACCCCTTCAGAAAAACACCAGTAATGAATAATAAACCACACATCTTTTGAACTTGTATCTGATCATAATCCAAATGATTACGAAGCTCCATCTGCTTATAATGAGTTAAACAACAGAAACTGTATAGACAAGTGAGCATCAAATCCAGCATACTCTGGAACCACTAATCCTAAACGTATCCTGTGGACCTGTACGTGGAAGATGGTCTCTATGATGACCAGGCAGGTCTCAACTGCCTACAGAATCCTTTGCCTAGGCTGGTTAATACGTAGTTCCACTGTTAACTGCATATCTCAAGGAGAGCTGTAGATTAGTTTTCACCTAGGTGATGGAGAACTGGAGAACTGCAGTACTGGTGGATATACACAAATACTATATAGCAAAAGAACCAGGCGTGCCAATTCTTCATCCAAAGGGAATATATGTGCTTGTGTGAAGCCGGCTCTGTATATACTATATCAAAGTGAGGTATAGTATGCACAGAGTCCCGTTAAACCCCAAAGGTAGGCAGTGGTGAAAGTAGATAGAACCTTACTCTATATTTGTGATAGTGAGGTCGAACAGAAAGGCTGTATCAGAGGGTAGTGTTAAGCATTAGTTGTACACACAATTAGCAAATGATTGTCACACACTTAAAGACTGAACTCAGACCAATGTTTGTATAAAAATATTCTTTTAGTTATTTTATTTCCTAGAACCAAGCAAGCCTGACTCAGGTAAGTGATAAGTACTTTGCAGTCATAAACAGTTTGTGTTGCAGTGGTATATATACTTTTGATTTGATTACAGTAGAACTACTAGTAATGCACTGCTTTGATAGATTGTATACAAGGACCTACCCAGCCTTTTGAAGGCTGGGCAGGTCCTTGATTTGGCGTTTTCGTAGGATGTCAAGTAGATTACTTTTCGTACACAGTGCAGTATACCTGGATGCTGCACTGGGACATTTCCTGTAAACAGATAAGTAAAAGTGTTTGTTATTTAGTTACAGGTTTGAACAATTTCTTAGATTTTCCAACTCCACACTAAGAAACTTTTCACAGAAAAACAGTCAATGTTATCCTATGGAGGAAAATAGGGTTGTCGGTTCAAAGGAAAGTATTCGGTCGTGGGAGTTGGTATTCTGGGGTTCGACTCAGGGGTCCCCCAGGGTCAAGCTCCTGGACTTAAGCTCAGGGCAAATGGGGTTTAGGCCAGCACAAAAGATGCACCCTCAGCGGCACTGGGGCGGCCGGGTGCATTAAGCTGTTTTGGCGTTGGTTGCCCTGTAGCTTTCAATGGGGAGTCTCCGGTTTGTAAAACCACTGCAGACTCTGAGACGAAGGTCTTCTGGGTGCGACCACCACTTGGAGAGGTAAGTTGGGATGCTGGGTGTTGGCTAGACACCGTCGGTTGGGCCACCAAAGGACGTGGGGCGTTGGGTTCAGGGGTGTCTTTTAGGGTCGGATCTTCTTACCAGCTCCTGGTCGCAGTTGGGGAGGCCTTCTGGATTGAGGCTGCAGGTGTTGGCTTAAGGCAGGTCAGGGGTCACCGGATCTTGGGTTAGGATCCCAAGGGAGACCTCCTCTTGGTGTTGAGCCACTCAAACCTGGGCCATGGGAGTCGGGTGCAGAGTGGTGCAGACTCGCAGATCCTGCCGTAGCTGGAGTCTGTTGGTGAACAAATCAGTTGTTCACGGGAAACAGTCTTTTCTTTTGAAGTCTGGGAAGGTCCTCAGGGTTCTTGAGGCTGCTGGACACATCAGGGTTTCGCTTCTGCAGGTTTAAGGTGGTGACAGACCGGAAGAGCTGGGACCAAGTCAGTGGGCGTCCTCTTCTTGTTAGCTTCGGCGCTGGTGTTCGGTCCTTCCTTTTATCTTCTGGTTTCTTGTCTGAGGAAACAAGGTTCGGGGTGCCCCCTAAATACTAGATTTAGGAGCGTTACAAGTAAGTAAAGGTTGGGACCAATTGGTCCTATTATGCAACCCTCCAGTGGGAGGGGGGCATTTGCCTCACTCGGATTGGCTGGTTCCCCCCATCGGCAAGATGGTGGGGACTGAGTTGTGCTTAAACTCGCCTCCCCCACCTTAGGTGTGGAGTTGGCAGAGATGAGCACACCTCTCTTCCTCACTTGTTTTTCCCCATCGGTTCTCCCACCCAAAGTGGGGTTCAGAACCAGTGGGAACCGTTGCTGAAAGCAGCAAGTGACCTGGGGAAGCTCACAAAGGGGGCAAGCCTTTGAAGTTTCCCATTTGTGGACCCTGCCCACCCCTGAGTGAGGAGGCTTGGCACCTCGTCCCAGGATGTGCATTGTTTCATGCCCCCGAGAGCAGCAAGCTCTGGAGGTTGAAGGAGGCTGGGGTTGGATAATCAAACACAGAAGATGAATGACAGTAAATGACTCATTAACCACTTAAGTGCTGCGTCGGGGCGTTGGCCGACGGCAGCACTACCTCCCCAGTGCTGCGCACGTCCATTGAACGTTCATTCAGCACTAATTCGAATGGACAGCGCAGCACTGGGGAGGGAATTGCGCCGCAGCTAAGGTGTTAACAATGGGCAGTCAAGTGACACTGCTTTTAGAAAGACAGACATTTGATTACATCTAGGTATATAAATCTGTTAGAATTAAGATACATCATGTGGAAGCTTTTCTAGACCTTCTGGGCTAGATATGCAACCCCAAACATATTTAGTGTTCAGACCTACACTATTCTTTATAAAAACAGACCTGGGCTAATGTTAGCCCGTAGGACTGCACTCGGGTTGACTTTGGTTGTCTTCAAGATTCACTGGGGTCAACTTTGTGTGGCGGCCCTTCTTCACAAGAGATTCAGTTTTGGAGTATATAGAGAGGATACAGTAAACCTCATACCATTAAAAGGTTTAGCAGAGTCACAGGGATGGGGAGGAGTTTTAGGAGAAGGGGGTGTCACTATGGTCAGACTTGATCCCCAGTTTAAGTCCATTATCAGTGGCTGCATAGCTGCCAATCAGATAATCTGTGAAAGCCTGAACCTTTTTGTACAGTTTGTAGGTCTAAAAGGTGTGGTTAGGGTGAATGTATATGATTTTCCAATTATAAGCATGGTCAAACGTGCGGATAAAATAACTACATTACTGACTAATATTTTCACTTAGGAAGCTGGCTCTTTAAATGACATATCAAAATGAGATATTGTGTAAAAGGTCTGGGGGAGCCCTTGTAAGTGCTATGGCAATACCAAGGTGCTCTTCTAGGGGTTATTGTGGTCGAGCAGCCTTAGGCTCATCAGAGAAGTGCAGGACATCTGAAAACACACACACTGGTCAATAAATGAGACACCTCAATAAGGAGATCCACATCAATTAATAAAAATAACATGTATCTATATCTATCTATCTAGGCACCAAAAGCAATTCCTTCAGGTAAGTAAGTTTTTAAATAGGAATACTTTTCAGTTTAAATAGTCAACAGTGCAATTTTTAAAAGCTGCAATGTTATCCTATGGGAGGAAAAGTCAATGTGGCATTCAGGTGTGGTACAGCAACATACAGGACCAATCTCCATGAGTTAAGGTAAGTGGTGGGCAAGGTCCAGCAGAACACCAACAGCGGCACCCGGGTGCAGAGGTGCAAAAAGTGTTGGTGCCCAATATTACTACTGGATGTAGGAAACTGGCTCTATATTTACTACACCAAAATGAGGTATAGAGTGTAAAGAGTCCAGGTGACCCCAGAGGTAGGCAGAGATTAAAGTTAGATAGAACCTTACTTGCTAATTGTGGTAGAGTGGTCGAGCAGTAAGGCAGTATCAGAGGACAGTGTTAAGCATTTGATGTACACACAGTCAGCAAATTAATTCACACACGCATTAACTGCACTCTAGGCCAATTGTTTTGGTATAAAAAATATATTGTTTTATTTTTAGAACCAAGAAAGCTTGGCACAGGTAAGCATTAAATACTTTACAGTAATAAGGTGCTGAATGTAGAACAGTTTGAAAATGCAATAGGAATTGTACTTTGTTTGATTTACAGGGGATGCAGCAGGTTGCAATACTTAGCAAATACAGTACATTGAAATTAATAGGCTATTTCAGTAAACTACAGGTAAGTTGCTTTTTACGTAACTTTTCTAACTCAGTGCTGGATACCTAGATTCAGCACTGGGACATTTCCTGCAAACAGGTAAGTAAATGCGTTTTTGTTATTCGTGCGTTTTTTAAAGAATATTTTTATATTTCAAAACTCCACACTTAGAAACTTTTTGGGAGAAAAATTGTAAATGTTATCCTATGGAGGAAAAACAGGTTATCGGTTCAAAGGTAAGTTATCGACTGTGGTAGCTACGGTTCTGGGTTTAGACTCGGGGGTCCCCAAGGGGCAGTGATGCACTCTTCTTACACGCTCAACGGCACTAGGGCGGCCAGGTGCAGAGTGTTGAGGTCCAATGTTATCCTATGGAGTATAGGAGGCCACACGGTTGTGGGAGCAAAGCTCCTAGGGTTTAGCTCAGGGCAATTGAGGTTGCAGGTCAGCACAAAAAGTGCACCCTCAGCGGCACTGGATCGGCCGGGTGCAGAGTCCTGTTTTGGCGCCGGGTGCCCTGTTTGCTATGGAGAGACTCTGGTCGAAAGGACAAAGATCTTCTGGGTGTGACCACCACTTCAAGGGGTAAGTTGGGATGTCTTGGGTTGGCTAGGCATCGTTGGTTGGGCCACACAAGGCAGTAGGGCATCGGGTGCAGGGGTGCCTTTTGGTGTCAGAAAGTCTTACCCGCTCTTGGTCGCGGTAGGGGTGATCTTCTGGATTGAGGCTGCAGATGTCGGCTGGAGTCTTGAGGCTGGTCTGGGATCTCCGGATCTTGGGTCACAATTGCCGGGGAGACCTCCTTGTCGTGTTATTCCACTCTAGCTCAGGCCGGGTTCGGCGGGTGCAAAGTGGGAAGATTTGCGGTGTCCGGCCAGGGCCAGAAGTTGCAGTTGAACAAATCCAGTGTTCACTGGAGAGAAGCAGTCTTTGGAAGTGAAGGCAGTCAGGCAGTCAGGTCCTCTGGGGTTTTTGAGGTTGCTGGCTGCATGACACACTGGGATTTCGCAGAAGCAGGTTCGAGGGGAGACAGGCGGGTAGGGCAGGGAACAAGTCAGTGGGCGTCGTCCTCTTGGTAGCTCTGCATGGTTCTTCGGTCCTTTTCCTTATCTTCATTCTGGTTGTTTCTGGATCTGAAGAAGCAAGGTTCATGGTCTCCCCTAAATACCAGATTATGGGGTGTTACAGGTAGGTAGAGGGCAGGGACAAATGGGTCCCTTCCCTGGGGTGAGTACACCCCCTATTGTGCCAGTGGGAGGGGGACATGAACCTGTCCCTGGTTGGTTTTGTCCTCCCATCCTCAAGATGGCGTGGACACAGTTGTGCTTCACCTCGCCTCCCCCTCCTGAGGGGTGGAGTTGGCAGAGGCCTCCGACTGCATTCTGGAAACCTCGTGTCTTCGAGCTCGACGGTTTCTAATCGTTGACTTGGAAGAGAATGCTGCGCAGGCTTCGCAGTCCCTGGATTCGTGTTCAGGCGACAGGCAGAGGTTGCACACCTCGTGTAGGTCCTTGTGTGGGAACTTAGCACCACACGTTGGACATTTCTTAAATGGAGTCCTTTCCATGGACTCCGGGTTTGACCACGTTGAGAAAGGCCTCCTGTTCGTCGACATAGATCAAAGTTTTTCTTTGATGGAATCGAAACGCGTTGGAATGGAAATGAAATCGCGTTCAATAACAATACCGTCGAATTGGAAAGGGAAAACGCGCCGAAAAGTCACTTCTTTCCGATGTCGATCTGGAGCGCTTCGATCCTCATCCTAACCCGATGGCGGAAAAAAACAATCTAAGGATGGAGCAGATGCCAATGCGCACTAGCAACCAAAGGAGGAGTCACCAAGCTACAAAAGACTCTACAAGAGAAAAACAAGTGCAATCATCCGAGCCCAACACCAGATGGCGATCTATTCATAATGTACCATCTGCAGCCCATATGCCTCGAACATGCTACTTACCAGTATGCATCTGTTCTTGACATGTAGAGCTGCACAGTTATACACTGTGCATAGATCGCCACCTAGTGTTGGGCCCGGATGTTTGCAGTTTGTTTTTGTCCTGAAAAGTTCTTTGGAAGTCACGAGATAGGGGAATCCTCCTTTGGACCACATTGCGCATGGGCATCTGCTCCATCCTCAGATTGTTTTTCGCCATTAGGGAAATGATGGAGCTTTGCAAAAAAAGGAAGGATGTCCATGTAAGCTGTATCTAATGAAGATAATACTGGAACAGACAAGGGTAGCCAGGGAGGCGGGTGGGCAAGTGTAACTCTGCAGCTCTACATGCCAAGAACAGATGCATACTGGTAAGTAGCATTTTCCGTTCGAGGCATATGAGCTGCAGATTACACACTGTGCATAGATTGTATAGCAGTACCCACTCTTAGCAGCGACCACCCTTATCTGTTGCAGTAGTTTGAAATAATGTTTTGAGAACAGCCTGGCCCACATTAGCTTGTTGTTTTGTAGATCTACACAATAGTGTTTTGTGAACGTGTGCGGTGTAGACCATGTAGCTGCTTTGCAGATGTCATCTAGGGGAATGTTCCCTAAAAATGCCATTGAAGCCCCCATTTTCCTTGTAGAGTGGGCTTTAGGAGGAACAGATAACAAACGTTTAGCTTTATGGTAGCAAATCTGTATGCATTTGACAATCCATCTAGCTAACCCAGATTTTGATATATGGTTGCCTTTGTGTGGTGGTGAGAAAGACCCAAAAAGTTGTTTGGTCTCACGAAAGGGTTGTGTTCTTTCGATGTAGTATAACAATGCTCGTTTGACATCTAGGGTATGAAGAGCTCTTTCTGCTACTGTATGTGGCTGCGAGAAGAAGACTGGCAGTTCCACAGATTGATTGAGGTGGAAGGGAGAAATCACCTTGGGCAGGAATTTTGGATTAGTGCAGAGAACAACCTTATTATGATGCATTTGCAAGAAAGGTTCTTGAATGGTTAGTGCTTGTAGTTCAGTAACTCTCCGTAGAGATATAATAGCTACGAGGAACGCAACCTTCCATGTTAAAAATTGTAGTTCACATTAATGCAAAGGTTCGAAGGGAGGTCCCATTAGTAGTGTGAGAACAATGTTCAAATTCCACACCGGTGAAGGTGGTACTCTGGAAGGAATTATTCTCTTAAGGCCTTCCATAAAGGCTTTAATAGCAGGCACTGAACAGATTTGATAGATGCTGTCTATTTTGAAGATATGCTGCAAGATGCAGTTTAATAGACGTGTAGGCCAAGTTACATCTTTGGAGGTGTAGTAGGTATCCTATGATGTGTTGAATAGACAGGTCTAGGGGATTAATATGGTTGTTGTGACAATATACTGCAAAGCGTTTCCACTTAGCTGCATAGCATGCTCTAGTGGTTGGATGTCTAGCTTCTTTTATGACATTCATGCCGTCTGGAGGAAGGTTAAGATATCCGAATTCTAGGATTTCAGGAGCCAGATCGCAAGGTTGAGCTGAGCTGGGTCCGGGTGCCTGATCTCTTCACGGTTTTGTGTTAAAAGGCATGGAGACAGGTATAGTTTTTGGTGCGGTACTACAGACAGTTGTAGCAGTGTGTTGTACCATGGCTGTCTGGCCCACGTTGGAGTAACTAGGATGCGGGTGAAGGCGGCGCGGCTTGGGCATTTGGAGTTTGTGGATGGCAAAGAGGTCTATCTGAGGTTGTCCCTACATCTGAAAGAACGGTTGAAGAACTTGCGGATGAAGTTCCCACTCGTGGGTCTGCTGTGTCTGACGACTTAACAGATCTGCTATGGTATTTGTACTCCTGGAACATGCTGGGCTAATAGGAATATTTTTTGAGGTATAGCCCACCGCCATATGTTTTGTGCTAGTTGAGAGAGTTGCAGGGAGCGTGTTCCGCCCTGTTTCTGTATGTAATACATGGCTGTCATGTTGTCCTTGCGGACTAACACAGCTTTGTTTGATACTTGCTTTTGAAAAGCTTTCGGTGCTAGGAATATAGCTAGTAACTCCAGGTGATTGATATGGAGTAAATTTTGTTGAGGTGTCCACCTGCCTTGCATGGTTTATTGCAGTATGTGGGCTCCCCAGCTGAGAGCGATGCGTCCGCTGTCAAGACTATTTGAGGAACTGGCGCTAGGAATGGTCGCCCTTTAGAAAGGTTTTTGGTGTTCCACCACTGCAGAGAGCGATGAGTCCGACCGTCTACCAACAATAGGTCTGTTAATTGACCTTGAGCCTGGTTATATTGACATGATAGGCACTCTTCTAGAGTACACATTGGAAGTCTTGCATGGAGCACTATGAAAATGCAAAAGGCAATCATCCCTATGAGTTGCATGAACACTAGTGCTGGAAGGGAGTGTTGTGGCTGAAACTTTGTGAGAAGAGTTTGCATGCTAGCTATCCTTACTGGAATGGGATAAGCTAGTGCAGTTGAAGTGTTTATTGTGGCACCGAGGTACGGTTGTACTTTGGATGGTTGCAGATGAGACTTGGTGTGGTTTATTGTGAACCCCAAGTTGTGGAGCAGTTGGATTGTGGCATGAGTGTGTTCCACACACTGGTTGTATGAGCTGGCTTTTATGAGCCAGTCGTCTAGGAATGGAAGACATGGATGTGTTGTCTTCGTAAATGTGCTACCACTACTGCTAGGTACTTGGTGACTACTCTTGGTGCTGTTGTCACTCTGAATGGGAGTACTTTGAATTGATAGTGCTGCCCGTCTATTACAAATTTGAGATACTTCCTGTGAACTTTGTGAATGGGAATGTGGAAGTATGTATACTTGAGATCTAGAGTAGCCAGATCCTTGAGATCTACAGTAGCAAGGAAGCGTTTTGTGACATGAGAGGCAGGACTTGTTGGAGTGTGACCATGTGAAAATGGTCTGACTGTATGTATATGCTTAGCAGTCTGAGGTCTAGAATAGGCCTTAGAGAGCCATCCTTCTTTGTGATAAGAAAGTATAGGGAGTAGACCCCCTTGTTTCGTTGGTGCAGAGGAACTGGTTCTATTGCACTTTTTTCTAGCAGAGATATTACTTCCTGCTTTAGCAGTGATAGATGCTCTTGTGACATTGGACGCTGTTTGGGTGGGTAGATGTTAGTTCTAGACAGTAACCTGATTGAATAATTTGTCGCACCCACCTGTCTGATGTGATGTTGGTCCAGGCAGGAAGGAATTGTTGTAGTCTTTCCCCCACAGGAGTGGAATGGTGGGGGGGAAGTGGAGTAAAGTCATAGGGTAGGGGTGGAGGCAGAGCGGGAGTTGTTGGTTTTGCCTCTGCCCTTGTTGTTGTTACCCCTATAACCCCCTTTTTGGTAGCCCTTAGTGAATGTGGATTGGCTAGGGGTCTTCTAGGAAGTGGAGGGGCTATCGGAGGTGTAGCCTCTTGTATTGCTTCTATATGATGAGCGACAAAAAGAACGTCTGGGAGCTTGCAATTGCAAGACTCCCATAGATTTAGCTGTGTTGGTGTCTTTTTTCATTTTCTCTAAAGATACATGAACATTAGGGCCAAATAGGTGTTTCTCATCAAATGGCTGATTGAGGATGGAATTTTGCACTTCAGGTTTGAAACCTGAAATACGTAGCCAGGCATGCCTACGCAGAAGGACGTTAGTATTAATTGCCCTTGAGGAAGCATCTAGGACGCAACGAATGGAAGTATTGGTGATATTTTTATCTTCCTGTATGACTTCATTGACCCTGTTTTTATATTTATCTGGTAGATGTTGCATTATGGATTCTAATTCGTCATAATGTGCCCCGTCATATCTTGCCAACAGCGCTTGAGTATTGGCAATGCGCCATATATTAGCTGCCGGTGACGCTGTGCACTTACCGGAGGCGTTAAGGAGTATAGATTCCTTATCTGGTGGTGAGATCGCACCTGATGTTTGTGAATTAGCACGTTTACATGCATTAGATACTACTAAGGAATCTAGTGGTGCTGGACCTCTAATGTAAACTGGATCTGCAGGGGCAGCTTTGTATTTCTTAATGCGAGGATTGAGAACACGAGCCCTGACAGGATCTTTAAATACCTCTGTTGAATGCTTAATGACCCCTTTAAGCATTGGCAAAATGGCAGTGGACCTTTGTGTAGTGTCAAAAGTGTCCAATAAGAAGTCTTCCTCCACAGTATCTGTGTGCAAGTCAACCCCATGGTACTGGGCAGCTCTATGGACTAATAGGTTAAACCCTATAGTGTCCTCTGGTGGGGTAGGCCTGGAAGGATATAAATAGTTTTGAGGGACGTAAGGCACATCCGGGGTGTTATAATCATCCCATGGATTAGGTGACTGAGGGGGACTATTGGTCCCTACTGGGTTATGTGCATCTCCACCTGTGTCATCAGAGTCTGTATCTACATCATCATCTGGATTAGTGGATGGTGTAGGCGAATGATGTGGTGGAGGAGTTGTTGGAGGAGGAATAGTATGGGGAGGTGGTGGAGAAGGGACCCTTAATAGAGAGGTTGCAATGTCTTCTTCTTCTTTGGAGGAGGAGGAGTTGTAGGCGCCTCTAGTGGTCTCTTCTTAGAGCTAAGCGCTAGTTGGCCAGTCTTAGGATCCTTTACAAGAGTCTTTTGAGTAGGATCTGGTGTAAAAAGTTCTGTATAGGGCAAATCCTTCAGCATCAAAGTTTTCGGTTCCGGAGGTTTTTTCGGCACAGACTCGGTAGCTGGTCTAGGGTCTTTGGCACAGAACTATGAACTTTCGAAATGTCTTTAACCGGAACGTGTTTTTCGGATCCAGGTGTTCCGAAGCATGAGAGTCGGGACCTTTAGGCAGTGTTTTACTCTGCTCAGAATGCGGTTTTGGGTCGATGAGCCGTTGCCAGTCTCCGGCGCCAAGTGCTTGGGTGTTGGAGCAGCGGTCGGCGTGGCTGTGGAAGATGGCTTCTTCTTCGGTGCCGGTATGGGATCGACACCGAAAATAGGCTGACTCATGCCCGAGCCACCTGAAGGCTTAATAGGCTTCTTTGTTGGGCCCGAAGGCAGGGGCGTGGGAAGCTGTCTCTCGGTGTGCACCCGGGCCCGAGGGTGAGGGTGTGATCGAAGCCTTTTTTGAGGGTGTCGAGGAATGGTTGGGGTCGACGGTCTTACTTACGACCCTTTGAGCTGGAGTGATGTCCTCGACGTCTAAGTCTCGGCATCAGAGGAGCTGGCACTTTCTTCGGCCAGCTGGTGTTCTGGCACGTCGACGCCCTCTTGAAAAATGTCATCGGGGATCTAAGCTGACGAGCGAGCCATGGTTTTTCGAGCTCTTCGATCCCGAATCGTCTTCTTGGAGCGGAAGGAGGAACAAGCAGAACAGTCTTTGGCCTTGTGCTCCGGTGAGAGACAAGGTTACACACCTCATGTAGATCGGTGTGGGGAAACTTCGACCCACATTGAGGACACCTCTTGAATGGCATCCTTTCCATGAGCCAGAAAGTAAGGCCCAGGTAGGCCCGAAGGCCTTCGTCGATGACCGGAATCGAAGACTTCGAAGTGGTGAAGAATTGCATCGATGGGGAAGCGACCGGAACAATACCGTCGAACTGGGTGAGGATTGCGCGCCGAAGGAATTTCGGTTCCAAACCGAAGTGCAGGAAACATTCAAGCCCGATGGCGGAAAAAAAACAATCTGAGGATGGAGCCGATGCCCATGCGCAATGTGGTCCAAGGTGGAGTCACCTATCTCGTGACTTGTAAAGAACTTTTCAGGACAAAAACATCCGGCCCAACACTAGGTGGCGATCTATGCACAATGTGTAATCTGCAGCTCATATGCCTCGAACAGTATTATTTATTCTGACCTCTAGTCTGTATGATTAAAAACAGGGAAGGTGAAAGGCAAGGTAATTATGTCCCTGCCTTTCTAAGGGTCTACATCTTTCAAGCCGTTACCCCATGACTATTCTTCAGGACCAAGGACCTAAACTCCATGATACCACGCCTTTTATACCATATAGCTGCACACACACTGCATGCTAGAGATATAAAATACATACATACAGCACCTATTTGGTGTTATAACTTGAAAATCTAAATTATGCTAAAATCTTCTATCATGGATCCTCCTGGTGGAAGGGACACTTCTAGTCACGCTTGTATTAAAGCTAGGGCTTTGCATCATGGGTCCTTCAAGGGAAGGAATGCTACTAGTCACACTTATCAATGCTAGGGCTTTAAATCATGGATCCTCCTAGGAAAGGAACTCTTCCAGTCACGCTTATATCAAAGTTTTGGCTTAACATCATGGGCCCTCCGAGGCAAGAGGCGCTTCTAGCTACGCTTATATCAAAGCTATGGCTGGGCATTATGGGCCCTCCAAGGCAAAGGGCACTTTTTGTCACGCTTGTATCAAAGCTATGGCTTTGCATCATGGATCCTCTTAGGAAAAGACGCTACTAGTCGAGCTTATATCAAAGCTTTGGCTTTGAACCATGGATCCTCCGAGGGAAGGGACTCTTCCAGTCACTCTTATATCAAAGATTTTGCTTTGCATCATGGGCCCTCCAAGGGAAAGGACAATTCTTGTCACGCTTATACCCATGCTAGGGCTTTGCATTATGGGGCCTCCGGGGGAAGGGACGCTTCTAGTCGCACTTATATCAAAGCTAGGGCTTTGTATCTTGGATCCTCAGGGGGGAAGGGGCGCTTCTAGTCACGCTTATGTCAAAGCTATGGCTTTGCATCATGGGTCCTCCGGGGAAGGGACGCTTCTAGTCATGCTTATATCAAAGCTTTGGCTTTGCATCATGGGTACTCAGGGGGAAGGGACGCTCCTAGTCACACTTATATCAAAGCTAGGGCTTTGTAGTCATGGATCCTTTGAGGGAGGGGACACTTCTAGGCACGCTTATATCAAAGCTATGGCTTTGCATCATGGATCCTACGGGGGAGAGGGGGCGAAGGAGCTCTTCTAGTCAGGCTTATACTGTGTTTACTAAGGACTGTACACTTCGTTTTTTTTTTGACCAGGAGAGGTGCCCCAGATTGCAGTGAGCAGAGTCCAGGAAGTGGTAAGAAGACAGACTAGTGCTGTCTCTTCCCCAAAACAAAAGTTGTTAAAAAAACGATTTTCCCTTTCTGTGATTACTGTCTTTGCCTGTGGTTGTTACAGTTTAAAATTGTAGTTTTCATCTGCCTGTGTTTGCATATTTTATCACCTGTTTTCGGTTTTAAACTTGTGGTTTTCCCTGCCCATGATTGCTTCCATTTAACATGTTGACTTGTGGGATTTGCAGTCCAAACTCTGTAGTTTATCCCTCTCATTCCTTGGTGACAATTCAGTTTTCCCTCCAAATTTCACCTCTGCTCTGTGCTAAGGCCTGTATGTTAAAAGAGTGCACCCCAGCCACCATTTTGTGTTCACAAGCCAGTGAAACCAGGCCCCCACACCCCTCAGCAACAGTGATATTCTACATCACAGGGTGCTTCTGTGAGCAGTTTAAACTGTCTTTACTAGGGCCTGTGCACTTCGTTTTTTGGCCAGGAGAGGGAGTAAAGTTTTATTCAAACAGCATTGTTAGATTTCAAGTTAGTGAGGCCTTTACCTGCAGACGTCCAAAGTGTGGATTGATCCTGTCTGTCTCCTAGGAGATTCTGAACAGGAGAAGCAGCTTCCAACTCCCTGGCCAACAAACCTTGTCTGAGGTCGACAGGACCTTATATGGTCTGCTAGTGGTTGGTACATGTGTACACTGATTGGTGGTTGTATCTGGTGGATTGGGGTTAGTGTCCTCATTGGCTGGGTATTTGAGGGTTCTGATTGGTTTCTGGGTCTGTGTTTCAATCAATGCAGGGCTAGGGTTAGGTTTGCTATTGGAATTAGGGACTAGGGCTTCTTATGTTATTGGTTGTGTGGAGTAGGGTGGGACTAGGGCTAAGGTTAGACCTTTAATGGGAAGTAGCGATTAGGGCTTCTGGTGTGATTGGTTGCTGGACTAATTGTGGGACTGAGTAGGGTTGGTAGAGACTAGGGCTTCCTGTACCATTGGCTGCTTGGACTTGGGTTGAGACTACTGGCAGGGCTAGGGCCTTTATTGGACATAGAGATCAGGGGTTTAGAACGGATTGGGTGCTTGGACTAGGGCTAAGATTGGCTGTAAGGTCCTGGTCTCCTACTGGTTCTAGATTTTAGGGCTAGTGTTGTGATTGGAAGTGTTAGGGCTAGGGTCCCCATTGGCTAAAGGTGTCACCTGATTCCTAGGGCTATATAAGAGCAGGGTTAGGGCGTCTCAGCCCGGGCGTCGAGGCCAAGGGCTGCTACCTGTTTGAGACAGGCCAGGGCCAGAAATGCTGCCCATTTTCCCATTAAGCAATACCCAGCCCACACCATCCACAAACTTAAGGTACTTATGGATCTGTATATTTATCACTTTCTTCTAATTTAGCATTTCCAATGCACTACCCTATTTCTCAGCCTATACATCTATCAATATATCCTCTAGATCCACTCTCATTTATCCCAAACCCCATGCCACTACTATGATCCCCAAATTAACCCTTTGACTCTCTCCTACACTACCCCTCCTTGTATCATCTGACACCTCTTTCTACTATACCTATCTCCCAAAACAAACCTTTCTAAACACTTCCCTCAGACTCCTCCACTCCAAAATTCCTTTTTACTCATCCAAAAGCCTTCACTCTTTTATCCCTCCACTATCATTTTCAATCAAAATTACCAGACTAACATGTTCACTTCTCAAATTTCATATTCAACTGTACTAATTCACCACTATTCCTTTATGGGTACCGCTTCATCAGGGGTCACAAGCGCTAGATAAATACAAACCTTTTTTTTCCTCCTCTGTCCTTCTGCTATCATTCCAAATCCAAATAACTGACTAACCTATCCACCACTTAAAATGTACTTGCATGTTTCATATACTTATTCAACACTAATCCTCTATGGGTCCCTGAGTAGCGTGCTACTCACCGAAAAAGCGCTTAGACGCCTCGTCAGGGGTAGTAAGCGCTATATAAATGCAATTACAATACAAGACAATTACAATAGTGCACCCAGCTAGAAGGGTGGCTGATCTAGACCAGGGCAGTGGGTTGTCGGCATGGGACACAGGTATGTGTGTCATGTCGACTCTTAACTTTTGTTCTGCACCAAGACACGCAGCCTGCAAAGGCAGTGTGTGAGTGAAAAGGTGCAAGTCCTTTAAGGGTGGCACAATAAGTGCTGCAGCCCTTAGGGGTCTTCCTTGGTCACAATGCCCTTGGGTACCTGTGGTATCATCTACCAGGGGCCTACATGTGGCCAGGGATGCCAATTGGGTTTAGGCTTCAATGCAATTTTAGCTAAGGAACTTAGGCCCTGGGTACCTGATTAGCAGGAGCCCAGGTCACACTCAGTCAAAGAACATCAGCAATTCAGCAAAAGGTGGGGCCATACCATGCAGAAAGAAGGCAATTTCTCACAGTCCTCTACTCCAAGGCCCATGAGCGACAGGTACAGATGTCTCTTTAGGCTGCGGGTTTTCCTTACAGGGAGGAGTCACAGTAGAGGAGGGCCTGCTTGCAGAGGCTGCAGGGACTCAGTGAGGTCACCGGGCCGAAAACATGGTGTACTATGTCTCTGGAGGGCTGGGGAACCACAATGACACCGTTGGCCCACTTCAACGTGGGTTTGGAGCAAGGGGTGCAGTGGTGTCTTCACCAGTCTGGTTTCTGCTGTCACAAAGTCCCACATGAGTCTTTGGGTGCCTGCAGGTTGCAGGGAAGAAGGTACTCTACTTCTCAGGAAGGTACTCTACTTCTCATCTTGGTTCCTGGGTGAAGTGTTGGCAGATCTCCCGGGCTATGGGGACTCAGTAGCTGCAGGACAAGTCGACTTCTGGTGTAATTGTCGAAGTCAGTAGCAGGCTAGGATGATGCCAGGTCAGTTGGTGCGTCTTCAGTTCTTGCAGGATGTGACTCTTCACATCCTTCTTTGTTTTTCAGGTCAGCAGGATCTGATTTCCTGGTGCTAGGGGCTCCCCTAAATACTGAATTTAGGGGAGTTAGGGGAGTGAAGGGTAGCAGACAATGGGCTACTTACCATTGGGTTCATAAAAGCCCTTACATACATAACCACTTCCTGTGTGAAGTGGGCATAACCCTGTCCCAGAGTTCCGAAGTGTGCCAACACAAAGATGGCCACTTCTGAAACCTCGTTTATACATCAGGTTAGGCCACCTTAGGGATGGTACTAGCCAGAGGGGTGGGCATGCATACCAGACTCATTTTCCGCCTATCCAGGTGCCAAAGGGTTCTGGACAAAATGAGGGGGGGGGGGGGGGGGGGGTCTGCTTTCAGTGGGCTAAATCATTTCCCACAACAAATATCACAAACAAGCATTGACAATGCAACAGGTCTCGCCGATTAAGTTAAAGCCATTTGCTTTGGTAATGGTACTATATAGCAAAGCAAATGGCTTTAACTTAATAAAAGGCGAGACCTATTGCATTTCAATGCTCGTTCTCATTGGGCATCTTTCCAAATGCACAATTGTGCCCAGTGTATAGCTCTCCACTGGAGGAACAGCAAATGCCAAAAGACATTCACAGTAGTATTCTGGGAAACTGCTGCATTTTTTTCAGCATGCAAATGGCAACATTTGTGAATTACCGGAAGCTATACATTTATGTGAGCTTGTAAACATACAACATTATTTTGTGAATCGACCTCAAGAGCCCTTAATCTCTTCTTAGAAGGGTGTGTTCAGTGCTCTATACAGTATTGCTTTTATTTGATTAGGAATATTCTTGTACACTTTCTGATGCTTCAAATAATTTAAATTGCCTCCAAACTTGGATATGGTGTTGGATCTGTTGTTGAGCCTCTAGTATATTATCTCTAATATTTCTACTAATTTAGTAAACATACAGACTAGCTTGACACCCTCAATAATAATAAAATATGCGATTATGGTTTTGTGCTGGAGAGTCTGATTAAACTAATATCATAACATTGACTTTATCCATATATGGGATAAACAGGAGTATTCAAGCTCAATAATAAACAAAAAAATATTAGGAGTGAGCTCCAACAATATGTAAGTTTAATTCTGATGGATACATCTGCCAGTGGATTCCTCACCTTGTGAATATCCCCCTGCATCAGCAACATTCGGAAATTATTTTTGTAGCTTCGCGCCGACAACGTCACAGAAGCACGACATCACGCGCGGCTCCGCTGACGTCACCGACACCATTTTAGGCCCACGTCGGCGTGATGACATCCGTTCCCTTTTTTCCGCGTCGTCGAGCTAACAGTTTGAGGGATCCTCTGTAGCTTTGATAGTAACTTTGTTACTGTTTCTTAGTTTTCGTGTTTCTTGTATAGCTTTTTCCTGGCGAGATGTCATCGAAGAAGACCGTATTCAAGCCGTGTGGTGAATGCGGTAAGATTATGTTGATCACGGACCCGCATGAAGACTGAGTTTGGTGCCTGAGCTCGGACCATGATGTCCAGGGATGTCCATCCTGTAATAAGATGAATCCCAAGGCCCTTCGTGAGAGAGAGGCGAAGCTTCTGGTTGCCAAGATGAAAGGTAGAGTTCGAGGTCGAGGTCTCGTACGAAGTCGCCCTCTAGGTCGTCATTGGGGCATGCTTCCAGATCGGCTAAAAAGAAGCACAAGTAAAAGAAGCATGGATTACTGCATCATTCTGGGAAGAATTCGGATTCGAGACCGAAGTCGCTGATGAGGAGACATCGTAAAGATGGATTTCTCCTTCATCAGAAGTTCTGGATCCAGTAGGTGAGGCTTCGCCTATGGAGTCGCCGGAGCATCCACCGACTCCGGTGTCGAATCCTTCTCCGGTTCAGTCTCGTTCACCAACTCGAGAGGAAGAAGAGGCTCCATTGCCAGAGGGTTCGACGACTCCGGTGCATCAACCCGAGGTAGAGGTCGAGATGGCTCCGGTTCCTTGAGAGCAGCCTGTGGGTCCATACCCTCCTTTTCCGGCCCCAGGTCAAGACCCTACACAGTTTTTAAACGCGATGCATGGAGCTTTGTACCCCTCTGGAGTACCGGTTGGTCCCACGTCTGATGGCGTTTAACCTGGGAGTACCCCAGTCTTATGCTTCGGCGCCGTCATTGCCATTTATACCAGCTCCGACACAGCCGTGGCATTTCTTGGCACCGCCGAAGCTTTCAACGCCGATGCCGATGTCACGGGCGCCGGTCCGACCTCGAGAACAGCGGCTTGGTTCTCCGGCTCCAAGCTAGACGCCGGCTCTGTCAGAGTGGATTCCGGATTCGCTGACGCCGTTCCCAAAGGAGAGGTCGAGGCGTGAGGCCCAGCGGCTACTGGAGGAGCAAAGGTACCGAGAAGCTGAGATGGAAGAGGGGGAGCTAGAAGAATCTGAGGATTTCTTCGACGATTTAAGGGAGGCTAGTGGACAGGAGCTCTCTCCTGATTGGGATTTAGCCTCTGTCTCTGATGCCCCTTCTAAGGATGTGACTCCATACGATGCAGTCATCAGGAAGGCGGCAGATCTATTCAAATTTAACTCTTCCTACTGCAGTGTACAAGTCGAACATTTTGACTGAAGTCCTCCATTCGCCATCCTCTGTTGTGGAGCCCATGCTTTCATTCAACGAGGCTTTGACGGAGCCAATCTTAGAAGTGTGGAATAGGCCTCTTACAACTCCTGCTGTTTCAAAAGCTGTTGCTAGGAGATACAGGGTGGCTCCTGGTGACTCAGACTTTTTATCTTCGCATCCTTTGCCAGAGAGCTTGGTTGTACAGGCTGCCTGTTCTAAAAAAATCTGCAGGTGCTTTTCCTCAGGTGCCTGGGGACAAGGAATCAAAAAAGCAGGACCAACCTTCAAAGAAAGTCTTTTCATCGGCGAGTATGGCTCTCAAGTCGACAAATGCTACATGTCTCTTGGGTCGTTATATCCATGCTTTGATGGATTCTGTCAAACAGTTGGCTCCTAAGATTCCGGAGGAAGATAGAAAAAACTTTAATGAGGTTCTGGTTGACACTCCGGCTGCTGCTAGGCAGGTCATTTAGAGTGGGTTAGACACTGCTGACTCGGTAGTGAGAGTAATGGGATCTTCAGTTGCCTCCAGAAGGGCAGCTTGGTTGAAGTCCTCCGAATTCTCTACAGATGTCCAGGCTCCCTTAATGGATTTACCCTTTGATGGTTCGGGCCTTTTCGGGAAAAAGGCTGATGCTGCGTTGGAGAGATTCAAGGACAGCAGAGCTATGTTCAGATCCTTGGGTTTGCAATCCAGGGGATCAGTAGGCAAAAGGCATAGGGGATTTGGAAGGTCCTCCTTTCGTGCCTACAAGCAGTCGCAACAGCAGCAGCAAAATCCGCTGTACAAATTTTACAGGGGAAGACAGAGAGCTCGTCCTCGAGGACGTCAAGCTTCCTCCTCCTCCTCACCTCTTCCCACCCCCTCCAACATCAGCAAAGCAGCCCTAGATCTACCATTCCGGACCATGCAGGTCCTGTGGGGGGTCGGCTTACCTATTTTCTGCGGGATTGGGAATCGGTCACATTGGACCTTTGGGTTCTCAATCTCGTGGAGAATAGGTATGCTCTTCCCTTTCGGGAGTTCCCTCCGAATTACCCTCCATGTCAAGGATTTTGCTCAGAAGACCACCTGCTACTTCTGCAGGAGGAGGTCCTGGCGTTACTAAGAAAAGGTGCGATAGAGGTGGTACCAGAGCAGGAAAGGGGTCGGGGATGCTACTCCCGGTATTTCCTGATTCCCAAGAAGAATGGCAGGCTTCGTCCAATCCTGGACCTCAGGATCTTGAACCTCTATCTGAAACAGGAGAAGTTCAAGATGCTCACTCTTGCACAGGTTCTTCAGGCGCTGCTGGAAAAGGACTGGATGGTGTTTATCGACTTGCAGGATGCTTATTTCCACATCCCCATCCTGAAGTCGCAAGAAGTATCTCCGATTCACGGTGGGTTCGCAACATTACCAGTTTGCGGTCCTTCCGTTTGGTCTTACTACTGCGCCTCGAGTCTTCACCAAGGTGATGGCTGACCATCTCAGAAGGTCAGGGATTCCAGTATTCCCTTATCTGGACGATTGGCTGATCAAAGCAGAATCTCCAGAGAAGGTGCTGCATCATCTGCAATGCACAACTCAATTGTTGTACAGGTTGGGCTTTTCGATAAATGAGCCCAAATCTCACCTGGTGCCCTCCCAGCGCAACCTGTTCATAGGTGCTGTACTGGATACAACTGTGTGTCGGGCATTCCCTCCACCTCAAAAGATTCGCGACATACAGGATATAATTCCTTTATTTTACAATGGAACGGTCGTTCCAGTCCTGAAGGTCCTTCGTCTGCTCGGTCTGATGGCTTTCTGCATTCTGTTGGTCCACCATGCACACTGGCACATGAGGGCACTCCAGTGGTGCCTCCGCAGGCAGTGGTATCAGCACAATGGAGATCTCAGGGAATCTGTGAGACGGTTAACCACCGTGTCCTTTTAGCCCGCCTTGAGAGGATCGGAGTCACAGGCAAGGCCCTTGAGTGGCTCGGGTCCTTCCTTAGCGACAGTCTTTAAGGTTTTCTCGGAAACTAACTGCTCCCTCCCAGTGCCATTACAGTGTGGGGTACCACAGGGTTCTTCCCTCAGCCCCACACTGTTCAATGTGTACATGGAACCTTTAGCAGAGGTAGTAGCCCCCTTTGGAATCCAGCTGGTAAGCTATGCTGACGACACTCAGCTAGAAGTCTCCTTAAACCAGGTGGAACCCCTTCCGACTAATCTTTGCAGCTGCCTGGAGGCGGTTGCAGAGTGGATGGATGCGTCCCACCTGAAGCTGAATGGGGGGAAAACTGAGCTGATGCTGCTTGGAAGGAAGGCCACTTTTAATAACTCCACCATGTGGCCTCCCTGTATGGGGCCTGGGCCCATTCCAAAATCCGAGATAAAAAGCATCGGCTTCTGGCTTGATACGGAATTGTCTTTCAAAATCCAGGCAAGAAAGACAGTGGCTACTTGCTTTGGTCTAATGAAAACAATCCGTAAAATTCTCCGCCAGTTACCCGAAACCGCTAAGAAAACCATAGTCCAGTCCCTTATTCTATCAAGGCTGGACTATGGGAATGCACTCTATCTAGGAGCCCCCATCTCAGTCACCCGACAACTCCAGATTGCCCAGAATTCCGCAGCAAGGCTACTCACTGGTACCAGCCACCGTATATCAGCTGCACCTTCGCTGAGGACCCTGGACTGGCTCCCAATAAAGGAGCGGGTCCATTTCAAGACCCTCTGTTTGGTCCATAAAACTCTCTATGGGAATGGCCCTCCCATCTTAAATGATATGGTCAGACCATATAAACCATCCAGGGATCTTCGCTCAAAACAGCAAAACCTTCTTATAATCCCCAGGACCAACAGAGCCCGAACAGGGGGCCGCCTCTTTTCGCGAAATGCGGCCAGGCTGTGGAATGCTCTTCCTCTTCCACTCCGTCAAGAACCCAGCCTGCTCGCATTTCGAAAAAAGTTAAAAACAACACTGTTCCCTAAGATATAGATAAGCTGGCTCTTTATACTTGAGGTTTCCATGTCTATTCCTTCTGTTCAATATCAAGCGCTGGGATGCTTCCGAGTAGCCATGCGCTATAGAAGAACCTTTTCAATTCAATTCAATTCAATTCAATGAATTCAGGCCTCAGCAGAGCGGCAACAAGGTATGCATGCAGGTTCACACCCCAACAGTGCACAGAGGTACATCACGCACCCCATCCCTCTCCCAGCAGAGCGGAGACAGGGCAGGCAGCACTTACCACCGGCAGGCGCACTGGACTCTTCGGAGCAGCCTCGGGGCACACTCGCACACAAAACGTGCAGAACAAAAGGAAAGGCGTAGCCCGCCAAATGAGAGGCTACAGCTCGGCATGCTCCGCTCCCTCAAGTTGCCATTGTGCGAATGAAAGAAAAACGTGCACAGAATCATGCCAAAGCGCTCGCCATTTCGTATACTTTTCTCCTTTTCTGCCGTCCCACTTGGAAGGCCTCGCCTGCATTCCTTCTGAATTAAAATGTTTCTTATCTTTATGGGGCCATGTGTTTGGCCCCATAAAGATAAGAAACCTTTTACTTCAGAAGGAAACCAACCGAGGCCGTCCAAGTGGGACGGCAGAAAAGGAGAAAAGTATACGTCATGGCGAGCGCTTTGGCATGATTCTGTGCACGTTTTTCTTTCATTCGGCAGCAAAAGAGTAAAGTCTACGTCAGACAATACGCTTTCACAATGGCTCACCACCGTTTAGCATAAACGGCCAATGGGAAAGAGGGGCAGGGCTTAAAGCCCGATACGGAAGTTCCATCAAAAACATAAAATCTTGCCAGCGAAGCTGCGGATGTGCACAGCCCACGCAGGCGAGACCTAAAAATCCATCTATTTATGTACGCTGATGACGAGGTCATTTTTTTAACCTCACTGCAATTGGTCTTCAGCGCAACATGGATGCTCGTTTTAACTATACAGAAATCAATTTTATTAAAGTAAAGATCTCAATTACCATTTAGGGTAAGAAAAAACACTAGATCATTCGCCTGGAAATTAGGAGGAATACCAGTCGAAGTAGTATCCTCATACACCTATCGGGGGAGAGTATTTTCTCTCTTGGAACTGCTTCCCATTTCCAATGTACTGAATTAAAAGTGGTAGCTAATCATAGTGCAATAAAAAGGTTTTATCTATCTTCGGGGAGGTGACATTTTTCAGCCCTTCTTGAAATTTATTGAACAAAGATTTTCCCTATATTAATCTACGGGTTAGAACACATTTCTATAACAAGGTGGGGCTGTTTAAATCTTAAATAAGGGAAACTTCTGCGTATGATCACTTTAACAGGCTAAGCAACACCTGTACAAGCACTTCAGCTAGAATTGGAGGTAGTTAGCAAATATACAAGAGCCTTGGCAAACCTTATCAGATGGGCCTATAATCTACTACACGTACCCGCAGGCTCATTGAGCACGCTCTTACGTCAGGATACTTTTAAGGCTGGTCCAGAGAAAAATCCTTTTGCAGAAAACCTAGAGAATGCTTTGAAATACTTCCAATCCTGCAATCTTGGTCCCCAATACTCTTGAAGCTTTTTTAAAAAAATCCACCCCAAGATTGAGCTTTGATACTGATAAGGCTTATTGTTTACAGTTATCCCACTTTTTGGCTAGAGTAGAATATAAAGTGAGTTCAAAATATCTGAGATTTTCATTTGATCATAAGGTTAGGCGTTGTATTTTGATGTTGCGATTGAGAACACTACCACTAAAAGATGCAATTGAAAACTGGGGTGGCACACTGGATAAATCTGGCCTCTGTGATTTATGTGAAGGATGTATTCAAGATTTGGTGCACATACGGTTCGTTTGCCCTAAGAAACTCTTGGTTGAGGCACGTAGCTGTTTTATAAAACCTATTTGTATGAAATAGAATATCTCTAGAATTATGGATCTGATGGAGTTAATAAGACCCCCCAGATGAATTTGTATGTTATTAGTATTTACATTTTTTTTTACTTGTTTACCGCTATTTTAGAGATGTTTAATCTATGAACAACATTCCCTATATACATTATATTTTTTTATATTGTGAATATTTGACGAGGTCTAGATCAATCAAATTTCCTTTGAAGTAATACATGCAGTGTTAGGGGACCTGGCACACAAGAATGTGTCAGGTCATGTTTTCATTTTTGTCTGCTTCAAAACATGCAGCCTACGATAGTAGCCCTGTATGAGTTTGGTGACGGGTTCCTGAGTGTGACACAATTCGTGCTGCAGCACTTGGGGACACTCGTTTGTACCTAAGGTCTTAGGCACCAGGGGTACCATTTAATAGGGACTTCTAGAGGGTGCTAAAGTCATTGCCAATCAGGGGAACCATTTTACTGTTTTGGGAAAGAGATTTAATACTGGTGACCTGGTTAACAGGAACCAAGTGCACTTCTAGTCAAAATCACATGTACCAGGCAAAAAGTGGGGGTGACCATGTCAAAATGGAGTACTTTCCTACAACTAATGCATAAAAAGATTTAAATGACTCACCTCCAGGAGAGAGAAGTTTAAGTCCGGAGTCAGGAATGTACTGGATGCACTCTCTTTCCAAACTTGGACCTCTGACACTAGGGACTCCAGTCGTGGTAATGAATCCAAATGCACTGGGATACTATGACCTCTTGACACTAGTTCCACCAGGTTGTCAAGCACTGGCACACGTCCGCTAGCCTAGACACAAAATTATCAGTCACTAATCCAGACTCAAAGAAGCAAAACTAGGTTCACTGCAAGCGGGCATAAGTCAATGGTCAAGTATATTTCCTCACTACTACAGATTTTCATTTAGGTTATGAATTTAAATTAATCTTCATTTATGACAAAATAGAAATCTAAATATTTGTGTACAAAAATGAAAATCTACACTTTAAGGACAACAATTATAAAGTAGAAAACATATTCCAATATGTTGTTCCATTATAATCTGAAAAATGTACTTCATTCTGTTATACCCCTAAAACATAACGTTTCCTAGGTTTTTTTCACAACTTCGGACACTTTGTAAGAGTACGAGTACAGCAGGTTAAAAAAATATTTATCACATTTACTGAATTCCAAATAACAAATACCAGGAGTAATCATGCATGCTTGCAAATCCCAGCAATGGCATTTCATTTAAACCATAAGGCTTGCTCTCGCATATCAGTTTGTGCTAGATCATTCCCAGCTTTCACATTTCTTTCATTTACTGCTGAATTTGGCTCACCAGTCGATATTGTACATGCACCTTCTTGGAGAAAAGACTGTCTGCTTATAGCAGGCTAACCAGGTGTAAGACTCACAATTTCCCACTTCTGCTTTTTAGGCACCAGACTTTTCAACTTTTGGGGTAGTGGTGCCAGAGTTTACATCAAGTCTGAGGCAGGTGTTTAGCAAGAGTGGTTACTGACAGCCATACCAGGCTATGTGGGACTGAGAAGTGACGGCATGTATTCTAATCAGGCGGATGCCTTTTCACCCGGGCCTCTGTGAGAATGTGGATTATCAGTTGGGGTGGTTGTGAGACGTAATCAAGTAATAATGTCACTGTTCTGTATCAAGTCAAGTTAGTTCTTAAAATATAATCCTACCTCAGTCCTGGGTAACCATGACAGAGCAGTCAGGCTAAACTCAAAGGAACAAGGGTGCATCATTCATTAGTACAAACACAGTTAAGTCAAAAACACAACACAATAAATATCCCACTCCAATTTATAAAAATAGCAATATAATTATCAATTTAATGAGCAAATAGACACCAAAAGCAAAAATCGGATTGAGGAAAGAGAAATATAATTTTTGTGAGTGGTCTAGCACCAAAAAGTGCAAAGCAGGAACCACAGGTTTTTGGTCGTGGTAGAACAGGCCAAAGTGAAAAGCTATGGTCAACTGCGATCGGCTACAGGCACGAGGTTTGGCCTTCTGAAAAATTTACCTTTGGAGGAACTCTTTCGTTGGCGGGGCAGGTTGCCGGCTAGATCTGATTGAGGGCTTGATAGTGTGTGTGTGTGGGGGTGGCAGACAGGGAGGGGGTGGGGGCGAAATCAGACCTATGGGCACTCCTTGGTTTCCAACCTCCAGGCCCTGGGCACCCTTTGTACAAGTAAGTTAGGTTCATGGACCTTAAGTCTCATTAGCCGAAGTTTGTGTCTTTTAAAATGAGTCTGATGAGCTCAAAAACAAACTATTTTGTGGAGGTTTCTATCAGAAATTGTTATTTCATACTGCTCAATAGGTATTGGATATTTACAACAAGGGGTGGTGAGGGACAGAGTCTCTGAATTAAGCAGAAAGCTCTCACCCAGTCAAGAGATCAGGGCTAGATCCAACACCGTTTTTTAGCTCACTGCACCATCCCAGTTTCAGAACCTGGCTGTATGCAAATTAGTCTGTTCCTGTCCCAGTGCATGATGGGAACAGGGCAAACCAAACTACAAAAGCCAATTCTTACACTGGGAAGGAAACAAGCTCCCGGGGACCGGTTTCTGGCATTACAGCCGTCTTCGGCCCGGTTTGCTTGAATCCTGATGGTGCAATGAGCAAGGGTCTCACATCTGAGAATACCCTTCCACGCTTGGGGTGGACAAAAATATTTACAACAAGGGGTGGTGAGGGACAGAGTCTCTGAATTAAGCAGAAAGCTCTCACCCAGTCAAGAGATCAGGGCTAGATCCAACACCGTTGAGCTGGGATGGTGCAGTGAGCTAAATAACGGTGATGGATCAAGCCCTGATCTTTGGACTGGGTAAGAGTGGTCTGCTTAATTCAGACACTCTGTTCATCACCACCTCCTTTTCTGAATCGTTTTTGGCCACTATAGGTGTGGCAGGGTATACTCAGACATGAGTCCCTTGCTCACTGCACCATCAGGATTCAAGCAAGCCGGGCCGACGACGGCTGAAATGCCAGAAACCGGTCCCCGGTAGCTTGTCTCCTTTCTAGTGAAGAATTGGCTTGGTAGTTTGGTCTGCCCTGTTCCCATGATGCACCGGGCCAGGGACAGACTAATTTGCATATAGCCAGGTTCTGAGCTGGGATGGTGCAGTGAGCTAAATAACGGTGATGGATCAAGCCCTGATCTTTGGACTGGGTAAGAGTGGTCTGCTTAATTCAGACACTCTGTTCATCACCACCCCCTTTTCTGAATCGTTTTTGGCCACTATAGGTGTGGCAGGGTATACTCAGACGAGTCCCTTGCTCACTGCACCATCAGGATTCAAGCAAGCCGGGCCGACGACGGCTGAAATGCCAGAAACCGGTCCCCGGTAGCTTGTCTCCTTTCTAGTGAAGAATAGGCTTGGTAGTTTGGTCTGCCCTGTTCCCATGATGCACTGGGCCAGGGACAGACTAATTTGCATAGAGCCAGGTTCTGAGCTGGGATGGTGCAGTGAGCTAAATAACGGTGATGGATCAAGCCCTGATCTTTGGACTGGGTAAGAGTGGTCTGCTTAATTCAGACACTCTGTTCATCACCACCCCCTTTTCTGAATCGTTTTTGGCCACTATAGGTGTGGCAGGGTATACTCAGACATGAGTCCCTTGCTCACTGCACCATCAGGATTCAAGCAAGCCGGGCCGACGACGGCTGAAATGCCAGAAACCGGTCCCCGGTAGCTTGTCTCCTTTCTAGTGAAGAATTGGCTTGGTAGTTTGGTCTGCCCTGTTCCCATGATGCACTGGGCCAGGGACAGACTAATTTGCATATAGCCAGGTTCTGAGCTGGGATGGTGCAGTGAGCTAAATAACGGTGATGGATCAAGCCCTGATCTTTGGACTGGGTAAGAGTAGTCTGCTTAATTCAGACACTCTGTTCATCACCACCCTCTTTACTGAATCGTTTTTGGCCACTATAGGTGTGGCAGGGTATACTCAGACATGAGTCCCTTGCTCACTGCACCATCAGGATTCAAGCAAGCCGGGCCGACGACGGCTGAAATGCCAGAAACCGGTCCCCGGTAGCTTGTCTCCTTTCTAGTGAAGAATTGGCTTGGTAGTTTGGTCTGCCCTGTTCCCATGATGCACTGGGCCAGGGACAGACTAATTTGCATATAGCCAGGTTCTGAGCTGGGATGGTGCAGTGAGCTAAATAACGGTGATGGATCAAGCCCTGATCTTTGGACTGGGTAAGAGTGGTCTGCTTAATTCAGACACTCTGTTCATCACCACCCCCTTTTCTGAATCGTTTTTGGCCACTATAGGTGTGGCAGGGTATACTCAGACATGAGTCCCTTGCTCACTGCACCATCAGGATTCAAGCAAGCCGGGCCGACGACGGCTGAAATGCCAGAAACCGGTCCCCGGTAGCTTGTCTCCTTTCTAGTGAAGAATTGGCTTGGTAGTTTGGTCTTCCCTGTTCCCATGATGCACTGGGCCAGGGACAGACTAATTTGCATATAGCCAGGTTCTGAGCTGGGATGGTGCAGTGAGCTAAATAACGGTGATGGATCAAGCCCTGATCTTTGGACTGGGTAAGAGTGGTCTGCTTAATTCAGACACTCTGTTCATCACCACCCCCTTTTCTGAATCGCAATAGGTATTGGAGGCACCCACTTAGACGATGTGAGAAGGTTCAAGCATGTGAATCTATGAAAAAGTCTATGTTGGAGAAGGAAAGGTTGCTTACCCATGTTGAAGGAAAGGTTTCTTACCTGTAATCCTAGTTCTTCTTCAAGGGCATCTCCATTGAACTCATTCGCACTGGATAGTCCTTCCAACTATCCCACAGCACTTATAATATAAAAATATTCTTGTTTGCGGTTGACTGCTAATTCTTCTCTACAAGAGACAATGAATTAATGAGACTCAAAATTCATCTATGTCTAGAGCGAAGAGGACATCTTAACTTATGATGCAGCAGGCAACATGCATTTCAAATGACAGTATCCAACAGACCATGTTGTAGGTGACAGGACATCTGTCAACGATACAGCAACAGAAGGTTTTGAGTTAACAGGGTCTTCTCCGACAACCCAAATCTACGATGCAGACTGTTGCTTTAGCTTGTTTTTTTATTTATTTTATTTAAGCAGTTTTATAACGCGCTCTATTACTACCAGAGTATCCTGGCGCGAGAAAAAGAGAAGAACAAGCATGTGGCCAAAAAAGACAGAAAGTGGTCGAAGAACTAAAACGCAGATCTAAAAAGATGCGTTTTCAAAGCTTTCTTAAAAGGGACAAAGTTCTGCATCGATCTCAAGAGCAGCGGCAGAGTGTTCCAGGCTGAAGCTGCCAGGACGGCAATTGACTGGCCGCCAAGGCGAGCGCGCCGAAAGCGGGGTATCTTCAGAAAATCCCCATCCGCTGAACGTAAAGATCGAGTAGGAATATACCGGCTGAATCTTTTTTTTTTCCAGGTAAGCAGGCCCAAGATCGTTAACTGCTTTAAATGCAAATGTTAGGATTTTAAAAGTAATCCTTTGAGACACCGGCAGCCAGTGTAATTCCTTCAGATGACTGCGTACGCTCTCTCTGCTAGGCACATTGCAAAAAATTCTTGCCGTCGCATTTTGGATGATCTGTAATCTGGCAACAAGAAAGGCCGTTGTGCCACTAAGCAGAGAGTTGGCATAGTCGAGCCGAGAAAGCATTAGGGCCCTTGCAACCGACTCTCTTGCAGCTGAAGGAAGATAAGGGAAGAACTTTCGCATGGCCCTAAGGGATCCGAAGCACACCCCGGTAAGTTTTTGTATGTGTGCCTCGAATCTCAGATCCTCTCCAAACCAAACTCCCAGGTTCTTAGCCGGGATGGTAACTGAGCTTGGCAGGGAAAAATCTGAGGGCCACAGTAGTTCTCTGAAATTAGGTGGAAAATGGCCATACAGTAGAATTTCAGTTTTGTCTTCGTTGCATTTCAACTGAGCTGCAGCCAACCAATTAAAAACCGAAGAAAGACAAGACCGAATGACCTCCGTGTTGAGTGCTGTATCAGGCCATGTAAATAATAACTGCGTATCATCTGCATACGCGATAATTTTGGCCCCCATTTGTTCCGCCAGCACTATAAGCGGAGTAAGGTACACATTGAAAAGTAGGGGGCTCAAAGTAGACCCCTGGGGGACCCCTGTAATAAGTGGCTTAACCGAAGAGGAAAAAGGGGGTACCCAAATCTAATGAGATCTGTCGGACAGAAAAGATTTCACCCATTCTAGTGCAGACCCCAGCACCCCAATCTCAGCCAATCTAGTCAGAAGAAGTGAGTGCGGGACAGTGTCAAATGCGGCAGAGAGGTCCAATAAAATTAGAGCTGCTCTGCCGCCACTGTCCAAACACTGCTTGATTGCCTCCATGATCTCCACCAGAGCTGACTCCGTGCTATGTGCTGCACGAAAGCCCAACTGGGCAGGATGGAGGGCCTCCGAGGATTCCACAAAGGCATTCAGCTGACGAAAGACAAGTTTCTCTCCAATTTTAGCCATGGCTGGAAGCAGGGAAATGGGTCTGTAGTTGCCCGGTAAATCAGGGTCAGCCCCCGTCTTCTTCAAAAGGGGAAGAAGCTTTTCCTGTTTCCATTCCAAGGGCACCTCAGAAGTATTAAAAGAAAGGCCAATTATTTGCGCAGCCTCCGATGCCACTGATTCAGCAACTGCCGCCAACACCTGAGCTGGGCATATATCATCAGGGGCACCAGATCTCAGAGACTTAATCACAGACAGGGTGTCATCCACTGAGGGGGGGGGTAAATCTGTCCATAATATGAATAGGTGGTACTATAGGTCTAATAATATCACCAATCCTATTCTCGCCCGTAACCACTCTAAGACTTTGCTGTATAATAGCAATTTTTGTTAGGAAAAACAAGGAGAGATTCTCACACCATTCGGTAGAAAGCTTCACCGCAATTTGTTCAGCGCAGGGAGAGAGAAAGCTCCTGACAATGAAAAAGATTTCCCGACTATTGTTATTAGCCATCTCAATTCTTCTGGCGAAATATTCAGATTTAGCCCGTTTAATGCTAATATAATACTCCCTCTGAGCTGTACGGAAAACTACCTTGGCTTGGGGGCAATACGCTGTCCGCCACACTCGCTCCAGTTTCTTGCAAGCAAGCTTGAGTATTCGTAATTGAGGCGAATACCAAGTCTGCGAGGGGGTCGACCTATCTCTAGCTGATTTAGACCCTTTCGATGAGGCGGAGATCCCCGCTCTCAGCCACCCGTCGAATGCCTTAAGGGCCGAATCCAATTTAGTACCCAGGATAGGTCTATTTTGATCAAGCCAGGCAATGAAATTGCCTACATTGATCTTCGGGGTAGCATGTTCCGACCAGACTTGGGCATTACTTTCATGGCCGACCAAGTAAATCTAATCAGCCCATGATCAGTCCAAGTCAAAGTTTGAGGAACATCTACCTTCAAAGGAAAGTTGGAGCATATAACGTCAAGAGTGTGCCCCCCCAAATGAGTGGGGAAGGACACCCATTGGGTTAATGAAGCCATGTCAAAGGAGTCAAGTAAAATCTTGCTTTCCTGAAGAGCAGGGCAATCAACGTGGATGTTCAGGTCACCAAGCAAAAGAAAACGTGAAAACCTCACTGCTCGGGGAACCAAAGTCTCCAGAAGGGCTTTAAGAAAAGGGCCTGAAGGGCCTGGCGGTCGATAGATGAGAGAGCCACCCAGTGTAAAATGAGGGGACAAAATTAAAGAGAAATTCATAACCTCCCCCTCCGCTATAGCATCAGTATTTTCAATATCTCACCGGTAAATATATTCCAGGGACTTCCTACTTAAAGCTAGAGGGACAACAACTGCTAACTGTAGCCACTCAATGAATGTGTCCAGTTCAGACAGCGCTCTTAAGTATTGCTCCTATAGGTTTCATTTTGAACCTAAAAGTAGCGTATTCCAAGCACCTAAATCTTGACAAAATGTGTTTCTCCTCTACTGCAGGGTCATTCCAGGTCATAAGCTGGACATCCGTTCTCTCCTAGAAGATTACAAACCGGATTTAGTTTGCTCACGGAAACATGGCTTCATGGGGAATCCAGACCGGATGGAGTTCAGGCTGACCCTCAGACAAAAACTCGTTCAACTGTAGAATTGATCCCCTCATTCTCCTATTGCGAAATTGTTGCGTTTTCTTTATCTTTTTCCCATACTAGCACAATGTCGGGAGCTTAGTATATCGCCTCCCAGGCCCAGCTAGTCATTTATTCAATCAACCCCAATGTTCTAGCGAGTTTGGCCATAAAATATACTCCCTTTACTGTCATGGGAGATTTAAATCTACACTTAAATGATTCTAAAGACCCCAAGCTTCCTGCTTTATGCACAATCTAGCTGTCCTAAAATTACAGCAAAGGGCTCAGAACTCCACCCACATAGGGGGTCAATTGTTGGATCTGGTATTTACCAACAATTCCCGGCTGTTTGCTCCCATTAAGAGTACAGCCATGTTTGATCGACAATAGTCCGAGGTAAACCAGGAAAGCTGGAAGTGTTCACTGAAACAATTCTTACCCTGGGTGGGCCTTGGTCCACTGGATAATCACGATAAGATCACACACAGGCTGACCCAGTCCTTAGACCAAAATATCACCAAGCAAACAAGAAAAAAAAAAATAATCGAACAATGAGTCTGTCCCATGGTATTTCCACTCAACTCAGAACTTTAAATAAAAATTGTGGCAGAACAGGAATGGAGGAAAGATTATGCAGAACCCAAAAAAAGCTAAATATAGGGAGAAAGTTAGTTTATCACTCTGAAATCCGCACTGCCCAGGCGTCTTATTTCGAAATAAGGATAAATAAGGATAGCAATACCCCTAGAGAAATATTTAAAATGACTAAGATGTTGCTAGACCCTTCTTCCAGCACACCTCTTTCTGAACAATCAACTGAAAGATGCATTGTCTTTGCTTCCTTCTTTAATTAAAAAATGTTGGTTATTTTCCAATCTTTTGAAAAGGACTGTAGAAGCACTAACTCTATTACTAACCTTAATAGCGGAAATAGTTGTTCCTCCATCCTGCCCCAATTCCCTCCCATTACACTAAAGGAGTAGACAGCTCTTTTCAGTAAGATAGAATTAGGCTCTCCCCTTGATTAGCTTGCCCCAGGATCATTGCTCAAGAACAGGAAACTATCCTCCCTATTGTGCTCAAACTGGACCAACTTGTCGGAAACTGGGTCTGTTCCTAAGTCCAAGAAATGTGCAATGGTTACAGCCTCTCTGAAAAAAACGAACCTTGACCCTGCCTGCCTGGAAAACTTCCGCCCTATTTCGATTTTACCAGCTTTTTAGTAAGGTGGCTGAAAAACATATTGGCAGGTCTCTCTCTGACGGCCAACTCTTGCTTGTATCAAACACAGACTGGCTTCTGCCCTAGATATAGTACAGAGACTGCCCTTCTATTGGTGGTGGAAGAGGCTAAAATGAGATTAGATTCTGGGGCATGGTCTCCATCGTCGTTTTGGGCCTTAGTGAGTCCGTCAACCCTGTTGACCATTCTATACTTTTGCACAGGGTTGGTAAAGCTAGTGTTACAGGGAAAGTCTTGGACTGGGTTGGTTCTTTTCTAAATGAGAAAACATTCCAAGTCTTTGACAAGGTCTGCACCTTAAATATCTTGCCTGTCACTTGTGGGGTCCCGCATGGGTCCATCCTCAGCCCAACATCTATCTTCAGCCATTGGCGGATACTGCAGCTCCTATTTGGAGGTTCATAGTCTGCTACTCGGATGAACACCCGGCTGGTGCTTTCACTTACACCTGGTTACGACTCACCCCTAGTTCATTTGGGAACATAACATGTGTATTTTGTAAAGCACACGTTCACTCGTAGACATCTTGGCGCTGAATAACAGACGATTATTGTTAATCAAATTAAAGGTATTAATTTTATCGAGCTCAGATGGATGAAAAGCTGAGTGGAACCGCCGGGATTTTAACTTGTTACTATGAGGTCGAACACAGGACCCGGCACTGGATGCATTAGTCCACTTGAGCCACCAGATCCGGCATGCTGGGAACAAATAGCCAGCTGGATGAATCAATCCAGTCTTAAGCTCAATGGAGCCAAAACTGAATTAATGATACTTGGCAATACATCCCCCGGTCAATACGACCTGGCGTGGCCAACTCTCTTGGGTCTCTCCCGGCTAATAAGCCAACTATAAAAATTCTGGGCATGTGGTTTGATGATTCCTTGATGATGGCAGCCCGCACAGGCCATTTAAACATCAGCCAGCCCTCTAGGTCTGCTGTGGATGATGCACAAGATGTTGCCGCTGGTCCCCCAGACTGCAAGGCAGGTAGTAGTCCAGGCATTTATCCTTTCCAGCCTGGACTATGGGAATTCTCTTTATCTGGGATCTCCCAAGGCTTCCATCCAGAAACTGCAAGTGGTACATGTAGGCAGCTGGCTCTGTATATACTATACCAAAATTAGGTGTAGTGTACACAGAGTACAGTGGAATACCAAAGGTAGGCAGAGATAAAAGTAGATAGCACCTTACTCTATTTGTGGTAGTGTGGACGAGCAGTAAGACTTTATTAGAGGGTAGTGTAAACCATTTGTTGTACAAATCCAAGGCAAGAAATGATATCACACACTTAAGACAGAACTCGGACCAATTTGATTGTACAAAAATATTATTTAGTTATATTTGTTTTCTAGAACCAAGCAAGCCTGGCACAGGTAAGTGTAAATGGTACTTTTCAAGGCAGGTTGAACTACAAAAGGAAGCTTAATGAAAAATGACTTTGTTACAGGTTTGTAAATACTTTGGGTACTGTGGAAATTACTGTTAAACTACTTTTGATTACTTTTCAGATTACTTTTTAAACTCTGTGATATGCCTGGATATCACATTGGGACATTTCCTAGAAAAGAGCTAAGTAAAAGCAGTTTTGAGATATTTGAAGTTTTTCAAGTTCTCAGACAAAACCAACTTCACACTTAGGGCTGCATTGACTGCTTTCTTGTGAAAATTGTTCTATGGGAGGAAATTGGGTTATCAGTATCAAGGTAAGTACTTGGGTTTGGGAGCTGGTTTACTGGGGTTAGACCCAGGGGGTTCCCCCAGGGTCTAGGATGCACTCTCCTAGCACCCTCAGCTGCACTACGGCAGCAGAGTGCAGAGGCCCAATGTTATCCAATGGGGGATAGGGGGCCTCTGGTTTGTGGCTGCTCATGAGCAGGCTTCAAGGTTGTGGGAGGAAATCTCCTGGTGTTAGGCTCAGGGCAAAGGGGGATCAGAGTTTGCACCCAAAGTGCACCCACAACAGCGCTGGGGTGGCTGGTTGCAGTGTGCAGTTTTTTTGCGTTGGGTGCCATGTTTTCTAAGGGGATTCTACTGTTGCAACATAGACTGCAGGCTCGGGGACGAAGACCTTCTGGAGGTGACCACCGGTTGGAGAGGTAAGTTGGGATGCCTGGGGATGCTGGACACCGTTGGTTGGACCACCCAAGGCTGTGGGTAATTGGATGCAGGGGTGTCTTTGGGCGTTGGGTTTTCTAACCAGCTCCAGTCGCTGTCAAATCCTCCAGAAAGAGGCTACAGGCATCGATTGGAGATTCGAGGCAGGTCAGAGATCACCAGATATCAGGTCTGAGTCACTGGGGAGACCTTCTCGTGGTGTTGGGCTACTCAAACTCGGGCCGTGAGCGTCGGGTGCAGAGTGGTGCAGACTCGCGGATTTGGCCGGGGCCAGAGTCGGTTAGTGAGCAAATCCGGTGTTCACTGGAGACAAAGTCTTTGGTTTGGAAGGCAGGGCAGGTCCTTAGTGCTCTTGAGAGCTGCTGGCACACTGAGATGTCACTGGAGCAGGTTTGAAATGCAGACAGGCCGGTGGGGCTGAGGTCAAGTCTGGGCTTCCTCCTTAGTTCAGCACTGCTTCCGTGGTCCTTCGTAATCTCTTCTTCTGGTCGGTTCTTGTCTGAGGAGGCAAGGGTCAGAGTTGCCCCCAAATACTAGATTAGGGGTGTTACAGGTAAGTAAAGGTTGGGACCAATGGGTCCTTTCCTTGCGATGGGTACACCCCCTATTATGCCATCCTCCAGTGGGAGGTGGACATATGCCTCTCTGGTTGGCTGGGTCCCCCCATCTGCAAGATGGCGGGGACTGAGAGTTGTGCTTCACCTTGCCTCTTCCACCTGAGGAGTGGGGTTGGCAAAGGTGGGCACACCTCCCTTCCTACCTTGGTTCTCCCGCAGATTCTCCCACCCAAAGTAGGTGTCAGAATAAGTGGGGGGCAGATGCTAGGAAGCAGCAAATGGCTGGGGTAGCTCACAAAGGTGGCAAGCCTTTGAAGCTTCCCTTTCGTGGACCCTCCCCATCCTGGGGGAGGAGGCTTGGCACCTCCTCGCATGATGTGCATTGTTTCAGGTCCCCAAGAGCGGCAGGCTCGCGACCTAGGGGTCCAGAAACATGTCTGTGGGTGACAGCTGGTGAGCAGACACTCAGCCAGGACACTAGACTTAGGGTCTTTTTCAGGCTGCTTTACTAAGATGTCACTAAGTGCATTTTTCATTAAATCCCATACTGGCATCAGTGTGGGTTTAATGTGCTGAGAAGTTTGATGCCAAAATTCCCATTTTTCAAGAAAGTCATTATATTGCTGTGGAGTTCATAATGACAAACTCTCAGCACCATATACTCAATGACATTACTGCACTTACACGGTCTAAGAATTGGCTTAGGTACTGTATGGGTACAGGGCTCATGCATCTGTACCCTCACCATTGGTGTAGTGCACCCGGCTAGAGGGGAGGCTGACCTATGCCAGAGCAGTGGGTTGCAGGCATGGCACCCAGGGATGTGTGCCATGTCTACTATTCACTTTGTTCTGCACCAAAATAAGCAGCCTGCAATATGTGTGTGTGTGTGTGTGTGTGTGTGTATAAAGGTACTCTCGGAGGGTGGCACAATAAGTGCTGAAGCCCTTAGAGGCTTTCCCTGGCCACAGTGCCCTTGGTACCTCTGGTACCATTTACAAGGGACTGACGGGGCCATAGAGTGCAAACTGGGTTTTGTCTTAATGCAGTTTTAGGGAAAGAACGTAGGCCCTGGGTACCTGTTTGGGAGTAACCCTAGGCACACTCAAAGTATATCAGAAGTTTAGGAAAAAGTGAGGGCAACCATGCAAAAAAAAGGCACTTTGTGGCTGCTCGTGTGTTACTGGGTAGTCCCAGGTTTCAATGGGCTTGATGGCTTTGCACCAGCTTTCTAGGTCTCAAAGAATTGAATTCAAGTCATTGTGCATTACCCACAGAATTCTTCCTGGAATAGGTCGACCCATCCTTCAACAGATTGTCACTATGTCCCGAATAGTGCCTTTCGCTCATCAAACCACCATTTGGTCACCATTCCTGGAGTTAAAAGAGCTAGAATGAGAGGGCGCTCCTTTCAATATAATACTGCTAAGCTCTGGGTGGAACTCACACCTTTTAGTGAAGTGATGGCAACGAGAAATGCCACCTTCTAAGAAGGGAACTGAACAGGGCAGGAGTGGAGCGGCTCAAAAGGGGGTACTCAGTCTTGTGACGACAATGTTGAGGTTCGACGTAGGGCCCGGGGAGACCCAAGGAGGGATGACTCAAGGCCCTCCATGTAAACCTGGTCACAGGTATACGGAAGAGGGAAATGTGTTGTCTGTTCTGAAGCTAGGCAGCAACTGCAGCCAGGTGAAAGCGAAGTGAAGGCCAGACCACACACCAGCAGTGGAGTAGGTAGCAGACGATGTCCTGGCCCTAAGGGTCAAAGGATCGATTTGCTTAGAGTGGCAATGGACAAACTTATTCAATGTGAGAGCGTAACTGGCCCACGTGGTAGGCCTGTATGCTTCTTTACGGAAGCTCATGCATTCAGGTGGAAGGTTAAGGCATCCTAACTCCAAGTAATCACTGTGTGGTAACCGTTCCTAAAACAAGGACCCATAACCAACTTGGTTACGTGTGAAAGAAAAATAGAGAATGAAAGGTGAGGAAGTCACTACATGTGGTTCTCAGTTGATGAAGGTGGGGGAATTTCTCCTTTAGAAATTAGCGCTCTCACACACTCTTGCGAGTGTTATGCTTCATCATCGGGAGTTGCTCCTCGTGGGGATGGCGGTGCTGTCCCCCACGGGCCCTGCGAAAGAGCTGTTTGCCAGAGATCTTTTAGGAGATGCCGCAATTGTGCATGCAGGTGTGTGGGCCAAAAAGGAAAGGTTAAAGTGTGTTAAAATTACCTCACCGGTACCTTAGGGTCAATTTTTATACAAAGGACCAGGAGCTAAGTTTCAAATAATTATACAGAGGAGATGGAGCACCTCTATTAACAAATACCAGAGGTCAGGGTGCCCGTGTATGATTGCGAATGAGTGTGTTGATCAACCTGTTTCGTGCTCGGAATGGGTCCCTAGTGGATCCCTGTGCGCTTCGACAGGACCGCGTGCTGTGAAATAGTGAATAAAAATAGGAGTAGGGAAAAGACACCCAGTCTTCCTATGGTTCCTCTTGTTAGGTGCAAGTGCATACTTTGCGCTCAAAGGAACATCTCTTTGGTGATCCTGTTAGTACCCCTTAAAATGGAAATGAAGTGCCTCTTGGGCAAATACCCGCGGTCTCGAGGGGGGATATATTAAAGCCAATTCGTTCTGGCCCGTTACCTGACCAAAACTAAAATAATCCACTGTAGGGATCCAGAGAGATGATATTTTAAAGATTAGTCACTTACTAGTGCTTAGAAACCAACAGAGCCCCATTTAGTCATTTCGTTTTCTCTGCCAGGGACACATCATTATAAATTGTTCTGAAGAATTTTCGCACCACTGTGTTGGGCCGCCTTCTTCAGCAAGCGGGGTCCAGTTATAACACCTTCCTGGAGTACTGCTTGCGGGTCCCAAAGTATCCAACACACAATCCAAGGTTCTGGAATCTCCAAGAGGGTCCTTGATAGCGTGAAACTTCAATTTCGCAATCCACCTGAGCAAACCCTTGAAAGCGTGAAACTTCAATTCTGCAATCCACTTGAAGAAAACCCTTACAAATCCACTGGTACTCCAGGCTTTGAATTCTTTGTGGGGCTGTCCAGGTGAGCTCTGTTAACCTGTAGCCTGCAGGGAGTTCAACTCTTGAGTCCTTTGGCAGCAAGGTAATCCACAGGGCTGCAGTTTCACTTGATGCAGTCTTCAGAGGTCAGGCCTTAGAGTTCCTTGCCCAGCAAAATCTTTTCAGCAGGGCACTTCTTGCTTCATTCAGTTTCAAGCAGCAGATCTGGAGGGCTCTGCCCCTCTCAGATACTTATTCAAAATTCTCTGGGTCAAGCACCAGGTCACTTCTGACCAATGAGAGCAGGGCTACTCCTCATAGTTATGACCACATCCTGTAGAGTGTGACATTAGTTTGTCCAAGAGTGCATCATTCTTCCAAATCCATAATGGCTGATTTTTCAGCAAGAAGGTAAGAGCTGGCTAAACAAACCCCCTTGGATGGCTTATTTCCATGGACTCCCCCCCCCCATCTGCACATACCTTCCTTAAGCCTAGCCCCGACTCTGGGTCAAGAGTGTCAGATTGAAACTGAAACCCAGGCCTCCCCTCGGCCTTTGAAGAGAATGGTTTACGACTCCACCCCCTGGCCTGGCATTCCTATAGACCAGCAAACTGCCCTCCCACCAGAGAGGTTCTTTATCACCTCTTCAAAACAGCATGGCTAATCAACTTAACTCTGACCAAATCAACAGACCACTGAAAGGCTGAATTTGGACTTACAAACAAGAAAGTCATAACTTCTTGTATGTACACTTTAGGAGAAATTCAACAATATCATTGTTGGATTTACTACTACCATTCTGGGAAGTCTTTGAACGGTCCGGCTAGTACTCGCCTATCAAAATGTATTAATCAATTACTTCCTACCATATTAATCTATGGGCCATGGGGGTTGCAATGGGGAAAATGACTTGGGCCACTTTTCTAGCACCAGGGCTTATAAAACAATATTTTATAAGTATTTTCCTAATTTCTACAGGACCCCCACCCCCTGTGCAACTAGGGGAGACTTCAGGGGTTCTGAATCTGCAGAAATAATACAGATGTTCCATACCCAGTTCTTCTAACATCAAAGTCTAATTTGAGAAGCTCTTTAATACAATGTGGGCAGTGAAATGTAAAGTTTCACTTTACCCAGGCATATAAAAACTAATTTTATAAGGGCGTACCTTATTGATACCGGACCCCCCACCCCTGGGATACCTAGGGGTGACCCTGGGGGTCCCTAATATGCAAAAACATGGCAGGTTTTTTTTATTTGTAAGGGACCCTACCCCCAAAGTCGAGATTTAAAATCTGTCCTGGCAACCAGTGTTGCTTTTAAACTGACCTCAGGCTTCAGCACTGCACACATGCTGGTGCAGAAAATCTGCTGGCCTCTAAACTGCCATGCCCCAGGATACTGGAGACTTCTAGGTAGTTTCAATCCCCTTCCCTATTACATACTAGGAGCTTATGCAGTAGGTCATGCCAATTACGGGGGTACACCACCATACCATAGTGTACCCTAGTGTATGTTGGGTATCTAAACTGTATTCTAATGTGTTCCTTTTAGCTTGGCACTGGGCCTGGGCCAGGTTAAACAGAGCCCAGGGTCAGTCAGAGTCAGTTACCACCAGTTGCAGTCAGCAAAAAGTTGGGGGATGCCCAGGGCACAGGATGACTTTACAACAAAGCTCATGCATTCAGGTGGAAGGTTAAGGCATCCAAACTCCAATACCTCAGGAGTCAGATCACATGACTTAGCAACCTTGGTGCCTGATTTCCACATGGTTCTGTGTGAGATGGTCTGGCCTGTGGTGGAGCCTCTTGCAACACAATACTATGTTCCAGTACGGTGGTGAACCAGGGCTGGCGTGCCCAACTGGGGGCCAATGGGATGAGGCTAAGGGATGTCGACAGTAGCCTCTGAACCACAAACAGAAGTAAGGGAGGAGGCAGAAAAGCATAGGCAAATATCCCTGACCAATTCATCCATAGTGCTTTGCTCATGGACTGTGGGCGTGGGAACCAGGAGGCAAAGTTTGGGTATTTGACAGCAATAAAGAGGTCTACATGAGGGTACCACCACTGCTGGAAGTAAGGGAGGAGAGCTCTAGAGTGGAGCTCCCACTTGTGGACTTGTTGCAGCATTCTGCTGAAGGCAGCGAAGTCATTATCAATTCCTGGGAGATACTCCACCAGGAGGTGAATCTTGCAGCGGAGAGTCCACCAGTAAATGCTCTCAGGTAACAGAGCTGGGGTGACAGAGTGCTGTCCTGTTTATTAATGTAGTTAATGGCCATCATGTCTATCAAGGCGAGAACAACTTTACTGTTCAGATGAGGTAGGAAAGCCTTCAATGCCAGATTAACGGTTAACCGCTCCAGGAAACTGATATGGAAGCCCTGGTGTCTGGGTGGGCTCCCATTGGCCTTGGACAGTCATGTCCTGCAAGTGCGCACCCCACCCTGTCCGTTGTGATGGTCACCTGTCGAACTGCATCGAGAAAAGGGCACCCCTGCAACAGGTTGTTGGTGATCCACCACTGCAAAGAGTGATAAGTGCAGTGGCCGATCAACACTAGCTCATCCCAATGACCCTCCGCTTAAGAGCATTGCTACGTTAGGCCTTAATGTAATGGAATCATAAGCAATCTGACATGTGGAACTATGGCAATGCAGGAGGTCATCATGCCTAGACGACATAGGACTGTCCTGACTGATCTGGTTGGAATTGAGGAATCAGTGCCTGGAACGACTGTACCTGGGTTTGGTTTGGCTAAGTCTATGCCAACTTCTGAGCGGAGTATTGCTCCTAGATAGTGTTGGATCTGGAGGGTTTGGGGGTGAGATTTCATGGCGTTGATGGTAAACCCCAGCTGCTCTAGGAGGTTTATCGTGACCTGTGTATGCTTCCTTGTACCACTTTGTTCGCCATAAGTTGGCAGGGTATGCTCGTGAGTCCCTTGCTCACTTTGCCACTGGATTCAAGCAAGCCTGTTGTAATGCCAGAAACCGGTCCTAGGAAGCTTGCTTCCGGTCCAGGGAAGGCATGGCTTGGAGGTTCGGGCTGGACTGTTCCCATGAGGCACAGGGTCAGACTGATTTGCATATGGCCATGTCTGAACTGGGGTGGCAGAGTGGGCTAAAGAACGGTGATGGATTAAACCCAGATCTGTTGACTGGATGCAAGTGTTTGATTGGTTCAGATGCTCCGTCCATCACCACCCCCTTTGGTACCACTGTGGGTGTGCTTGCAGCATTGTTGGCAGGTGGCCCTTTAGATCAGCCATGTGTCTAGGTAGGACAAAGGCGTCCAACCCCTGTCTGCACAGGTGAGAAGCCACCACCACAAGGCATTTGGTTAACACCCGGGGTGCAGTGGTAACCCCAAATGTAGGCACCTTGAACTAGTAATACCTTCTGCTGATCACAAACCTGAGATATCGGCGATGGGCTAGTTGCATTGGTATGTGAAAATAGACATTCTTCAAGTCAAGAGGGCCATGTTACCTTGCTGCAGAACCAGGATGACATCCTGAATTGTGACAATGTGAAAGTGTTCTGATAAGATGTATTAGTTTAGGGGCCTGAGGGAGCCATACTTTTTGGGAATCAGGAAGTAGAGGATACTCCTGTGCCCGGATGATGAGGAACAGGTTCTATGGCCCCTTTGAGGAGCAGCACCTGATCCTCCTTCCTGAGAACTGTCTGATGTTCTGGGGATAGAGTTTTTTTGCAGGATAGAATATTGGACCAGTGCGCTTTTCCCGAAAACACAAGGTAAAATGGCCTAATTGTAGCACAATTGGCACACACTTCAGCACTTCTAAATTTCCCCCGTAAGTAGTACCCCTGGTACCGAAGGCATGGGTACTAAAGACGGTCCCTAATGGCAGCTGCATGTATTATGCCACCCTAAGGAACCTACATACCAACTGCATGCAGACTGCATGTCATTTTGCAAACCACGAGTGAAAGCACGAGACAGCACCCTCACTGTGTGCCTGTATGTAGGAATGGCATGGGCACCTCCACTTTTTACCTAGTACATGATGTGATTGACAAAGTGCACTGGGTCCTGCTAACCAGGTCCCCAGTGCCAGAGCCCTTTCCCAAAACTGTACAATTGTGCCCCCAATTGGCAAGATCTATAGCATCCTCTAAGTCCCTAGTAAATGGTATCCTGGTACCTAGGCCCTGAAGTACTAAAGAGGGCCCCTAAGGGCTTGAGCTCAAATTGTACTAACATAAGGGACCCCTCACCAAGGACATTCAAGACTTCCGTTGTAGGATGCCTTGGTTAAACCTCCATTCAACCCTCAGAGTGAAGTGATCAATAAATTACTAAATTAACCACATCTGTGCGGGTAAGATTTACCGCCGGTGCTGAGCCCTAATGAAAACGGGCGTGGTCATGACGGAACTGTTCCGTCATGAGCATCGAAGGGGTTAACAATGCTCATTGCCAAGTAATATTTTCTTCAAAGAAAAACAACATGTAAACATCGGAGCCCAACTCTAGATAGTAATCAATCAAGCAAAACTATTTACCTGCTAGGGTCTCAAGGTGCTGGGTGGTTGGGGGGGGGGGGGGGGGGGTCCTGCGGTTCAGCTGAATAGCCATGTCTTGAGGGCCTTCTTCTTGAATTACAGCAGTAATGGCAATTGCCTGAGGTGCATAGGAAAGGAGTTCCAGGTCTTCGCAGCAAGGTGGAGGGAGCTTCCTCCAGCTGTGGTCTTGGGGATCCGTGGGATGGTGACCATGGCTAGTTGGGCAGAGCAAAGAGGTCTGGAGGGAGTGTAAAAGGAGAGGTGGTGGTTGAGGTATGCGGGTCCAGTGTTGTGGAGGGCTTTGTAGGCGTGCGTGAGGAGCCTGAAGGTAATTCTTTTGTAAATAGGAAGCCAGTGAAGGTCTCAGGTGACCAGTGATGTGGCTGGGACGAGGGATGTTCAGGATGAGTCTGGCAGAGGCATTCTGGATGTTCTGCTGTTTCTTTAGGTGTTTCTGGGTGATGTCGGCGTAGAGTGCGTAGTAGAGTCTGATTTTGACGAGCGCATGGGTGATTGTTTTCCTGGATTCAGTGGCGATCCATTTGAAGATCTTACGAAGGAGGCGGAGAGTGTGGAAGCAGGAGGATGAGACTGCATGGAGTCCAGGGTGATGCAGAGGTTTCGCATGTGGGTGGGTGTGAGGGGGGTTCAGAGTGCTGTCAGCCACCAGGAGTCGTCCCAGGTGGAAGGGGTGGAGCCCAAGTTGAGGACTCTGGTCTTGTCTGAATTGAGCTTGAGAAAGCGGTCCATCCAAGCGGCAACTGGCTTCATTCCATTGTGTAGGTTGCTCTCGGCGACTTTGGGTTCGTCTGTGAGGGAGAGAATCAGCTGGGTGTCGTCGGCATAGGAGACAATGTTGAGTCCGTGGCTTCTGACGATGGCTGCAAGCGGGTCTATGTAGATTTTGAAGAGGGTGGGACTCAGGGAGGATTACTAAGGCACTCCGCAGCGGATCTCTTATGAATGAACAATGGGAGTCTGACTATGTTTGGGCAGAGGGTGTGGTGGGAGATGGTGTCGAAGGCGTCAGAGTGGTCCATGAGGAGGAGGGCAGTAGCCTTGCCTTGGTCGAGGAGGGCGCAGATGTCTGTAGCGGCGAGCAGAGTGGTCTTGGTGCTGTGCTTGCTTCTGAAGCCCGATTGGAAGAGGATGTGGTTCACTTCAATGAACTCAAAGTTAGGCGTTGATGA